>NC_087487.1:13187500-13812500 GCF_036417665.1 Passer domesticus | reverse complement strand
CATCCAGGAAGGTGTCTGACCTTATATCACTCCAGTGCAATGCTCTATCTGAACAAAAATGCCTCTGGATGAAAGCTTACAAATTTTATAGCTGTGCAACATCTCCATGAGGAAAACTTCAGGCTTTCACAGGTAGGGAAACTTTCAGTTTAGTCACAGGAATAAGTTTCTGTGCTTAATGTATTAATGTCAGCTGATCCATGATAATGGTTTCTGCATATGCTCATAAAATGTGAAATAACTGGACTGAGTGCTCTTTTAATGTAGGTGAAACGATCCTGAATTACCTTTCCTTTGCTATGGGCTAAGTGTATGTACACATATTTACAGGAGATCAGATGACATCTCTAGCTTGTTTGTGTGCCTGAGCCCTGGAGCACAAGCAAAGGAAATTACTGGTCTGAGTGTGTGCAGCACCTGCAGAGAGCTCAGAGGTCCTGCCTTGTGTTTGTAATCCCCTCTGTCCTCCCCACAAGACCATTGGCACTAGCAGGAAGCTGGAGATAGGAGATTAATTTTCATTTTGTTTAAGGATCACATAATCCTGAGGGCACAGGGGAAACAACAACAATGCCATCAATATAAACTAACAAATTATCTTCAAACTGAGTTTGCATTGTAATATGAATGGGAGAATCTGAATGCTTTAATTCTGGCATTTAGCTCTGGCTAGGTTTCCTAATTCATTCAGCTTTTGTGTTGAGGTGGGGGACCTCCTATTCTTAGAAAGCAACAACATTGGAAATTCAACAAATTCTTGAGGAAATGGCTTGGGAATGGTGAATAATTAGAAGTCTCTATGATTTATAGCTTAAAATTTGGTTTCAAAGGGGTTTTGCTGTACACTACACATCAATGAAAACATCACTGTCACTGCTGGGGTCTTTAATGAGAATCTTATTCTTTAATCACTTTTCTCAGTTGTCTCTTTTTTCAAATCAAATGTGAGCTCCAGAGGTTTCTGTGTACAATATTTTAGTTTACTCTCTCAGTTCAACCAAGCTAAACACCCCAAAATTTTAAGGAACTGAAGAGATTTTCTCCCACCCCCAAGCTTTGATGTTGGTGTCTCTTTCCTCTTGGGTTGGTGTAATTGCAGTGAAATTTTTGCAATGATTTCTGAAGCTCACAGAGAGAGGAAGAACCAGACCACTGGTGAGTTGGAGAATCTGTTATAGAATCCCATAAAAAAGGCCAAAGTTGGGTTTTAGACAGGGGATCAGGGCATCCAGGCTGCCTGCAGCCACTGCCTGCTTACTTCCATCAGCTCTTGCTGCCTTCTGAAAATCCACACAGCAGGAATTAATAGTTCCACACAGCTCTGCTGACAGGTACAATTGTCACAAGAAAGAGAATGTGAAGACAATGTGGAAGACCTTCTTTAAACAGCTTCTAATTAGGTCTGAAGTAGTTTTCTGTCACTGTAATAATTTGCAGAAGAGATATGTGTTGGCACTGCTCACAGACCCAGTACCCACCTTCCTCCCACCCAGCACATTTGGGGACACTGCCTGCATTGCCTCTCACCCCACTTATTTGTGGCCTCTTATCAGGTTTTATTGAATCCTGCAGATGGGAAAGAACCCCAAAGCTGTACTGTGTGTGGCAAAGTTTTAGTAGTGGGAGGATACAGGAGTGAATTCTGTGGGAAGCTGCCAGAAACTTACCCAAAATGGCCCAAAAATTCAGTGTTCTCATGGCTGAACACCAGGTCTATGTCTAAAATATGGTATTTCATGATGTGCTAGAGATTAATTTTTTAAATTGAAATAAACCGTGCTTTTAAGAAAATTAAAATCTTTAAACCTGAATTTTCATAGGAAAGGAAATTTCTTGTCTGCCTAGCTGACTGTAGAGTATCCTGTCCATCAATGAGTGGTCTTCCCAACACTCTCTCTGAAGGGACTGATGTGTCTCCATAGTTATGACAAAGGCATTTTAATCTGTTTCATTTTATAACCTGGTAGTGACATCCTGGGACCCTGCTGGCACACACAGAAACTGAGGAATGTCATGCTTGTGCCATTTGTTCACACATTGCTGAGATGAGCTGGGGAGGATTAGTCTTACCATTTGCATAAAGCACTTATCAATGAAGGTTCATCATGTGAAAATAGTCCTTGGCCAAGTCTGGAGCATTTTATTCTTCATTTGACTGCTTCTTAGAAGATTAGGGTTTTATACTGACATCAGCAAAGGAAAGTGTGTGCACACTGAGTGTCTGGCATGTCTTTGTGTGGCACTGAGTTCTGTAAACATCTGCCTTGTGCCCAGAGACCCAGGTTCATGTTACTGCTCAAAAAATCCTTAGTTACTCTTTCAAAAGGGATGAATTAAAAAGAACCACACCAGAATAAATTATTCTAGAGGTAAAAGACTGAAATTAGTGTCCCCAAATTGGAAAGACAAGAGTTAACATTTGTATTCTTCATGTCCAGTAATTATCTCAACTGACAGCCTTCTAACCATACTGGAGTGATGTCTCTCAGGACCAAAAATGCCATTCTGGTGTTGAGAAAGCTGAAAAAATACCTGCTGTGGGACTAATTGACCTTTTCACATTGAAAATATTTTGCTGGGAAATCCTCATCTAACCCTCTACTCAACTTCTTTATCTGCTCCTTCTTGTTTACCAAGCCCTTTGATATCGCTGGGCTGAAGCTAAAAGTGGACTCCGTGCCCTCCTAGGAATTCAAGCTACAACTACAACTGTACTACAGCGTGTCTTGTGCACCAGGCAGGGGACCAGGCTCTGAGCTGCTGGGCTTATGGGCAGCTATAGGTACGTGTGGATCACCGTGGGGGCCCTTGGAGCAAACTCTCCCCCAAGCCACACCTTGAAGTGTGGCTTTCCACCACCTGTGGAAAGATTCCCCTCTGCGGTCAGTCCCTGCCCCTCTGCGGTCACTCCCAGCCCCGCAGGGCACTGCCTGTGGCCACAGCAGCTGCCACTTGGGACAATCATCGGGCTTGGAAGCCAAAAGCCCTGCCGAGCCTTGCTCCACCTGTCCCTCATGCCGGGTGTATCTTCCGTTCGTTGTCAGCGCTCGTTAAGACCGAGGGCATCTCTCCCGCTCGCTTTGCCTTCTCCAAGTCTCCGGTTTCACTGGAACGGAGTCAAACGGAGACGAGTCCACGCAGGGTCTGGAACGGATCAGCAGGTCAGCTGGGAATGCCTGTCAGGCAGCCAGCGCTGCTCCCTCCCTTCTCCCTGGCTTTCTTTGAGGTTTGTAGCTCTTCTGCTTTCTTGTTGCTATTGCCACCCTCCCCACACTCCCCCTACCACACATCAAGCACCCAGACCTTTCCTGGGCACTTTCCTTAATCCCCGGGATTCTTTATATAGGAATTAATCTTCTCGTCACAGTGGGAGAGCTGGGAGGGAGGGGGTACATTTATCTCTCCTGCTGAGGTCTAGAGTTGCATTGCTGTGATTATTGGTGGTAGCAGTGTGCGTGTGTCTGGGGATCTGTGTTTAGTTCTTCATTTCTTAAACGACGCAGGGGCAGCAGCAAGGCAAGTTGGCAGCTTGGCTTTCGAGCTGCTTTGTGTCTGCTGCTACAAGGAGGGAGTGTGAGTGGGGAGCAGCATGGCAGAACAAGAAGCCAGTGGCTTGCAAGTCCTTCTCTCCACCCTCCAGGTAAGAACAGCTTGAACTAACAAGAGAGGTGCTTGGGCTTGTTTTCCTCTTTAATTCCCCATCAGTGACCTGTCGGGCTGAGGCTGTTGGTACGAGCTCCTGGCTGGCTTGGCTCTCAAAGCATCAGCGTGCAGGAGCCCTGACCTGCGCCTCCCACCCTGAAAAGCCTTTATGAATTGAAGTTTCACTGCTCAGCGATGAGTGCTGGAAATTACTGCTATGCATCAATCTCAGGGCCCGGCTGAGGGCAGAGGCTGCACTGCTGAGCTCTTGCTGTGTTCAGCAGGGCAGCGGGGAGGTGTGAGGCATGGGCTGCTGTGAAATGAATGGGACCTGACAGCGCTGTCAGTCTGAGCTCAGCGTGTCCGAGGGCTGAGGGGCACCAGCGAACAGATCTGCCTGTGAGGAGCAAGTTCCTCCCTGTCAAATTGTCTGCCCAGGACCCTCAAGCACTCCAGGGAAGTGACAAAAACTCTTGAGACTGGTGAGGTGCTGGTGTTGGGTGTGCTCCGTGACAGGTCCTGTGGATCAGAGGGAAGTGTCCCAGGCCAGGATCATACTTCATAGACAAGCTTGGCCATGGCATGAAGGAGAGGCATCTCTGGCTCTCTTTTCCCACTGCAAGGATGTGTTCCTTCTGCAGGAGAAGATGCCCAGGTTGTGGCATGAGCTACCCTGTGAAATAGGGAGTGTGTTTTGGGAGGGAACCTGTGCTTTTATAATCCTCGTTTTGTCATGAGGGATGGGTGGGAACTGCTTTGACTAGACAAGTTACTTGCATATAAAGCAGCTTTTAGACAGTCACGGTGAAATGCCACTTGTGTGCACTCCTCAGGTGCCCTGAGTCCTCGTGTGCAGCTGTGCTGGCATGGCCCAGAGCCCTGTGGGGACAGGACTTTCATGTCTGAGGCAGCAGCAGCATCCTCTGACTGCTACCTGTGCCATCAAAACCTCACACACTGCAGACTCAGAAAATGAAGGAAAGGGTGTGCAAAAAAGACTGACCCACCTGGGTCAGCCCAAGGATTCATGTGTCCAGCCCTGTGTCTCATGAGGTCTCTGTGACCAGCCACAAGCATGCAGAGGAGGTTATAAAACCTGATGATAGCAATTGGCATTGAAACTATAGTTGTGGGGGCTGATCAACCCTGATGTATTTATCCAAGCTTATGTAACTGTCAACAACTTTTACTTCTCATTTCAAACACTGGTTTGCCCTCTGTAGCCCCTAGTGTCAGTGAGTTCTGCAGGTAAACTGGCATGCTGAAGAAAATGATCCCACTGTCCTTTTATGTTTTGGCAGTGTAACTTGTTTGCCCTATGTTGTTACAGCTTATTTTATTCATATTTTGTAGTAGATCATGTTTGTGCTGTATCCAGGCTATAGTCCTCTCCCTCTTTCTTTAGACAATTGAGAGCTGAGTGCACATCTGATTTTCTTCTGCTCTCTAACATAACAGTCCTGATGCTCTTTGCATAATCTGGAAAAAGAATTGGACAAGACCCAGACCTAAATTGGAACCTATAGTTTAAAATCACAAATGCAGTTAATCGACAAAGCTGTATGGAGGTCTAGACTAGAAATAGTTAGGAGCACTGCAGGCATGGTATTGGTAATACCACAAGGCAGCACAGCATTCAGCCCCAGTGCCACAAAATCTCACCTTGGCACAAGACCCTTATTCCCAAAAATTCTATATTCACTTGAAGAACATCAAAAATCTTTTTTGTTATATCTGCAATTTGATATGGAGGCTTGAGTGCCAAAGGGCAGAAAGTAAGGGGTTGATGACAATTACTTGCTCTGATTCACCTCTTTCCTCTGCCTTCAGCAGAAAAATTACCAGCATAACTTTGTAATATCATTACCTATCTCTGCTAAAAAATCAGGTGATAAAAAAGACCTTTACTTGACACAGTTGGAAAGTATTGGCCTGGGAAATAATAACTTTGGTTGATGTTTGCCTTTGCTGATAAGATCTCTCCACACTTTGTTATTTTCTGCAACAGCTGTCCAAAACATGGTTGTTTTGTTTTTGTGACCTGCTGGACTGTCAGTGCTGGTTCATATTCTTTTATTGGGCATGAAGAACATATCTGCTGCTTACAACAGGCTATTCTGCAGGGTATTACTGGGTATTATCCATTTCTGTTAGCACGTAATATTGCTTTGAATGCAGAAAGCTTTCAGGTGAAGAATGAGGGAACATTCAGCCAGTCTTTATAAACTCAGAATAAAATCATCCTTTCTCCATCAGTCACTCACACAGGACTAAATTTCTACCTCCCTTCCAAGCACAGGTACAGATTTTTATTCCCAGCTGGAGGAATGTCCAGCCTTGAAACAGGGTCTGTCACCTTCTGCTGAGGGAGGCATTCCCCACATCTCTTCCTGGCATAGACACTTTCACTCCTAGACTCAATGCCTGGCTTTGGTAAGGGTAGTATCAAGCAGAACAAATCCAGAACACAGTGCACTTTGTAACTGAGCAGTCACGGAAAGAAACACATTTTTTAGTTCTTCAAAACTATTCCCAGTGCTGTGAAGGAGCGTGATCCTCCAAAGACAGCTCAAACCCCTGGAAGTGCAACGTGCTGTGGATGTTCTGCAAAGTGACAAGGTGAATAGCAAAAACTCCTTTCAAAGTGCAGCTGCATTTTGTCACCAAAATGTCACTGCAGGGAAGACGTGACATTTCAGATCTCTAGGTAAAAAGTGCTTCACTGCTTACAATGTGCGGCTTTAAAAATGTGAAATTCAGATTTAAGAAAACCCTCTCCCCGTCTCACAGGTTTTGTGTCAGCATGGCAGAGCCAAGCTCTGAGGATTTTAATGTCATTTCTCATTTTCTTTCTAACCCTGGTACCTTCCTTGCTCCCTCTTCTTGACTCTCCCTCTCCAGTGTGATCCTGCAGTTATCACCTCCCGTCCCTCTGGCCTGGATAATGTTACCTTTTCTGTTCCCACCTCTCACTGCATGACATCGAGCTCCTCAGCCCTGAACCAGCCCCACTCTGTCTTTCATACCCAGACAATGCAGTTCCTCAATCAAGGCTGGGCTGGTTGCCACTCTCACCCTGGCCCCTGGCCGCGGCGTGGCAGAAGTAAACACCCTCTGCATGTATGGCTTTTGACCAGGCAAAACAGCCTGACATGCCATCTTACAGGCAGCCTCCTCAATGCAAAATCCCAAGTGATTTGGGACTAGATCTCTTGGTTATTTTAATGCTAGGAGGAGGTATCTGGATGTTAGTTAAACACAGCTGGTACTTGCTAAAAAGAGCAATAGAAAACTGGAACCAACATCTTGCCTTGTGACCCAGACTAGTGAATCCCTTGAGACTGTAGAGTATTTTAGTTCCTCCTCCTCGTTGCCCTGGCCTTCATCTCACCCCACTCTCTGATCATTTAGACAAATAAGAAACATTTTTATTTTTCCCTTTCCTTCTCCCTGCTCTCCTCCTCAGTGCCCATGCCTTGGTTAGCCCCGAGAACATCTTATTCCATGGCAGGATACATCGTGTTGCCTGAGGAGTCCCAGATTTCCTCTTGGCTCTCAGTGTAGTTTTCACATGTTTTCCAAAGCCACAGTCCCCGTTCACATATTCTGCAAAGCTGGCAGCCCCTGGGGCCGTTGGCAGATCTTTGGCTCAAACTCTGTCTTGCTCTGTTGGACTTCACAGGTTCCCAAATGCTACGGTTTGACAGGGAAAAGATGCAAATCTTATGTATCAGTGGTGGATGTTTTTGCAGAGGGATTTATCTGTGAATGGCCGCAGTGTCCAGCAGAACAGACACAGGATCTGCTGTTTGCTAACTTGGAGCTCTCAGCTCGTTGTGCTGCCCCTTCCGAGCTGTCGTGCTGGCTGGCTGACAAGGCAGAGCTATTGTTATCCTAAGGACAAGTGGGAAGGTATCTGTGCTGCTCCACTGCCAATGAACAGAAATGCATTTTGCAAAATGCTTTTGTCTGCTCTGCATCCTTGCACTTACTCTGTCAGCAAAACTGCTGAGATTCCTGGCTTTGAGAGAAATAGATGCAAAAAATTCCAGGAACTGCTCAGGTAGCAGAATGGCCACTCATTTGGGGATGGAGGAGCTCAAAGTTTGGTTCGGTGTTTTTGGGAGGCAGCCTGGCAGGCTGGGTTTAGAGAAATAGCCTTAGAGGGAACAAAAATCAACTCAAAACCAGATGGCCATTTTTATGTGGTTCATTAACTGAGTTTTACTGTGATTGTTGTACTTAAAGTGAGCAGCAGTGGACTTATTTCTGCTATTCCTTATAAAAACTGTTTTAGCTTTGGAACAGCAGAAGAAGTGCAGTTAGGACAGGGAAACACTTGGCTTGTAGGGTTCAAGGAGAAATAGTGGGTGCAATCCTGTCATGTCTCTACTGCCAATGCCACTCGGGCTGCATGAGCCTGGTTTTGGATTTAACCATGGAAGAAAAGGCATAATCCTCCATAAACAATCCTATAGAGATAGTGCAGGTTCTGACCTCAGCTTTCAGGATGGCTACTTTTCCTTCCCACCTCCACTGCCAACTCCTCCCTATCCAAGGAGAACCTGAAGGTAACCCAGAGCTTTTCCCTACAACCCTTGGCTCGCCACCATGGGGCACTGCTAAGCAACAAAGAAAGGAGGCTAACATCCATACATTAATCCCAAATTCCTGCCAGGCCACAGAAGAAACATTGAGGTTTTTTGCTCTTGTGAGCCAGCACAGAGTACTAAAAGCCTTCAGAGGAAGCTGTGACAGCTCTTGGACTCTGCTGAAATCCTTCCACTGACTGAGCTGGGATCAGAATTGCTCTCTGTCCCTGGGCTGGCCACAGCTGTTTCTCTGAGCACACTGCCAGCTCCTCTGCAAATGCCTCCAGATGGGCTATCCAGAATTTTCTGTGGCTGAATTCATGAGCATTGAGGACCTTGGGGTGCAAAATGTACCCAGAAAGCGATTGGAACAGCAGCAGTGGTGGCTGAGCTGAGCACAACAGTGTCACAATCTGAGCTCAGCAGAACTTTCTGTGTCAGACCAGGAAAGTGCAGTTCTGATCATCTTCTGCTGTCCTTCATCCTTGTCTAGGATGGTTTGTGCTTTGAGGCTGTGTTTTTGAGAGCCCTTTCCCCTTCCTGAAGCGATAAAAATGTGACAGGATGGCCATGTTGCTGGGTCAGTTGGGTGCCAGCTGGGAAAAATGGTTTATAAACCTCTGCTTCTGAGTTAATAATGTGTAACATGGAAAATAATCCCACCATGCCTCACATCAGTGGTTGAAAAACTAGGTAACGAGCATTGGAGAAAAAAAACCCAATAAACTGAAGTTCTGGTAACAACACAGTTAAAAAAAGAAAAAAGAGAGAAGCAAATTAATAATTTGTTTTCATGCAGGGCTTGGATCCTGCACAATAAATAATGCACGGAACCACATGGTAAATGATGAGGACAAAATGCTGCATGGAGTGATTTTCCAGGCAACAGGCACTGCTCATCCTGAAGCAGAAGTTTTGTGAAATAAAACAAGTTGTCATGTGGAAATTAAAAAATGCAGTTACTCCAGGGGACCAAATGAAATATCAGGAATGCTTTAAAACTGGTGCTTTTCAGCCATTGAGGGGCTGACTTTATGCTTATGGCCAAGCTGTTTAACTTAGACTATTTGGATGTAATATAATGGTGCATTATGCTATGTCATGCAACTCAATATTGTGTACTTTGGTACTGCATTATAGACAGAAACAAATTAATAGAATAAACCATATTATGGAAGAAGGTATATGGATTTTTTAAAAACTACTTATCTTTCACGTACACTATGCAAATATATTTAAAAAACATCTGTTTATCTATCTCTAAGTTGAGGATAATTATTGGTAGTTATCTAGCCTCCCTAGCTGTTTTGTATGCCTACAGATGTGTTTATACATTACATCAATATTTTTATGACAATGGAAAATTTCCACCCTCTCTTTTTCTCAGGTTTCAATAATTTCCCTCTTTGAAATAGAAGAAGAAATGTTTTCATACAGAGAGGTGTTTGCCTGAATAGGTCTTGCTAGTGTTCCTTTGTGTAGCTTAATCTTATTTTCAGTATATTATGCTGCATTTGTTGTGATGGCTTAGACACATTTTTCTGTTCGGTGCATTGGTCCAGTCCTCTTGGTTTTATCTATAATAGGAAAAAAATGTCTCTAGTAGAAAATGTGTTCATGGGCATTTTGAATTAAAGTTTATTATATTATGTTCAGCAAAGCAGACACAAAAAGTTGCTTGTATTGAAAAACATATGGGCTGATAATGGTTGGCTCCAGCAGTGTCTACTGGCACCAACAGAGATCTCACTGATGTGTGTTAACAGAGAGAAAATAATTTCATACACACACTGGGAATTTAAGAGATGGGGAGGGATTTTTGTGTTGCTTGGTCTGGGATAGCAGGGTTGGAAATTGCTCCTGGAGTTGTTATTATCATGGACACGCTACCTCTGGGTGATCACTCCTGTTTGTGCCAGGGTAGATAGCACAACTGGTGCCATCATTACTCTTGCAGCAAAATCTGGGGGGATTTAAGCCTCTGGAAGTGCAGGTGAAAGCCCCTCCTTCCTCAGGGCTCCAGGAGCAGTCAGTGGGAATGCAGAATAAGGCACTGTGTGCTGGCAGCTGCTCATGAGCTGGCTGTGATGCTGGGCACAGGTGTCCCTTTCCTGTCTGTCAGACTGGTGGGTGCACACCTGGGACCCTCAGGCTCTGAGATCCCAAATCCACACACATCCCACGTGCCCACACGTGCCACTGGGCTCTGCCTGACTCCAGTCTCCTGAATGTGCTGTTCTCACCAGACCAGGACAGAAAATAATTCCCTCCTGCCCTCCCCTGTTCTTTTAATAATCACTTGTCTCACAGACAGTCTATTTGCACCTGTTTGCCCACAGGACCCGATGGGCCCGAGGACAGAGGCGCTGATCCACGGCAGAGCCGCTCTGCGCGCCGGGAATCTCCGCAGGGAAGGATGGGAGCTGTGATTCCCGGGCAAAGCAAGCTGATTTCAGTCCCCAGGGAGCTGGGAGGTCAGAATGCTCCTGGGAGCTGGTGAGACATTCTGTGAGAGGGAGTAACAACCTTCTCCAAGGAGACCAGGAGCAGTAGCTCAGCAGCCATCTTCCCTTCTGCCCTGGACAAAGCCAGGTTTGCTGCAGGAGGTGAGGAGGGAGTGTTGGGGGTAAGGAGTGTGGTAGGTCCTGAATAAATGCACTGTCCAGCCCAGCTGACACTGGTGCCTGCAGTCCTGCAAGCTTTGTGTGCCATAGAGAGCATTAACGTGCTGCTGCTTCAGAAGAGACAGTTTGTTTCAGAAAATACAGCTTAGGATGGCTAAGAAACAAGAACACGAATCTAAATCAATCAAATTATTTCAAATAAGACATTTTGTCCTGTTAAAAATTTGAGTTTATTCCCCTGATTGTTCCATTTTATGAGAAATTGACCTAAATATCTAGGTGGATTCTTTGGGTGGAGATTCAAATCTCCAAGAACTGGATAATTTTTTCCTTTTTATACAGGCAAAACAATTTATCTTAGCACAGTTTTGGGAAGGAAAGTCTAATGCGATGAAGATCATCTCTTAAAATAAGGGAAACTTGGTCATTCTCCTCCAGAAACAGAAGGAGACAGAGCTCATTCATATCCATGACTTAGTATTTCCTTTTGATCTGTGTGCTGTTATGACTTTTGTTTTACTGAGTAGGGACCAAACACATCATACAGAAATCAAGGTCTCAGAAATCAAGAATTCATCATTGATTTCTTAAGTTCTCTTCTAGAGAGGGCAAAGATAACAGAGTAGAGATTCTTCTGCCTGCAGGCACTACTAAGCTACAAAAAAGAGAATTAGTGTTTTAGACCAATTATTGATTAATAGAATAACATTTGCTTGATAAGAAATTACACAGGCAAAGCTGAATCTCTTTTCCTTTGGGGGTTTAGAGAACAAGGATGGGTTTTTCTTCTCATGGTCTCTTCTAGTGGAAGAACACAGCCTTATTTTCAAAAGGTAGTGTAGGTTGAGGTGGATTTAATGAGAACTGCAAAGCTTTCATGATGATTCTTATTAGAAAATTGAGTAATTCTGACACAGAATTCCTGCGGGAGAAATCACTACTCTACCAAAGAAATCTTGGCTTTTTTTCCCCCTGCCTTTCAACAAGGGATGGTTTGAAACCAAAACATATGGGGTTTTTTTTCTGACACGGAAACACCACAGCATTGTGTTTTACTGCAATCAACTTCTGAGGAGCCTTTTATGCACATTAATTTTTGGTGTAATTTACAGGCAAAGGCTTTCCCACTGGGTTTAATGGGAATTTGATCCCTGTAGTAAACTGAGACAGACTCTTCTCTCCATGGTCCATCAGCTCAGTGCACTCTCTGGTACCTATTCTTTTCCTTTCAAAGGAGGCAATGATGCTGTATTGATGGATCAAGCAGGAGTGCTGGGCTTTATTTCAGAACTGTTACAAACCCCATCAAACTCATTCAAAGCCTTCTGCTGTCTTCATTTGGACAGTGGATGGAGATAAGGTTCATCTATCAAGTTAGGGCAAAGGGAATCCTAGCTCACATTGTTTCCCAAATCAAAGGGTGGAACAACTCACAGCCTGAGCTGATGACACTCATGCAGCCTGGGTGAAATCAGTGCAGTGCCTGTCGTCCTCTGCCATCTTCTGTGGTTTTTATGGGATTCCTGATGAAAGGCCAAAGCAGCAAATCTACAGTGAAGATAAAGCTGGCCCTCCATTTCATTCAGGGTTAACCTGGCATGCAGAAGACTGACAGGGAGAGAAATATCCTCCCATAAACAGTTTACTTGGCATGGTGAATGCCCACCTGTCTCACTTCAAAGGAGGGGAGGAGGGAGAATGGACCACCTGACCTTTCCCTATGATTAAAATGCTGATCTGATGAAGTCAGAGGAACAAACTGAACTGCCTCTTTCAACCCTCAATTCTTCCAGGAATAAACCAGCACCATCCATATGGAAAGAGTTTCTGGAGAGGCTAGGGGAAAGCAGCATTACTGACCTTCTCTTTGGGACAGTCTTCTGCAATTTGAACAGCCTCTGGCTCCATGTTGAAGTTCTGCAAGTGGGGGACAGAGCTGGAGGTGACAAAGGAGAAAGAGAATGTGTGCCTGGCTCTGTTTTCTTTGACAGTTTCTCTTCCCATATGGCTAAGGTCATTTGATCTCCCCATGATGCACAGGGACTTCAAGGGGACAGCTGGATCCAGAGATGCATTAAAACAACTTCTCTTTGAGATGAAAACCATGATTATTAACAGCTTGGTTCAAAAGCTCTCTCAGCAGCAGCTGTACCTCACTGACTGAAAACTCTGGAGGGTTTTTCTAAAAGGTCTGCATGGCTGGGTGATCAAACAGTTGGAAATCTCCCTAGCTGAGAGTCCCCTGCCATGTCCTACAAAGGCTGTGAGCACTATTACACCAACAGGGCTTCTTGGGAACATGCTTAAACAAAACAGGACACAACAACAACTTTTTGGTGTTCTCTCCCTGCTGGCAGTGGATGCAGGTATCAGAGGTAGATTCTGACATAGATCAAATCTCCTGCTGGGTATTCACTGAAGAATATTCACCATTCTCTGAGAGATCAGCCCACTGTGCCATGGCATGTTCAGCCCATTCCCATGTGAGAGAGTCTCAGAAGAGACAGCCCAAGGGGTTTGGTTGGGTGAACTCCACAGGGGATCCTAGCAGAATGTGTAGAACTGGGAATTTTTAAATATAACTCCTGTCCCTTTTCCTGGAGCAGAAACACGGACACAGGCTCATTCATGGAGCTAATAAAATGCCTTTTAGCTTGACTGACCAAGTCAAGCCAAAATACCTTTTAACTTGACTTAGTTTGCAGGTGCTTCTGAGCTACTGGATGAAGTAACAAGGGTGGGATAAAGCCCCAAACATGCCTGTTTTTGGCATGGTGGCATCAGCTTGCTGCTGTTGGGTGTCTTGCAGGGGGCGTAGACTGAAGATAAAGGAGATAAAAATCTTTGTTACCTTCTGGATGGAAAATGACATACCCCTATCATGCCTCTTAAAATCTTGGCAACCTTTTCAGAGAACTGAGGGCTTTGCTGTTGAGAGATGGCTGTTTAAATCTAGACGGATGGGTCTCAGCAATGCAGTTAAACTGAAGTTCTGCGTTATATTACTGGTAATATTGCTTTAAATCATTAGAATTTCAAAGCACAGTTTGCTATTCATTATGGATGCCGAGTTTCGTTTGTTGTTTGATTTTTCACTTAGACCGGATGGCAAAAATAGGTTCATCATTTTCACTTTCAGGTTCCATCTCTGAAGAAAATAAGCTGTGACTAACAATAGTTATTAGTGGCTTGTCTCTGCTGCCTATACCTCAATCATTGTTATTAAATGTGATTGATTAAAAGCATTTGCATGGCTGTTCCAGAAGGTGCTTTTGGAAGTGGGGTAGATTGACACATAAGGACACTTGTCTTGGCAACAGAAAGGACTGGTGTTTTTCTAAACCAGAGTGTACCTTATAGTGATCCTCATCTTCAGCCTGTGTCAGAGTAATATGAAAAAAGTGTGATTGTTTGCACAGTAATACAGAGAAAAGCCTGGACTGAACACAGGCAAGTATTAGGGCAGACTGAAATGAGACCCAGGGATTCTTGGGCTTTGTTATATGTGGTCCAAGCAGGAAGATCCCAGAGAAGGCAAGGAGAGCAGCACCTTCATTATGGATATTTATTTCCACATGCACATACTCACATTTGCTATAGCAGTCAAAAATCTGTGGTTTCATTAAAAAGCGAGTACATCTGGAAATTTTCCAAGATTCTCCAGACTCATTTGTACTTTGAGAAATGCCATTACTTGTAAAAAGTTTGTCAACTCACAAATGTGCTTCATCTTTGAAAGACAAAGTGTTCTCTGGACTGACACCCATCAAATCTCACAAAAAAGAAAGAGAGAAACATGTTTCATGCTGCTTTTTCATTGTTGGTGGGGAAAATAAAACCAAAACTGAATGGAGGAAACAGATCGCTCTCTATAAAGTTTGGGTGGCAGTTGTGTTAAATATCTGTAACAGAGTGGCATTTGAATGAAACATTAATATTTTAAATTAGTTCAGCAACAGCAAAAGTAATATAGAATATAGGAATAAATCCAAGAAACAGCAATAAACAGTAGGTGCTGGCATGCATATAGAATTTATTGTACAAGAATGGTTAATACCTTACAGAAACTTAATAAGAGAGTGTGAAAGGCATATGCTAGGATAATCTTGGCATTAAAATAAAAATAGATTAAAAAGAGCAAAAAGGAGAATAATATAACATTAAATCCAGTCAAAATCTTTAGGTGTCATAGGTAACTTATTGTGAAATAAGAGATAAAACCTGGGAGAATTTATCTGCAGTAGAAATTACAGAAAGAACATTAGAAATATTCAAAAGAAAGTCTAAAAGCCTTTTGCAGAGTGTCACGTGTTTTGATTTATCTCAAAGTTTCCTCATTCTTTTAACAGTTCCAATTTGACAGAAGCAGTTGAGGGTTATATAATAATGTTTTACCACCGTTTCTGCATAATAAAGTAATTGCTCTATTAGAGGAGCATTAGTGAGAGGAACAAGTGACACAAAGGAACTTTGTATCAGGAGGAACTTCTGCACAAGGACAAGCTTTTCTTTGAGAATACTGAGAGAACTTTGGCGTGGAAAAAGAAAGAGAGGAAAAAAGCAGTTTACTTTGCCAAGAGTATCCAAGATATTTCACTCTGTCAAGGCATAATTCCTGCAGATATCTGGGTGTGAATATATTTTATTGAAGTGACACATTAATAACGTGGCACTGAGATGAACAACCTTGCTCTGAAGTTAGGGGAAACACCTTTGAGTCTTTTGGACACAGCAGGTAAAACATCCTTTGGAAAAAGATCAGGGCATGGTCTATGTGCTTCCTAATTCCTGTATGGATTTATTAAATGTGGTATCCTCCTTATCCCTTGGCACGAGGATGAATCTCTTTCCAAATAGCTCTGGGACCCACTGGTGGGGAGTAAGTATTTCTTCTCCCAGTCTGGCATCAGTATTCCTTGCAGGGCATAGATTTTTCTGGTACACTTCTGGGAAGTTGGGAGGAGAAGACTGATCTCAGGAGGGGAAATTTTTAACTCCTCACAAAGAGATGGAAGTAAGTGTGTGATTGAGGGCGAGAGTACTTCTGTGCACACAGTGTTTCTGCTTCATTTTGTTGTAATAGCACTCCTGGCTCTGCCAGCTATCTTCTTAGGCATTGACTAAGCAAATTTCTCACCACAGGGTGATATTTCCCACCAGGAAAATAAGAAATAATCTGATCTTGATGAGGGATGCTATTGGGCAGGTGTTAGCTAATATTTATGTAGAAGTCTGTGATCCTCTGATGCAAGGTGTTAGTGCAATTTATTGCGTTACATTTTTTAAGATTCTTTGGCACAGACGATTTTCACCATGTTATTCACCAAGTTATTTTGCTAGACATCAGCTTAAGCCAAGCTGCTTCATCTCAACACCTTCAGTGTTTTGAAGACATTAGGATGTAAGCTTGGAATTTTCCTATCCCTGCCTAGAAGCAGTTCAGTCCTGCAGTGTAGCCTGTATCCATTGAGAAGAAGTCCTGGAGCTGAGTGAATAGGAGCAAAGCCCTGTCAATTTGCATGTTAGAAGTTTGCTTTGAGGCACTACTCCTGCTCACCTGGATGAGCTGCCACTCACTGTGAAGTTTGGAATCATAGCACCCAGCCATGGTCTGATGTGTTACTGAAAAAGATGCTGCAGGTTATCACACCCAAGTGCAAACAATGGAGAGAAAAAGAGAGACCTTCAGGTCATTGCAAACCATGAAAAAAGCCACACACCTGATTGCAGCAGGCCAGAGGGAGGAACATTTTTAATAAGTCTGCTATATTTTCTGATCTAAACCCCATAATTTCTGCTTTGGGCTTGCTGTGGTGTGAAGCATCAGTAGGAAAAGAAATGTCTGTCGCTTGGCTCAGTGGGCTGCTTGCCATGCCTCACAGGGGTGGCCAGGGCCAGCGAGAGGGACTTGTCTCCAAGGCTTGGGAGCAGGAGCAAGAGGTTGCCTGGCCACGTGTCCTGTCCCTGGGGGCCCCTTGGCTGCCCCGGGTACAGTTTGAGGGCTACGTGATCCCCCACAGCTGCGGACGCCTTTCTCCCAGGATTAAAGAGGTCACTTAGGACACTCCCAGAGCAGCAAGGTCCTCCTCTCTGAGGCTTTAAATAGCCCCTTCTCCTTCCATGTCTCCTCTGCTCAGGCCTATCTGACTACTCAGGAGAGGAAATGCAGATTTGGGCAAAGAAACGCACATACTCTTTACCACAGAGGATGGTGACTCCTGTGGTGATGCTGAGGATGTTTGGATGGTTATTTTGGGAGCAGGAGCAGCTTGGCCATAATTTCTTAGGATCCTTATAAAGTGGATAATAGTAGTATTGTTAAGAAGGTGCTCCACTTATGCCAAAATTCAGGCTATGATCACTTTAATTGGAATCCTCCCTTACTCTGTGGTTGCCTACTGATATTTCAGAGGTCTCTGAACACCTTTTTCCCCCCTCAGAAATAATGATTTTTAAACCTCCATGTAATAAATACTGTAGACCTTCCAACAAGAAGAAATCACGCTTTGCTGGCTGAATATTGAGGCTGAGGATGGGAGCATTCAGACAAGAAACTCTCCAGGGTATTTTGCTCTCTTAGTTAAGTGTGAATTTTTAGCTCCTCTTAAATTAGAAAAAGCAATTTACTCTGACAAAGCACAGAACATAAGGCACCAAACCTGGCTTCACAGTTATTGTAAGGCTGGATAGTCAGCTGTGGGAAGGAGATATCCAGCTGGCAAATCCATAATGCCAGTGGTGAGTGGCTGTGCCCAGCAGTTTGGGCTGCTAGGCACCTCTACCTATCTGGCAGAGGACTCTGATTTAAGCATTAAGAGAGTAATTACAACACGATATTTTGTAGAGGTCTCAGGAGACAGTGAGGACTAATGCTGCTCAGCCTCTAACCTGCTCTTGATTTTAGCCAGTATTAATTTTGCACCAGAATTTCTCTTCAATAAGCTTCAAGCGCAGAGAGTGAGAAATCTGACTTGCAGATGTAAGTCTCATTACACAGGCAGTTGGGCTGCTGACTGCTATTTGTGTGAGCAAATTTATTAAGGGAAAGAGAAGAGAGGAGGATATATTTTGGACAGGTCAAACCCTGCTTCCGTATTTAGAAACAGGCTATTTTAAAACAAACACACAAACAAACAAATAAACAAACAAACCATGGAACTGGATATCCTATTCCTTAGTCTCACTAAAAAAGACCCAAACAAACAGGTCTGGAAGTTTTTTAGCCCAGTGAATCAGTACCTTTTCTTTAAAATTAGACCATTTTGTTTTGTTGTTTGTTTGGGAGATTTTTCCTTGGCAGTCACACAGCTTTGTGAGACAATTCAACAGTTAATTTAAAAGACGTATTGGTAGGAACCATGTTATGCATTGTCTTGCAAGAGCGACTTCTTTCATTTTGCATTCATTATTTTTGTGATTGGAATAACTGCTTTGTATTTCTTCCCCCAAATAAAATATTTATTATTAAATCTCGCACCGCACAAATGAATGCTGTTTGATTTCTTTTTTCAGCATTAATGCTTAGACTCCCAACAAACCCTCTCAGTTGGTTGTGTGTCTCACTCAGGGAAATACCTGCCTTTGGGCAAAAGACAAAAATCCCAAAAGACTGAGATTATGGGAAGTTTTTGTTTGAAGGCAGTGCTGGAAGGGGAATGGCACTGATGGCTGCTACCCTGCAGGTGGGACACAAAAAATCCCACCTCTGCTGGGTTTCTGAGTCTTGTGGAAAACATCCCCAGAGACCTCCCTGAGGTTACCTGGTACTGTGGCTTAGTGGTGATTTTATAATCTTGTCTTGAGTAAATAACAGCTGGTCTTGGCATGTTCCCAGGAGCAGAACAAGGAGACAGGAGCTGTTCCCTGCCCGACTGTGGGTCAGTGAAATAACCTGAGCTGCCAGTCAGAAGTGTTGGGATCGAGCTGTTGTCCTCCAAGCCCAATGTCACCAATTAATCACTTGCTGCCTGTAACCTATCAATGACGATGTGCTGGGGTATTTTTTTATTCCTGGCTTTCTCCATCCTTCTGCTGTTTATCTCTGAGGAGCTTCTGCCAAGCTAACCCCAGTGTTTCAGGGATTAATTCTCAGAAAAATCTCAGAGAGGAGCTCTCAGCCAGGAGCTGATTAAATGCATCTGAGCTCAGCCCTGTGATACTCCTGGTTGGGTGAGGAAGACAGGATGCTTTGCTGGAATAAGGCTAAGAAAGATGAGGGGCTCTGACCAAAAAGTACAGCCATACTTGATATTTAAAGTGATGTTTTTGCTACTTTAGCCTTTGTCCAGCCACAAGCTGTGAAAAGCAACTACAGGCTGTTGTTAATAGGTAACAATTTGGCTCTAAGTCCTTTAAGTGAAATCCTGCAGGAGGTCAGTGATTTTATAATCTAATTTAAGCTTCTGGGAACTTTGCTCTTATTCCACCCATACACAACAAATGCATCTTCATTAGTCTGTGCACATGTAGATGCTGTATCTAACAGCATTTGTAAGTGCTGGCAGGAATGGAATATACTTAGCAAGAGGAATTTTACTTTTCTCGTTTCTTTGGTTATGGTTTGTTCTTAAACCATCAAACATCTCTTTCAATAAAAATAACTAATGTGTTTATTTTTACTAGAGCAGGGTAAGAAATTTGCATTAAAGAAATTACTCTATTCATCTTTTTTAGATCAGGCACAAGTTGTGGTTTTCTCATTTGTACTTACTGTTCAAAAAGATTTACTGAATATTTTTTATGAATGAGTATGTTGGCAATTCACCCACAAGGAGTTTGTTATGTGTATTAATTTAAACAATCAATTCTAATGGATTTCAATGTCCAAATATCTTTGATGACTTTGAAAACCCGAAGCTAATTAGTCAAAATCTGAGTTGTTTCTTTTCAAGAGGCAAGTTGTCATCTAGCAAGACAATAGCAACTTTAGGGTGTTTTTTTTTCTGTGTTGTCTTGCTATTATAAATGGGAGCTGTGCTCTCCTGCAGAAGTCTCTGTTATCCAGTGGTACCACTACAGTTAGTGGGAAATATGTTAGAATTTGTAATGGGACTGGGCTTTTATCCATTGTTTCAGCCAACACATGAATCATCCAACTCCTTCAATGGTGTGCAGCAGGAAGGGGAACAATGAGGCACCAACATAGAATTTTAGTGTTAAAACATCAAGAGTAAACACTCAGGTAAAATATTTGGCAATATCACCCAGATTTAATTTTTGCACTTTAAAGGTTGATCTTTCACATTCCCTCAAGTTCTTTGTTTGCCTGAGTCCCTGGATAAAGTGCATGGAAAGTCAGAGGATATCTTATGTCATCACTATTTGTGTTAATGGCTTAGGAACCCACAATCCAATCAGTTAAAATAAACAACCCAGTGTAATAGGAGCATAAATCAATGAAGACTTCATTACTGAAACCTTAATGTGTAATCCATCCACCTACAGAGGAAAGGGATACTGAGAGGCAGCAAGACAAAACCAGAGGACAGCCTGATTTAGGCAACCCTGATATTTAAAAAGGTGTTGAGAACAGTAAGTCTTCCTGGAGTCAGTAAATTTGATGCATACTCATCACTCCTGACAACCTGCCCCTGACTATTAAGTCCCTATGCTGAAAAATGCCAAGAAACTCTTGGGAAGAGAGCTCTGAATGTTCTTTGTTTAGTCTGGGAGACTTGAGCCAGCTTAAATGAACAAAGACATGAATTAGGAAGATTAACATAGGACTAAAATGATATATTTTACCCAAGAGTAATGCTGCTCAGAACTGCTCTGACCCTGCTGCAGACTTTCCTTGCTGTGTAGTCCCTTGAGCCAGTGGCACAAATTAGGGCTCCTCTCAGGTGAGGGTGGCAATACTTGGTGAAACCAGTTACTGGATTTCACAAAAGCCATGTATTCTGTTTGTCTTGGCTCTGAAAGGAGCAGCAATCTTAACACAACAAGCCTTTCAATTTCAACATAGATCATAAAAGGGCTGAACTTTTATGTTCGGTGCTGAGATCTCTGTTAATAACAAAGAGAAACAGCAGGCTCTCTGTCTGGGTGTGAGCTCTGATGTGGGGATGAGACAGGCACTTTGCCTGTGGATTTTAGCTAAGAGCAAAAGCAAGTTGAGCCTTGAGAAAGCCATCAGTGCTCAAGACCCTCTCCACTGGGTCCCCATTTCAGAAGTGATTCTCCAATCTCATCCTCATCTGACTCTTCTTGTTTCCTTCCTTCCCCTTCCCTGATCACATCTTGCTCTTTTCTCTCATTCCCCTGCTGACACCTTTTGTCCCTGTGGCTGAGTTGGAATATATACTGAGCAGAGAACGTTTGGTAGCACTGCTAATTGACCAAAACCAGGATGATGGGAAACCTTGTTTTTCAGAGATTTGGAGTCTGTTTTTGTTAATAATTATGAAAAAAAAAATCCAAGAACACACACTAGGTTTAGGACACAGAAGCTAGGGAACATTGGCATTAATGTAGTTATTCCATACAGAAAATGGCATGTACAGTTTGCCAATGCAGAAGGAGATTTGGTTGCAGGGAACTCCCAAGCAACCTGCAGGATTTCTGTGACAGGGGTGGAAATCTGTTTCTCCAGGCTGGCAGTCACCTGCTCTGACTGCAGACTGATGAATTTCCTGCTTCATCCCAGGTCTCACCCAATGCATACCCTCCCCAGCTGTAACAGAGGAGGAGGTATGGGCTGCAGCACCCTAATTAGATACACAATCCTCAGCACCTTGTGATTTTTTCAGGGATCCATTAGGAAAAAGGGGTCCATTTGCATTTATAGTCATTATTACAGATCTGAACTAGACTTTCCCTAATATTCTTTCTAGAGTAACTTTTTGATAGGTGTTACTTGTCTATTCCTTGTGTTAAATATACAGTTACATAATGTTAAATATATCAGAGAATGGTTGAATCAATTTGGCTGGTAAAATGATCACATATATCTAGAATGGATACCAGATTAGATTAAGTTACAAGGTAGGTTAAGTTTCTGAAGCACTTCAACATTCAGAAATATAGGAGCCATATATTTGTGAGCTATTATCTTATTGTCATAATTTAATTGAAAATATAGTGATTCCATTATAGTTTGTGTGATCCTATGGTCCTTTGGGACCAAGGCTATTCAAATGCAAGTTTTGTATTATATTAGAAATTTGTATGGTGTTGTATCTGTTCAGAAATAAAGTCATCCAGGTCTTAACCCAAATCCCTCTGATTGCAATACAGACCAGTGATTAATTCTTGAATCACAAATCTGTTTGGAGCAGGGTTAAAGAAGGGGTCTAGTGTATCACACAGATGGATGGTAGATATCATGTGTTTCCTTCTCCTGAAGTGCATTATGTCTTATTTCCGCTAATACAAAATTTAAAGTGACTCTAAAGCAAAAAGTATCATGTAAAAGTGTGGTGGTAACTCGGTCTTAAAATTAAATTATATTACTTTAAAAATAAGCTTAGGAATTTTTCAAATTCAAGGCTTCCACGTGGTTGTGGCTGCAAAGACAGGAGAATCTTCATGTAGATGGCATTAATATAATTTAAATATATTGTTCTTCAACTCCAGTAATAAGAGATGCTGTTATGGAAAGCCACCTCACATTTAGCATTTATATATGATACAGAATTTCCTCAACTTTGGGGTATCCAGATCAAACCACAAAAGAGAGTTTTAATTTAGAATTTAGATGTAATTTCCACAGAAATTCTACTGTGTATTAAATACTGTGTAGTATGATATGTTAGAGGCTTTTAAAATGTGTCATCAATATGTTTCCACATATTCACTGTCCAGATGGCACAGAAGTGCTCAGTATCCAAACAAGGATCTCAGTGCCCTTGCACTGCATGATGCACTGCAGCCCTGTGCAGCACAAAGTGTCCTGCTCTGAACTGATCTGTAAATTTGGTGTGTTTCCATTCCAGAGCTCCTGTGACAAGGATGTCATCCTGAACATTCTCAGTGTCCTCACTGACTTGCTGTCTTTGGGTAAGGAAGCAAAGATTTGGGGCAATGGCTATGGGCTAGGGCAGAAAGGGAGTCCTAAAGTAAGTCTGGGAATTCATACTTGCATTCAAACTTGACCAGGTGTTTGCAAAGTGAAAAAAATGTAAATTCTATCTATAGATCAGCAGTCCTTACTCCTGTATTTGGAAAACTGAGATTATTCAATGTGTTAAAGAAAAGAAAAAAAAGACTCAGAGAAAGTTTCAATTTTTTCTTTTTCGTTTTGAAGATGCCCATGGGTTGCAAAGTATTTCATAATCCCTGGCAGTCAACCACTGGAAATGTTCACCAGTGCCATTGGAGAGAGGACTGTGAGACAGGGAAAGGAAAGGAACCTGACTGTTCAGCATCCAGGGACCCTCTAATGCAGAGAGTTCAGCTTCTCCCCAAAATGCACTTCTGCCTTGGGGCTGCAGGGAATGGATGTCACTTTATGTGCTCAAAGCTGCAAAAAAACATAAGTGTATCGGCAAAAGAACTAAAAAAAATTGTCAAGTTCCTTTTCCTTTCTGCTCCACCACAAAATTATAATCTACTAAACAATTTCCAGCCCAACTAAGCTGCCAGGCTGTGGGGGCTGCATCGGTGAGTGCTGGATCCTCCTGGGTCCCCCATTCCTGGAAGCCCCACCAGAGACATCACCTGTCCATCTGGGCCTCTCTTTTGGAGCCCTGGAGCCCTTTTCCTTAGCTGGGTGGAAGGATGGCCTCCAAGGGGAACAGGGGGTCCTGCTCTTCCCTAGGAACTGAAGGAGCAGCATCCCCCAATCACAGAGCCTGGATCAATGTTTGTTAACACAGTAAGGCTCCCAGGGTTAGAGTGTGGTTTCTTTGGAGACCTACATTTATTTGAAAGCTGTCCCCAAGGCTTCCCTAGGATTCCTTTTCATTTGGCAGAAGCCCAGTGCAGCTTTAGTTCTTTCCTTGTTTAATTTCCAGTATCTAAGAAAAGATCACTGAGCCTTTTGCTGCTTTGAAACCTGTCGGCGTCTCGGCTTATTCCTCTCTGCCACATTTCAATGCACACTGAAAAACTTCTGCAGCACGTGGGTTTGGAGAGACAAGGACTGCCGTGGTAACAGGCAGCAGGGCACACAGTTCCACCATCCATGTCCCCAGGCTGGGGACACCAGAGATTCACGGCCAGTTCTGCCAAGCTCGCGCGTTCACGGCACTCAAACATTGTCTGAAGGCCACGGAAGCTCCGTGTGCCCCTTGCAGACTGAGGCTTTGTGACAGCTGTGTCTCAGGGAGGGGATGCTCTGAGCTGTCTCTCCTCTCTTCCCCAGGCACTGGACGGAGGATTCACTACGTGGTCAGCAAAGGGGGCAGCGAGGCTCTGCTGCAGGCCCTGGCCACGGCTGCCCGGACAGAGCCGCCCGAGCACGGCCCACTCCTGCCCCTGCTGCGCCTGCTGGCCAGGGTGGGACAACGAGGTACTGCCGGGTGCTGGGGGCTTCTGGAGGGGTCAAAGATGAGGATCATCTCACTGCAGCCTTCCAGTAGCTCAAGGGGACAGATATGTTAGTAGGGCCTGTCCCTACAGGACAAGGCCCCTTGTCCTGTAGGACAGGCCCTACTAAAATATCTGTCAGGACAGATATTTTACAGGACAGGACAAGGTGTAATGGTTTTAAACCATTACAGGACAAGGAGTAATGGTTTTAAACTGAAAGAGAATAGGTGTAAGGAAGAAATATTTCATTATAAGGATGATGAGACACTGGCACGGGTTGACCAAAGAGGTGGTGGATGCCCCATCCCTGGAAACATTCAGGGTTAGGTTGGACATGGCTCTGAGCATCCTTGTCTGATGCATCTCATTGTGAGGGGTTTGGACTAGGTGGCCTTTAAAGGTCTTTTTGAATCCAGAATATTCTGTTTCATGTATGATAACTCAAAGTGAACCCCATGTTTTTCCATTTTCAGTGAGATTAATATTGGTTTAACTCATTGATACATTCAAATGCCTTTCTTATAAGATTTTGAGTTACAAGGCTTTATAAACACGTTTAACAGCACAGCTTCAATGACCTGGCTTTTGCAATAGTTTAATTCTCATTTTCTTTTCACAGATAGGAAGTTTGGGCTTAAAGTGCAGAAGGCAGAAGCCACTGATATAATACTGAGCTTGACAAGAAGACACCTGGGCCACCACCTGCACCTCACCCACTGCCTCTGGGTCCTGCGGGTTTGTGCTTCTAATGGTGAGTGCCAGGATTTTCCTCTTTTCTTCTATGTGTCAGCAACCAGGGCTCTTTTTTACTCATTTCAATGCAAAGAAACATTATTCCTGGTAGGGTTAGTGCCTGCATGCACCATTAATATACAGAAAAGCACAAAAGCCAGAACAACCTTAGAAAAAGGTGCTCCTCAAGGGGCCTATGCAGCCTTTACAGTGCATTTCATCTGTGAGCTATGGAAATAAAAGTGCTGTAGTGAAAAATATTCATGGCAAAGATCTCCTATTCTGGAATATAGACAGTCAATTCTTTTGCTCTAAGACTTGGGTATCTTAAGTCTCTATACAGTTGCCATTACCATAACAGCCAAATGTCTCACTATTGTTGATTTTATTGATCCTCAGAGCAGCTCCACAAGGGTGGAGAAGCAGAGGGTGAGAGAAATCTGTTACTTATTCAAGGTCCCCCAGGAAGCAGATATTAGATCCTGGTCATCTGGCCAGTATCCCCTCAGATGTTCACTCTCCCAGCTTTTCTTGCTTGGCAATGCCCTCATGTTAAATGATTCAAGCAATGGGATTTCCAGTATTCTCTCTTGGGATCATTACAGATTCATACAGGCTTTCTGTGCTATAAAACACTGAGCTCGTCAGCACAAATTTCCCTTTGCTCACTCTAACCCTTTCCTCTCCTTCCCTACATCCCTCACCCAGCAGATAATTCTTGATGGCCATTCTGTCTGCAGTCTGCTCTGTGCATCCTGAGATTTAACTCTCCTGGCACCCAGCCCTGCAGGTCCCTTCTGCCTGGACAGGAGCTGGCTTCATGCTTTGGGCTTCCTCAGGCAAGCAGCCAAGCCTCAACACTCAACCCCTCTCCCTGTGATAAGCAGTGTTTGAAAGTCTGAGTGTGGCTGAAAATGCAGCCAAAGCCAGAAGATGAAATGTGCCTTTATTTGGGTTTCACAGCTGTGCAGTGACCCTGTGCTGCCTCTCACTCAAAATTATGATTTGCCTACTTCCCTGCTCCCTGCTTCAGTGCACCTGCACTCAGTTCAGCTGCTGTTTCTGCAGAGGTTTTAGGATGCACACTGCAGCCTGCCCTCCTTTCTGTTAATGTCAGACCCCAGAACCCCAGCTCTGCATCTTTGCTGGAGCATCTCTGTTACTCTCCAGGTATCTCCAGCACTCTCCATTAATAACTTTGAATTTGTAGCTTCTGTGGCCCAGCTGGGAAGCTTCAGAGGGGGTTAGGTGAAAATATCTATGGGTGTGATACCAAACCAGGGAATTACATGTTCCCAGACTTAAAAATTATGGAGTGGAACTTAAAGGAAGCCAAAACCATACAAAACTCTTGAGAGTGCTTATTTATGAAAGCCGTAAAGTTGAGTCCTTGCCTCACCTCATGCCCCTCTCTGGGCTACTCCCTTCACTGCCACCAGATGTTTGTGGCTGCCCACATCCTGCTCTGGAGCAGGATGAGTTCCAGCAGCCTTGTCCACCACCCTGGCTCTAATGAATTGCCAGCCAGTGTGAATGTAGCTGGCAGGCCTTGGAGGCTTTCCATCACAGGACAGCTTGGCAGGGACAGGGGAGGACAGCAGGAGATGATGAGCCCTCTGGCAGCTCTCTGATGACCACTGGGAGATATCTACAAAAAAGCCAAAACCCAGCAGTGGGCAGGCAGCCAGGGCTCCTTCTGGCTGCTGTTGATTACTGATCCTTTCACCTTGGTCGCATCCATTTAATATTTCAGGGCTGTATTTGTTCCTTCATTACACAGAGATACCCTCAGTGGGGAGGTGTGGCTAAACACCTAGCCTATGCATTAGGTATTGAAACTGATTGTAAAATGTCTCTAAAACTGTTCCTAGTGTGTTAAAAGGTGAAGGATTAAAGGGAAAATTGTTCTAGATGAAATTAAACTGCTTTCAGAAGCCCCCCAAACTCACTTCCACTCTGCTGAATAACAGCACAGAAAGAAAACCCTGCCCTTTAAGCCCCTATCAAATGAACTGTCCTCATTGAGTTGCATGTAGGAAATGTGGGATGAATTTGAGCTCTGTCACTTTTTTTCTGGAAGAAGACCCTTTTAAAGTTATGGTTTATTCTCTGGAAAGTGCAATGTCTACAGGAAAAGGGGCTTTGGGGAAATTGGGAAAGATCTGCAGGACTGGTTTTGCACCTGATTTTGGCTCAGGTTTTGTCCACAGACAGCTTTATGCTTCACTTTCTGTATATCTAAGGGGACCTGTGGAGTCCAGATGGGAGCCCAGAGAGCTCATAGCCCCAGGGGCAGCTACTCGTCCCCACATCTCTTCTAAGCAATGTTTGCCAGCTGCCTCCTTCAGAGCTGACTGCTTTTTTCCTTTTATTGCCATAGTTACCACGGGAACTATGCTTGGCATCAATGGAGCCATGGAGCTGCTTTTCAAAGTCATCACTCCCTACAGCAAGAGACACGTCAGGACGGTCAGGTAGGCAGTAGCCCCAAGGGAGCTCATCTTTCCAGGACAGCAAGAAATAAAATTCTGGTTCCACTTGAAGAGGCAAAGAAATCAGAAATGTATGCAGTTTCCACTCACTTTAAATCTGCAGGGTTTTTTAAGAGGCAGAAATAGTTCCCTGAAGGACACGTTAATGCTGTGATTCATCATATGATTCATGCTGGTGGCCCTTTATTTGTAGTGTGCCCTAGACAGTGATGGCAGTTTGATTGCAAGGTACCCTCCTTCATTTCCCAGCCACAACTGGGTTTGGAGAAGCATGTGCTGGCAGCAGACAAGCCACTCCTGCCTCCCACTCAGCCAGAACTGCCTGCCACCATCAGCCTGGGGGTAGATGGAGTGGAATCAAGGCAGTGCTGCCTCATCCTCCATTTGCAGAGGGCCATGACCTGGTCATCATGATATTTTTGAAGTATGACAGTTCATACTAGTATTAATTTGTATCTGCTTTTAAGCCCATCCCACATATTTCAAATAGTTCTTTTCTGAAGACATCAAGTCCATTTTATATCTTCATCTCAATGCTGAATGTTAGTCCCCAAGCTGTCTGCTCTGACCACTTCCTCAGATGCCTTTCAAGGCAAACTTTATGAGAGCAAAACACATATCTCTGGCTTGCTCTTTAAAAGCAGGAGGAAGAATTTGCTGCTGTGAGCTGTGCCCACACAATCCCGTTTGCTTAAGCCACACAGAACCTGCCAGTTCTCCTGCTGGGATATGCAATGGCTTGTGGGGCACATGTGCCAGCAAGGACAAGGCAGCATTCAGCCAGTTCTGGCTTCTGCATGGACCTGACATGGGTGATGTCCATGGCTGGTGATTACTGAGAAAGCAGCTTCAGGTAGAGCACAAGGTGAGAAGGATGGACAGACACAGAACAGTTTGGCCACAGTTTGCTTAGCTGTGGTTGAAATGGGGGCCAGTCACCCTGGTTGTGTTAAATAATGTCCATCCTGCTGTTACCATCAAAGACTGATATCAGTTCTCTCAATATCATGACTTACACAATAGCTGGGAAGGAATTTGAATGCATTTCCACCAGCCACCAGTGCTGAAGCTGCACATCAACACACAGCACTGTTGTTTGCTAAGTGCAGCTTTCTTCTCATTCCTCTGCCTACATGTCTGAAGAGACACAGTTTTTTGGACTGTTTGCTATCCTAAATCAGACACTGAGGGGACCCAGCAGATGCAAAACTTCCTGCAGCTCCCTTGTTGATGGAAGCCAACTCACTTTTGCCTGTGTTTTTGGCTTTCTTGCACAGTGCCAAGTACCTGGAATTGCTTCACAGCTTCAATTCTCTCTTAGACAAAGTACCTGAGATGCCTCTACATGGGGATACTGGATGTTTATTACACAGATGTTTGGATATCACCCAACTCAAAGAATATTACCACTAAGATATTATTCCTAGGATATCTGAGTATCCTTCAACATTCCCATCAGGCCTCATGTAATAACTTTAAGATTTAGGCAGCCTGGAGAACTGTTTTATGTAAGACAGGGGTGCCCAGGATGAGTTAGACTCAGAGCTGGGCTTGGCTTCTGACACAACCAAAAGTGATTGATGGGTCCAAGCCCATGCTTAACAAAGCAAATTCCACTCAGTTCCTTGTTTTCCTTCCTGTGGAAGTGTTGGCTGTGATTAGACCAGTGTTAGTTCTGCTTCTGTGATAGGCCAGGATCTGTGTGTGATGGGACTTGGGCCTGCATCAGTTTTCTGTTAAGCAATGGGACTGGCTGCCTAAAGGCTTTTAAAATTAATTTTGTGCAGAACTGCTTTATTTTCCATTGACTGTTTACCATAGAGGAAGTGGAAACCTTGGTATCTGTCACACCTTTCTAGCCTGGCTTCTTGCTGAGATACATTTGGAGATGCAGGGAGTGCTGCTGAGGGTTGCTGTAAATGTAGTCTATAAATGCTCTAAAATACTCACTTCTAAGGGAAACAATCAGAGAAACATGCTGCTTTTGATTTCAATGATTCCACATTGTCAATATGCAATATTTAGCTTTTACTTCCTTTTATCTGGTGTACAAGGATTGTTTTGAATTCTTCTGTGGATTTTTTTTCCATTTGGAACACAGACACAAACACCAGAAAATCAAACTCAAAATTGCCCTCAGTAAATCCCATTTTGCAGATAATAAGCCTTTTTATTTATTACTGAAAAGCTTCAATTTATTTTTCATTGGAAAAAGGTGTCTTGTGCATTAATTTTTGTCTACCTGAGCTTTCTCACTGCTAGTTCAGTTTCGTAATTTTCTTTGTAATTCCTAAAATATCTGTGCTCTTCTTAAAACATGTTTCTCATGAGTGTGCAAACAGTGCATACAATCTTTACACAATCTTTTCAACTCCCACCTACTCTTGGTCTAAGGAACAAGAACCATAAATCAGCTGAAACCTGGTGGCCACCCATCTGGCCTGCCTAGGGCTCAGAGCTGTGCCTTTTGTTTCATAACCAGGGGCAGCTGAGAAGCTCAGTGGCACAGTGGAACAGCTTGTTTTACATTAGAAGAACCACACAAGCCTGTTTTGTTTCAAAACACAATTGCAACCCATTAAAAGGCACTAGTTTTTCCTTAGTCAGTTGAGGCTCTGTTTGTTTGCAGTTCACTTGGAAGTGCTGCTTTCATTGTGGAAAGTGGCTGTAGGAGATATTGTTGGCAAGAATTTAGGCCTTGAGACCAGAAGAACAGACTGTAGAGTGGGTAACAGATCTTCTCTCCCAGCATTAGCAAATGCCTGGAATAGCTGCAGTCTGAAAGCCCTAAGCATCTTTGCAGCTCATCAGAAAATGGAGGTAGGTATGTGTGGAAAAAATGTCCTTTCATGATTTAACTTGTTCTAGCTAAAGCTTTATGAGGTGACTGGGGTGGGGAACTTATGGATGGGTTTTCTGAGCTGGTGAGAAAGGATAAAAAGGGGTCATGTTCTTTGTCTAGCTCAGCATGTGCTCCCAGCTATCTGACACTGGTGCAGCTCTTCCCAAAGTGGCTGTGACTATGTTGAAATTGGGAGTGTATTATTTTGGTGTAGTTCTTGGTCACAAAAACATTGGATTCTTTTTGCCTATAAGTTGTAGAGAGCACTAGCCTCTAACCTGCTGACAGAGGAAAACTCCAATATTGTCCCAGAAATCCTTTGACCCTCACTTTTTACTTGCTCTTGGTACCTTCTCTCCACCTCATAACTATGTGCCATCATGGTTTGCCTTTTTGCTGTGAGGGAACAGCCGGCAACTGTGGGAGCTGAGATTACCCTGGCTCTCTGATCAGCTGCCAGGAATGCAGCATTGAAAATGCACCACTGCTCTGGTGGGTACACCCGCGTTCCCCTGCCCTGGGCAGCAGCAGGGCCAAGGTCACTTTAAGAATCTGCCCTGGAGAGTGCCCTGTGAGAGCTTTTTTTTAGCCTGCTAAGATGTGGAAACAAGATACATAGTTCTATTTATTTTTCCCAGTGGCAAAGCTCTGGGGTATTTAGAAATAGTCTCCCCATGCTCCAATTGACCTTTTCTGGGTATGTGCCAAGTAGCTCTGATTCCCCTGAGACTGTGACTCATGGGCTTTATTGGCTTTAGTTAGGCATTTGAGGTCTTCAGCTTGCTGGTGCCATGACTGTGGATCTCTCCAGAACTATCCATATCTGAGGTAAAAGCTACATGGAGAAAACATGGAACTCTCTGTGGTGTTGAGATCTCTTGAGTGAACCACTGTGAAATCCAATACTTTAGGCTGTCTTGTCCATCTCTCATGATGCTGTGCTGCAGAGGAGTTTTCCTGATACCTTTTACAGGGACAGTTTAAAATAAAGCCAGAGGATGTTCTGCTTTTCTCAGCTCTGTTTGTGTCAGTAGCTGGGATATCTGACAGGAGTGTGTGTGGGATGCTCAAATCTTCACTCCATCAACACCTTCTCTAATGTAGCATCTCTGATGCTTCACACAGTGCAATGATCACTGCTCTTTTCACCTTTCATCCTTATTATTCCCTGTATGTTCCACAGCTTCCACCTCTCTCCTACTTTCCAGTGTCCCTTTTAACACTGTTGCTTGTTTTCCCCTCTTACTTGTTCTGAGATGTGTTTGGATGGGTTGTGGAATGCGACAGTGGGAGATGTTTGCTCTCTGGTCAGCCAGGAGCTGGTCCCTTCTGAATGACTCTGTCCAGGTTGCCAGGTATCCTCACCAGTGGCTTTGGAGGCCATGAGTCGTCTGAGGGTTCATGTTGTGCACGCTCTTCTAGGACTCCTCATGTTGAAAATGGAGTATCAAAGAGGCTGAAAACAAAACCCTCAGAGTTTATTCTCCTTTCATAAGAGGAAGACCTGTGCCATTTAGAAGATGGCAAATGGTGGGATGACTGTTGCATTGGTCGTTCCCTCCATTATGTTTTCCTTTTTTGCTGTTAAAAGGCTGGTGCACAGTTTTATTGAAGCAATTTGGATAGTCTGTTAAAATGTCTTTGTTTTTCAAACCTCTATGAGTACATCTATTTATCATACTGAGCAGAGCTGGCTCACGGTAAGTGTTCGCATAAACCCTGTATGAAAGATTACAACAAGAGTGAGTATTCATCAGAAATAAAAACTCTTTCTGTGGGTATTCAGAATACTTGGCTTTCTACATTGGGCTATTCCAGTAAAGTTTGACTACTTAATTAAAAGTGGAAAGTGAATAAAAAGGGTCTGGGAATGGTGCCAAATTAATTCACTAGAAAATGTGATATGCAGAAATTATCTGCCTTTGCTCATGTCCAGCATTACCCACTTCTGACATTTGATCACAATTCTTCTCATGTTTGGTGCTTATTGGTAGTTCCAGAGCCTCAAATGCTTGCTGATAATCTCCCTTTTCATTAAAGGGAGGAAATCCTCCCATGTAACTCTATTTCACCTGAGGTGGATGTCTGAATTCCTTACATACTGAAGGGAAAAAGAAGCAAGTTCTCTTCACCTGTGGTAAATGTTTGCCTCTAGAAACTTGGGGTCTTGCAAACATTTATTTCTCTCTGTGCAGTGGAGGATGAGTCTTCAGTGGGCAACCTGGAAGTGGCATAATGGGCATTTAAAGCTGGGTCAGGTAGAAGGTTGCTGAAAGAGATTTGTAAAGTGGAGTCAGGGCTCAAAACCCAGGAAGAGTGAGAATACCATAGGTGTCTTTTCTTTGCTGATAAGTGCTCAGAGGTGATTTGAGGTGGAGAGGGATTCATGAGCCTGAAACATGCAGGAATATTGATGGTACTGTTGCCATGGCCATGAAGTGATTCCTGTATCACATATTTCTGTCATAGTGGAAGCTGAGGAGAGTTTTACTGACTACGGGAAGAAGAGCTCATGCAAGTGAAAAGAGAAATGCCAAGGTGATCAAAGAGCACCTCTAAAGCTAAAAGCCATATTTAATCAGATATTGTGTCAGATTGACCAAGGAGAATATGAAGACCCTGGAAATGCTGAAAATGTAAGTTAAGAGGCTGTACACAGCTTCAAACTAGGCTTTGAATATAGGGTTATAGATATATTACTCTGCTGTTTAGACAAAGAGAGGAGACATATACTGGGGATGAGCTGAATACTGAACTTGCCTTTTCTGCTGAGAAAGGCAAGAGAGAGGCACATGGAAAAGATTCAACTGCAAATGTGCCCTAGACCCCAGTGCAGGCAGCTAGGTTTTTTCCTATGCTTAATCCTATTGTCTTGCTGGTAGACCACCATAAACATTTAGTGCAATTCCATCTCCTGGGTTGGTCTAAACTTCCAGCTGTTCTCTTCTTGATCAGAAGAATATGTGGTGTATCTGGCCACAGCCAGACTGTATTTTGAAAGAGCAGAAACTCAAGGCACAATCATGGTGATTAGTTCAGGTTTTCAGGTTCCTCTTCGACCTCAGAGAAGCTGTTGTGATGGGTTCTTTTTGAGAAATGTTCTATGTACAGCTTTATGCCTTTGTTTATTTGGCAGTGGTTCCTGATAGAAGATCAAAAGCAAATCATTCTTAATTCATCTTGTTAGTCTGTGTTTTGTCATTAATCATGTTGAGCAGTCTGGATATTTAATTGGAAAGTAACACATGATTCTATTGGAATGTGGTCAGAATTAATCAATGCTTAGCATTTTGAGAATAAACAGACACTATTTGGTTCACTTGATTTGTGTAGAAAATTCATAGGAAGGGAAAAAACATTTCTGTTGAGCTCTATCACAGCTAAATTACTTGCTTCCCATCTGGCCTTGATCTACATGGGATTTATCCTAGAGGTCCTGTTAAATAAAACTAGAAAATACTGTTCTGAATGAGACAATGCCAGCAACAAAGGAAAACGTGTTGTCTTGAAAATTTTTCTTTATATAAAGTGTCTCTTCAACTTGACTAAAATCTCAGATAACATGAAGCAGGGATGGTTGCATCACTAAGATAAGTAAATAAACCCTACTGTGCAAATTTATTGCAATGAGCCATTGTAATAGAAGAAATGATCTTGGAGCCAGAGGTGTCCCAGTTTCATGCAGTTCCTTCTTTCATTATTTTTACGGTCTGTGTGGTTTCTCTCAAAGAATGACCTGTTCTAATATCAATAATCAGTTACAGAATCTCATTTCAGACTGGTGCTGCTTTGCAGAACAAATAGAGTTGCATTTCAGAATTACACTTTACTGGCATTGTACTGTTAATAGCAGTTGATGAGAGAAATTGAAAAATTAAGAGGTAGAGACAAGGGAAAAAGAGATGTTTTCAGGCGAGATTTGAAAATAGATGAGGAATTGATGAGGCGGAGAGGAACTGCATCTCCCAAGGTTGTTCCAGAGGTCTGGGTGAACACGGGGCACACAGAAATCCTGGTGCCACCTCTTGGTAGCCTTTGGAATGGCATGTTTCACCACAGATGCCCCCACCTCTGAGGCATTAAAAATTGGTGAACGAGCATTATATAGAGAGAAATTCACTTCTGAGCTTAAGTTTATATGTCACGGGAAGGGGGGAACTGATTTATGAATGGAGCAAGTTGGTGAGACCGTTATTTTGAAAGAGCTGTTTGCCTTTTTCTTTTGGGCCTAGCTAATGTTGTACATCTATTTTCACGCCAGAGTTTGAAAGAGAAACAATGCTTTCAGCTGAAGGCCTTTCTTTGCCTGCCTATTATTTCTCCCCTTTGGTGAGCTAGAGTGCTATATTTGGAAAGATGCTGTGAGGGCAAGTCCCTGCTGTTCTCAAGTTGGCTTTTCACAGCCAGTGGCTATGGCAGATGGAGTTCATGGCTGGGCTCATGTGATGGCTTTGGGTATGTCCATACTGCAGGCAACTCTGGGTTTGTTGGCCAGGAGATTCCCTCTGCCTGAGCTTTAATCTTCCTCCTTCTCCTAACAAATGCTCAGGCTTGCAGTAGGGTCTCTAGCGTGGGCTGCCCAAGGTTCTTAGGACATGTTATCCAGTCTGGGAGTGTTGTTCATGTTGCTGTGTCTGTCTCGCTGTTGGTCTTTGTTTTAACCAGATTAAAACTAACACCTGGGTGCCTCAGTGCAATCCCCCTGCCTCCTAGGATCTCTCTGAGGTGTATATCCCCTGTAACCATCCCATGGAATCTACTGTCACTTCCATCCAAATGGGAGGTGTGACTTGATTTCATACATCAGTTGCATCTCTGAGTGTTTCCCAGAGTTAGATGAGTTGTTAATACTACTAATGCTGTCTTGCAGCTGAATATAATAGTCCCCCACAGGAGGTTAGGTGAAGACTAGTGAGAAAATGCCAAGCATTTTGTAAGTAGCATGTCAAAATCAGAGTGGAATTATTAAATTTTTTTTAAAAAATTAGAACACAGCTAGAAAGATTAGAAAAGATTTCATAATTTAGGAAGAAGTGAAGGCTTGGGATGACTTCTGGAAGTTGGTGCGTTTTCAGTGAGATGTGGAATGGGCAGGCTCCTGATCTGGAGGTGCAGGAAGATCTTTCACCAATGGTAGGGGGCTATAAGAGTAAAGAAGGCAAAAAATCTAATGATAGGGGACAAAGGATCTCTTGTGTCTGTGGTGTTAACCTGAAATCCTGTATATTGCTGTGGACAAGTCACCTGAGATCAGACTTTTCATACACTTAAACCCACATCTTTCTCATGCTTTACTAAGGGTAGTGAGGGTACACTCAGCTCTGTCTGAGGCATTCAGTGAGAACATACATGGGGGAAATGAGAAAGAGGAGAGAAGAACAGTAGTGAATTTGTGAAAGGTTTTATGTTCAGGTGGGATATGGCTGAAGTGGGCTGTGGAGTGAATGTGGAGCTGGTGCAGTGAGGAGAGGGTTGAGCAATGTGGTTATGTGACCTTGCAATCATGTTTGAGGTGGCTGTGATGTGCCAAGCTTTCAGAAAACCTCAGCCAGGCAGCCCTGGAGGATGGGGACTGGAGGGAAGGGATTTCCAAACAAAGCCTATCTGAATGTGCATGCAGAGATGATGAACGGGTGCCCACCCTGCCTGTTTGCCTACATTGGTTTTCCTGTCTCCCAAGGAGACAAAGAAAGAATTCCCCCTCGGAAATCACTGCATTGGGTAATGACGCGAATCTCTGATAGAGGCCAGAGAGTGAGCAGATAAAGCTGAGGGCACTCACTTGTGTGTCAGCACATGTGAGAGCCCAGGAATCTCTTCTTCTTTGTCTTTCACTTGATTTATTGCCATTTCTCCTCCCACCCAGAAGCCTCTTGCCCTTAGGAAGAGGATAGAAAGCAGCTGTGAAATCCCCCCCACAAAACCTTTCAATCCAAAGATAGACAAGGGAAATTTGGAAGAAACAATGAAAATAAGTCTCAATGCACAACTTCTACAGAAGCAATTTGCATAATGCTGTCCCTACAAGGAAATCAGCCCCAAGAATTTCCTGTGGTTGCTGAGGCTTTTCCCCAGCTCCACCAGTGCTGGCAGGTAGAGTGTGAGCCAGTCTCTAGAACTATCAGTGGTTTTAAAGCACAGCAGTGATTAGACCTGCCCCGAGCAGAGTTATATGACACAGTGTCAAAGCCTTAGCAACAGCCTTTCTGCTGCAGGGTTCCCTGTCCTGATAGCACTGTTGGAGCCTCACCAGCTGTAGCAGCAGCAGGGTAACTGGGTTTAGAGATAGAGGCAACACAGGAGGCTCATTTCCAGTGAGTGAAAGAGAGCTCCAAAGTTCTTCAGTCTTTCAACTCTTTTGAATGGTTATTAAACAATTACTACAGAGAATGAGAGAAAATAAATAATAATGTTTGCCAGTGAAGGTGAAATGAATTTTTTAGGGAGAGAAAGTTTTGTAACAGCAGTGGCACAGATTCAGCACAGGGTTCTGGCTTGCTAATGCTGGCACAGCTCTTCCCAATCTCTTTATCTGCAGGGCAACACTCGGAATTGCAGCAATGCCAGTAAAATCTGTAAATAAACCCAGGGCTGAGCTGCTGGGGGAGGTGTTTGGAGGCAGGGCTTGGAATGTGGAGGGGAGAACCTGAAGACTTGAGGAAGTGGCTGGTGAGGAAGAACAGGGCTGCTGATTCCCAGCATGGGTGGCTGCAGCTCTGGGGATGGGAATGGAAACTCCCCCTGAAGTGCAAACCTTGGAAAGGTCATGGCTCTGAGACAACAAAAGACAGGTTATTGCAGAATGGAAAAGAGCATCATCCTATAGCTTCAACACACCAAATGCATGTGTTTCTTTTCTGTTTTGAAGGGATACAATTCAAGTTTTGTGTGGACCAGAGGGCATATGCTGCAATGGCACAACAGCTGTCACTGTCTAGTCAAAAGCTTAATTTCCTCCTTGTTTTTCATCATTTAAAATTGCAGTTAAAAATTTGTGGTCATTCCAGTTTTAACCACCTTCCAGATTTTATTACGTAGAAAAAACAGGCGTGTGGAAGAACCATCCCAATGATGCTCAGAGCTTTTCCTATTAATTTCAATTCTTTATCCCTGTTGCTTCAGTATTATATTTACACCTTAAGTTCTACCAGCCTTGGCTTTGATATGGTCTGTTTTCAGATCCCAGAGTTTGGCTGGATTATATCAAATGGAAGATTTCCAATGGAAAAGAAGGGGAAAAAAAACCCCAACCCCTAACTTTCATTACTTAGGCTTCTACAAATTACTGCTTCAAAAAGCCCCTGCAGTTATGCCAGTGTGACATGGAAGCTTTCAAACAGCAAATATCATGAGAATTTGACCCAGTATGTGCTGCGTTTTGACATTTACCAACTTTATCTTCCTTTTAAACATTCTAGCTAAATGCTGTCAAGGACAGGCATTATGATGTGACCAGATTATTGCTTAATAAGGAGTTAGACATGTGCAACTGAACAAATTCATTAGTCTATGGGTGGCTAGATGGGGGTTAGGGTTAGGCTGGGTCTAACCTCAGCAGCCAAATGCTGCCTTACCATCAGCCTCACGTGTTCCATGGTGCTGTAGTGACCTGTGTTGCAATTGAGGCTGGTGTGAACTGCCTGCTCTCAAATCCCCTCAGCTGCAGATGAGGGAGGGAAGCTGAGGCTGTGCTGTGGCTGCCCTGGCGTTCTTCCTGCCCATCCTCTCAAAGTCTTTTCCTCCATGTTGAGCCTCAGGCACCAGCTGGGCAAAGTGCTGTGTGGATGATCTAGCAGTTAAACCTATTTCTCTGGCTCTTGCGTATTCTAGGAAAATGAATAAAACAACATCTCATTCTTTCTCAGAATCCTTCCTATGCTGTTCCCACTGCTGTCTTACACAGGCTGTTCTTTGAAATGCTGCAAACCTCGAGGAACTGTGGCTGCAGAGAGCCTCATCTCTGACCTGCAGCCTGCAGGTTGCCTTCCCTGCAGTCAGATGTCCCACTTCTGTCCTGCAGAGCTGTGGAGACGAGGACAGGACAAGGACAGGGTCACAGCAGGTGTTGGGAGTGGTGGCTCAGCCTGCTTGCAGGGACAGCTTCTGCAGAAGATGCATCCCCATTTGCAGCATCTGCTCTGTTTTGGGTGAGCCTGCTCACAATCCTCAAGTGATTCTGTCTCCCCTGAAAGTCTTAGGTCCAAAAGCTGCTGCAGGGCAGTGGGAAAGCTGTCTGCTTTCCCCACCTTGGCTCTTTTTCCTGCAGATGTATCTCTGAATGTACTGCACAATACAGCAGTATCCCCACCCTCACTATCCAGCAAGACAAACCACAGAATGGAGAGAGAGGTGAAGAGCAAGATGGCTTTTTCTGCTAAATCCTTATTGAAAATCCCAGGCAAATTAATAAGCTTTTCTTCCTGCTCTGCATCTGCAATATTTTTCTCTCTGAAACTTCATGCTTGCCTGTGGCAAAACTAGTCAGTATTGTGCATTTCTAGCAGCATTCTATATATGTTTTGCAGCCCTCTGTTTTGGCACACATTGTGGGTAAAATGGGCATTTTTTCTAGAACAAAATATAATTTGATAAATTTCTTAACACTGGCTATTGGCACTGACTGAAGGTACCTAGGTGAGACTTGAATTTTTTGAATGAATGTCCAGATTTTCAGAGATATTGAAATGTGTGAAGATAAAAGGGAATGCAACCTTAAAAGAGAGCCTCTCAGCAGGTTAATGGATTAACTTGTACAGTTAAAAGGTAGTTCTGACCTTAGTATACAAAGGAGCTTTGAAAAATCCTGCTGAGTGCTACCTGCATGTTTAGACATAGAAATGCCTTTTAAATTCAGGTCAAGATGCCTATTGTGAATGTGTAAGAGAATGTTACTTTGTGATTCTGGAGCATGTTTATGCATCGTTCTCAATTTGAGGCTGATTTAATAATGCCAATTAAGCTCAGTATTGTGTGCACGTGTGGCATACAAATGAATACCCCAGTATTTCCAAGCAGGTTCTTGTTTGACAGCATCAGTCAGGACCAACAAAGTGTCAAGTCCCCAATTCACACTGAATTTAGTGCTGGAGAGCTATGTGTGGATGTAGTTAGGGACAACAATCATTAGAGGCTGAAAAGTGGGAATAACTGGGAAACAGGAAAGATTTGGTGACTTATTCTGCACATTTTCTTCTGCATATTTTGTTTATATTCCACTTGCATATGAGTTTTTCAGGCAGGTCCAACTCTGTTCACCATCCTTTGGTATTTGGTAATGGATAGAAACAGCCTGACCTGTGTGAATAGCAGGGGAAGTGATATCTCCTTGGGAAGCTCATGGGGATTGATAAATGCATTGCATGCAAGAAGATTAATTTCATAGGCTTCTTTTTGCACTTGCACCTGCTGCATGAAACAGCTTCCAGCTTTGGCACATTCAAAAAACCCTCTGCAATCCAGCCCTCTTCCCTAGAGATTTGAAACTTTGAGTTTCCTTTGGCTGGACCTTATGGATGTGCTTCATCTGAATAGGGCCAGAGGGGTGAAGTGCAATTTAAACTCAGACTGATGGATCTATTTCTAAGCCTTGTAATATGGAAACAATGCCATCAGATTAAAAAGAACAGTGTTTTTTATCTTGTGTTCAAAATAAGTCATTCCTTCTTTTATTCTTAAACATCTGACTTTTGCTTAAAGAGAAGGCATCTGTACAAGTCAGCCTTCTTTCTTGGAAGAGATCAAGGAAGATGATGCTTTCTCAGTCCTTCAGCTTCATAATTCATGTCCTTTTCAAGTCTCTTATGTTGTACACATTTTTTTTAAATGAGCTTCTCTGAAAGGTGTTTGTTTCTTTGGTTAAAAAGACCAACCAACCAAAACTCTCAAAAAAACCCCAGACCTAAAAATTCTGAAAAGCACAGAAAAGGCTGAAATGAGAACTCAGGTTTCCCATCCATCGCAGCAGCCTAGCTCCATGTAGGAAAGGTGACTATTTAAAACACAGCTCAAGGGAACCTTTCTCTACAAAGTGCTTTTTAAAGATGTTGTACCCTGAGATTACTGCTGCCTTAGAGATGGTTTGTACTAACCAGCAGTCAGGAAGAGCTATGGCTCTTAGCCCTGATTGCATTGAAACCAGCCTCCCTTTTATGCTCTCAAACAGCCCTGGGCACAAGCAGTGACATGTTAGATTCTTCTCTACCTGGACTGTCAGCAACACAAGCTGCCCTTGGATATTTCACTGCCAGTAATTGAGAGTATTCATAAGATGAAAATCTTGCAGAGGTTTGCCAGCAATATGGTGTGTATGCAGTCTTATTTTCTGGCATCATAAACCCCTGGGTACCCCCAAACTCAACCTGAATCATTCACCAACAGAGACTCCCTAGTGGCAAAGCATCTGCAGTTCAATTTCTCTTAAAGAAGTCCCAAGTTGTCCTGCTGAGATTTGAGCCCAGGGTTTCTGGGTATGTCACCAAGAATTGTCATTTGACTTCATCATGCAGAGATTGTGCCCCTCTCCCTACCCTTCCTCTGGGTGTACAGAACTCAGAATAGTTTAAGGCTGAATGATTCAGAAGTAAAAAAAAAAAAAAAAAAAAAAAAAAAAAAAAAAAAAAAATAAATTGAGGTTGGGTGTCTTCCCCCATGTGTGGAGCACACACTCTGCTGTCAGAAGAGTGTTCATGTCAATCCCTCTGGTTTCCAGAGCAAAGAGCTGCTGGGAATGGATGAGCTACAAATAAAATGACAGCTAAGGAGTGAGCCAAGAGAACACCAGGCTCTTTTGAACTGAGTAGAACTGGATTGGGAGTGGAAGACAGCTGCCTGGGGGAAGGAGGGGGATTTAACCACATTCCCTGACATATTTTAACTGTGTATGAGATGTTCTACAGGGCTCTGCTGGTGCTTATTAGCAGATGTGGCCTCGATGAGTGTCCTCACCACTCCTTAATAATCAATCAAGGGTAGTATTGACCCCCTTTCCCAGTCTTCTTCCTTGTGTCCCTGGGGTGGGAGAGCTGGGTTCTCACTCTGTCAGCCTGGAACTGCCTGGGTGATGAATTTGTTAAGAATTCTGTCTGATTGTGAACCTTCTAGCTCCTTTATCTTGATGTGAATGACAAGCTGTCACAGACATGCCTCAGCCATGTTGGTGACATCTGACCCTGGAGAGAGAGCTGACATAATCTTCCGAGGTATGGCTCCTGCCTGGGAGGCAGTGCCAGCCCTGCACTGCACTGGGAGAAATGCCTGGGTATTCTTTTGGCAAGGTTTTAAGTGCATTTCATGTACCTTGTTCTTTTTTGTTACTACTTTGAAGCTAATTTAATTTAGAGCTGTAAAGAATAGCTTGACTCTTTAGGATACAGCTGTCTCAACTTCTGTACTTGTACACAAGGAAAAGTAGGATACTTGTAAGGATGCCTGGAGGATAAGCCTGGAGTCACTCTTCTTTCTGGGAGGCAGAGATGAAAGAGGCTGGAAGGCTGTGCCTTTTCTCTGATTTTAACCTGACAGAGAGGCAGAGATGTTTGGAAGATGCTGCAGTGAAGGCTTTGAGCTGAACCTGGGAACTGGAATGGATGTTTCCATTACAAAAGGAGTGTGTGGTTTTGTCCCCTTATCTTTCAGCATTATACTGAAAGCACATCTGTACACAACAGCTGGATATCCAAACTCCACCTGTTGGCAGTGTGGGGGACATGGCAGACTGTAAGAAAACTTTGCCTTCAGTGTAAGTTTTAGTGCCTTGCTAACAAGCTGGAATTAAAGAGGACAAGATGATGGGTGTTTTTGCCTAAGTCCTAGACTAGCACTGCTATGAAAATGCCAGCAGCATAAGCAGCTTTTCCCCACCCATATTTCCAAGACTTGTGAAACTGCTGGGTTTAAGTCTTTAAAACAAATCACTGTGCCAGTGCATGGATATTTCAGATCTGTATTTCTGGGCCATGGGGGAAATGACTTTCGAGGAATCTGCCTCAGATGAGATCTACCTTCTGGTAGGATTTGTAAAGCACCTATTGCTGTGGTACCTGCATGTCGTTCTGAATGTCTCAGTTGTTATGTGTGAAATCATCTTTACAGTGAGTTGTCCTGTGACTGGATAAGTTCCTGTGGTTAAGTACAAGTCCCAGGGGTTTGAGGTAAAATGCAGCCAGGTTATGTGTAACTTGAGGCCATTTAATTTTGTCTGGAGAGAGGGGCTGTGGAAGCTTAGGGGTTTTGAGCTCTGAGTCAGGGGTCCATTGTGCCAAGTGCTGTACAAATACATATGGCAGGTTTCCTTCTCCACACTGCTTGTGGTATAAAGAAACATGACAGCAATAAGTGTGTATATGAGAAATAGCAGGGTGAAAGGCAGGAAGAGTTGACCAACATGGGTTCAGCCAGGGCAGAACTTTTTCTTACATTTCTATAAAAATAGTGCTTTGTGTCTTTATCATCCAGGTGCAACTGCTGTAAGGAATTAGGCATCAGATTGAAGATGTTAATAATAAAGCACCAAGTCATTAGTTTTCATTCAATAATTTGATGAGGGTGTTCTGTGTTTTAGCATGTAGAAGGCACAATTTCACAGAAGGAAGGATGGTTAGGTTACTTGGGGGCTGATCTGCAGACCCCTTTTGGTTCATTTCTTTGTTCAGTCTTTGGCTTCTCTGCTGTCCCCTGTCCATAGTTCCAGGCTGGTCCTGGGTGGTTTTGCACCACCATATTCTGTGGGTATTAAAATCCTTCCATGCAGTCAACCCTGGATCTCTTCTGGAGTGGGGTTTTGTATTTTCAGGAGTCCTGTTTTCTTCAAGAGACAGAAACAAGCCCAGGATTGTCCATCATAGTGCCTTGTGCTATGAGCTGAGATTAGAGTGCAGAAGAAAACAGAAGGGATCTTGGTTTTCAGCCTCCTCTGCCTGCAGTGATTTACAGCAAAAAATATCCTGGCAGCTCAGATCTGAAAGAGTGACCTAGGCACAGGGCTCCTTTGTCCAGCTCTTTAACAGTCTGGTTTTACTGGCTAATCCAATTGTGCTTTGGCTTGGGCCATAGAGTTTTTCTTTGTTGTTGCTCCTGGTTCCTAAGCAAAGGATCTGGAAGTTGCATTTGTCTATCTGTCTGCTCGTTGTACTCTTGCCCAGATATCCAAGCTGCTGACTTGGAAACACTTCAAAGTTTTCCATTCTGCAGAGTGGCTGTCTCGACTGCTACTACAGGGAGTTTTTAATGTTTTCTGATTATGGAGCAGCATTTATTATTATGCTTTATAAGATAGTGCAACTTTATTTATACATCTTTTTTGGTTAATATATAAATCCCTCCTTTGGGATATGCTGGACTTGATGAAACAGCTAAGAATTTGCTAATGTATTACCACAGAAATCAGAAAATCAGAGGAAGGCATCTGGACAGATTTGGCAAGTTTTTTTTGATTATTTAATCCCTTTTTCTCATCTCCCTCATCTTCCCTTCATCCCTTCTTGAGACAAATGCAGATATTTGCTTTGGGTATGCTATCAAAGTCTCTGGTCTGGCATATTGCTCATCAAGTCATCTTTCTTGTGCTCTCAAACTTTTCCTCCTGTTCTCATCTTCCTCCTGCCCTGTCCTTGCTCTTGTACACAATTTATGAACGCCTCTCTCTGCATTCCTGTCCCAGGCTTACCCATCTTGTTATATCTCCTGATGCCAGCAAAGATGCTGTTGGTGGTGCTAAGAAGTGCTGGTGTTATCACATACACTATTTGCCTGGCTTGCTGTAGCCTTGCTGATGCTTCAATGGTCTTGCTGCTGCTTTCAGTGAAAGCCTATTCTGATTCTATTCCTCTTCTATGATTTATTGTTTCCCAAAAGGTGTTTTGTGTGTTTGGTTTTGTTCAGCATCAAAGATAGGTAATATTCTGGGGGTGGCTAACACCTGACTTAATGTGCAAATTACAATGCTGATTGAAAGTCCAAACTTAAAACGAATGTAGGTGTGAAGTCCTTTTCCAGGATAATTATGAATGCTAAGAGTTTACATAAGTTCAGAAGTTCTCAGGCAAATATATGGAAGCAAAATCAGCAAAAAGCTGAAACCCCTCCCAAAGGCACCCCTGCTAGTTTATAGAATCTCTGGACTGAAGGCTGCTGGAGTTTGAATCTGTTTTGCAAGTTTTAGCACTGTGGCCTTGCATGCTTTCCTTGGCACTGCTGGCCACAGGACACTGGACTCTTTGGACTTCCATCTTAAGCTGATGCAGCTGCTCTTTTCTGGGCTGGCTGATTAACTCTGCACTTAGAATACATATTTCTCATTTCATTCCCATTATATCTATGTTTAAAATGTAAGGCTATAGGGGTACAGTCATTCCTGGGTCACTTTTCTCAGACCCTTTCCTCATTGGCAAGTGGGCCTGGCAGTCCCATTATAAGCAATGCAGACTGCCTTTTCAAAGTCATTAGGTTGTTTGTCCCATTGCTGCCAAGAGGATGTTTCATGCCTTCATTTTCCAGTGCTTAAAACCCATCCTTTCAATTCCAGCTAAATTTATTCATGGCCATTTTATATCCATTTGTCCTAGGGCCAAATTTTTTCCTCAGCCTAAGTATCTCTCTGCCTTCCTCAGTGTTTACTTCTCTCTTTACACCCAGAGTGTCTGAAGGGAACAATCCAGTTGTCTCTTGGCTATCATTTTGTTAAGGTGACTAAACTCTGATCTTTGAGCTCCTAATGAGTTATGTCTCTGGTACCATAATGATCTCCTTGGCAGGTGTCTGCATGGTTCCTTCTGAGTTCTGCACACAGCTGTTCAGGTGAAGCCTTCTGTGAGAATGTCCATGCTCCCTTCTCCACTGGTTTTCTGAGACCTGATCTGTCCTTTTCATGGTTGTCACCCTGCTGGTTATGCTTGTCCTTATCCCTTAATGGGCTCATATATCCAGGGTGTCCTTCTACTCATTTCCAAATTATGAGCCCCTGGTCATAACAGTAATCCTTATTAAACCCTAAATGCTTAACCTTGCACTTTGACTATTATATTTCATCACATTTCTATTCCTTCAGAATTCAAGAACATCTTGTTACTCCTGAAAGATATTCTGAACTCCCTGCTATTGGCAGCAGTTCCTGACTTCACACGGTCAGCAGATTTTGTTAGTATACTCTGACTTTTTGTGCCAAGGTCATTAATGAAAAGCTGAAATAAGATCAGTCTCAAAAGATCCTTGAGGACTTCCACATATAAGTTCCCTCTAGACTAATAATTCCTCTTCCAGCACAACTCCTGTCATTTAGTCTTTAACCAATTCCTTTCCCACATTGTAATTCTTACACTAATCCCCATGTTCTCCAGCTTGGCTAATAATTTTCAGTGTGGCATCATATCAAATGCTTTCTTGAAGTACAGATAAATTGATCTATCACATTTCCCTTGTGTAGAAGAAGTTGATTTTCTTAGCAAAGAAAGATACCAAGTTAGGTTGGCTTCATCTACTCTTGGTAAGTCAGTTTTATCCCTTAAGATTATTTTACTTGTTTTGCAGTTTATCCTCATCTTTTGTTTTGGTTTTTTCATCTCAAAATCTCTTCTAAAGAAATGCAAATCATTGGAGTCAGTCTACTGGGTCTGCACCTAGGCCTTACCTGGGCAGCTGGAACTGGAGATTAGACTGAGAACATGCTCTGGGAATTCTGGGATCCTCTGAGGATGAATGAAGTTGTCTGCATACAATGTTGTTCACAGACCTCCCCCAAAAGTACTGGAATATCCAGATTTACTGATTTATTGTCTGAAGGGAGGTTTGCTGACACTGTTTTCTTCTTTATGACAGTGGTGTAGCTCTGCTGAAACTCTTAGCAATGCTCATAAGCACCTACAACATAAAACAGATGCCTGGAGGAAATACTGAGAACTCTTCTGCTTGGAGCCAGAGATATTCTGGTCATTCCTCCATTGCTCTGCTGCTCTGGCAGGTGATTGAGACATCACATTAGGCCAGTAAAATATAGGTATGCAGAGCAGTCTCTCTTTAAAGACATACTGGAGTGTGAGCTTTGGGAGATGCTCTGGGTGGAATTTTAATTTGCTTAGAGTTGTTTACTTTGTCCTGGGCTTTGAAGTTGTGGAGAGACTCAGTGATCGGTGGCTGTAGAGTGTTCCTTTGCTGAGCAGGCTGAATAGCTGGGGGATGACATTACTCCTTCACCATCTGAATAATTGCTGTTCAGTTGGAGCTAAGGAAGTAATGACAGCATGGCTCTTCTTCCACTGGTGAGATTTTTAGCTACTGATTTCCTGTTCCATCTCTATTTGAGAGTGTTTTCTTCAGTTTGCAAAGCTGTTGCTGAACTCTGACAGACTCATTATGAAAGAATGACTTTAGATAGAGATGTTCAGCAAGAACCAGCTCTTGAATCTTAGTCTCAGCTGCTGTTAGGACACACAAAGAACAGGAGCTTGGTGACAAAAAAAAAGTTATTTTCTGCAAGATGATAATTGGCTCAGTATGGAATTTAATACAATTTTATTTGGGGATTGGTTTGTAAAGAGTTTACACTTTGAGGAATCCTTGCACATGGAGGTTTTTGTAGCTGTATTTATTTAATCAGCTCTGGGCACTTGAAGCTTCACATGCAGTAAGCCATGTTAGAACAGGGATCTTGCTCCAGCAGAACACGACTGGAAAAGGTCTTTTGTGAGACAACTGGGATGGAGATTTTACCACATGAGGAAGGAACTTGCCTCCAGAAGTTGGGGAACAAGGATGTCTCAGTTGAACGTCTCAAGCTGCAAATGTTAGTGACCAGCTCCCAGCCAAACCAGTCAGGCAGGTTCCCTTGCTTTCCTGCACAATGAAATGATGCAGAAGGTCCTCAGAAATGTCTGTCCCTGCCCGTACTCACTGTAAGCAGTCTTACTACAGAGCTTTAGCACTTTTCCTACCAGTCCTTCTCTGAGTGGGGCCCTCTACACACCCCTGCAATGCAAGGTATGATTGCAATTCAAAGAAATTCAGTTTTGTTCTCAGTTAAAGCTGGGAGGGAGGATGGGGTGAAGCTTGTTTTGAGAAAATATAAAAAGGAGTGGGATTTTGCTGGAAATATTGACATTGATATCCCAGCTTGATATGGAAGTTATCTGCTGATGCAGATAGAGGCACTTGTGTCTGGAGTGGGCAAGTGTTAAGTTTCTGGTACAAAGAAAAAGCTCTGGGGCAGCAGTTTAAAGACTTGTTAGATCACTTTGTGGGTGTTGCTTTAAATTTTAATGGTCACTACAAATCAGTGTAACAGTAAAGCTAGAGGGCTAATGGTCTTTTAGAATAACTGAGTCAGCTGCAGAGGCTGGATCCTCTGTTGGTGTAAAACATTGCAGTTCTGTCAAAGTCCATCATAAACTGTCAGTTTAGACCATCTGGGAAGCCTGGCCCAGAAGACTGTGAAGATGAAGGTTACAAAAATTATTGAAGAAATTGACATTATTTCTCCATCTCTCTTCTTTCCCCAGGGCAGCCATTGGGGCTCTGGCAGCTCTGCTGAAATCAAGTAAGCTTTTTTCTTCATATTCTTTCTGACTTTTCTTTCTGTGCTGTGCTGCTGGACAGACTGATCCTGTTGAACTCATTTTCCCTTGGTATTCCCTCATCCCTTGGTCCCAAAGAACAATGCACAGGAAAGAGGCAGTAGTGCAGGAGTCTCCTGTACCAGTTCTGATCCTTGGAGTGCCCCAGCCCTGTGGGAGATGGTGCCCTGAGTGCCCAGGGAGCCAGGCTGGACCCTCATTTTGAGTATTTAGAGACCATTGGTTGTCCTACGGCTTGGTATAATGAGAGGAATGGGAATTTCTCCAGCCAGTGACAAATAATTTCTCTTCCCAATTTGTTGTTTCTTCCATTGAAAGGGAGAAAAGGATGTAAATAATAGCAGTGCTGTTTGGGTGTGCATGGTAAAGTGATTTTAGGGAAAGACATCATCTATTTTAAGGTTGTTTTTTGTTTTTTAAGGTACTGGAGCTGGAATTTAGGAAATGGTGCTGATACTGTAAAATCAAATAGAGCATCATGTACCAGAAGTCAGCCTGACTGGTGTTTTTTTGATTATTTCTGCAGTTCTAAGTGGACAAGAATGTATTCTGTTTTTCTCCTTGTTCTGTGGTTCAGGGCAGGAGAAGCTCCAGGCTTTTGGAGCAGTCTGCTCTGATAGCTGCATACAAATGAGCAGGTTGTGTCTTCTGGGAAGTGTGGGTCAGGAGATGTGAGAAACAGCTCTGGTTCCTTGAGATAAATTCCCCATTCTTGGAAGAGCAATGAGTTATTTTTCAGGATTGCACCAGGACATCTTTCTTTGTCACAGTTAACATATCTGTGGCCCTGGCCTCAGTGGTGCAGGGATTCTTGGAAAGGTAGGAATCAAATCTGGTGAATGCTATAGCATTTAAAATTGCTTATGAAGGCAGGGGTAAAGCTGTACACAGAAAAGCACCAGGACGCATTTGAGCATGTTTTAGTTGGGATGCAAACTAAACAGAAGGCAGGAATCCTGGAAAATGCTACAGTAGTGAAGTGGTAGACTGATTGTGAGGTTTTTTTGGGAAAACCTTGCTGGGAAACAGTGGGGGATTGTTTTGATGTTGCTGAAGGCTGTAAGACGGGACAAGAACATCGCAATCTGGGGGTATCCCTGTAGGCCTGTCCTTGAGTGTTCCAGCCCAAAGAGATCCAGGGGATTGTGGTTATCCATGGGGCTGTGCCGGAGGTTCGGTGTCCCTCTTGCTTTTAGCAGAGCTGCACTGACAAAGCAGTTTTTAAGGGAGCAGGCAGATGGCAGTGTGTCTCCCTGATGGAGTCAGAAACATCCATCTTCATCTCAGGCTTCCACTTGAGACTTTGTCCACCTGCAGAGCCATGAGCTGGCTAGAAACTGTTTGGCTTCTGTCTCCTTCCTAACAGAAGCTGATGCTAAATGCTCACTTATCAGGTGCATAACTGCAAGGAGCAAGATATGCCTGGGAAAGAGACATCAATGTAAGAAAAAATTACCAACCCAGATGGACCTGGGAAATTGTTGCTGTTGTGTTTCAGAGGGGGAAGTATAAGATGGTCTAAAGAAATAAATGATGGAGCACAACAAACTTGTGTTTCATCCACAACAGGGAATAAATGCTTGGAAGCCCAGTAAGAGATGAGAGACCTTGATTGTGCTGTGTTCCTGTATCCAGTGACTGCCACGTGGTGATAATCAAAGAGATGGTGGATAATGGAGGAGTATAAATTTAAGTCTCTTCTAATGGCAGTGCTGCACCTTTCTATCAATGAAAGCTCAGATTATTGATATGGAGAAGACATTTCTTGTCTGATCATCAGTTAGTCTCTCACGCCTGACTTGTCTCTTTGCAAACATCCCAGAGTATTTTACCAGACTTTGCATGCTGCTCTCCCAGGTGCTGTTCACTACCTGCCATGCCCACATGCACTCAGCAAACAGTTCATAGCAAGTTCTTCCTCCATTGCCTGGCTGCCTTTTTGAAATCTGCTGTCTCTCCACCATCTTAACTCTGACTCTATAATAAGGCTGAACATTCTGATTGGTAAATACCTACAGTGGTGCTGAATTGCTGTGAGACCATAAGGAGATTTTTTGTCTTTCTCTTGGATGTTACAATCAAACTTTCCACTGTTACTCATGTCCATTCTTCTTTCTTTAAATTCTAGATGCTCACTACAGGCCATAGTGGGGAGAGGAGGCAGATCCTGGTAGCTGTAGATAAACTGAGATGGGGTGAGGCACTGCAACTTTCCCAAAGTCTCTCTGTCCCAGAGTGAACATGCCAATTTTTCCAGTCTCCTTTGGCTTTGCACTACTTCTTCTCTGTACATGTGTCTTCATATCTTGATTCAGCTCTGTATTAAGGCCCGAGGAGCTCATTGTGGAGCACTCCTGTGTCTTTGAGATCAAGATGTGGAGGGGCTGGAACCTGTTTGAGCAGATGTGGGATGCCCTCCAGGGCACTCCTGGCCATGGGTCCTTTGCTTTTAGTGACCCCAAATCCCAGAATAAACCAGGCAAACCATTCCCAGTTTGGGGGCAGTGGAATAAAGCTGGACACTGGCTACCCAAGCACAGACAAACCCAAGCCAGGGGTGCTGAGGCTGGAGGGAATGTGAGGGAGCAGGAGCCACACGGTGGCGATGTGATTATAGGGATCCCCACCGTGCCTAATCCAATGTGTATTTTGGGTGAGTAATTTGTTTATCAGCAGGTTATTTTAATCTAATTTTGGTCGTGTTTGTTATTCCCGACTATCTGTGCTTCCCAGAATTACAGGCGTGCATGTCTGTAAGGAAATTAGCTCAAGCTACTCTCAGAGGCATTGGCTGAGCAGATATTGAGGGAGAAGGCTGGGGAAACAGGCAGGGCCCTTGGTGCAATGCTTGCCTGGTAAAATTGTAATGAGCAATTTCAGACAGGTTGTGGTGACCTCCTGATGGTGTTGATTTCATCAAGACCATTCAGTGTGCTAACAGCAGTTACTGCTGATGGCCTTTCCCTTCTCTTTGTAAATTCTTTTTCTTTATCTTCTTGCACAGCTTTTCATCTCTCATTTTCCTACTCTTTCCTCCCCATCTTCCATCAACTAACCTTTATTTAACCTTTTACCCACTTTTTTATCAAACGACAAAAATTATATTTTGTGGCTGCTGGGATGAAATAATCACTGTCATTCTTTTCCTTTTATGTTGGCATCAGGGAGGGGCAAGTAACTCTGAGGAGGAGAAAGGGATGTTCTAGCACAGAAGCAGATTAGGCAGTGTGAAAGGCCTGCACTCTCTGCTACTGAATTAATAATGCTTGACAACAGATCTAGAGAGGGAGGTCTTTGATCTCGAGTCAAAATACCCCATTGTTAAACCATCCCAGTTCCTGTAGCCAGCAGCACAATGTCTGGGATTTGCCTCATGCTGCACCAGGTACCCAGCTCTCATCATCCATTGAAATCCTTATTATCCATCTCTGGATTCAAACTCCAGTGTATTCAAACTCAGCCTGGTTCCAAATCCGTGATCACATCTTGTCGGGTATTGTGATCAGAGTTGAATTTTGCAGTTCCTTTCATGATAATCTAAACAAAGCATTGCCTGTGTTTTCTTTCTGAATTTTAGAATGCAAACAGTCTTGATTCTATACTTGCATCTCTTTGAGAAGAGCCACTTTGTGGGAAAGAAAATAATTTTTTTTATGTCCTTTATATTCCCTTCCCCAAGACTCTTCATTCATAGACATATTCCAAACTGAAAGTAACTCAGTGCTCCAGAGAAAAGTATTGGCTTTTTCTCCTGGGGCATGACAACTTCCTGATGTTTTGCCTCTGAGGGTAGGTGCAATGAAAACTAAATATTGAGGAGCTGCATTATTCTCTGCTGACATCCTTAATGATGATTGTTTACCTCCTTGTCTTGGCATGGGCAGTGTTTGTGCCTCCAGTGATGATCTGGCTTCTGTAAATTCAGTGCCTGAATTTGAGGAAGTCTTCCAAATTCTGGTGTCCTTATTAAAACCCTTTCAAACCACTTCAGTTGGAAAAAAATCAAACTGTAGATTGTGCTATTATATTTTTTTAAAATTTTCTTTCTGCTTTTCTGAAAAGCAAAGAAGGAAAGGCAAACTGTTTAGGGCAAAACTACAGGACAGCCTTCTGGCTTCCAACATGAGTTGAGCTAATACCACCTTCTTGCTGTAGAGCCCACTGGGTCTGAAGTGATCCCAGCACTCCATGTGTGACTTGGTTTCTTCATGGGGACAATGAACTTTGTTTCTCTAGAGAGCCCTTGTGCTTTTCTCTGCAAAAATGGCCTCTCAATGACCAAAAAAAACCAGCTGTGTTCTCTTTGCTGTAGGAGGTATCTTGCATTTTTTTTTTATTCCGAAGAGGCAATCACTAGAGCAGAGTGGGGAAGTTGGTGTTTTTCTTATTCCTTTCACAGCTTTAGGGGCCATAGGGTTAATTTAGCAGAGTATTCTTATCTCCAAGCTGTAGCAATGTATGTTCTTGGCATAATGAATCAGCTGAGTGGCATCAACAAAGAGATTTCAGCAGATAGACAGAAAGATAAATATCTCTTTGTTCTGCCTGCTAAGCAGTGCATTGCTCATCATATTTCAGGTTGACTGTAATTCAGTTTTTGATTAAATACCCTGCATGTTTTCCAGTGGTACCTGTGTTCTTGGCAAACACTTCAAAGGAGCCAGGATTGCAGAGAGGGCTTCAGAAATGTCCACAGTAGCACTGGTGGTCGTGAGGCTTTCACCTCCTAGACTGAAAACCTGAATGTAGGGCCCCACCACAGAATGAGCATTCTGTCAAAACTGGGGATTTCTTTCTAGTGAGATCCCCTTGCTAATTTAAACATAACTTTAACCATTTGAGGCTTCTGCTTGTTGGCTGGAGACTCATGTCAGATGTTTCTGGTGAGCTGCATAGGTGATTCAGGTCTCATATTTTGAGCTGCAGAGCTCAAACTTTCACTAATGAGCAGCACTGCCCTGGAAGCCACAAATTGAGGGGCAGGTCTTGAAATGTGGGAAACTAAGAAAGCTTTGAATGCTTTCCTTTCACCCTGGTCTCATCAGGTAGAAGTGAAACTCTTGCAAAGAAAATAGGATTCCAGATTTGGGGTGGTGCTGAAGACAGTGCTCCCCTGTCAGAGATGGCAGAATAAGTTTAGGAAGACAGACTGTCACAGAGGAAGAGATTGTTCAGACAGATCTGATCTAATAGTTTAGTTTTAACGAATAAACCCGGATATGTAAAATATTTAATGAGTACAGATGCATTGGAGGGCAATACTTTACTATTTACTACACTTAAGATGGGATAGAAAGATGAGCACATAAATGCTCTATGTCTTGAATGTCACATGCATGCAAAAAAGCTGTTTATCAACCCATGCATGTCTCGTGTCAGGCAAGGGATCCCTCAGCCTTGAGGGGTAACCCTGGGAGCTGTCCCTCAAGGGGAGGTCAGTGCCACACATCCAGCTGCTGCAGAGAGAGAGTTCATCCAATGACTGCAGATATGGATAGCTTAAAGTGGTTGATGTATAGTCAGATTTTTGCTGTTTCGGCTACTGATCAGACCAGTCTTTAGCCAAAACAGTTGTGTGTGTGTATTTTTTTTTTTTTGGTGGTTGTTTTTTGGTTTGGTGCTGAATTCCCACTGATGGCCTCACAAGACAGGAATCCCTTCAGTTCACTCAGAATAGGAAGAACCATCCCTGGGCACCTCTGAAAGCTGCATGGCAGGAAAACTTGTTTCCATTAGGCCACTGACCATGCCCAGGGAGAGGGAAAGGGCCTAACTCAAGAATATCAGGAAGAGGGTCAAAAGCCAGGACATTTTGCCACGTACCACACATACTGTAGCCACTCACTCCAGGAGGGGGGGTTCTTGCTGCCTACAAATCTGTGCAGTGCTGCTTGTACCTGTATGATTCATTTCCACCATCTGTATTTGTGCCAAAATATAGATAGATACCCATGCTGGTGCATCCCTAGATGGAGAGACCAACAGACACAGACAGGTGGGGAGGCCTCCTTTTTCCATTCTGCCTTCTGGAGATCTTGGCATACTTTCTCTTTCATTTATTCACTACTTTATTGACTACAGAACTGAAAAAATGGAAGAAAAAATAAAGAAAAAACACTGACAGCACAGGAGAGCAGAGGAGAATCAATGAAATCAGACAGGAGAAACAAAATTAATGTGTTTTTTGCCCCTTCAGCAATTAATTCTCATTGTTTCTGTTCAAAGGGTTCAGGGAAATCTAGTCCTGCCTCTCCATCTCTTTCTCACAGAATAGACTATCTCAGCTTCATTTTGAAAAGAGACTGTTTTGATCCTGCAAGTACTACAGAAAACACGTGAGGAAACAGCAAAATTATTCTGCTCACCTTCCTCCATGCTTTTCAATGAGTATTAAAACTAAAGCAGAGGACAGTTGTGTGTTTTGGTCCCTATGGAGCTGAGATTCAAATGTGGAAATCTGTCTTAAAAGATCACAGACACACTTTGAGAGAATTTTTTTTTTCAACAAATTCCCCAAGAAGCTCTACACACAGTGCTTCCCAGTTTTTCCCTCTTCCTATTGACATTGACACAGAAAGCTTAGACTTCAAGCTCTGTGTGCTAGAGGCTATAAAAGCCTAGATCCAGTCCAATTTCATCTGTCCCTGAACAGCTCAGGGAAGCTCTGAGTCTGATCTAAATTGTCCCTACCTTATGCTCTCCAACTCTGTTCTTCTTGTCATGTTTTATACACTTATTGACTTTTACAGAGCTTCCTGAGTAATTCTTCAAAGAAGATTGACTGATTTAAGGGGTTAGTCATCCTGCAGGTTAGTAAACATGACAGCTGGTTGAGGATTAACAGGAAATCATGAATAAAATCATTGGGATTGATAAGGGATTCTCAAGCAATTAAAGTTTTCTCGCAGAGAGTCAAACAGAAAACAGAAATACAGAGTGAAGGTCAGAGGAGGAGGGTGACCTTCTCCATCTGACAGCCACTGAGCCTCAGAATGCAGAGTTGGTGGTTACCAGCAAGGGGAGGCAGGGCTAGAGAGCTGCAGGCCAAGGGGTGGGAGCCTGGGCAGAGCTGTGTGGGACTGGAATTGCTGTGGGGCCAGCAGGCCAGTGCAGGGCCATGACAGCAGGGTGGTGGGAAGATGCAGAGCAGCATTAAAATGAGTTGGCAGCCTGGGCTGGGGTGCTGCTTGGTGCCAGTGGTAGAGAAAATTGCAGGACCAGGCCAGGTAGCAGAAAAACCCTCCAATCCCTTCTCCAGGCAAGGGTTTGCTCATTTACTACAGAGAGGAGACTGAAATGACTTCAGGTGACTTCTTTCCCTTTCCAATGTCTCCATCTACTTCATCACTGGGATTGAGGTTTGCTGCCCACCCTGCTTCCTGCTCATTCCTGCCATGGCTTCTCTTGTTGCTGATTTTCTTCAGGCAGCATCTTCCTATTCTCTCACTTAACCTCTAGCTGCTTCTCCTGTCCTATGAATCCCCACTGATGGCTTTAAAGTTCCAGGTGTGAGAGGTTCTGGCACTTTGTTTAATGAAGTGGAAATGGATTGGAGCCCACCAGCTCTGGTACCAAGAGCCGTCTGCTGTGAGCTGCAAGTGCTGATTGCTATTCAGAGAGCTGAGCTCCTGCCTCACATATGCTACCTGCCCCCAGTTGATTACTGAGCTCCTGACAGCTCTTAATGCCTGTCACAGCAAGGAATGTCAGGACCAGGCAGGAAAATTTAGGCAGGGTTGGTTTAAAGGGAAGGAGCCTGGGGTCTGGTGTGGCTTCATGTTTGTCCTGAGGGCCAGGGCAAGGAATGCAGTAGGTAAAGGGATGTGTTTTAGAAACTCAGCAGGGTTTGTGTTATATCACAAGCTCTTAAGTCTTATTTTTTAAAAATATTTTTTGTGATTTTCTTGCCCATGCAGTAAAGCCTTTAAGCACTACCTGAATGTGACCTTTAAAGTCTTGGAGCCAGGAAGCAACAGAAAAGAAGCCCCAGCTGCTATTGCTCATGTTGGTGTTTTGTTAATTTTTAAATACTATGGGTTTCCAGAATCACTTGATTCATGGTTTTCATTATAGAGGTTTTTGTGGGAATACATTTAGAAATTAAACATAATTTCTCTGGCTGTGACAGGATGGTACAGTCACAAGGTTTTTGAATTTGTTGATCTCAGCAAGGTGTTCTCTCAGGACTGAAGTGCAGCACTGTGATGAAGATTTTATGCTGTTGACTACTCTTACTTTATTCAGCTCTTCTCACTCCTCAGGAGCTTTGGTAGTTTCAGGGAATCTGGTGGTGCTGCAACTGGAATTAGGTTTATTAGCACCTGGACGGAGATACAGACTTATGGTTTGGTTCATCTGGAGGGTTCCTGTTTCCAGACAGGACACTTATGTTTTTTGCATTTTTGTTTTCATGTAATGTTCCAAGAACGTCAGTCATGTTTAGCAAACAACATTTTAAATTAAAAAAAAAGCTTTAAAAATACATTTTTTTAAAAACTGAGACCATTAAACCAGATGGATCAGATATTAAAAAGAACTGAGTGGTTACAATTACCAAGCAGGAAGGAATTTAATTCAGCATTTCTCTCCTTTTCAGAGTCAAACAGCCGCCGGGCAGTGAACAGAGGCTACCTGGGCGAACTGCTGAGGCTCTACCAAGACTGGCATCGCAACGATGTCTCCAACAACTACATTTACATTCGTAGGGGTCTCCTGCTCTGCCTAAAGTACATCACCAACATCCAGCTGGGCAGGGAGACTTTCCTTGGGTCCCGGGGAATGGAGATTCTCTTCACAAGTGTGCAGGTAAATGGTGCTTTTTGTGTTTAAATGAAATGATTTGGTTCTACATCCCACTGCAGGAAATTCCATCATTATATAAATTCAGGGTAGGACATATAAATGAAAAAACTGATTACATGAAGAACTATTGATTTTTACACAGTTAGTACTTTAAAAAAGCTGAAATGTTTCCATTTAAAACAGATCTTAATTCCTATGGGAATTCTAGTTCATGCTTTTAGTGCTTCTTTTCTCTTTCCCTGTGCATCCTGCTGCCTGCTTGGACTACTTCTCCTGAAGAATAATGGAATATCTCTTATAGGGGAATTGCTTAGGTCTTTTGTGAGATTTTCCTTTACAATAACCAGATAATTCCACTCAATCAGCCTTTTAAACAAAATGCTCATTTAGCCAAGCCTTTCCTAATGAGAAACATCCATCAACAGTTTTTCAGGAGGTTAAATTTTAATCTTGTGAAACATTAATGTGAGTTCAAGAAAGATGCCATGGTCCTGCAGATGGGGTGCATATAAGGTACAGAAAAAGCAGGCACAGAACAGTGAGAGTTTCCTCAGTCTCTCAGCAAAATATTTCCTTAGCTTGCTTTGACCTTAGAGAAAATCACCTTGTGATTCCATGGCAGTGTTTCCATTGTCATTCTTACTAGTTATGCATTGTCTCACTCTAGAACCATCAGAAAGAAAAGCCGGTCTCCTTCTCCCTTAAAAAAAAATCCATTGCCTTATGATTCAGTGTGTTTATTTCTTCCCCTTTTCCATCACTGTCATGAAGGATTCTTCTGTGAGTCATTTCTTACCAGCAGTGTATGAGAGACTTCTGGAATTATTCACTTCACTTTCCTCCTGAAGAATTGACCTTTTCTTTAGGTAGGATGAGATGGCCAGAGCCAGCAGACCTCCTAGGGGATTATGGCCTCTGTTAATGAGAAGTCCCTGGTCTGAAGAAAGGTGGATAGGGTGGATGGAAAGAGCTGCTGAGGTTGGATGTTCCCTCTCAAGAGCCTCCCACAGCCCATGAAGCTTTCTGAGCTAACACCTCCTGATAGCTCAGCCTGGAGCAACTCCATGGCAAGAGCAAACGTGGGGTCACCTTGGGTGCACAAACAGGAAATGACATCCTAAGGCTCCAGTAAACACTGATAATACTAATCCTTCCAAAGGTGGAAGTGGAGCAGAAATGACAGCTTCAGGGGCCTCCAGTTTGCTTTTTTCCCAGTGTGTGCTATTAGGGAGACCTTGGACAAGAAATAACCAAGGTTAATAGATTCAAAGCTCGATATTCTCTCACTGCTTCTTTGGGATGTTGTCAGTCTTGCAGTGTCTCTCCAAGACATGAAGTGTTGGCAGGAGTCTGGCAGCCCTAGGAGATCTCACTCATGCTCTTCCCTATCTAACCTGAGGTAGAGGCTGCTGCTGCCATAAAAATCTTCATTATTTTCATGGGAGAAAGATGGAAAATCTTGTCTCCTGAGATGGACAACAGGCTGTAGCAAGAGGAAAAAAAAGATGAAGACAGGACAAGACCACTCCTGGCTGGGAAAGCACTGACTGTGTGTGTGGACAGTATTTTAGTGCCTTCAGGGAATGCACTGGCTCTGGTGATTAACCTGGACCAAATTGAGTAGGTAATGAGATTTTTAAGGTGTTAAAATCTGGCTAGAAAAGTTCTGCTGAAACTTCTAAAGTTTTTTTGTTTGTTTCTTTTATTTTTCTTATACACACATATTTATTGAAATGAAAACCATTTTGCTAGGATGGGTTTGTTTTAAACTCCAGTGGAAATTCTATTTACAAGGCTGGTTTTCAATTGAAGCCTCTCTGGCTGCCTATTGTCTGGGCTGATGGACAGATGAAATACCTGAGCTTTTAATAGCCCTTAAGCTTATTTCTTTACAGGAGGAGCCAATAGTTCAAAAACTGTCACCTCACATAGATTAGAAGTGACTGCTACTCAATTTGAGGAGAGTTTAGAGATATTTTAGGGGAATTTAGAGATATTTTGAATTCTACTCCTACCTGGAATAAAAAATAATTATAGATAATGAAACCATTCATGGAAAGGAAGCACTTTCTGTTCCCATTCCCTTTTCCTAGCTGCACTTAGATTTTCCTGACAGTTAAATGGTATATTCACATTAGCATTGTCTGGTTTTGTGTGCAGCGACAGAGCTGCCTACTCTGAGACAAGAAAACAGGTTTGTATGTGCTTTAGGAGATACTGCTGCATGGAATGTTATCTTGATATTTTATCACTTTTCCATCTGGTTTCTTAAGCTTGCCGTGTTTCTCTTCAGCCTCCCCTACTACTCTAGGATAATATTATACTATATTCCACTCTGTTTGCCAGTAGGAGCATCAATCAGCATCACTATCTTTTGTCTTACTGTCATATTGAAACCTCCTTTTTTTTTTGTATATCACATACCATATCATCTGTCCTATTCCAGATTCAGGGGAGAAAAGATTGTGTGGAGATTAAAAGGCAGATCTGAATCCAGGTTAGCTTTCCATGAGTTTTCTGAGCTAAGGATTTACTCTTCCCTCATTCACACTATCTCACCACAAAATAAATGGGATGGCTTACCCACATACAGAGCAGTCTCCTGTCTGCTTCCCAGGTGTCAGTAAAAAGGGCTTTTCCAATACACTGATGTAATAATTTTCAGCCATTTGTAAACAGTGTTGCCTCAGAATCTGAGAGCACTTTATGAGCAGTAATGAAAACAGTCCCACAAATTCCCTCTAAGGTATCTGAAGGCTTGTTTGCACTTGTGAGCTAATTTGCTGTACAGAAAAATGACTTCCAAATGGCATCACTGAGTAACTCCATGCGTGGAAGTTCATTGTCTAGATGAACATGCCTTGGTCTTGACTATTTAAATTCACTTGGCAATGAATTAAGAAGGTTGTCCCAAGGCAGTCAATTAAACAGTCCTGCATTCACTGTTTGAGCAAAAACAGATCAGTTTTAGTAAACTGAACTAGTAGACTGTTGAGAATATTAGCCTGTTCCCACATGTAGACAAACTTTCCTAATCTTTCCTTTAATAACAAGCAAACAAAGGCAACCATATGAAGGAGTGAATAAATTGAAACAGAAATAGAAACCAGTTCTCCTTGGTGTTTGCTCTACCCATAATAAAACTTTCCTTGGAGATGCTTTCATAATTTTCTTCTCTCTCCCCCTAGTTTCAAACAGCCAGAGAACCAGAAATACATATTAAAATTCTTGTAGTGAGTCTTGTAAGCATGTCAGCTTTAGATGATTTTTTTCTAGCCTCCCTACAGGAATCCTGGTTAATCCCACTGAATCTTATAATGCCATTCAATCATACATGAGAAAACAGTAAAATCCTCCCCAACCAAAAGAACCCAATACAGCCATTTTACTGTTCCTGATTATAAAGTACTTTATCACAGAATCATTTAGATTGGAAAAGGCCTTTAAGATTGAATCCAGTCATTAACACAGCACTCTCAAGTCCACCACTAAACAGTGTCACCTTTTCCTAGAAGGAGATGAGGTTAGTCAGGCAGAACCTGTGATGCAATGGTCATTTTATGTTCTTTTTTTACATTTTTTTGGCCCTCTGCCTGCTGAATGCTTGGATTGTCTGATTAGTTTGGTGTTTTGTTTTTTCTTTTTGTTCAGCCCAAATGCTGACTATAGGCTGTCAGGCAATGGCACCAAGTATCTGTTCTGCCCTCTTGGTTGTTCTGTTTTATCTCTACCGCAAGGATGAAAAATGATGAAATGGTAGTAGAATGTATTGCAATAGTTCTCTTTTGCCTTGTAGCATATTCATGCTGCTTATTTAAGCTGCATTCTTGTTTTGATGAGCTCAATCTTAGCTCCAAACCACTGAAGAAAACGTGCTGAGAGGCAGAGTGAAGATTGTGAATTTGGGTAGAATACTGCACGTATGACTCAGTCGCTCTGATGGAGGCTGTGCTTTGGGTGTGCTGCATTTGGGCAAATCCAAGGGCTGGGTTTTCTGAGAATTGCACCCATTGGTTTTAAACAACTTTGCCTTTGTGCAGCAGTATAATTCCTTTATCCAAACTGCCTAACTCTTATATTGAAGACATTGTGATGTATGAAGACATACATCACTTCTGTGATGTCTCAGGAGGTCTTTCTTTAGATCTGTGGGGATTTTGGTTTGTGTTCTTAGCAACAAAAGTCTGAGGAGCTCACTTGCACAACAGTACAACAAAAATACAAAATAGTCTGTGTCTTCAAAGCGTACCTGGGCTGTAAAAAATCTTTATATGTCTATTTTCTCCACTGGATTATAGCAGTAGAAATTGTGGGATACTGCAGTTATTAATTATTTTATGATTAGGTAATATATAGTGATCTTTCAGAATAGCTCTTGGGCCTAATGATTTAACCACAGAGAGCAGAGTACAGTGGGAGTGTATTTTCTTTGAGAAGACATTGTGTACCCTGAATACACTGAAATAGTGGTGTTAACTCTTAGTTTATCTCTGTGAGTTTTGGCATGATTCTGGGTATAGTTGTGCTGAAGTTGCAGGAGCACAGATTTTGGCATGTTTGGGCAGCCAAAACATACACATGACAAGACTTTTTCAAGAGTAAACCTGGAAATCTTATGGGACTGGAAAACCAAGATTGACATTTTGCTGCAGTTTATGGGTGTGAATCATGGGTGGTGAAGGGAATTGTGTTCTCACCAGAAGAGTGGCTCTGCTCTGGGGGATTATGACAGGGAGGACTGTTGTAAAAGACTATTCTAAATGTAGTTCTCCTTTGTTTCCTAGGACTGTTTATCTTGTAAAAATCTGGATCCTATCATAACTACTGCGATTCATATTCTGAGAAAGTGCTACCCCAAGGAGCATCTGCCTGTGGTGACTGTAAGAAGTTCCTATTCCTTCCCTCTTCCAGGGAATGCCAGTGCTGAACCTCCATGTGAGGGATCTGAAGGTAAATGGCTGAAGGGTGAGTGCAGAAGGAGGAAAAGGAGTATGACATGAAAATTAAGTGTGGCATCTGGGGAAGGGAGATTTGGCATAATCCTGAGGTTTACAGTTAGAATTAATCTGATAACCTATAATGTCAGTCAGTGGAGAAGAAATTACTCCCAGGTCTTCTTGAAGCTGCAACAGTCTGTTGGGAGAATAAATGAGAGAAGATGTAAAGGAGCAAGGAAAAGGGAAAAATCAAGGAGCTGAGTGGGTATAGCAGAGGTTGGAGATGCCATTGCTCCCCAGTAGCCGACAGAGACATAATTGTGCCTGTGCATTGGCTGCTTGGGGGGTAAAAACTGCCCTGCAGCCTTTTCAGTAAAGAATTGAAAGAATTATTATCCTTTTTCCTTTCTGAAGTAAAAGCATAGCAGTCATGCTGCATGAGTAGAAGATGGGAGCTCTTGCTGGAAAGCAGAGCTCAAGCACAGGCAGGACAGCTACTCGGCAGAAAAGGCTCCATGATACACAGAAGCAATTTTTGCTGCATTCAATTTTGTGTGGAAGATACTGAAATTCTATAACAATCATAGCAGTAAAACACCCTAATCTAGATAATACAGATTAAGAGCATCCTGTAATATCATTGCAGCCAAGCAGAAAATCTCTGTATTGCTTTGTAAAATGAGTTGGATCCATATCATGGGGACATTTGTCATGGTTTTGAAAGGCAGTGCTTGAGTCCAAGAGAACAGAGCTTTAAAAACTGGGTGAATTGGTGCCAAATTCATTTATATGAGATTAACAAATGGGATTTGCTTTAATCAGGGTTGTGGTGTGTTGTGGACTGTGTGGCACACATAGAAGAATTTACATGTATTTCTCTGTGGGGTATGAGCGGGATATTAGGTTGAACACCTTTGTCTCCTTCCTACTTCTGCAGATGACAGTGAAAGTGAAGGAGAGGAAGAGGCTGAAAAAGACTGGGATAATGAGGATGTGGAGAGTAAAGAGGAAGTAGGTATACAAGCCATAGTTCCCATAGTTATCTACATACTGGAAAATAAAACATTTTGTCTATTTTGACACCCTGAAAGACTGACTAAGCAGAGAATGTAGATGTGCATGTGGTCCCACGTGAACACACTACATGGACAATAGGAGGATACTTGAAAAAAGGAAAGGAGAATGCACTGACTTTCACTAAAAATGCCCTGAATTTATTCTATTCATTTTCATGCTAGTCACCCAAGGTGGAGGGGTTTTGGTGACTCCTCTGTTCCTGCACAGAGACTGCCCAGAATCACATCCACAGTCAGGGATAAATGGTGGATCTTTGATCTGCTAGGCATATGCCAGGAAAATGGCATTTAGGGAAAATTGATTTATCATCTAGGAAAGGCTAACCCCCTCTTTATTCCCATATCAGAGCATATTTGGGCTGTGCAGCTACCCTGAGGAAAAGGCTAGTTCTTTTAAGCCACAGCTGCTGCATTTGAACCTATATTCCTTCTTTATTTGCTGCTGCACACAGACAAATAATACAATGAATTATTCAATACTTCTCTGAATTCGCCCTTAGCACTCTCCCTGCAGTGGCCTAACTGGCAAAAAAAAACTTCTGCCAGCTGAGGATGAGGGTGCAAACTTTTCTGTTGTGAAAATACAAACTAGCTCATATGCAACCGTGAAGTAGTAGATGCTGCTAATAAGTCTTATCCACATAAAGTGGCTTGGGAAAGCAAATTAAAGAAATGAAGTTGCAAATACAGTCTAATTAGAAATGATTGAGACTTCTGTGAAAGTGAGTTCTCATTACTTGCCCTGTCTTTTTGTCCTCAAATATTAAACTGTTTTCACCCAGTAAAAAAGGAAGTTAAACCCCCCCACACACATTATCTGAGTGTCCTAACTTGCCCCTGTCTGACTGTTTTTATCTGACTATTAGAGCTCGTCAATATGCTCATTAGGAATAAGGCTCATAGTGGATTTATCTCCTTCTTTAATTAGTTATTCATTCAGTAACAGCTCCTCTATGCTTCTGAACTATTTCATTATTCATAAGGATTTACCAAGTAGATGTAAGCAGTTTTGGGGTTGTCTTTTCTCCTTTTTTTTTTTTTTTTTTTTTTTGCCTAAGAGCTTATTCTGCATATGAGTTTTAAATACTGTTTGTCTGGTTTGCTGGTCATATATCTTCTGTAAAAAAACCTTGCTAAAGGGAAAGCAAGCAGGGAATGGATAATGAACTTTCAGCTTAGCCCCTTTGTTGTTGTTTAAGGTCTTTTACACAATGTTTGCTGGTATTGATGTGATTTGCAAACATTTTCACAGCTACATAACACATATCCATGCATGCTAGCAACACCAACCAAACTGAAACTTGGCTCTACCCTTCCATCAGGAGCTGTTCAGAGTTCTATGAAAATAAAAATCACCACATCAACCATCTATTCTTGTCCATCCAAAATTTGAAGCTTCTTATGCATCAGTATGCTCTCAGTGGCAAATCCTTTTCAACTGAGCTCTGGCACGTCTTCACTGCCTTTTCATGTCTGCCCAAACAACATTTCAGACTCTTTGTGTCCCAAGTGTGGCTCAGGGTTCGAAATGCTGTGGGCACTGGTGCATTCAGGCAATTTTACTCTTTTCTTCTAATAACACCTTTGGAAATTAATCTGTTGGTCAGGAGCAAATAATTTCTTTGATGGCATTTGGTGGGACACAGACATATTGAATTATTTGAATAATGCTGTAATGTAATGCCCAATCATCAATGCCATGTCTTCATCCTTTCCTCTTGCTCCAACTTTTCCTGGTGTGTTTTTGTTTGTTTTTTTAAATTGTAATATCTGAAGGCTTGACACAGTTTGGCTTTGGTTCTCACATCTGATATGGGTAAGGCTGCACATTAATGCACAGCAGCCCTCAACTGTGAAAGTTTCAGATAGTGTTTTTGTCCTCAATTCACTGATGGTTGATCAACTCATGGGGCAGGTGTAATGCATGTGCTTTTCTAATTCTGCTTTTGTAGGATTGTGACTTGGAGACAGATGTGAATAAATTGAGGTCAATGCCAGTGCTTGACCGGCCAGAACAAGAGCTTGAAAAATATGAAGCTCTGTGTGCAGAACTTTTCCAGAATTTTCAGGTAGGTTGTAGTGCAGTTTCCTTTATTTGTGAATATTCCAGAATTTAAGAAATACTTGAAAGGCAGTATTGACAAGTATTAGCTAGACAAGGCTATTTCAAAAGTGAATCTGTAAGTCTTACAGGACTAGAAAGCTAAAGATTATGACTTTTTGCAGTAGTTTATTGGTCTGAATCATGAATGATAAAAGGAATGTTTGATGCACATTTTTCTGGGTGTAGATTAAGCACTGTTGAATCAATTGCCACATGAGAAACCTGTCAGATAATTTGTATCCTTGCTGGCAATTTCAACAGCAATATCAAAATCAGAATGAGATGTGAAAAGTAAATACTGTCAACTAGTGGTTTGAAAGAAGAGGAGATTGCACAGCCACTGGATGAAATGAACAGTTCAAATATTTTTTTTTCTAGTGATGCTTGGGACAAAAAAAATAAGGAATATTGCACTCATTGCAAGTTTTGCAATTTAGAAGAGCTGAAAACAGAAAACCCTGTTTCAAAGTGAATTTGAAAAAGATCTCTGGGTTAATGTATCTCCTGTACATGGAATATTGTGATACTGATTGTGACCATAAGTAGCCAAATGGAATTAAATCATACTCCTGCATGAAGTTGGGGTGGAGTTTTGCGTGACAAATTGGCCACCTTTACCCTCCTGTAACATTTATATTTAAAAAAAAAAAAAAGCCTTACAAAGTGTCTTCCCTTCTTTGTTTGAATGATTGATTTTGGTTGACTCATCTGGCGAGTCATCTCCAATCAGATCCTGTTGGTTTCTGAGGATTTCTGTTGAAACAGCTTTGTGGATAGAGAAATACTGGCAGGTGGTCCATGCACTGATTTTGCTCTGGCTGTTTTATTGGTTGAGTACAGTTTTGGGAGATGTGTAAATATTTCCTCTTTTTCCCCTTGAAAGGTTTCCTCTGGAAGGAGGCACAATCTGTCTGTAGTTTCTTTTAATTTCTTCTGCTTTTTAAATTTAAAGGAGCTTGAATTTGAGTCTGAGGAAAAGAAGAGCTTGGAGGACAGGACTGAGAGTCTTCCCTCTGCTCCCTCTCATTTCATTCCAAGTGATACTTCTGTGAAGCATCCAAACTGCAGATGGAGAAACCAAAGTGTCACAGAGATGGGACCAGATCCAGGAGAGCAGGATTTCAAAGTCCCATTGCAGAGCTGGAGAAAGAAGGAGGAATGCATATGGGATAAGAATGATGAAAACAGAGACATTGCTGAAAAAACCCAGGATAAAGACTTCTGTGAGGAGGAAGATCCAGCCAGGAGTCATGTGTTTGCTTTGTGCTCTCTCCTAAAAGATGCTGCTTGGTACAAAAAAGTATTTTACCCTCATTGTAAGGCCTTGATCGACCCTGGTCCTGAAGGGAGGCTGGAGAGCTCTGATATAGTTAGAAATCTTCTGGAGAAACACCGAGGGGATATTCCATTCCACAGCCCTTGTTTCTATGCAGCCAGGGCCAGATGTGTGAAGTCCATCCCAGGCTACAGAGAGCTGGCATTCCCAGATTTCTGGGGTCACCAGCCACCTCCTTACAGCAAGCCCGTGCTGGAGCGCAAGCATGGGGTCCAAAGGTGATTGTCCTTTAATGTAGTGACCAAGTTGAGAGCTCTTGGGCTCAAAACTGGCTTGTGTAGGTTCTGACTCTAACGGCTCTGAATACCTTAGGAAGTTATTGAACAGATGTTTTGCTACCCAATTATGTGCCTCGATTGATAAATTCATCAACAATGGGAAGCTTAGATGGGAATCTAAGCTGGGTTGTGAATCTATGACCTTGTTAGAACACAAACGAGAACAAGTCTATTTTAAAGATGGAGAAGCCTCTGTGCCCTTGTCAGATATGTTTTTTCCTTCAGTCTTACTCTTTTTTCAGCCACTTTAGTGCTTGCATCATTGGTCCCATCTGACTCTTTCAGGGAAAATCCTACCTATCCTTTCAGAAAGGACCTCTCATTATTTAGGTGTTCAGATGAGTGGGAAGCTGTGTTTTGAAGTTGTTCTGGGAGAGAAAGCTCTTAAAACTACAGTGTTTTGGCTTGACATAGGCCTATATGCAATAACTTCATATTTTTTTTTAGTGTTATCGGGCATTATTAGCAGGGAGCATAGATGGTGGATTCTACGGTAAACTTCAGAGTTGATCAACTAATGGCATTTGTTAAGACTACTGATTTCTGACTGGTAGGAGAATGATTCTTTCTGCAGTAAATATATGAGCTAGAAATCTTGTTTAGAGGGAAAATCATTCTACCATCTTCTTGCACTGTTGCTCTAAAAGCTCTGCTTTTATGGCTATAACAACATGTGTAACTGTACAGCTGAAATGGGGCTAATCATATCATGCTTCAAGGCATAACATGATTGCTTCAAAGGTCAGGAAGAAAATCTGGTATTCCACATTTGATCATCTTCAGGGATCAGAGAAGCTCTGTTTAATAATGGGTAGAAATCAGCTTGACTTGTAGTCAATATTCACTATGAGTCAGACTAGTAGGTTTGTAAGTAATGGCAGATATTTCCTCACAGGGTAAGACTGGCCGTTTGGGGGTTGGCATTGACTGGGAAGAACTGAGGATAAATCAAATTTGACACAATCCAGTAGTGAATAAATAATCTTCCAGGATCAGTCATTTAACCCAAAAAGCAACTTGTAATGAGGGCGGAGCAGAAGTGTTCTCACGATGGGGGGGAAAAATTTCACATGGAAATTCTTTCCAGTCTTTAAAAAGAATTTCCTAAGACTGTTTCTAGAAGACTATATCAATATTTCTCACACTGTCACTACAATTTGCTGATTTGCAGCTTTCTTTTTCCCAGAGACAAAGTCCTTGATGATGTTCGCCGCCTAATCCAGCCGGGAGATGTGATAGGAAGAACTGTGTTTGATTTAGATGATCCCAGGTGGGTCCCTTAAATTGAGTGCTGCAACCAGGGGCACTGTCAGTGCTGTCACTGAGCTCAGTTTACTTGATCAACTCTGATAAAGGCCAAGTAACAGAGGTAAAGGCCTAACAGAGAAAATATCCAGGAGGGGTAGATTGTTTCTAGGTGACTCCAGGGAAAGGATTTGTTGTGGAAGCCACTGGAACAGGAAATCATCAGAACTTTTAAACAGAACAAGAAAATCCATACATCAAAGGGACTGTAGGTTGTCCCTGGATCTGTCTGCATTGCATGCTGTGATTTGGAACAGAGACGTGAAGATCAGTGCTGGGAACTGTAGTGACAAATCCATCTTTTCCACCCCCTGTGGCAGAATTTCCCATGGAGTGTCTGCACAGTCAGTGCCACAGGCTGTTTTCATAAGTGTGACACTCCCACAGCACTTAAAAAAAAAAACAACCCTCAAACATCTGGCCTTGTGAAAGCTTTAAGCACTCAGCTATGGTCTGTGAGAAGATGTAGCACTGGGCAGTTGAGAGGGTCCCAAATTTTAAAGAAATTCCATTCAGAGGAAGGACAGGTGACTTGGAGAACATTTTTGGAGCAGAAAAGAGGTGAGAGTTTGAGGTAGGAGAAAGTTATGAAGTTCCTTAGGATTAATTTAAGGGTTTCTAAGCAGTGGGAGAAAGAAACTCTACAGATGAAGGAAGAGTAAATATAGAGTAATTGTATAAAGCTGCCTTCTGCAATTAATTAAATAATAGGAATAGTCCAGTGGGAAAGTAACTGGAATAAAGAAAGCAAACATGGACAGTGACAAGAGTATTGGGAAAAGGAAAGATATGATTTAGAATTACTAAGCAAGAACAGAGAGAAAAAGCTGGATTGGATAAGAAGGTTATGGATTTGCTCACCTCCTCCTCTGTCCCAAGGTCTTGCTTATTAAAAAAAATTATTAAAGCAAAATTTACCATATAAAAGGTGCTGGGGATGGTTTCTCTTTGAAGCAATCTGCTACAGGTGTCCTTGCTTTGCTTTCCAGCAGTCTCTCAAGCCCAGCTGCTCCAGGCTGTCTGACATTTTTCTCCCAGTTTGAGTCAGGAAACCTTCGGAAGGCGATCCAAGTGCGTGAGTAAGTACCCCTGCACAGAGGTGTCCCAGCCTGCCTGCTGCTGTGACCACAGCATGGGAAGGTGGCCTTCTCCTGGCTTTGGAAAGGGTCAGCCAGGGAAGCAGGTTAGATGATGTGGAGCTTATTTTGCCTTCTAACACCTGGATGTCATGGAAGGAACACGATTAAGAAAACAGAGCTCAAAATGTTTTGACTATTATAGTGTGAGTATTTAATGGTGTTTGATGGTGATGCTTGCAAAATATCAATCAATTTGACTGCATTGCCTGCTGTCAGCGTGTTCAGTGGTAGACAGGAGGTGTTCATGGCCGCTGCTTTTATTATTTTCCTTTACAGGTTTGAGTATGACCTAATTCTGAATGCAGATGTGAACAGCAGCCAGCACCACCAGTGGTTCTACTTCGAGGTCCGTGACATGGAGTCGGCGGTTCCCTATCGCTTCAACATCATCAACTGTGAGAAGCTCAACAGCCAGTTTAATTATGGTATGAGCCCTGGGGGAATTGGGGCAGCTTTTTCTTCACAAGAATATCTTTTTAATGCCATAAAGGTTTCAAACTCTGTGTCTATAAATATAAGGGAGACTGTAAATTCAATCTTATCTGCCCTGAAGTCCACTGAAAAAGTCACTTTATATTTGTCAAGGAACTCTTGTCTATCCTCAGGAGGACTGAGGAGGAAACTGAATATTGAGACCTAGGAGAGGATTTGTGGGGGGAAATAAACATCACTGTTGTGTTCATAGACCAGAACTGAAGAAGAATGCCTTTGCCCCTCAACCCTAGTGCCAATCTGTTGGAACTGAATGAGCAGCATAGGATTGAAAAGTAATTGTAAGATTTAAATAAATGTGATAATCCTCAAACAAATATTCATGATTCTTTGGTCTTATCTAGTAAGATGTCTTTGGACCTACTGAAATTTCTGTTGATATTAATGAAGATGAAAAATTCTGTTCCTTGCTGTCCTTGAGCTCCTGTCATGGTTCACGAGAAAGGCAGAATTGTTCAGAAACAAGCAGGGCAAATCTCATCTTTCAATGCCCATTTTAGAAAGACATTATTTCTTGTGCAGGGAGACTGTGGCTTGAATTCTTAGCTAGCATGGGCTGGGGTTTTTTTTTGGTTTGTTTCCATGGAGCTCTCTTAATTTACACCAGCTCAAGACCTGGCTCAGAATGTTTAATAAATCCATAATATTAGACTTTGCATTCCTCTGAAGCCCTGTGGCTACAGCCTCTAGCATCACCAGGACGACTCTCTGAGGATCAATGTACCTATAACACACAGCCTTAGGAGTTGGAACCACTTGTATGTGTGAAACTGGCTGGATCAGTGACATGACAAATTAAAAGGCATTTACTCTTTAACCAAAAGGGCTGAAGTTCAAGTATTCAAACAGACCCCAATTTAATTATTTTGGTCATTGTATAGTTCTTACCTGAATTATCAAACAATTCAGTGTGGTGTGTGTGGCAGGAGGCTGAAAATGAAGGATGTTGATGTCCTATTTTAAACCACAATACAATTGTTGATGTAGCCCCTAGTCCTTTCACTCTTGTAGACAGAGATTCAGGCTATTATTGGTGGAAGGTTGTTATTTGCTAGTTTGGCTGTTATCAGCATTTATAATCTAATTTTGTGTACCTGAAACTGCACATGACTCACATGTTCAAGCATGCAATGAATAATATATTTGGAAGAGAAATGTGAAAATACCATCTGGACTAAGGAGGGAGGCTAAGCCATGGCTGGCTTTTGGATGGCTTGTTGTGGGGTTGGCTATTAGCAATTCCTCTGTGGGCAGTGAAGCTCCAGCTTTCCTGGCTTGGCTGAGCAAGGCTCACTACCCCTTCCAGCACATGCAGAGCATTTACACAGAGCAGTGGTAAGAGATGCTGTTTATTTGTCACATTCCCTCTGCACCTTCCTGGGCTAATGCCCACACTCTGAGACAAAAAGCCTGCAGTTGTGATGTAGTGCCAAAGTGCCCTGGGTGGCAATTCTTTGCAGCTTCTGGTTACTTGTCTGGTTTGATTTTTCCCATTTGCTCTTGGTTAGATGGCACTGTGTGACTTTCAAATCAGCAGAAAGGATATTTAATGAAATAGCTGTGGCCAGGAGCAGAGCAAGACAGGAGGCACAGACTCCACCTCTCCCCTTCCCTCTCTTTCACTAACTTACACTGCCATGGGAGATTTCATCAGAACCTTGATTTCAGTTTGTTTTCTAAAACTGAACATTTCCACAGGGGCAGTAAAAAGGAAAAAACTGGTGTGTTGTTTTTTTTGTTGTTGTTGTTGTTTTGTTTGGTTTTTTTTTCCCCATTAGAATGAGATGGCAGACTAGTAGCAGCCATTGCTCCGAGACAGTTTCATGCGTGAGTCCTTTGGACTCAGAAGGGCAGGAGCTGGCATTCAGATATCAAGACCCCTGAAGACACTGAGCCTCCCATCCCTTCCCTGATCAGCTGGGCAGGCCTGTGTCTCTCAAAACTCGTGGTGACCATGTCCTGGTACCAAACACAGAATTGTCTCTTGTATAACTCACAGCACTGGTTCAGAAAACAGTATTCTAGAGGCTGCTCCTGGCTGTGGTGAGTTAGTGCTGCCCCACAGCCCAAGGTGAGCTGGAAAGGCATTGCTGATGATGTTTCTGGGCTCCAGCAGTGCTGGAGAGCTTAACAGAGAAACCCAAAGGAAGAAGGGAGCTGAATAGCTGTTAATGGAAATGTGTCATCAGTATTAATAATTTTCAAGCATCACCTCCCCCCAGCACGAGAACAGCCAAGTGAAGGCTTGGGGGGCAACTTATCAACATGCAAAAATACTTGGGAGGGCATTTTTCTCTTTCTTAAATGTGCTCTCACAGAAGTGGTGCCAGCATCATTGCTGGGCTCAGCTGTGGCTGTGCTGGGTCCACTGGAGCTGCTGACAGGAGCCTCCCCTGCAGCCCCTGAGCAGGGACACCCTGTGCAGAGAGCTCTGCTGGGGAAGGCAGCATCCTCACCCTGCCCTAAAGAGCAGAAAGGTGTGTACAGCAAAGGAAATTGACACAAAAACTCCCTGCAGATGGGATGGATTCATGGAGCTGTGAGTAATGGAAGTGCAACTCAGATCAGAGAAAGCCTTGCCCCTCAGGGAATGAAACAATAAAATTTTGGAGGTCAGGAAGAGGTCATGCTCTGGGATAATGCAGTACAAAGATGGATGCTATTGTTATCATCATTTATGATGCTTAGGTGTTATTTAGGACTAATAGTAAGTTTAAAACATTGTTGTTTTGCTTGCTGATTTTGGAAGTCAGGGTTCTGGATGGAACTCTGATATTATGGTAGGATTAAGAGTTCAATAACATTGCAGCCAAGCATGAAATATTAGACTAACCAAATTACTGATCTTGTTGATGCCTTGATTCATATTATTTTCTTTCCCTTCCTCTGTTTGTAAACAAAATCGTTTGCAAAGGCCAGAAGAATAATTTATTTTTTAATAAACTCTATTCAGCTCATTTCTTTTGGAGGGACTTTTTGTACAGACATGGCTCTCTCAGAATAAACCACAAGGCTTTGGGAATGTATTTACTCTGCAAAAACTCTCAGCAGAGAGAGCACAGACAAAATAATGCTCCTGCTTCTTTAGCCTTTTCCTTCCCACTCCTGTCTTTTCCAGCCAGGGAAGTCACATCACCTGAAACTGTCCTGTTTTCTGCAGGCATGCAGCTGGTCATGTACTCAGTGAGGGAAGCTCTGCAGGGCAGACCTCGCTGGACTCGGGCAGGCCAGGAGATCTGCTACTACAAGTAAGTGCACCTTTGGTGAATAATTTGTGCCTTCCTTTCTCTACTGTTTCACTTCTGTTAAGTGCACTGATGTCATGAGCCTCTTGCCATCAGTGCCCCCTCTTTCAAATATCTCAGTTGGTGCTGGCTCAATGTGTTGTGTGCTTCCTCCCTCAGACAACAGCCACAAGTGAGACCTCGCTATTAGGTGCCAGGGAATATGCAGAATTCCCTTGTCCAGGAAGAAGGAGAAGGAAAGGAGAAGTAGTGTAGTTGTTTTTTCCATTGGCTGGGAAGAAAAGAGCTGGATGGGATCGTTGTTTTTTCTCTTGCATACTCAGACTTTTGTAAGAGATATAGGAGCTAAGGAGTCAAAGAATGGGTTGAACATACAACAGTGGTGTACAGGAATCCTGAAGCTCCGTGCTGATATTTGTGCAAGTTCCATGTTTCTGGCTGCTTTTGCAGTGTGGCAGAGCCTCAGAAGTTGTCCCAGTTTGTGTTGGAATTTTTTTTTTTCTAGGGGTGGGGTGGGGAAGGATTCAAGGCCCAGATTATCCTCTCTCAGCTTAGCATCTGTCTACAGCACTTTGAGTAGCTATTTCATTTTGTTTCAAGTACTCTTTGCTGACCTTCATGTACCTGACCTTAATCTTTTCTACCTCAAGAGCTCACATATGTGGCTCAGTGCTTTCCCTTTACATGCCTGTAATCTCTGGCTTCTCTGAGTATGGGCAGACTTATCATGCTGGATACCACTGCAGTGGCTTCCCATATCATTAGCAAGGCAGCTATTGTGCAGTGATTAAACAGCAGCTGACTTCCAAGATTAAGCCATGATTGTGCAATTAAGCCTGTAATCAGATTCTTGTTCAGAATATATGAGAGAATTGTTTTATTGATTTGGAATATTCTGTGTTTTCTAGCTGTACATTGAATTATATGTCAACATAATCATCTAGGATAAGTACTTGTTGTCTCTCATTTATTGTGTGTTTCTGGTTTTCACATATTTTTGTATACACAAGAATGTGCTTGCACACACATAAATACGTTTTCACCTCTGCTGAAACTTTAATGTTTTTATTTCAATGATTATAGAAGAGATTCTCAGTCACTAGAAGTTTCAGGGGGGAGGGATGTGGAACTAGTGTGGTTGGGGATGCTCAGGCTTTCTCTCAGAAGAGGAGGAGTTGGGATTGCTACAGTGATATCACACTGCCAGTATTTTGGGGAAAGAGCTCACTTCAGTTCCATTCACCCCGGTCACAGGTATCCTAAGGTGGGGCTGCATATTTTGAAGGGAATCTCAGAAAATTATTTTTACCGGGACTTATTAATAAATACGTGAAAATAGTGATACACTTTCAAAAATACAGAGGAACCCAGGCATGCCTTTAATTGCTTTTGCAGCAGGGCCTTCACAGAGAGACACCTCTGAGCTGAAGGACAGGGGGAGGAAAAGCTCGTTGGTGAGATGTCTGTGTGAAGCAGGTTGGCTGATCTTTGGCATTCATCTTCCCTGTGGATGGGGTAGTTTACTCATAAAGATGAATGTTGTGGCACAGCTGTGTCACTGTGTTCCTTTCTCATACGTCTCACAAGGGTTTTTGTGTTGTGGAGAATATTACCAGAGCTCTTGTCAGAAAGTAGCTGAGTGACACTTCTGCTCTATTTTATTGTCTCTCTGTGAAGTGACAGGATACACCCATGATAAACAGTTGCAGTTACAATAAGATCATCTAATTCTCTTGCTGTCTTGGCAGCTTTTATGCAGTGAATAATATTCCTTTCTGGCAAATTATTTAAGGAATAATGGCAGCTGAGTGCTGAATTGGTGACAATGTGCTTGTGCCTTTGGTTTCATGGCTCATTCTAAGCATATTATGTAACCTCCCGCTTTTTCAGACAGTAGACAGGTCAGATAGTTATGAACATTTTGTTCTCACATCAGCACTAAAAACTTGGCTGTTTAGTGATACAACAATGTCAGAACTAGCTCTTTTCAGCATCTTTATAATCACATTAGATGAAATAAACATAACATTAGCAGGTCACTTCTCTGCTCTAATGATATCTGTGAGAGGGTGATACATCAGCCTCTCTCTGAGAGCACCTGGCCTTTGCAGTGTGACTGAACACCTTAATGGCACAATGGCTGGGGGAATATTCTACTTCAGCTGGGATTCTGCCTGAAATATTGCCAACAAAAATATCTTATCAGGGATTTGCCCTTTGAAAAGGAAGTTGTGTTGTGCATTTTTTGCTTTCCAATGTTGCAGACCCCAAAATAACAGCCATGCCCAGTAAATTGTTAAATACTGCTTTTTATGGTATGAATCAGGGTGCTACTGAAGTGTCTTGCACTTAATAACCACACTTAGAGATATAAAGAAGTCCAGATGTGGAAAATGAGGACACCAAACTCCAGGTGGAAAGTATTTTGGACCAAGGGAATACATCAACAGATTAGAAGAGAGAAACCTTTTCCTTTCCATTTGATCTCTGTTTTGAAGTGGCCCAGAACTCTGGGATATTGATACTTTCTTTGGCCATGTTAGTCTAAGCTGAAAATGCTACATTCCATCATTTAACAGTACTAAAGTGCATTTAGTACTAAAATAATAATTTAGTACTGAAATACATTTAGTATTTTACAATACTAAATGCTGCAGATAGGAAGTCTAAAGATCAGATGGCCAAGAGATATTGCTCCTGAATCTCTTGGTGCTTTTGAAATCCTCAGTTACAACCCAGCTCTTTTCCTGCCTGCATCTTTGTCCAAGCTGCTTCACCTGTCTGTTTTCTCCCTACAAAGGGTGGAAAATTAGAGTTATTTATCTGCCACCTAAAGAATGGAACAGATAAATGGGGAAGCATGTTTTAATCAGATAGTGTTTGCAAAGACTTTTTTTTAAGCTCAAAAAATTATCTTGCAGAGCAAGAGATAAGTAGTATAATAATTATTATTAATTAACTCTTCATCACTGCTATGCTGGAAATACAATACTTGTGCATTTTTTTCTGAAGGAGAGCAGCAAGCAAAGTGATTTCATTACTACAAAGTGACTGAAAAGCACAGTAGATACAGCTTACATGTTCATTGAGAAAACTACACTTGGGTCTCTTTTTTTCCTTCCAATAACCAGTGTGTTGGCTTCTGGAAAGCATAAGAGACTTTCAACATGTTTTTGAAAGAGAAGACAAATAAGGTAGTGGGGACCAGATGTTGCCAGAGTCTTTTATTCCTTTCCTTTTCCTTGCTTGTTACTTTAGGCTCCATGCTGATATGGTGGGGTGTTCTGATGAAAAAGTGGTGAGGAACTAAAAAGCATCAATCTGGTGGAGGAAAAAGGAAGCAATAGAGTTATTTTGGCTTGACAGCAGTAGGAGGAGAGGGAGGCACAGAGGAAAAATGTTATTTTTTTAGGTTTCTTTCAAAATTATTCGGAGCTACTGCTTTGTATGATGGATTGTGAGGAGAACAGATTATATACAGTAAAAGTACATGATCATTTACACTGCTTGCACACAGGGGTTTTCCTTTTCAGTGCAAGACTGAAGAATATTGAAGCCTCCCAAAGCCACCTGTAACTTTCCTTTTACTGCCAGATAGCTTGCTCTGGGTTGAAGCAGGTGTAAAGAAGTGATTCAAAAGTCTGGGAGAGTCTTTTCTGGGTGGGTAGTTGGGTGGAACAGCAGAGATGCTGGGAACAAGGATGAAATGTGCTGCTGAGCAGTGCTGTGAGAGCATCCCTGCCCTCAGCATGGTGTCTGAGCAGGCAGGAGTGAGCAACACTGAACTACCAGTGTGGCATCAAGGTCAGTGGTGTCTCTTGCTGCAAAACCCTTGGGTTAAAGTGGCCATTTTAGGTAGGAGAAGACACTTGTCTGCAGAATTACAGACTACAGGGGGAGAAGCCTTTACTCTGGAGTGTTAGGGACAAGTGGGGATAATGTCTATGTCAGATATTTAGGCAGTATCTGCCTGCAAAGACCTGCTTTCTCCCACACCTCTAATTACAAATGTCAGCTTGGAGGGGAGGACTTGGAAGAATTCAGCACTTTTGTGACCACACTTTATGAATAAGGTGATCTAACCTTCCAAGTGTCACTCTGTATAGCAGAGGCTGTGGAGGTGAGCATTTTCCTTCTGTACCATGCAGGAAATAGTTCCCAATTATCCTTCATTGTCAAAATTAACAGGAACTATATTAAATGTCATTGTTCTGACTTCAAAAAGATACCAGACTTTAACCCTCCATCCACTGAAATACATATATAAATGCTAAATTACGTTTCTATATTTGTGTGTTTATTGAATTTTTTTCCTCTTTTAGTCTGTGTCCAATATTAAGGTGCTTTATTTTCAAAAGAAATGTTGGGATAAAGGGTTCAACTGAGAATAAAATCATAGGCTTTTCAGGTTGCCACTGTGACTCAGTATTCCTGCACTATCTATTGATCCAGTTGGCATCACTCACCCCACATGTTTCTAACTATTGAATTCAAGGGAAAACCTAGCAGCATTGTATTGTCTCTCCCTTATTAAAAAGAGCTGATTATTTTGGAAAATTTGACAAGAATAATTATCTTTTCTCTCCACCCCTTTGAATAAAAATGAACAGTAGTAAAATAAACTAGTATTGTAAAATTCAGTAGTTGAAATTGCATCTTTTGGTTGCCTCTTCTATTTTGCATTTTAATGCAACATTGATGATAACATTTGTCAAAGAAACCTCAGAGTCCTTCAGAATCAGAAGGTTTGGCAACAGTATAATTGCTGCAATGTGGGAAAAATATTGTTTGAAATGTACTTATGGATGCAATTTGCTCTGAGGCTTCTCCCTAAAGTGCATGATTTGTCACTTCATCTCTGCTGAAAGAAAACTTTCTTACACAGCCTGAAGTCATCTCTTCATCAGAGTAAGTCTCCTGCAAGAGATCAGCTCCTGACACTAGACTGTTTTTTAGGGAGCAGCTGGTCCTCACTGTTCCCTAAGAGGGAGAGGTAAAAGACTTCAAAAAAAAAAAAAAGAAAAAAAGAATACAAAGAAATTTTGGGTTGGTCACAGCTAGAAAATCTGTATCAAGTCACTGTTCTTTCATGCTCAGTCTCTACCCAAACCCACTCTCCTCTTCTTCCTTCTCAGCAAAGTGCCTTTGATGGTGTCTGAAATATTTTTATGTATGCCCTATTTATTATTTATTTTTATTCCTGAAATATAACTCTTCTTCCTGTGGTGGAACTGAATAGTTGGTTTGGTAGGGTATTCAAATTTTCTAAATCTCCAAGCTTTTTGCAGAGTATTTTCTTATGGCATTGTTCAGGGCTGTGAATAGCAACCTGCCTCTGAGCAAGATAATGTGGTTATGTGAAGAAATACAGCAATTTTAGCTGAATGCATAGTTTAAATATGTCTGGACTCTGCTATATGAGCTACTATTAGCTGACTCCTTTATTTGCATCTTAACAAAACAAAGCATTAATGGATTTTATTTTCCTAGGAGAGTGCTCCCATCCCTCAGCAGCACGTGACTGGCTGTGCCCTGCACTGCCACGTGCAGTCGTGCCTCCTAACTCCCTGCTGGGCTTTGTGTCCTGTCATGTGGATGCTTCTTGAATGCTTATTTTTCCCATGGCTGCTTCAAATGCACATCTAGAAGTGAAAAGCATTTACTTTCCTCCTCCTTCTCTTCTTCCAGAAACCACTACTGCTGCAGGAGTGCAGCTGCAGGAGGAGGAGTGAGGGGGAGGTTCTACTACACCCTCACCTTCAGCATCAAGTTCCCTCACAAAGATGATGTCTGCTACCTGGCCTACCACTACCCCTACACCTACTCCACAATGATGGTAATGCTGACATGTCTATTTAGATAAAATGATGGTTGGAGCTGCTTGGGTGTGTGTAGATTTTGAGATGAGACAGAGGATTGATTTCACCTCCTCATCCCTGGGAGTGCTCAGAGTCAGGTTGGATGGGGCTTTGAGCAACCTGGTCTAGGGGAATGTGTCCCCCATGGCAGGGGGGTTGGAATGAGATGACCCTTAATGAGATGTCCCTTCCCACTGAAACCATTCTGTGATCATGATGGTGTAATTGCCTTGTTTTGCCAGCTGTAAAGCCCTGAATGCTGCAGAAGAAATTTCTCTGTAGGACAAGCTGAGCAAAAACCATTAATGCTTATACTAGTCATAATACACACCAAAGGTGTCTCCACTCACTTGGGGCATCAGGATCCTCCTGCTGAAGGGCTGGGAAGCAGGGGGCTAAACCTAATGACAGCAGAGATGTGCTGCCTGATCCTCCTCCTGACACAGGGTACCAGGGCTTTCAGAGCTGCACCCAGCATTACCAGGCTGCTGGACCTCAGCTGCTATTTTACCAGCTCTTTCCTTGGTGCCAGCTGGATTGTCAGTAGGAACTTATGACAGTCCCACCAGTGCTGTCAGTACAGGAGCTAAAAGAATACAACTCCACAGCATAAATTTAGTTATTCAGCTATACTATGTTTTTTTTACTGGGCACAGGTTTGTTTTCCACAGCCTCTTCTGTGGAAAGGGGTTGGATGGTAAGGGAATTTTCTGGGAAATGCATCCAATGTGCTTCCTCTATAATTGATGTAGGGGAGATAGGATGAAAGAAGTGAAATGAATAGTTCTGGGAGTAGCTTTGCTTTGATGCTAAAGATGAGAACTATGTTACTGCAAATGAAACACACAGTTCCAGCAAATCAGTTTCCTTCCCTTCTCACTTCAGTTTCCATTGTCAACACATTTTGTTTTGAGCAACGCATGCTGGTGTGGGTTGGTGGAGTTTGAGGTCACTGTGTTTTTTATAATGACATCAGTTTGCCATAAGCAGATTTTGGAGGCTGTGCTTTCCAGGGGACATTGTCCTCCCCCAGGGCTCTCTGTGCTGCCTGGCATGCCAGCAGAATTAGGCTTGGATTGTTTCCCACTCAAGCAAGCTTCTTGTCAACTGTTTTGCATCCCATTATAGACATTCAAAGAAACTGCTTCCAATATCTGGGGGAAGGCCAGTCCAGCCCTCAGTCCAAAACATGTCTGTCAGCTCACTTCTCATCAGTTCCTCACCAGTTACTCCCAAAGTTCTGTGGGGAAGAGTGTGTGTTGCCAGGGTGGGGTTTGACCTTTAGCACTGAAGGCACAAATATCTGCAGTCTGCAGAGTAAAAAATACATGCAATGCTGAAGAATGGGTTGGACTTATTCACCACCATACATTTCACATAAATGCAGTGCCTCATCATTATTTTACTGTTATTGATTTCTATCTTTTGCTGGCACAAAGCAAGAGAGACTTCGAGAGTTTGTGTGCTCTGGGAATGACTGAATATCTCACCTGCTCCTGAATGAATAGAATAGAGATGAAAAAGATGTTATTCCTAGGCTTCCAGGGCCAGGTCTTTAAGTATTTCACTGTCTCTTCAAATAAAATGCTCACTGAAGTTAAAGGGAGTTTTGCCCCAGGAAAAGTTTAAATGAACTTGGACACAATAAGGACCATAAAGTTTGGTAAATGGGAATTATGGGTGGAAAAGGCTGATAAATTGCAATGTCCAGCTCCAGCTAAAGTAAAATCACTACTTCTAATAATTCTGGAAGGCTTCTTTGCTTGAGCTAATTTAAAATGTCAAGTGATGCACTATACACATCTCTGTTTTACTTTTATTTCCACAGTAAATAAACTAAATCAGGTTTGTGCATCAGTAAATTGCATTTTAAAGCATTTGTCCACTGGTGAAATGTGTTGGTTTTACATATCAATAATAAATTAAAACTGATTATGAACCCAAGGGCTCAATTAAAGACATAGTGCTTTGGGGAAGAAGATAAACTTGTATATGGAGTTAGTAATTTGAAAATGTTTTTAAATATCATATATATTTAATGGTTATAGGCATATTTGCAGGAAATATTGTAGAATCCTATTTGAACTGGATGCACTCTGCAGTTCATTACTTCTTGTCCGTTAGTAATTACATTTCTTTTATGAACAGTAATTTATCTATTTTTACATCACAGTATTAATTGTTTTGATATCTAGCTGAAATCTCTGTGGTAGCTATACCCAATTAAGTTTCACTGGGTACCAGGAACATAAGTAAATGATGATATTGAGTTCTCTGTACCTATGTGAGATTGTTAAATGCATTTAATAATTGTATTTACTTTATAGAGCTGTATTTTAATTGTTTTATAACATAGCTGACTGTAAATTTCAGTTCTGTATTTACACAGCTCTATTAGAATGCTGAGAAAGCAGTCTGAAGAATGGTGAGCTCCAAGATTTGATAAACAAGAACATGGTGTCCCATAAATGTAGATTAAATTTGAACCTGTGAGGGTCATTGAGTGAACTGAATTCTTTTAGTTTTTGTTAGGACAAGTGTGCTCACTGCACCTATTCCTACCCACTGGGAGACAACTGGTGCTCCCCAGCACTCCCAGGGGCAGTGCTCACACTCATCAGCCACACTGCAAACAGAGCCACACTTCATCTGCTGGGTGGGTGACAAGAGGCTCCATGTTTAATGAGGCAATGGGGATTTGTTCCAAAAAGTCTTTCTTCTAAGCTGCCAGTTCTCTTCCTCAAATTTCTCAAGAAGCTGTTGGTCTTTAGAATTATTTAAAGCTGTCATAAATTTTGGGGGGTGGGTAGAAAATCTCTCTTTTTAAATAACTTCTTGGAAAGACACTCTACAAATTTCCCACTACTGATTGTACAAAATGTTGTTTCAATATAAACTTTTTGGCTGCCTCTGATATGGAGTTGTCACTGAGTTTCATTGGCATGTGCTTGACAGCTAGGCAATCAATTCTGTAAATGTTCAAAAGTGGTGAGTTTTCTCACGTTTCTACAAAATCCTTATTAAAACATAGAGTAAATGCTTCTCTTTTGGATTTCATGTATGCATAGAAATTTCATTATGCTAACAAAAGCACCTAGGAACTGTTCAGGCAAAATTATAAATAGTTTGGACTGGAAGGGACATTTAAAGGTCATCTGGTCCAACCCCTCTGCAATAATAAAGGGGCATCCTCGAGTAGATAATGATATAAGAATAAATATTCTGTGCAGCTTCAGTGAACTGGGATGCATTGTGAATGGCTTGTGCATATTTGTGGGATGTAAAAGGTGCTGATATTAACTGGCAGAAGAGAGGAGCTGGGAAGTTAGCAAGATATGACATTAGTATCAAAAGTAATATACGGCTACTAGAATAAAATAATGTTTTATAGACTGTGAACTCCCTTATAAATCTGCTTCCTTGCTTCTTTTTCAGTCCCATCTTGATATCCTAGAACAAAACAGGAACCCTAAGAAGGTTTACTGGAGGCAGCAGGCACTCTGCCAGACTCTAGGAGGAAATCCATGCCCACTGCTCACAATCACTGCCATGCCTGAGTCTAAAAACAGAGATGACCTGGAGCAGTTCTGTAAGTAGCCCAATGAAGCATTAAAAAAGATGCTGGTGAGTTGTGCTCATGTCAGCAGTGGCAGTAACAACATCTTTTGTGAGCATGCTGATTTTGTTGTCTTTCTTGTTTTGGAAAAAGGAATATAAATATGAGCAATAGCCAATTGTGATCTCTTTAAAAATTACAGGTTTGCATGGAAGAGGGAGGAGAACTGATACCATTTTGTACTTCTAATTTCTCTTCTATGATGTGAAACATTTGAAAAATTCAAAATAAAATATGTCCTAGAGCAAAAAAAAACTGTGAAATAACTAATTCAACAAGATTTTTTTCTTATATTTTGTTTACTACAAAAAAATTTGTGTTATGAAGTCTTAAATTTGAAAAAAACAAATCCCCAAAACAAGATAACTCATTCTGAGCTGGACCAGAAATTGATGTCTTCTGGTGAAATTCCAGCTCCTGCAGTGTGCCCAGTAGATCCATCTGGAACACAATATATCTCTTTGCATTCTGTCTGAGACCATACTGATATGTACTGTTTAATAGTAAATATTAGAATTGCCATTTTATATCGAGCTGATTTTTCATTGTGAGAGCCAAAGATTTAGACCTTCAATAGCCCTGATGAATAAGATTAAGATACACATGTTTCTGTAACTCAACAGCAAGAGTTAAGATTCTGATTAGCATCACTTTGGGTTAGCTTTTATTTTAAAGCCTAAATCATTGACTACTTATGTGTAGGTTGATTTTTTTTTTTTTAATTGGGAACAAGGTGTACAGTGATTTTTTTTCTCTCTCTTCAAACATAACACAGGTTGAGACTTTTGAGGCTTGTAAATATTTAAGTTGTCTTAAGATCTTTTTATATGTTAAGTAAATAGTTTTAATTACCTCACTTAGATACTAGGCTAGAATAATCCAAAGGGATTCTGTGACCTCAACCACAGTTCTTATTGCAGACTTGTCCTTCTAAACTAAAAGAGAGGTGAAATATGAGAGTTGGTGAAAGTTATTGCTATATTTTTTGGTCCAGATTTAGAGCAGAGTGACTGCAGCCATGCTGACATTACTGTGTAATCATCTACATCTCATGCCTTTTTACTGTAATAACTTGATTACAAATTCAGCTTTTACCTTGGATTAGCAAATTTGTATTGTGAACATGCTTTTCTTCGTTCAAATACTAAAGCAAAATAGCCAAGTACAGGCTACATAATTTTTAGGGGGATTTATAATGTGCATGCACAGCTTTAATCGTGGCTGTCCATGCCTGGCTTGAAGAGAGAATTCCTGCCTTTAAGCACTTTTTTTTCCATTAGAAAATCAGTGGGAGTTTGGGAGGGGGAGGTTTGTTACCTAAAGCGGCCTTTGGCACATGGCAATGATCACCTGGTCAGATGTTATTTGCTGACACCTCATGGCTGAAGGTCTCAAGGGGGCAACTGAAAGTAAGATGGAATATTTTATTTGAGAATTGGAGCCATCTGGAAGAGGCATGCAGTGAACAAGATTTCCTACCCAAGTAAGAAGCCCTTTCCAATGGTGGTACAAAGCAAAAACTGAGCTACCATTTGGGTTTATCTAAGCAAGGACTTGGAGTGAATCAGTCACATGAGTCACTATCCTCAACATTGGAATTTTGCTCTTTTGGTTTTGAAAGGACTTTCAGAAAGGAGTGTTTTGTGATAGGAAAGCAAAAAAAAAAATTTCAAATAAGTGTTGTGATATAAATGTGCCCATGTTGGGAGGCATGGCCATTTTCTGGAGCACTGTATTCTCAGAGTATATTAGATTCCTTCTTGCAGTGTTAGAAGAAAGCCTGGCAGGTTTTCAAAGGTTGTTAACCTGTCTGCATAGACAAGGCTTGGCTTGCTTTTTCAGCCCAGGTTTGCTGAAAGATTCATAAGGCATCTATGAATACTTTTTCCGAATGCTTCAGAATTTTAACATACTGCACCTAGGTTCAAATCCCAATTATGTTGCTTAAGTCCGCTTTATTTTCAATAGAAATAAATATCTCCTGCCTTGTCGTAGTACATGAAGCCAGTGGGAGCTTGTAGTTCTCCCTGAAATGCCATGAAATCCTGTGCCACTAACCCCTTCTTCTGAAGTGTTGCACTAAAGATTGCAGACTTCCTATCCATGAACCCATGGATCTCAAAACAGAACATGTAGAAACCTCAGTTGTCCAACTGAAAGAGAAGTTTTTGGGGGAAAGACATTGTCAAGGTGACACAGTTTCACTCAAGTTTTCAAGACTGAACAAGTAAACACCAATACTCTTAAGTGATGAAAATATTTATTGTTCTATCAAGTGAAAGAACAGCAAGGCAGCACACCATGTTTTATGCTGTGGGGATGCCTGTAGGCAAATCTGAATAATCATGTATGTGCTTATTTTGTTTGAGTAGCTTGGATAATTATGGCTTTTGGGGATGCACTTAGTCTAATTTGTGCTGCTTTGTGTTGCTTTGATCAGCAGTTACTTCTCAGTTTCCTCATTTTGTGTGACATACCCATCTTTCTGAGAAGTGTTTTGGCTGATGGAAGGACCTGTTTGTCAATGTTTTCCATGCTAAAAACATAACTCAAGAGCGACAACTTAGAGCTAAATATGAAGAGACCAAAGGGTGGAGGATTTCCCTGCAATAAATCCCATGGCTTTGTTCAGTCTCCATGGGTATTCCAGCTTGAGAAGGAACGTGGAGCTCCAGGACTGGGGAACTTGGCACATAGATAATGAATAAAAATGGACAGCCCTTGTTTTTCCTTCTGGTTCAGGACAATGCACAGTTTTCATGAACTATAGTCATTTTGATTTCCTATCAAACTTAGGTTGCCTTTGTTATGTGTGTCAATCTGTACCATGAGAATTTCTTTCCAGCAATGCCAGTGGCACAAATCTCAGCAGGACTTTGTAGCTCCTGCACATGATCATACTGAAACAGTCTAAATCTTTTCTCAAGTATAGACATGTGGGGATAAGGAAACATCAGATAAAGAGGCACAGGGTGGGTGAGGAGTACTGGGGAAGGCAGCAGGATCAGCCTGGTAGGAGTGCAGTGGGAAGGAGTTATTTTGTACTGGAAGTGCCTGTGGAGAGTGAGGGCACGGCATCTCTGTGTCAGCTGTGCTTTACTTCCCCTCCTCAACTCCTTCAGACTGCTCTTGTCAGGCTTTTGATTAATGTGGTCCTAGGATGGTTAAATTTGTCTGAGTTAAATTTATTAACGTGCACCTTGTTAATAGGAAGCACAAGCCATGCTGAAGGGAAGAAAAATGGGCTACTTCTCTCCTTCATTATGCCTTGTTTGTGTGAGGCTTTGATATTCACTTTAGGCTCCTTTCTCCTTCCATTCTTTATATCTGCCCTTTATATGATGGTGGTGTACTGAATAATTTTTATTAAATGTTCAGTTCTGAATTTGACACAAAGAAGTGAGCTGGGAGCTCTTTGGCTTCCTGTGCTTTTACTCTTCATGCAACCACTCAGTTACAATCAGCACAACCTCAACTGAAACTTGATCCATGTCTGTAGGTACCTGTGCTGGTCCCTGCTGGGCTTTGCAGCTCCATAGACTTGAACAAATAGTGACTGAGAGGGTCTATTTTTGGATTTTGTGGTTGCTTCTTAACTTTAAACTTGCCCTTCCTGCCATCAGATGGAGAAGACTCAGCATCCAGCTAATACAGATATCCTTAATACCCATGATAAGCGCAATATCCTCTGTGGTCTTGTGATAAAGGTAAAATCATTCTGGCTTTATTTCTGGCTATGTTAGGTCTGCCTGATGAGAGTTAAAGGGACTTCTGAAGGGAGAGCAATTCTTAATATCTTTCAGAGCATTCTCAAATGAATGCAGAAACAAAAAAATTCCAAATCTTGGTGCCACCTCCTTGCTTGATGAATTAATAGGTGTTTGCAGAGCTCTGATTTTCTTGTTTGCCATGTACACAGAGCCCAGTGAAGGCAGTACTAGCAGCATGTATGTGTACTCAGTAATAGTTTGCAAACTCTTGATTCACAATATTATTTATGCATGTGTGCAGTGTGTAACTCCACTAAACTCCCTGGCAGACAGCTGAATAGACCCTGCAAGCAATACTGTTGTAAGTGACAGAGCAAATGGACAGATTAACTTTTCAGAGAAGTGTAAGGAAAATATCTAAACACTGACACACAGGCAATGATGAAATTGTCTTTTTGTTAAGAAATAAAGGACATTGATATGTTGCTAATGTTAACAGAGTGGTGGAATTTAAACCACCAAAAGCAAAATTATTGGTCAAAAGAGAACAGTGTACACTCTAGATTGCCATGTGAGTGTTTTTCAGGAGGTGTTTCCTGGCAGTACCCTGAGTTGTGGTGGATTTTCTCTCACCTTTAGTCAGAGAAGGGAAGGGGCAGGGCACCTCTGAGATGTGATGTAGTGTAGGTGCCATTCTGGTTAGTGCTAACACAGAGTAATGACTCAAACAGTCCCAAAGGAATTGCACAACTCTCTTCATGGCTGGTTGTACTGTTGTCATCCCCATTAATAATAGTGGTTATTCAGTGTGTTGTGTATTCCAGAGTCAACACACCTAATGAGTATTCTTTTAGCCGTGGGTAGCATTATAGATCTGAATTTTGTGGTTTAAAGTTAACCCAAATTGTCCCAGATAATTAGCAGCAGAGGTGAGGGAAATTAAACAAAAATGACACTAGCAAATGCATTTACATCTGTAATATCTGTCACTTTGAGTTGCTCTACTGTCATCATATGTCCTCTTTATGCATGGCTGAGGAAACCATTATGAATACTGTCAAAAAAAGATAATGATACCTGCTTATCTTAAATGTAGTCTCCTGAGGATTTGAAGCACATTTTTTGTCTAGGCATGTTTCTGAAGAAGGATAGAGTATTGTTTTTGGGATAGATATGGTAGGATTCTCATAGCATTGAATCTGCAGATGCTCCTGGACCTGGAATGAGGGATAAAGTGAGACTAATGAGGTGTCTTTACCTGGTCTCATCCTAAGCCTACAGAATAAAAAAGGCACTGTTGCTGGGAAAACTATTCTAACATTTCTCAATTTGCTTGTATAAGCTATTTAGATGGTTGTTTTGCAACTTTGATCTTTTCCTAGGAAAAAACAAGCTCTTTACCTTTAAATATAAATTGCAGCAAAGAGCAATTCCGGAGCAAAGAACAGCAGAGGATGTGAATTGCAGGGGCCACTTATGCAGGATACTGGGAAATAATGATCATGTGGAAAATGTACACAGTTTAATTAAGCACATTGATTAAATCAATATGACTCAAACAGCTTAGTGCTCCAATCAGCTTAATCTCATTAAATGTAATTCAGGCCTCAATAATTGATTAATAATGCATTATAGTTTATGAATTATTGACTCAGAGTTATTATAACTGTGCCTGCTCCCCATGTGGCAACCAGTGTTGCATGTTAATTATGAAAGGCTCAAGCTCTCTTGAATAACTTTTCCCAACCTGCAGATGACACATCTCCTAGTGAAACAGGGATCAAATTAGTTCAACACCTTATTGGAGTCAGTCCGCCCCAAAGGAAGCTGCACTCCTTAAAGGAAGCTCTCATCTAATAATGTTGAAATAAGGAGGTAGAATGACCTGCTTTGATTGGTAACGATCTTTTCAGCAGGCAGAAGGGCTGCTTGTAGCAATTCATCTGGAGTGCTAACCTGGCATTGTGCTGGCTGGAAGCGGCTCACACCAGCAAGCACATCTGCTCTTCACTGCTGCTGCGTGTGATCCTCCCTCCAGCACACGTGCAAACAGCACAGCCGCTTGCTGATGGACCCTCAGGTCACACGTGTCTGCCAAATGGGGACCAATCCACCTCCCCAGAGCTGTCTGGCTGCTGGCTGGTTTCTGTGGGAAGGTCTGACAGGCTTTTATAATGACAATTCCACAGTGCTAATGTCATACAAGAAGAAAGAGCCATTGCTGCTGTTGATGATAATCTCAGGAGAGAAACCAAGAGCTGAAGAAAGCCCCTGCTCCTTGGGGGGTCCCCCATTAGATGGCTTTTCCACTGAATGGGAACAGAAGATGTTATCTCTGACAGATTGTTTTTGTAGCTTTCTAGGTACTTAATGTGGACCAAATTGCAATCTTATGAAGAAAGTGTCCACCAGCATTACATTTCCTTCAAGAATTCCATTTACAGATCTGTTCTGCTTTTTCCTTTCATCAGTTCTCTGTCTCTTCTCTTTATTTGTGATTATAGTTTAAAGTGAACAGATTTTGCTGTGTATAGAAATTGATTGAGATGATTATGGAACACTGGAGAAAAAAAACATTTTTTCTTTATCCTTGAATCTGCAATAATAAGGTCTGTGTCTTTGTATTCTTTTGATTTGAAGATTTTCTCCCAATTTGCAGGGCTGCCAGGCAGAGGTGCTGATTTCTCTCTCACTTTGTACCAAACACTTTGTTTTTGGTGACAGGAAGAGTCAGCTGTTGTGAAAACTGTTATCCTGTTTTAATGCAGCAGTGAAGAAAGGCTGAATAAAATTGTCATGTGTTCTACAGTGCTAAATAATTACAGAATGGAGAATGTTTTTTTCCACTTGAATAGACAGTTTCTCAAGCTTCTGAAGCCAAAGCAAAGCTGTCCAGTTATGCAACACTGATGGTCTGTGCTGAAATTTCTTCAAGATTGTCTTTCAATTTCAAACATCTCTTCTACTTTTTCCTTCTGATATCCCAGTCACAACAGTGTTGGCAGCTCCTTGCAAAAAGAGCAGACAAATTTCTGCAAAACTATGCTCTTGTTTGAGTTATGCAGCTTGCTGCCATAAAGATGGAAGCTGGTTGAGTGGAATATGAAATTTGTGAGACAGAGACATGGTTGTCTGCAGGCTGAGGCCAGTATTTTTCATGATGTATCAAATGCTCTTTGAATCCCAGCGTTTGGTGGAGCCGATGCTGCCAGCACAGCTTTGACACTGCGGTCAGCCTTCTGTGAGCTTGGCAAAATACATATTAATATATTGAATTCCAGTAGTCAAGGCAGCAAGGAATGGACAGAAAACACTGAACAAGGATGCTGAAACTGGGCTTTGAAGCATAGACAATCACAGGGTTTTTAGCAAAGAGAGACAGTAAATATTAGGGTAATCTCTCATTCTGTCCCACCCTCTGCCTAATGCAGCATGATGGCAGAATAAGCACCTTAAATGAGACTATTTGTAGTGTTCTTCATTCAGCTGCCATGTCCTGCATTTTTTAAAAAATAAAATTCCTTCTGAAATTTGGATATTTTTCCTAAGCTGTCCTCTGCTTAGGGGAAAAAGCAGAAAATTCTGTAGCACTTTTTTCAGCACTTGTTCAGCTGTCTTTCCTTCTTTGATTTAGAACAGACTTATTCTGCCCCAATAATAACCTATTCTGCCCCAAATATAACCTTTGCATGTCCTTTCTAGAGAAGAAATTATCTGATTAAAGCTGGAACTTTCTAGAACATAAGTTATTGGTATCTTCTTGATTGGTATGGACTTGGGCTAGAACATCAGGAGTTGGACTTGATGATCCTTGTGGGTCCCTTCCAACCCAAGACATTCTGTGATTGTCTCAGTAGAGATTAAGGCTGGCAATGCTCCAGACTTCCAGAACATAACAGCCTTTTCTGATACACTAATGAACATCTTGAAAATCTAAATTAGCATATCTTAGTCATAATTATTTTATTTCTTGATTGGTTTGTCAAGTGCCTCAGAAGGGTCTTCTCACAGGAGTGTGGTTCTACTTGTGTTTTTGCTACAAGGCATTGAAAATTATCAATGAAACTGAAAACTGTTTGGTTGTATGTATTTCTTATATTGCTTTGGAAATTTATAGACAGCTGCTTGGAATATGCCTGTCTTACAACACCCCAGAACCAGTTCTCATTGCACTGGACCTGCAAGCTTCTATAGGAGTGCTAGGTTGCCTGAATTCTTGCCTTAACAGAAGGGCAAAAAACTAATCTTCTGTCCCTGAGGTGGAAACAGTTTGTGAGAAGCCTGCAGGTGCTGTGTTTTCAATGGCCAATCAAAGTCTTGAAATACAGCCCAGCAGAGCCCCCAGGCAGCTCTTTCTCCCTCAAATGGTGAACAAGCATTAAACTGCTACTGTGTTTCTATGATCAGCTTCAAATTAAGGGTGTGGCAAAAACCCCAAAATCAACGTGTTTCTGTGAGTGGCACATTTCCCATGCCAGGCCATAAATTCTAGTCCTGTGGGGCATGTGCTGAAAGGTCACTGTGGCACTGTGTGAGTCAGCCCAAGAATCTTTTGTATTGAGGTAAATCTCTCCTCAATGTGGCAGAGATGGGCTGTGAGAGAGAGGAAATAATTTTAGGGTCAGACTGTCACTGGAGATTGCTCCTATTAATATTCCATGTGCTTACCAAGGTGTGAAGAGTCAATGCTTGTGCCTCAAGGAAAAAGCCAATGTCAGGAAGGGGTTCCTTCATCTGGCCACAATATTGCCCAGGTGGTCATGTGTCATATTACACAATTGTGTTGTTTTTCACAACTCAGAAGGTCTGGAGCACCTGCTGATTTGTAAAGTGGGTTCTCTTGAAGGCAGCTGGGTTTGGACACCTGTGTTAAAGCAGGTATTTCTGGTCAGTAGTGCTGAAGGTGTGCATAGTGGGGCAGTCTGTGAATCACTCTTGCTCCTTGAATTAAAAGGTCACTAAGAAGTTGCGCAGGTTCAAGCCTTCTGTAAGGTAAGAAATTGTCATTTTCTAACAGGAGAAATGTGACCAATGTACAACCAAACAGAAAGGTTGTTCTCTTTTCTGTTTGGTTGTACTTCCTCATTGATAACTGCTAGGCAAGCTGTGATCAGAGATTTGGGAGCAGGACAGCTGGCAGGTTGGCCTTGTGGAAGAGTAATCTGTGGCTGGAAATCCCAGGGGGTGTAGCACGTGTACCAGCTGCTGTCAGACCCACACAACCACTCCTGCCATCTCAGAGAGCAGTTTTTGTTTCTGGTTCAATATTTTTTCCTTTTCTGTTCCAGAATTGGAACAGCTGATACACAGATTGAGGTAGATACACATTGCTTTCTGATGCCTGACGATCTTGTGGGAGCAAACTATTTTGGATGGCAAGATTGGGCAGAGTTGGCAAAAAGTGGGGTCTGCCACTCTTCTAGCAAACGACTGCTTTAGTTTGGGAGCTCAGCTCAGGGACAGTTTGTCAAGTCTTGCACAGTTTGTGTTAAAGAGCTGCTAGGCTGTGACAGAACCCAGAGTGTGTCCTGCTACTCTGAGGTAGATTTTTGGTGCTCCTGTGACTCTTGAATTTCTCACTCTAACAATAGGCTTCAGCTTGCACAGGCAAACCCTTCCTCAACACCCAGAACTAACAGGCTGTTGGGAAACAGTGTGGGTGGCGTTATAACTTTGATGTTGCTTTCACCTTTATCCTTCTAAACTGGGAATTTTCTTGGTGCTTTTCAATCTTGGCTGGCTGGTTTGGAGAGACTGTCTACTGTGTCTGACTTGAAAATAGAAAAGTCATTCAGCTGATACCTCGAGGCTTTGAAAACTTTGTGGAAAACAACAATCTAATTTCTGGATTTAATGTTCCAAGCTATGCATTTCTGTCTGATAAAGGCTGACCTAGCTAGTCGTGCATTAGGAATGCCTGGAGTTGTTTGGATTGTATGGAACAGCTTTAGTGCATGTTTGCCAGAGCTGCAAGCAGATAGTTTGTTCAGCTACTCTGCCCACATCCATGCGAGGGGCTCCACACACTTGTGAAATGTAGCAAACACTATTTCTATGTGCTGATCTTAATCAAATGCTATTTCCATGTGCTGATTTTAATATTAATCTATCCAAGAGCATTACTGAGTGAGGAGGCATATTTGCAATACGTGGTATGCGTTTGTTTTTCTCCTGGTTTTGTATCTGGAATTCTGAACACCTGCTATTTCTAATTCCCACCTGTAAGTTGATTTTGCTGGGAGGGTCTATATGGATTTCTGCCTGACCTGTTTAACTGAGTTTAATTTCTGTAATTGGAGAATGAGATCCAATCCTGTGTGACTGATGCAGCCAATCTTATCCCAGTAAAATAAGCCAGAAATATGTTGAAAGTAGTAGTTTGCAGATGCCACAGGCTGCTACTACTTGTTGCCTATAACTGACAGATTCTAGAAACAAGCATTTGTGATTAATGGGCTGCAATTATACAGAAATACTGAAATGAAATGGGACTAAAAATACCCCATAATGATTTTTAAAAGGCCATTCTGTTAATGAGAGGATTTGTCCATCTCTACATCAAAAAGAAACTTGTTAGCTCTCTGAGCTTGCCCACCTGTTTCTAATGCAGAAATAGAAATAAAAACCAAGTGGGGACAGCTGCTCTGCTCAGACTGCAAATGTGCTGATAAGATCAACGAGCTGACGAGTGACATGGTAGATACTGCAAAGTGCACCAGTGTTCCCAGACAGCTAAACTTGGACTTCTGTATCATTTCAGGGCACTTACTATGTGGCTGTAACACTTGGAAAATGATATCTATTAAATCACCCATGCGCTTAGAATTTAATTTTCCCTATGAGTTGTAATTGTTGTGCTTCTTAGCTGGGGCGGGGGGGGGGAAAGAAAGTTATTTTCCTTGCCACTTGGCAATTCTTTTTATAAGCTCTTACTCTTTTTTTTCCCCTTGAATTTGTTTAACAAACTCTTGAAAATATTTCTAGCTTAGCCTGGGTGCTTTGAAATAAAGAGGTTAAATTAAATATGTTGAAATTTTTATTAAAACATGATGTGGAGAGAGGTGACAAATAAATGAAGAAGTCAGAATGGGATTGGAGATATGTCTTGGCCCACAGATAAGGAAGGACTTGTGGACAACTTAGGGACTTTATTTTTTTTTAATTATTGTTTAAGAACCAGAGAGACCTCCTACAACACTCGATTTTATTTCCTCATTTGTCCCTTACCACTTTCATATCATCTTTTGATTGTCGTGGATAAAGGAATACCATAGTACTCTGCAAATGTGTGTGTGCTTGATAATTTTGGGAAATATGGGTGGGTTCCAGAATGAAAATGACAGCTGATCTTGATATAGGACAAATAACATGACTGAGAGAGGGCTCTACTGATTATGTCTAAGTGCACAACTCAATTCATTTTCATAGCTAATGAAAAGAGGAGGAAGTGATTTGAAGTAATGGATTATATAGAAAATCACTTCTGGGGTGAATGTGGATGGCACAGAACTCTTTGACTGGAGCTTGGGAAACAGCTGTTGAGCTTCCAGCTCTGACTGATTTGTATTTCATCCTTGGGCAACTTATTTGATTTTTCTGTAAATCCTTACCTTCATAACTTGGAACACACTTGAAACATGTAATCTTCAGTCTATGAAGTGCTTCAAGAGAAGATGAGTGAGATGGAATTCATTATCACTGGCATCAGAGTGACTTTGACAGATCTCCCACAGGATGTTTAGGTCCCATGGCGAGCACCTAACAGTAACTAGTGATTGAAGGAGAGATGAAGAAAATAGGTAGATGGATGGGAGGGCAGAAAGTCCTTAAATTCCTTGCTAATCAGGCTGTGCCTGCTGGAAATAAAAATGCAGAGAGGCTTTTATTGTAAAAATGAGGCTGTAGTGGATAACACAGAAGAAACTATCTCTGGCTTAATTTTTTTCCTTTGTGCTTGCTGTGCTGGAGAATTTCTGAAATAATTTCTGAAAAAAAATCTTTATTTTTTTCTTTGAGTCCTTCCTACCCCTGTAGCCATGTGCAAAAGGTGCAGCCAGAGCTGGGGTCATTCCTTTCCTGTCCTGAGCAGCAGTGGACAGTGCAGGCTGTAACAAGATTAGTGTCTATAGTGTCTTGTCTGCTTTGTTACTTCATAGTGTTGCAGGTCACCCTCACAACTTGGGAATTGTTATTGTGTGCAGTAGGAAAGTGCATTTAGCAGAGCAGGCGTTGAAGGCCATTTTTAAGCTCAGTCCTGTAAATCCTGGCCTGTGGCAGCCCAAGCTGTTTAGCTGTGTTTTATGAATCAGGTCATATCGTGTCTGCCACAGCTTCCAGATGCCAAGCTCCTTCTGTGACAGTTCTGTCAAGCATTTTGAAAGGGCACAAAAACAACAGCTAGAGGGTCACCATGAGGCACAACTCAACTCGTGGGAATTGTGCTTCAAAAAGAGCTACTGGCCAGAGGCTGAAAGAGTAAGCGAGAGACAGATGACGGGCTCTGGGCATGTCAAAGGCTGTGGTGTCCCCAATATCCCTATTCTCCCCATTTTTAGCCATTCCTAACTATTGAATGAGCAATAAGCATGTAGTGAGGTGCTTACAGTCTCTGTGCTGGCAAAGGTGATGGCCCTGCCAGCTATGGAGAATGCCTGTAAATAGACTTGAAAGAGCTCATCACTGATGGTTTGCTCCTTAATTTCATATCCTAGATCATACTCTTTAAATCACAACACTCCCAGGATCCTCCTTCTAGCTTATCAAAAGTCTCTCCCACCAGCTGGGCCATCACTAGCTGTGCAGACACCATGACCTTGTTTTCCAGCCTATCAAAATGCAATGTGAAATTAGGCTCAGCCCCGATAAAATTGATGTTTGCACAAAGGGTAGTGCTCTCCATGAGGGCATATAACCTGCCTCAAATGTAATTCAATAGGCAGAAATGTAATAAAATATTTCAAATTTAAATACACAGGTAATACATGCAAACCCTAAAATGGCTTTGGGTTATAAACAAGCAGTGAGATTGAATGGTTGGTTTCTTCACCCATGAGGGAAGCACCCTAAGTAATACAGAGGAAAGAAATCATTCAAGGAGATCCTTTGATTGTGAGAGTTGATGGGAGTGTTAGGTGGCAGGAGAAGGTTATTTTTTGATATAAGGCATTTTTCATTAGCTGCATATTCTAGCTGCAGTTAGAAAACATCAGTTAGAAGTCTTCATATTTTGAAAACAAGGTATTAACATCAGAAGCTTTGTTGGATACAGCAAGAAGATAAATCATCTTTGCAATGCCAGCTATTAGCCTGTCATGACCATGATTTACAGGGATTTCCTTCTATATAAATAAGTGTTTCTTTTAAAAGCACTCAGAGTTTACAGAGCAGGAGATGAAGTGACTGTGAATGCTCTGGAATATAATAGTTTTGATATGAGTGTTTCTTATGGCACGTTGAGAAAGGAGCTCATGCTGTGGATTGTGCAGGCTGTATCGAGTAAATGAGCTATAAATGGAAGGATTCTGGGGCAGGGTCAGCTGGAAAAGTTCAAAGTTCTGCTGTGGAAGTGTTGGGGTGAAAGTGCAGGAAGGCTCTGGTACTGAGGAAGCATCACAGTTATCAGCTTTTGGAAGTCAGTCTGCGTACTACACATCAGAAATTCAAACTGATTAGGAACTAGCAATTGTGCTGTTAAATTATTTGCCTGAAAGAACCTTCTGGAAAATGCTTTTAAATTAAATTTAATATCACTTAGGAAACTATGAAGAACTAAAAGCTCTCCTGTGTGAAAGCTCCCACTTTTGCAGTGATACTTGGAGTGCTGAGGAAGGACATCTCATGTTCCACTTCTGTTTCTTCTGGGGCTGCCAGGACTGTTCTGCAGCCTGACTCCTTTATTCATTAGAACCTTTTTCTATGCTTTGTAGCAACTTGTGGGGATAAAAATAACCTTTTCTTTCACTCTAACCTTCCTATCATCTTATTTCCTCGTACAGACTCTTCCTAACTTGACACTCTGCTCCCTGCAGTGATTGATGCAGGAAGACATCATCCATTAGACATCATTTTGCTGGCATCTGAAGGGAAGAACTTACTGACCTGAGGCAGGGACTGCTTAGTGTGTCTTTCCACAGACTGATATTTCTGCATGTTATCTGCTTTATGCAGGGGAAAATTTTGTTCCACCTAGTTTTGTCAAGTACACTGGGGTTCAGATTGTGCTATGTGAGTCTGATTCCTTCTTCATCTTTAGATATTTCAATATAGAACTGCTTGAAAAAAATACAGTATAAACTTGGTTGGGAACTTCAGGGCTCATCCCTGCTCTTTCTCCTGGAAAACTTATGTTCTGCTCATGGTCTGTCAACACAACACATCATGCAGTCTAAGAGATGGAACATGGTGCTGCTTATGTCATGATACAAGATCTTGGGGCCAGCATCAGTTTTGCTCTCTTGATGATCTGACTGAAAGACCTTTAATGTTGACCCCTTGTTTGTAGTTTTTTTCTCACATATTTGGGGAGCTCATCTAAGACCTTGCAGTAAAGACAAGATTCATTATTCAAAATTTGGAGACTGTTTAACCTCATTGATCTCTCATTTGTGGAAAGCAAGAATTTCCTTTGGGATCAGCTCTGGACAGTGTAGTTCCAAGATTTAGGACAGACTTAGACAGCAATAATGTAAAAGTCAATTTAGTGATGCCACAAATGAAGTCAACCTGCAGAAGGCCCTTTACTGTGAAGCTGTTGACAGTGAAGTAGAAGTGGTGAAAGATTTTTTGTAGACTTTCTGTTTATTTCCTCCTTCCTCTGAGTTTTTTTATGTGTAAGAAAACACACAATTTAAAATTCTTATAGTTTGCTTATTCCAGGAAAAATGCAATAATAAAAGAATAATATTATTTTTAAGAAACATTCCCTTCTTGACTGATTCTGGAGCAATGAGTGATAAATATCAAGTGAAGGCCAAAAATTTAATTGTTGCTATCAGACGCAATCTGTGATGCTTTTTATCTTAACAAAATTGATATTTTATCACTTTGACAATGAGAGTCTCTGATTTTACTTTCTTTTAATATATTTTGCTACTTTCAAGTCATTCCCTGAGGAAGACTTCAAGTCAGGGAGAGATGGATCTCTGTCACTTAAAAGCATAACACATATTTAAGAATAAACATTACTTTATGCTGTAGGTGGTAATAGGTGGGTTTTAAATAAGCACTGCATAAAGAGTAAAGAGCATTTTTAGAATAAACTATAGACTTTGTCTTCTGTAGAGCAGAACAGCTTTAAGTGCTACGCAACTTAAACTTATGTTAAACTGTTAAACTTGGCTGTTATTCCCAGCAGTGAAAGAAACACTGGCAAGTACTCTGTTTCTCATACCCATTTCAGGGCTCACAGGCAAGTTCTAAGTTCATCTCAGAGTGGACAAAATATTAAGATCTTCACCCAATTTTTCACCATTTCTTTCATGCCTGGATTTCCAAGAAGGAGAAATTAACAAAACTTGGGCTTCTTAACTGGATCCATTGAGGTTAGCAAAGAAAACAAATTCCTGTTGGGTTATTTCTGTCCCCAGCCTCTGCAGGGTTGTTGTGTACAAAATGACTTCTTGTGCTCTGGGCAATGTGGTTTTAATGTTAGCTTCCACCTCTCCACAGGGGAGACTTTTTAGTGTAACTCTCTGATATTCAGCCTAAATGTTCCTTTGTGGAGTTTCATGCCATTAACCCCGGATTCACCCGGGTTTGGCTCTCGGAGCAATTCCTCTTGCACTGAGCCTGCTCTGGGAGCCATGGCAGTGAAGGGCAGGCGTGTTGTGCTGGGGGTAAAGGCTGTGTCCCCCACAGGCAGGAGATGGGGACTGAAGCATTACTCACTCTGTGTGAAAGCCATTTATTCCTGGAGTGTGTTCTGGGGGCGTCCCCTCTGCCAGCACCTCCTGCTCCAGACTGTCCATCTGCTGCCCTTAAATTCCAAACAGAAGGTATTAGTGCCATCCACGGAGCAGGAGATGTGGCCAGAGGGCAGTTCATGCCTCAGAGTTCACAGCTCAGTGATGCTCTGCCCTGTAGGTGCAAAGGCAGCTTGATCCCTTTAGGGATCAGATACTCAGAAGCCTCTCTGGCAGGGGATCTAACCAGAAAGTGCAGTTGTTGCTCTTACAGTGCTGAAATGTGCCTTGCAAATGAGAAAGATGAGCTGTGAGTGAGCAGTGGGTATGTAGAATGAAATGTAAAAGCAAGGGGTGAAGATATTGCTGGTTCGGAGCTGAAGCCTTATTAAAGTCCTGTCTGTCCTATTTGGGCAAATTCTTTCTCAAGTATCCTATGTCACCAAAATCCCATTAAACTGTCACATAAATTATCAGGGTTTCCTTTTTCCATCACTGTGGATTACCCAGGGAGATATTTTTATGACAATGGAAGCTTTTTCAGTCTGCTCCTCCTGCCTGATTTCATTTCAGATGAAATCCTTCTCTCAGAAAAGAGCCCATGGATTTTATAGCTCCATGGATCTCTGCACTCTGCCTGTTACAGCAGCTGTCCTTCAGGTCTCTGTGTACTCATCTCCTGCCTTCACCTTCTTTTAGGATGGGACAGTTCAGGGCAATGTTCTAGTTCTTCTCTCAGTTCAGCTTTTTTGTCTTTGTGCAAAAAACCCAGAAGGTGAAAGTCACATATATGCCTAACTTGAAAATACAGCTTTTTACTGCTTGCCAGGTCTCAGAAGCCTTGCATCTCTGCAAGACAGTCTACATTTCTCCCATGCTGACTGAAAAACACATGGATTGATGGCCTGGCCATGGCAGTACAAAATACTTGAGTATCTGAAATTGCCTGCTGCCACAGAACAAATTAAAGCCATAATGTGTGTGTTATAAAAGCAGGGGGTGATAGATCCTTGCCTGCCTTCTGACAGATAATCTGGAGCTCCCTTCATCAGCTACCTAGATCATGTGTTGGAGCTGATCTTAGTGGTTGCTGCTCACACCTTTCAAGGCATACATAAGCAGAAGCTGAGAAATTGTAATCTTAAGGGTAACAGAGAGGATTTGGAAGACCATTACTGATGAGAGAAATCCCAGAAATAATATTACTCCAATTTTGAAGTGGCAAGACTGTCACTAAATGAGCAGGTAAGACAGAATTTTCCATAAATAATTCTGTTCTGTATGTCAGAAGAAGCTCTAATGATGTCAAAATATGATGAAATATTTCTGAAATTTCTGATTAGCCACTAATTAGTGGCTAATGGTTAACATGGCTTAACATGGCTAACATTAAGTAGTGAGCAGACCCTTGCATCAAAGAGAACACAGGAGGTGGCAGAGCTGCCTTGTGGACTGGAATAGTAATTCCAGCAGCCGTCAGAATAGAGAACTAGTTCCAGAGGAATAAGGGGAATCATGGGCAAGTTTCTAAAGGAGCTATTATGATTTATGTGGCTATAGGCCTCTACTGGCACTGCTTTGGGTACTGTAGAGAAGATTCTTGGCACAGGATTTATGAACAAGGATCCATCAGGAGGGAGGGCCAACATTCAGGCACAGCAGTGAGGGCAGTCAGGTCACCACAGGTTGGCTTAGCTGATAGTAACTTGTGTTCCTTTTTATGCAGCCTAGTCCCACTGGGCGGTGAGGACAGATGATTGCAATCTTTTTATAGCAGCCTTTTGCAATTTAAAGGTTATTTCTCCTTCCTCTCTGTCCACCTTTTCTTTCCGTGTCTGAAACCCATTTTCTCCAATTTTTCAGCCTAAAACTTCTAAACATTTGATGATTTTCAATGATCTCTTCAGTTTTCATCTGTTTTTCAAACCTATGGTGGGCAGCAGTGGGCACAGCACTGCAGCTATTTGGTTTTTCTCACTGGGTTGAGCAGAGGGAAGTAAGAGAGTGTTCCTTGCCTCAGCTGTGACGTTGCCTGGTGTGGGTCCCAGGAGAGCTGCCATTTTTGCAACTGCTTTGCATTATTGTCTGCTGTAGTCTCCTGATCCTTCTTGGATCAGGGTACTTTTTCCTAGCCAGCTGTCTCCCCATCTTGGTTTCATGCCCTGGGAATGTGGCTGAGGGGAGCAGAGGTGGATGTCAGCAGTGAGCACAGGTGAGGGAGCTGCACCCAGGCAGAGGAATTCCTCTACCAGCCCTGAGAGGAGGTAAATGCAGGTAATGTGCTTGACAGCAGCTTAATAAGGTACCTGCATGGTTTCAGTTTTGAAGTCTGATGGTATTTGAGCAGCTCAGAGGGTGTGCAGAGTGACACTGGACATGCCAGTGAATGCTGAGTGGGTGTACCCAGGACTGGATGAGGCAATGGTTGGAAATGCAGGTGCACACACTTGGGATGGGGACGTTCCTTATCATCTGAGGCAATTTGCAAAGGGTTACAGTAGGCTTTCCATGGGTGTAAGTGTTGAAAATAAGGTTCAGTTGTTCCCCAGCTTTCCCCAAGAGGAACGCTTCAATTTGAACTGGAATTAGTTTGTGTGGGTTTCCTTTGCCTTCAGTCATACTGAAGGTCCTGCTAAATAATGATGGTGGTTCCTGCTGCTTTAAGAGCTTAGGAGTTTGGAAACATCCCCAAAACAGCCTTGACAACTTGCTTACCAATTTCCTGGAGTTCAAACCCAGTGTTAGCAGCAGGTCAAGCTGAACTGAGGCTGAGCAATCTGTACCCATATTCAGCTCCCTGATCATCTCTGATTCAGAGGTGAATGAATTCATAAAACATGTACACAAAAGAAGGTTGCCAAGCAACTTGGAGGCTGAAACTCTCACATCAAGCTATGAAGGTAGGGAACAGGCAGCTGAGATGATTTCTCATGTTCACTTCTTTGCCATAGGTAATAGAAATAATACATATAATACAGAAATATTTAAGAAAGGAATAGCTCACTGATATTTCTGGAAAACAACAGCTGATCCTGCTAGACTGTGTTTTGCCTCTGTATTAAGATGTATCTGCTTTTGGAGCATCCAGCCAAAACCAGGCACAGCAAGGAGACAGCAATCTGGGGTAGGGGGAGGTGGGCAGGGAAGAATTATTCTGTCTTAAGGCAACTGAAAGTCTGACAACTGGTGAAAAAGTTTTAGGAGGCGGGAAAAGTATCTAATACACATTCTGCCTCAGATCAGGCTCATTGTTTTCTGTATTTGATCTCAGTATTTGATGTTTTTTACAAATATATTTAATATATTCATTGTGCATCACTCCATATCCCCTCTTCTCTCTGGCTTTGCATAACTCTGCAGCCTTGGGCATGTCAGAAGGATCCAGGGCATGAAGCAGCTGTGACATGCATGGAAGAGCTATGTGATGGTCCTCCTGTTTACCCATCATTTACTCACAGAACAGCCTGTAGTGGGAACAGCTAATTAAGTTGAAAGGAAAAGTTTTGCTTTCTTGATTTTTCTCTACTATATCCTGGGGTAAAGTTGGCCCTTTGATCTGTGTAATGCTCATGGTAGGCATGCTGTACATAAAGCAGAAAAAGAATCCTGTGTCTTAATGGCCCTGGACTTGTGCAAAGGAAAGAGAGGTATGCAGAGGCACAGCCAGAAAGTTCCAGCCCAAGATCCCGATCTAGACTGAATTTTTCACATGCTGTGTACCTAATTCCCTTTGACTCCTTAAAAAAATCCTAGCCCTGCATCATTTCAATGCCCTGTCCCTTTACAAATGGCATGGCTCAGACCTCAGCTTGAAATAATTTAAAGCAGCAGCCCAGGTCAGGGCATCTGGAACTGCTTTTCATTTCCTTTCTGTGCTCCCCTTGATGAGGGACACTGCTGTGTTAATGGGGTTTTGTTCTTTTCTTTCAGGCTTCTCTTTCCCCAATTGATGTCACGATTAGTGACATCAAAGCCACTTCTCAGTGAACCTTGGTGATGACATGACTAGAGGAGGACCCTTAGAGGCAGGAGATTAAGCAGCAAGTTAGCACTACTGGAAGAACAAAGCTCTCATTTTCATTCATATATACACAATCAAAAATGAGTGAAGAGAAGGAGAGATGGGAATTAGGTGGTGCATTAGTAAAATTATCATTCAAAGGTTCTTTGCTCGAAGTTTTGCAAGAGGAATCAGTGGTTCTTTAATCTCCCACCTTGGGTATTGTTGATGCCATGTTATATTCTGGGCATGTTGAAATGTAACACAGTGTAAGGAGACATGATTTGTTGGATAAGGTTTATGTAGCATGAAAAGGCTCCTCTACTTTCCCGTTTTATTATTTACATTCCCAGAGAAGGTTATGTGTCATGTGGGCTTTGCAGAGATAAATGGCTAACCTGAGCTTTCGGGAGCTTCCTCAGAACATGGAAAGGAGCTGCCTAAGTGTTGGCCTGAGGGTTCTGAAGACTTCAGCTCAGTTCTGGTCCTGGGAGGAGGTATATGAAAGAACCTGAGGTTGTGAGTCCTTAACACAGGTTTAGCAGGGCATGGGAAATTGTCCCATGGAGCTCTGAAAGAGCAGAGAGAGAAGGGCAGCAGGGCACCAGTAAGTTGTACTGGGTAGTACTGAGCTGTTATGGGGATGCTGGAAGTCAGGAATGAAGGGAAGCAGCTGAACTGAGTGCAAAGATCTCCACTGGGGCTGCCAGCTGAGTGTGGAGCATGGCTGGCCACTGCTCTGTCTACTCCTTTCAGAGCTCTGTTAAAAGCAGTTAGCATAGTAATTCCAAAGTAACTGGATATGCTGTAAACCATAGGTTTGAGCCACTCCTGCTGTTTTCCAGGTGTTTCAAGAGCAGCAAGTTTTATGGCCATGTCATCAGCTCTTTGCTCTATTTGCTGCTTCATTAGTTTTCATGCTGGGAGCGCTCTGGGGGAGCAGTATTTGGAGGTGGGATTTGGCTGTGATGGCTCCTGTGAAGAGAACAGACACTTAACAAGCTCTGTGGTTTCCTTGCTTGTACAAACCTCCCTTACGACTCTCCTGTGGGTGGGATGTCAGAGCTGAGGATGTGCTTGGCAGGAGGGGATCTTTCAAAGGAAACTTTCACTGGAATAGAGAGATTTCCTTGGCTGGACCTGCAGGCAATGGGGCCCTCCTGTTGTCACCCACAGGAGAACAGTGTAGGTGATCTCTGGTCTCTTTCCCTTCCCTCATGCTTTCTGGGGTTTAAGATCTGGAGAATCCAGGAGCTTTTCCAACACTGAGTCTGAGTAAGACAAGCTTGTCTTTGATGAGCCTTGAGGGAAACAGCAGAAGCCAGATCTCTGCCAGCCCCATGCTATTGCAATTAGCAGAATTATGGCAAATTGTCCTGGGTTTCTGACATGAGAAAGCTGTTGCTTAGAGGTTTTTTTTTATTTTTCTTATTTTGACTGAGGAATGAACCTCTCAATTAAGATGCTGCACTCTGTATCAATATCCAGAAGGGGTAAGAGTTGTTAAAGCTGTATTCATCAATTGCAAAAGAGAGCACATTTTATTTTGCTCTGTGCTATTTACAGCTGTTGTCCATTAGAAGTCCTCAGGAGCCTCATTCCCAGCTATAACTGCACAGCCCCATAAGTTTAGCTCAGCAATGAGCCTGCAAAACAGCACTAAATCATGGCGATGGGAGAAAGGAGAAAATGTTTGGAAATGGCAAAATGCAGCTGATGTCTTTGTGAAATCTGGCTTTTGTTTGTTGCTGTTATAAGGCATTACTAAGGTAGATGGTAATGCACAATTAGCTGGAGAAGAATAGAACTAGTGTCTTCTAATCTGGGGGGAAAAAATCAGAACAGCTGGTTCTGCAGGAGCTAAAGGAGTCTTTGGCAATCCATAAGTACCTAAGTACATGTTGATAAAAATGCCCCAGCCCCCAGTATGGTGAGGTGTAAGAATGACAAAAGCCTAATATTTGGCTACTGAGGAACTGAATCCCAGTTGCTTTACTGGACCAGAACATGATTGCTCTGTATGAGCTCTTTGAGCTGGGAGTGCAGCTCACTCCTCTTGTGCCCCCGACTGCTTAGGAGGGAAGTGTGGATATGGGATTATTTCCAAATCTGAGTGTGTCCTTATATGAAGTAACTAAATTGTGCTGTAAAGTATTTACTGGGCAGAACTGTGCAGAATATACAGGTAAGGAGAGAAATTAATGCTTATTCCTTGTTTGAACGTGAAATGAGAAATTTCACCTGTATTCCCAGCTCTGACACAGCCTTTTCTTGGTCAGACAAACAGCTAAACCTCCTTAATTACCATCTGTATTTTTGGGGGTGATGTTCTACCTCCCTGTTTTACTATGATGGATTAATGATTTGTAACACATTTGGAAACAGAAGGAAGGCTTTGGGAGCTAAAGACAAAGGCGTGTAAAATGCTAATTCAGCATTTGTTTACAAGGGCACTCAGCTGATGCCTTTGGTTTTGCATTCTGTCCTGTTGCCTCTCCCAGTCCTGTCAGCTGGGCCTTTCAGCCCATGAAGGGAACAGAGCGTGAGCTCTGATGTGTCCTAATGGAGCAGGACAAACCTGCCCTGGCGTGGCTGTGATGCCCTGAGAGATAAAGCTTTCCACTGAATAAATCTGTCAGCTCGACTTGTGATAGTGAATGCCCACAAAAGGATCATTTTAAGACAGATAATTGCTTTCCTCTTTCCTTTTATTTTCTGTGCCTGGCAGGTGTCTCCTTCTGCCTTCTCCTGTTTCCTTGGCCCATCCCTGAAGTGTGCTCAGCACAGATGGGATCTTCAAAGAATCTGCTGTCAAACTTGGTCTTTTCTAAGCATATGTATGCTGAGAGTTTTTGGAGGCTTGTACCCAGACCAAATGTGTTTAGTGGCTTTTTCACAGGAACAGCAAATAACATATCTGATAACAAGAAAACTTTTGCTGTTAAGTTGCAAGTCTGTTTTGAAATAGGTTCAGTAGAGATTATCAATGAACTGTTCAGTAAAAATTTTATTTACTCTTTGGGTTTTTTTAAAAAGGCAACCCCCCCAAATCCTCTCCCCTACTCAAATTGCCACAGCTTATGTTTCCCATGCATGGAAGTAGTGCTACAAACAGATGAACTCTTCTAGTTGCAGCTTCTGAAAATCAGCCTTTCTAATCTGAGTGAGCATCTATATTATTTAAAGCTGAAGAAGACTTTCCACCAAAAGCAACAGCTTGCCTTAGCTATATGCATTGTTATTTCTAGCTTTTGTTGTATTGTTATGAAGTAATGGTAGGTTTGTGGACTCAACCTCTGCGGCTCTGGTGAACATATTAGTGCATTTTCTTTAATTATATCAGTTTAGTTCAATTAATTATGATTTTGACCTTACAGCACAAATTATTTCCAGAGATCAGGCAGCTTGCATGTCCTTGGAGCCCCTTATGGGTGGGCAAATCTGCTTAGATATTTAGAAAGTTCTGAATTGTTAATGGTGAAATACTGAAAGTGGAGCAGGACCTTAGACAATTAAATAACTTCTTGCTGCCTTTTAAACCTTAATGAAATTTGATGGGATCAAACTTTTAATAATTGCTAGAAAGTATGGTAAAGCTGTTTGGAGGCAGTAACCTGCACCTGCAGAATGCTTTCTAATGGTAGATGCAAATACCTAGAAGTTATCACAGAATAAAAAGAGAAATTAGCTCTGTGCTGGTTCTGAGGACCAAATCTGTGATCAGTTTATAAATAGCACCTTGAGAAAATATCTGGAAAGTCTAGGGATGCACTTTTCCTTAGAATGCATTTTGGATTGTTATCTAAATTCAAGGGGAATAAAATCCACTTGCAAAGACCTTGTTCAAAGGAAAGCCCTGTTTAGTTTGGGGGTGTTTTTCTTTGCTTTGCAGGCAGCCGTCCTTACGTGTTCCTCACAGCCCGTGTTCACCCTGGGGAGAGCAATGCCAGCTGGGTGATGAAGGGCACCCTGGAGTTCCTGGTGAGCTGCGATCCCATTGCTGAGCTCCTGAGGAAATGTTTCATCTTCAAGATTGTGCCCATGCTTAATCCTGATGGAGTCATCAATGGCAAGTGAGTTGTGACGTGTGCTTATCCTGGAGTTTGTCTGTGCACCCAGCAGTTCCCATCTCCAGTGTTTGTGCTGGGAAAATTCCCTTTGCCCTGTGTTTTTATTCATCCTGTTATCAGTCCTGTATGGAAAATGTGAATCTAAGGCGTGGCCTGGTGTGCTGTCCTGCATTTGTCAGGTGCATGTGGTTCTGCACTGTCTGTGGTCAGAAGATCTCTCAGTTCCCTGGAAGGAGTGTTAGTGGTGCTGGAGAAACAGGATCTTTACTGACAAATGGAGGTTTATCCATTCTGTTAAAGCAGCAGGGCAGAATACAGCTGCAAAGCAGATATGCTTGGGAAAAACTAGCTGTAATTAATGCTTTGTATAACCTGGTGGGGGAGGATGAATAAGGATTTCTTAAAATTTCACAGAAATATTTCTGTATAGTGAACCTTCCTCCTTCTCCCACCTTCTTTTCAATCTTCCTTCCCACATGTTTCCTAAGAGATGCTGAATCTGATCTTGGAAAAATATTGATTCCTTTTTGCATTCTTTACCTTATACCCTCCCTATCCACCCACACTAACTTCCCTCTCCCTGTACATGACTGGAAAAGGCACAACTCTGCTCCTAATATTTTGAGCTGAAATAAATATTACTGTGTGAACCCTTGAAGAGGGCCATAAGCTAAGGTAGGCTTGCTCTTTGCTGGAAAACAAATCTCCTCCTCTCTCCAGAAGGTGGAATTAGTTCACTTTGGGTGTTTGAGAGTGGCAGTGAATTAATGACTGTTGGTCCTGCCCAGTGCAAGGGCAGGACGTCATGATCACATCACACCAGTGGCTGCTGTCTTGACCTGGTGATGGGGTCTTGGAGGGTTTGCAACAACTGTGACCCCTGGCTTATTGCAGAGGGGCACGTGACAAATGTCAAAGCTGAAAAATGGGCTTAAATAAGCACTGGAACACAGCAAAGTGTAGAGGAACAACTTTTCTTAAGGTACAGTCCCACACCTGCTTTGGAGTTGGGCTGTGATATTGTTACGGGAACAGAAAAGCAAATCCTGAGCAATAATTGCATTGAGCTGGGTTTCAAACTCACTTGAGTTTGGGATGACTGGCTCACCAGGGAGCACCCTGGGCTTTTCTGACAGTCTCTAGTCTGTGAAGTCACAGATTTTGGGCTGCTGTGCTCCCAGGGCCTGGGTCTGCCAGGAGTCTGGGAGCACTGTTCAGAATAGCTGGGTACTGCCCCAGGGTACTTGAAGGCTCTGCTGGCACCAAATGCTTTCTTGATCCTCTCAGACAGAAGGAACAGGAAAAACAACTGTGGCTTTTCCCCCTTATTTTTTTCCTCTCACTACACTTAGTTAAAGTTTCTATCAGATGCAGGACTGGAGGGAATGGCTGACCTTTTCCTGCAGCTGTCAGGAACCAGTGCAGCAGAGAAGGGACCTTCAGGAGGGAGAATGTGGCTCTTGGTGACACCCGAATGAAGGGTATGTGTCACACAGGAAATGTGTTTTGTGTTCCATGGTGCAGGTGAGCTTGAACTGTAGTTAAATCTGGTGATGAAGAAGAGTTTAGTAAACCTTAAATGGACTAGGAGAAAAGGGACTTGGCCACGTCTCCTTTATTGATCATGAGGCCTGCAGAGGGGAATAAATAATTCCTTTATGTTTTAAATTAAATATATCTTTATTATGAATCCTCCCATGGATTCTTTCTCCTCCCATATTTTTCTTGTTTCTTTATATGTATGTTTTTTAGTAGCCATGGTTCCTCCTATATTAAAAGAAATATTTTTGTTCTGGTGCTCAGGTTTACTGGTAGCATGTAAGAGTGTATGTGGACGTGTAAAAGCTTGTGGGAGTGTGTAAGATTTGGTATCTTCTTCCTCTTCCTTTACCTAATTTTAATGATTCCTTTTTATTTTCATCTGCTTCCCTTTTCTCACTCTTCCCTCCTGTTGAATCAAGGAGGCTTTTCATTGAAAAGAACTTGATGAATTTTGCAAAATAATGAACCAATGAGTGGAAATGGGAGCTGGTGACTCTTTTTTAGATGAAGGAAAGTTATTGGAAGCCACATGATTTCTTCAAAGGCGTGGGGTAACCATAGTAGCAGCTAGGTAGAGGGAATCCTGGTTTTTCTTTTGGAATATAGCCATGGACTATTCTTTATCTGTTTTAAAAACATCCTGTTCTCTGCTGCACCTGCCCTCCCCCAGCACAGGCTGAGTAAGCTTTGCATCTCCAAGGTAAGGCAGGTGAGGTGCTGGGTTTTCTGTCTCTCCCTTGATGCTCCCTCCCCTTTAATTTACTCTGTCTGTTCCTTGTTTACTCAGGGGCTTTGTCCATTACCTCCTCAAGCCTATCAGAGAAAACCTTCAGTTGCTTGACAATTACTGACATAAAGAGAGAGAAATGCCCACTAAAATCCCTCCTAGAACAGTTTTCCTCTGCACAGTCTCAAAAGTACAAAGGAAAAAAGGAGTGTGCTCCCACTTAACCTTTGGAACCTGGTGCCTTCTGTTTGGAAGGATGACCTTAGGAGGAGGAGAAGCACCACATTTGTCTCTATACCCTAAGACACTATTTGTATAAATGACCTTTTTTTCTCCTGTATTAATGCTTACTTTCCTGAATAGACACATTGTGTTCTCTGGGCAATAAGAGGCAGAAAGGATCAGGGATAGGGAGAAAAGCTAATGGCTGGTCTAAGGAGTCAGTTTATGATGCAGAACTGCATCCTTAAGGACTAAATCTTGAGGTGATGTCACACAAAGCTGTACAACTGCAGACATCTCTCCTTCTCTTTATTGCTTCTCTGTGGTCAGAGGGTTGAAGGAGAAGTTTAGTTCTAAATTGATGCCATGCACTCTGCAAACACACTCCAAATGCTCTCTCCAGACTGGTTAATCTATGATGTGTTTGTTTCTCTAAGGACAGAGCAGAGATGTGAGAAGGCTGGGAAAGGAGTAGTTTTGAATTAATGGAATTTCTCTCTAGGAGAGAGGTGCTACAGGAGTCGTGTGCTGCTCTTTGACAGATGTTCTCTGAGTCTGTCCCTGTGTTTTCTCCAGAAGTTCTTCACCTAAATTGTTACCACCTTGCCAAAAGTAGTTGGGTAGGCATATGTGGAAGGCAAGGCATACTTGGAAAAAAAGAGCATTTTGTAACTTGTGAAAGACTCAACCCTCACATACACTGGCTGTGCTCTGAGATGCACATTGGGAGGTGGCAAGAGCATGTGCACTGATGCTTTCCTTAAGACCTCAGAGATGACAAAGATGCGAGTTCTGGGAACATCTGTACTGGGATACTCGGTGGCTCTGGGACGTGCACATGAAGTGTGGACTAATTTTCCTCAAGTACAGCAGAAATTTTAACAGCTCTTTGCTGCTTTGGTGCCTCAGGTGTTGCTTCTGTTGCCTTTCACTGAGAGGGCAGTGATGGATTTGAGAGCTTAGGGTACCAAATGTGGCTAGTGCCTGCACAGCACGAGATAAAATATGAGCTGCAGTATTTCTTAGCTCTCATTTCTGTGAATTGTTCCTTGGTGGAACAACCAGAAATGGTGTCTGGCCCTGCACCACACACTTCTGAGTTTTCTCTCTGCTGTGGGAGGTGCCCCAGTTTCATCCAAGGCCCTTTGTGCTGTGCTGATGTGACAGCCCATCCTTGGCTCTCCTTCTGTGATAAACATCCCCCTGCAGACAGCTGCACCCCAGGACTCTCCCTTCTGACAGCCCTTCCAGTGCAGGATTGTTTATTCCTTCCTTTATCAGCCAGGGCTGCTGGGCCCCCTGAGTTATTAGCTCTATTCACTCATTGTCAGTGTTTCCTCCTTCGTAAATATGCCCCCATATGTCTCTGCTCCCAAGGAATATGCTTTCTTTTCTATTTACTGCTTTTCCCAGGCCCCCACCTCCTCATTGCTCTCTCCACCCAACGGCCCAATAACAGCCAAGGAGATAAATAAGCTCCATAACTCTTCCCAGCTATTATTTTTTGCTGTTGTTGTTGTTGTTGCCCTGCATGGTAATATATATAATAACAAGGAAACAAATCTTATTACTAAAGTAATTACAATAAATAAAAAGCTGAGAGGGGAGATGAAGGAAGGGTCTGTCAGGGGAGTGATTGCAGAAGGATTTTTTAAAATTTAATTTACTTGAGATGTTCTCTGCCACTTTGCTGATACCCTGCTGAGGGGGGCTGTGACTAATTAGCAGCCAGCTGTTGTTTTAACACCCTCACCTAATTTATAGTGTGCCTGAGCCTCTAAAACAGGAGCCTGTGTTGATATCAGTTTGTGGGACTCAGCACCAGCCTTGTATCAGGAGTTGGTTTTATTGCTTGGTGGTTTTGTTTCTCAGAAGCTCTATAGCTGAAATTTTGGGTGCTTTGCTACAATTCCTTTTATCTTCAGCATATCCCATGTGCTTTCAGGAGTTTGACCCAGAGAGTGAACACAATTTGTTGCTTGTAACTGCTTGTCTCAGTGTCCAGCCTAATAACTGAGCATCACAACTGCTGCCTTTTGACTAAAAGGTGTGATGTGGACAGGATCTAGGGTTTGTTTAAATTCTGGGGCCTCATTCTCCTGTTGGCAGGTTTCTCATGGAAGTACCATATTGTTCTTGCTAATAAAATGGAGATTGCAATATCATCTGTCTTCTAAATGGTCGTGAAATCTAATTAGTTAATGGCCATATTAAAAACTAGAAGGATCCAAGGCATTGTTCCATGTTTCATCAGTCTCCCAGCTGCCAATTGCCAAAGCACTTGCAGTCCTTGTAAGCTCTTACACAGTGAAGGTGCCCAGTGAGTTGTGTGTGTGTCCCTGTGCTCTTCCCTGTACAATTTATGCTGGTCATGCAAGGTCACTTGGAAATTTTACTACAAAAATCACTAGGTGTGGGCTCAGAGATGTTACTGCCTTGGACTACTAAACACTTCAGCTTCTAGCCTTGGGAACTATTTTATTTTGGATGGGTTCTGCCTTGCATTTTCAAGTTAGCATGAATATTAGATATGAACAGGTTGTTCCACAGGCTCAGAAAGGAATCCCTTTGTTCTGCATTTGTGTCTGTTTTCCTAACTGATGATGTGAGTTTGTAATCAGATGTGTGCACTCCTTTGAAGACATTTTCAGGAGCCAGGAGACTGGTGTACAAAGCTAGCTTTTAGTAAAGTTAATGAGATGATTGAATTATAATATAATTCTTGTTAGCTTGATTGTGTGTCATTATCCCTCTTGTTTGTTATTATGCTTATTTGAGTCCCATTTGTGGGATATTATTCCCATCACAATTGTGCCCGTGCTGGGCTCTGTAGAGAGACAGGCAAGGAGCAGCTGGTGCCTTGTTAGGGCCTGGTGCATTAGTGCCACAGGCTGTGCAGTGGGGTTGGAGGGAATGAAAAGGATGCTGTGCTCTTGGCTCCCGTGCAGCCTGACCCAGCATCTCAGCCCTGGCTGCAGGAAGCCCTTCCTGGAGCTCTGAGCTTTGTAGTTGCAGCTCTTTCTCAGGATTACCTCCTGGCATAGGGAAATTATCCTGCTGCAATGACTGCCACAGCCACCTGATGAGAGTTTGTGAAGCATACCTCAGTATCATCAAGGCAGGAATTGGGGAAATGTATTAAAATCAGGAGTCTCTTTATTCCTTCATGGGATTTTCATATATGCAAACCCTGGCCCAGCTGACTGCACAAGCAAATTTACACTGAGATGTAATTGCTGCTGAGCTTGAATGGTACCTTGTAGGTGATTGTGGTAGACATCAAACACTGATATCAAAGCTGAATATTTTGGAGTTGAGCTAATATCACAAGTAAAGGGGCTCTTTTGGCCACCCATCTCAAGATCGAGTCTGTTTACCTGAGTTAAAGCCTGTTGGAAGCTACAGATGCAGAGATGGAGTTGTTATTCATAGGATGGGAAAATAGAAGTCCACAAAATGAAATTGTAAAAACTTCACTTTTATAGATGCAATGAAGAATGTCCAGTACTTTACTGCAATATCCACACTACCTGGAAAGCTGAAATTGCCTGGTAATGAAGGTTATTGTCTCTTGTAATATACCTTCATATATTACCCTGTGTAATAAATCAGGCAATATTTCTTTTGCCATGAAAACTGGACATCCCTGGAGTTCCAAGTGACATTTCTCATTTTATGTTGCTATTTGGCCCTTTTAAGTATTAAAACACATAATTTTTGTGTGAAATATGCACTGAAATTTTTGAAAGCTTATGAACAAAAAAATTCAGGAGCTTAGTTTTGCAAGTGTAAAGCTTATTTTCCATGAGTTTGCTTTTTAAAAATTCTATGCTGGGTTAGCTTTGTGTTTTGACTAATGCTGGTCTTTAACATTTTTATTTATTTATGTATTTTTCCTTCACTTTTTCCCCTTCCCTCTCTTTGGAATCTGTTATTCAAATGTAGCATTAAAAGCTGGTGAAGTACTGTGGTAGGAGAGGGGATGTAAAATGACCTTGGGTTGGGGAAACAGACTGGCAAGTGGAAATGGTGTTTGTAGAAAAGTGATGAAGAGCCTTATCTACAAAAATAAGCTTCATTTGAGAGCTTATGTTTTCAAAATTGCTGTGCAAAAATGTACCTACAGAGGTCCAGCTGAAGTTGAATTGTTTACCTGTGCACATGGCTTGTGTGATTGCACATGCAATTGGGTAATTACACGGGCAAAATTTGCTCCAGTGGTTTCAGCAAATTGCCATCCTAATTTCATAAACCCAGCTGAATGTCCCACAGAAGCATCAAGAAAATAAAAACCAGAAAATTGAGTCAATACTGCAATGAGAGGGTGAGAAATCAAAACCTTTTCTGCAGCTTAATGAGCAGCACTGCTGGGAAAAAGGTGCAGCAGAGTTTTAATGCTGCAAAGGAGCTCTGAGTCTTGAAGGGCTTGAAAAACTGAAGGGCTCTTGGAGTTGTATATCTCAGGTTTGAGCTGAGAGGAGGAAATAGAGAAGCAGGGGTGACACTGGCAGGGAAAAGGCTCCAATGATGTTGCACCTTGGGTCTGTGCACATTGCATGACTCCGAAATTAGTGTTTGAGCACTACCTCCATGAGGTCATAACCTTGACAGGGACTCGGGTAACTGTGCTGGTGTTTTTCTGCATGGAAAGAGGGGTGATTTATGATGTAAAATTCTTTGGAAATTATGCTACCTTCAGAGCTGTGCAGAAGTGAGAAACTTTTCCATAGTGTTTTAGAACTGGCTTATTGAATTTCACCAGTGGATGTGTCCTTATGTAAAATTGTTACATATTGCACTATAACTCATAGGATCCTTCAGTGTCTGGGAAGCAGAACACAGAGGAGAAGTGAACAATGTAGTCTAGGTCCTAATTCACCTTTTTGATTGCTTTTGTTTGTCTGCCACAAATAGCAAAGGACTTAAGGGCTCATACCAGTTGGAGAAGGGCTGCTATATTCTACTCTGCATGTATATATGTATATTTCGTGGAATGCCAGTAAGAAAAGGGATTTATTGCCAACCATACACACATAGCAATCTATAATCAAGTCAATATCTTCATGTAAAGCTGTTTTGCTTTTTCATTGAGAGGTTTTTTTTTTACGTTACCAGGCAGTAACAAGTTGTGAGTGCAAGAATTCTTTCCAGGTGCATCCCATGACAGCATCTCTGGTAGTAGTTTTATTCTCTGTTTCACATGTTGCCCCATTTTTCTCCTGAAAAGCTCATAAGTTCAGCTTTTGAAAGAGAGGGAAGTACCAGTCCTCCCAGGGACCCTGGCTTCCATGGAGCACTGCCTAAGGCAGAAATTTGGTTCTCAGTTCTAGCTCTGGTCTGTGGTGTCTTCTGCCAGCAGTAAGAGAAATGACATTAATGAAAATTTACTTCTTGAGGAATGTTTCCTGTATTCGTTGTTTGTTAGAAAACAAAAGGTCATTAGCATAAAAACAAAAGGGAAAGATTAAAAAAGTGATGAGTCTTCTGTCTTCCCTCTAACAGTTATGGCACATAAGAGGGTGTAAAGTGCAAAGCAGCTGAACACTCATAAACTATTTTAATACCATTCAGAAATGAGAAGAACCAGGGAAAGAGGCTTTATGTAGCCATGTAGTTTATTGCACTAATCAGTCACTTCTACAGTGCACTATCATGGCTTGAAGTCCTAGCTCCAGTGATGTGAAAAAAATTTGGTGATCTCCCATCCAATTTTCTAATAGATCTTGGTCTATATAATTGAAATCTGTAGCACCTCGTTTGAGTAGCAGTGAATTCTATGCTTAGATGGGTATAATGTTAGCCAAAGCAGGGCTGGATTACATCTGTGAGAGAAGAGAGGTGACACAAGGTCTGAGCACGAAGTAGAAGGAGCTGTGGGAGATTAAGAGTAAGCTTCATTTCCATGGATATTTTTAGATGACAAAAATAACATCTTTGGATATTTTTAGATGACAAAAATAACATCTTTTAGACTGAGATCTCTGGAGAGGCAACTGACACTTTGTGGGTTGAACCATCTGCATGGAATAGCCAAACCAAAGTCTGCAGATTTACCTGTCAAGTGTGCTACTGTAAACCCATGTAGAGGCTGAACGTGGCAATCCAAAGACAGTGGGAGAGCAGTTGTTTTCCCTTCCAGAACATGCATGCTACACAAAAGAGAATTTGCTTTTGAATAACTTTGTTCTCTTTTGTGCACATGCTGGATTTCAGGTGGAGAACAGCTAAGTGTTTGAAGTCACAATAATTTCTGTCGCTTTCCCTGACATGCAGGTGAGGGCACCCTTGAACTGTGCTACTTCTCTGTCTATCTTCAGACAGCTTTGAATGTAATCCCATCCACTATGTTTCCTGTTCAAAAATCAAATAGTGTCCATATCAATGGCTGTGAGCTTTCAGGCTCATAACAGTAATACAGCTGGGAATGTAAATAAAGAGGAGAATATTAAGAAAAAGGTTCTGTTGCTGTAAACAGTAGAAATACTTCAAATCAAGTGTATCTTTTCATTACACAATTTCTTATCAAAACAAAAGCCCAGCTCAAGGCTGTTATTTATCACAGAATAACAGAATATGCCAAGTAGGAAGGGAGCCATAAGGATCATCAACTCCAGCTCCTGGCCCTGCACAGGACACTTCAAGAGTCACAGCATGTGCCAGAGAATATTGTCCAAATGCTTCTTGAACTCTGTCAGGCTGGTGCTGTGACCACTTCCCTGGGGAGCCTGTTCTGGTCCCCAGCCACTCTCTGGGTGAAGAACTTTTTCCTAATAGCTGACCCAGACCTGTGACACTGACAGACCTGTAGTTTCTGGGGTCCTCCTTCTTGAAAACTGGGACAATGCTTACCAGCTTCCAATCATATGGAATCTCTCAGGATTCCCAAGACTGCTCAAAAATCATTGACAAAAGTTTTCCAATATCAGTATCTCTTTGAATATCTTCAGATGAATCCATAGATTGTAGGGATCCAGCTGGAGCAGCAGATCCCACACAACTTTGGAGTCCACTTGGAGTGGATCATTCTCTAATGGATTATCTTTGCCAGTGTTCATAGCTCTCTCTGTGTTTTAACTGATGAGTGTCTGTTCTGACAGTGTGGACTAATGACAGAATTTTATTTGTTATATCTTTGGTCTCAAAGTGCCATAACAAAGCACCTGCTTTACTTTCAGGCATTGCTTACTGTCCTTTTTTTGGACTTTTTTCTTTCAGAGCTGATGGACCCGTTGCTTTGTGAATGTTGTGGGTTTCTGCTTTCAGGCCACTGGGTAGAAATTGTGGCAACCAGTTTCTAGGTCTGCAGCAGATGTTGCAAAACACAGAAAAGAAATCACTTAGGTGCACTCAAGCCCCTTCTGTTTTGTGTTTTTCCCTGAGTATTTTATTAATCTCTGAGAAACATGTGTGGCAGCTCTGAAACCATTATTTTACATGCAGTCTCAGATGGATTGGTCCCCAAAAAGCACATATCTAATTCTCCACAAACTAGCTATGGTGCAGGTATGACTCTGTCATTGCTAATTCTTGCTTAAACCTCATGGAAACCTAAATAAGAAGTTAGCTTTGAGGTTTGCCAAAAACTCTGAGGTCCAAATGATACAGTATTCTATGCATGTAAATGCATATATAATGTTAATAGAAACCATTTTGATCCAGATTGCCAGGACTGAAAGGATGCAGTTGTGCTTGAAAAACAAATATGTGTGTGCATGCGCAATTACTCAAGCTGTGGTTTAGGCATTTAAGTGGCCATTTGTGCTCTCATTTTCAATTATGATGTTCATCCTACGGGAATGGGTTTGTGCAAATCAGCAACACAAATATGCATATGTTTTGGTGTGTGCTACCCTAAAGACATGTTGCATTACTTGGACATAAACTTGGATTGATTTATCTTCTTTTCCCTTTGAAATTTCTATTTTAATCTGAGGAATGTGAGCTGTGGTGGCTGAATGGCACTTCTTCAGCAGCATGATTTCCTTTTCCAAATGGTTAACTCTTGTAATTGTTTCTGTAATGTAAGATAATATTTCCTGCTAACAGTTATTTAGGATACTGTCATGGTAAGCCATAATTCAACCCCATTGCCTAGTGGCCCAAATAATGACCCAGGCTTGCCCCTAGCTGAATGATGATTCTTTTGCTTCCTACTTTCCCTACATGCACATAAACAAGTCTGTCTTTATGCCAAACTCTGAAAGACAAAGGATAGGAGAAGCAATATTGTTGATTCAGAGCCCCATCCTGCAGCTTCAGGGAGAGAGCTGCCAATAGGACTACAAAGGCCTTTAAAGGGTTTTTTAGTGACTTAGCTCATAGGCTTTCTGAAGGCTCAATAGGCTCTTATTTTTTTCCCATTTTAAATGTATCTATATAGAACATCTACTGCAAATACTCAAGAGAGGATGGAGATGTCCAATCTGAGACAGAAATGGAAGGTTATTTGGGCTGAAGCTAAACTGCTCAAAGATCTTCAGCACACTGAAATTTTCACTAAAAATAGGAACTTTTGAGTCATCTGACTTATGACTAGTGGAAATACTGCTTTGAAAGAAGATTGTGTTTAATATCCTTCTGTGGCTCTTTAAGAAAAAGTAGATGTCAGGAAAGGACAGTAGCAATGTGAATGTCACAGAAGGAAGAGGTTTTGTCAGTAAACAATTCCTGGGGAAAAAACTCGTGTTTAAGTTCCATCATATTAGTAATGTTATTAAGGTTTAGCATAATAAAGGTTCATTGATTAATTTTCAAGCTGTAGCTTGCTTGTGATCCTTTTGGAAGGAAATTATATCAAATGGAAATGCATTAAGACTATATGACAATGATGACAATGACCCAAGGAAGTGGAAAACTGTATATTTTATGTCATTTATTATGATCCAAAATGGCATCTTAATTCTTGGAGTTTAACACCATTCATGCTGGGGGAGTCTGTGAATCATTGGAATGTAATATGCAAATTTATCTCACCTGGGAAATAAGTCTCTGATTCATATAAGTTTGAGCCAGGAATGTAAGCTTTGTAAACTGCTAAAAGAAGGTGAAAAGGAAGGTTGTAACTTAGACTTTCTAAATGGTGATTCACAGACAGGGTGGATGGTAGGGCAATTTGCCTGGCTTGGTGTGGGAGCTATGCTCAGTCATGGGTCACCCAAGGAACTAAAACTGAGCCAGTTCTGGACTCGTCTGGAGAGTCATGGGTGCCCTGATGGTGCTCTGCAGAGACTGGGCTATGAGCAGGGCAAGGTGAGGGAGGATTGTTACAGCAAGCTGAGAAAATGGATCTTACCCTGTTGCAGGAGTGTTTTCAGACTAGAAATGAAGAATGATGGCCTTGACTATTTCACGCCAGAGAGGGGAAGATAACTCCAGGTGAGGTGTGAGTGCTCCAGGCAGCTCAAACTCTATATTAAACTTAATTAACCTGAGCCAGGCTACATCCCTTCAGGCTCATGGGAAAGTGTGGGTGGCTCATGCTTCCGCTGCCATCTGTGGTAAAACTCAGGAGACTGCACAGAGACTTGTGGGTTTGTGTCAGCAGGACAGAGAGGAGCAGAGGCTCCAGCCTCCTCTTGTTTGTGTTCTCAGGTGTCCCCTGGGAGCTGACTTGCTGAAATCTTGCACTGATGGGTGAGTTCTGATTAATTGAGGTAGTCCAAAGCAGGACCTGCTGGATAATCTCAAGAGGCTTTCCTGGAAACCTTCAGTGCATTTTGTACCCTTGAAGTGGCAGAAGATATGAGATAGGTGTCCATTAGGCAGCCAAGTTCAGGAGCTTATCTGCATTGCTTTAACCTTGCTACATTTACATCAGCCCATTAGAGAACCTCTGAGCCCATTAGGGAACCTCTTTCCTTGAGTGGGAAGAAGGAAGAATTCTTACTAATTCCCCAATACCTATTGGTCATAGGCTGCCTTTTCTTTTTCCACTTCAAAATGACACATTGGATTCCTGATGGAATTAGAGATTTTTATCTTCCTTCCCTCTGCTAGACCTCTGACTTTTTCTGGTTTTCTTCCACACTGAAGACTTAATTTCTCACATATGTGAGACAGTGAAAATTAAACAAACAAGCTGGCAGATAGACAGAATGGTTCTTCATGTCTGGAAAGCTGCAATGAGCTGTGACTTAGGAATTACAGTGCTTCATATTCAAACTTTTCTTTTTGATGCATTGAGGTGGCACAGAAGCTGACAGTGACATATGGAGAAGGCCACCTTAGCAGGATTGAGGCTGTTATGTGATAAATGACACAGTATGTCAAAGGACTCCTGTTATCCATCATGCTGGCTTCCTCTCAACACACTCTTCAAAACGAGAGGCAGCTACACAAACAGCTGGGGGAAGCTGTAGGTAGGGTCAATGGTGTGCTCAAAAGAGAAAATAAGAAAGCTGGAAGTGCATGTTCTCGTGGGCATAATAGCCTCTGAGTCTTGAGTTGAGAATTTTAAATTATTTTTCTGTTGAAACTTCCAAAGTACCCAGTTTTACATTTTTGTCAAGAATAAACCTCAGTTTCAACAGTTGTCTCAAAAATCATGAAGACAGAAGGTTTCAAAAAGCCATCAAGTTTAGTTCTAAATATCTAATCTTTCTGTAAAGGAAGCCTGTTTAGCACCATGTTTTGGACTGGAAGCCTAATTCTGTCCTGTGATACATCCCCAGACTTTCCCTCTTTCCTCAGATTTCCTCTCTTTCTTCCTTTCACCTCTGTTTGGCAGTTTGAATCTGAAATGCAGCAGAATGCAAGGCCTGGTCTGTAATTTCCTGCATGTATGCATAGGAAGCACAGGCAAAGTGGCACAAGTGCTGTTTTAAAGGTAAGGGTGATAAAAGTCTTGAGGGAAGGAACAGGGCTTTGACTCTCAGCACACCTGACACAGGAAGGTTATCTGTAGGACATTTCCTACTTGTTTTGACCGTTCAAGTTAAATAGTAATGGGACAAGCGTTGACAGTTCTGTCTCCCACTGTTGGAGAGTGTGTGACTTGATCTCAGACTTCTCTCTGTGTCACATTTAACCCAACAGTAGCTCTTTATTTTTTTTAAATTCATTTCAGATTGACATATGCGCCAGTGGCTGTTCAGGAGGATGAAAGGTTGTGTGGCACAACAGGCACCTGTCCATTTCAACCTTCTCCAGTCCATCTCTCTTTTTCATAAACCATAATGGCTGTTTTTTCCTCTACATGATTAATGGACTCTCAATAGCTATGTAGTCTATAAACCTAGACAAGACAAGTAGTCTGTCTCTTTTGATCCCTGAGCTCCTAAAAGCCTGAGTCTGACTCTGCTTAAATGGTGCTTATGTGCCCACATGCACAGTAGTAATTGGTGCAAAATATCAAATGTCACTATGTGACATTTCATTCATAACAGTCACATTTAAAGTAAAGGCTTTAACTTGATGAGTCACCAATGGCCAGTGTCAAATTATCTGGGATGGTCTTCATGTTACAAGTGTCAATCAACAAATTAATTAGTCTGGAGATAATTTAATCAGAGCCCATCAGTGAACTGGTTTAAGGAAATCCCCTTGCTTCCAGATTATTCCTGCAACCTGATTGCAGGGATGAGAGCACAGCCTTGGGGAATGGGGGGTGTTTACAACTTCTCTTGCCCCTTTGGCAAATCCATTTCTGGGAGGATGGAGTTGCCAGTCCCTCAGGTGCATCTCTTCTGCAATTCAGAGCAGGACTTCAGGTTCTACAGTTCCTGGAAGCTCCTTCCTAGAATAAAATTTTCCAAACTCAAACCAACCCAAATATATAGATAAGTCAGGCCCCTCCAGCTCCCAGTGCTGCTGTGCTCCGCTTCATTTGGCAGTGTGGATTTTCCTTCACAAACTCTTCATGTGATGAGACACTTATTTCAGCTGTTGACCCCTGTCAATGACCCCTCACTGGGAGATCAGGTGTAAAGAACCAGGCTATTATCTGCCTTCCACTCACAGATTTCTAATCAAAGCAGCCAATTTTGCTAACTCCTATGGCTGAAGTCACAGTGAGGCAGACCTGGCTGAGTACAGAGAAAAGTGCTTGGAATGGCATAGCCAGGAGTAGGAAATCCTAAGGGTAAGGCTGAAAAAGAAAGGTTAAGCTGGGAGAAAAGATGAACAAGCAAAGCAAGAAGGAATTCTAAATTCCAGTTTCATTTAATGTAGGAAGTCATAAGAAACAATAGAGTGAAGAAAAGCATCTCTAAACCCTCCATGTGTTCTCCTCCATGTGACCCTTTAGCTCACTGCAGTGAGAACTGGTAGAATGCTGTAGTGTATTCTGCTTTCAGTGTGCATTCTTAACACAAAATAGGTGAAAAAACCCCCCACAATTAAATAAAATCCAGAGCAGCTATGACAAGAATATTTTCAGATATTACAAAGGTTAATATTTACTCCAGTTATGACACCTTTTAAATAATTCTGTTCTGGATGTTGAATTCTCTCTAAACTCAGACAACCCTTGAAAGTGTGAGCCCTGTATACTGCCTTCAGAGGAGGAGCAAGGCCATGTGGCATCTTCTGCTTTGGTCTGCAAAATCTCTAGCCCAGGCTATGAGCCATCACTTTTGTCATTACCTGTCATCAGAGGAATCTTCTTAAATAGGGCAGTAATCCTTGATGATGTGTCAAACACTGTGCTGTTGCCTCCCTTGGAGAACTAATTTTGGTTGATAGCTGTTTCTTGCTTACCTTCCAACATGATGTGGAGGTGTCACTTTATTATATTTGAATGTTTTAGCTGCATTTCAGTAAGAGACAAATGATGTCAGTATCTTGTAACCTGATGGAGCAATCTGTCAATAGCTTACAGGCACAAATGATGGACTGGCATCTCAGCCTTTGACTTTGATTTTCACTTTTTTTTCTGGTTTAAAGGTCCTGTAGGCTGTAATTGCTTTTTGGGACTGAAAATGTATTCTTAGCTCTGAATTGGAGAACAGCTGTTGTCTTCAGTTTCTTCATGTTTCACTGTCTGGTTTATAATTACAGTCTATAAATTGTGTTAGGATTTTTGGTAACAAGGAGTGTACTGAAAATTAGATTCTTTCCAGTATTTGCAGGAAACAGGGAAGGAAAAGCAACATTGTCAAATGATAAGAGTGTTGTTTTTCTCATCTTTCTGGGTTTTTGGTGCAAGAGTTTGGCATTTTTTCCAGGATTCCAATCTGATGTTTGCCCAGTGCTATTTGGATTTGCAGCATGAACTTTCAGCCAAAACCTCCACAGTGCAGAAGCTTATTAACCATAGGAGACTGATATTAGCATCATTTCCAGAGAATGATCTGGTTTCTCATTTGTAATTCTGCTCTGTAGAGCTAATGGAAGATGCTCTAAGCAAAGTCCTGGGTCTCTGTGTGTAAACAAAACAATACTGAGAAACCCCCAGAGTACCAAGCTGGTTTTTCTTATGATTTATACCTTTTCAGTTATGTGAAAAAAAATGTAAATATTTTGCTTGTTTTTCCTTGTTATCCCAGCATATGGTGTTTTTTCCCTTGCTTTACTCCCACAGGGAGTTATATCCTAATTTCTTTTCAGTTCAGAATCTGTCTCTCTTTGTCTTAAACTTTTGCCCTTTCCTTCTCTGTGAATGTCATTCTCCCCATGCAGTTCTCCTTCTGGATTTTGTCTCCCAGTCTCCCACTTTTCATCTTTATTTATTTTTGCTTTGGTAATCCACGAGGATTTTTTTAAGTTCCTCTTTAGCATGACGTGGACCAAGGACCTTGGAAGCTCCATGGTTTATCATTATTGTTTATCATTACTAGTGGAGACTGCTCAGAGAAATATTTGTTGTTTCCTGGTAGTAGAGAGACTCTTTGAAAACAGTTAATTTTTGTCAGATGGGTTCAAAGAAGGACATCAACCAGGGCAAGCTTGAGCAGTGGCCCATGGAAAATCAATGGGGTTTAACAAAAACAGGTGCTGGTGGCTGAGAGGCTGGACATGACCCAGCCATGTGCTCTGGCAGCCCCGAAAGCCAAACACATCCTGGGCTGCATCCAGAGGAGCGTGGGCAGCGGGAAAAGGGAGGGAATTCTGCCCCTCTGCTCCACTCAGGTCAAACCCCACCTGCAGAGCTGCCTCCTTCCCTAGCCCAGGAAGATCACCTGCTGAAGCAAGCCCAGAGGAGCCCCCCAAGATGTTTAGAGGGTTGGAACACCTCTGCTATGAGGAAAAATTAAGAGAAATGGGAATGGAAAGGCTTTGGGATGACCTAATTGTGGCCTTTCAGTACTTGAAGGAAGCCAGCAGGAAAGAGACTATTTACAAGGCCTGGAGTGACAGGGTAAAAGGGAATAGCTTCAAACTAAAAGCAACTAAGTTTAGATGTTAGGGGGAAGAAATTCTATATTTTGAGGGTGGTTAGGCGCTGGAACACACAGCCGAGAAACTGTGGATGCCCCATCCCTGGAAAATTTTCAAGGCCAGGTTGGATGGGGCTTGGAGCAACCTGGTGTAATGGAATATGTCCCTGCCCACAGCAGGGGGATGGAGCAAGATGACCTTTAATGTCCCTTCCAACCCAAACCACTCTGTGATCACAAAATACTGTAGTTCAGAGAGGGCAGCTTCCACACAGCATATGGGAAGGTTTCTCCAGCTGTTCTCAGGCAGACTAATTATTACCTAGATTTGGTCCCAAGATTCCATGAGTTATTTAGGATACTGTGTGTTTTAGGAACTGTAGTACTTGTTGAAAAAGTGTGTGCTTTATGTCAGCTATTCTCAGTTTACCCTGTTCTGATGGGTATTATGCCTTGTTTCCCTTTCTGGCCTCCCTCTGCTGCTCTGACAATGTACCTCAATCTGGGGAAACTCTGGCCTAGTAGTTCTCCTGCATTTGTAAAATAATTCTTCCTTTTTGATTCATTAAGTAGCTTTGCTCCCTGTTGGCCTGTGCTATTACAATATTTCCCCCTATTACTTATGTAGACTGTTTTATATTAAATAAGAGAGAGTGTTATATGGTCCAATTAATAGCATTCCGAATCTTTAGTGTAGCTTAAACTTTCCTCAGATCTGGAACAAGCTCAAATCCCAGGAAAAAGATTCCTGGGTTTATAATTTTCATTTCTATGGCATTTCCCCTTAATCTCTAAGAAATAATAGGTGGTACTTGTAAATTCTCTGACTAGCAGTTCAGTAATTATGATATTAATGACAAGTATGAAACAGGTCGTAGTGGGGAAGAATTTACAAGAGAAGAGCAGCCATCAAACTTGAAAATGGCAGCAGATTTCTCTGTTACTCCTCCTTGAAATTCTTTTAGCTAAGTGAAATGAAATTGTCTTTGATCACTTGTTTTAAAAACTGTTTTAGTACTAATCCATTTATCTGCAGTATCTAGGGAAGGGCCCCAGGATTCCATGACCTACTGTAAACATCTCTGGGGTTTCACTATCTGAATCTGAATTTGGTGTCTCTCATCCCAAATGATTAAAAATATCTCAGCATGTTCAGAAAATAATTTTAAATAATTTAAAAGCCACATTGTGGGTTTTATTTAGATAAAATTAGCCAGTATAGCCAGTATATATATATATATATTTAGCTGTGTGGTACAAATAAAACATTTGTCTGTGTGAAGCTGATTATAACACAATATTTCTTTTGCTTCCAGTAGGGATTTGGGAAAGGAGTTACTTTTATAAGCTGTCCTACCTGGAGGTAAAAAAAGATAAGTGTCTAGTAGGGAACAGAAATGAATATTGTATATAATTTCTGGATTTGAAAAAAATACTGTGTCAGACTTGCTAGTGGTACATTTGGAAGGAATATCACCTTATTTGTTCAAAATTACCTGTGACATATCTGCAGTACATCTGGTTATTGAGAGGTCATGTTAAAATATATATATTGATGCATCAATTCACTAAAGAGAAGGGTTCATTTTTTCCTCTTTTTATTTGTTTTGAGCAATGTTTTTCACCATTGTAATTATTTCCCCCCTGCTACTTTGAAGTGCAATGAAGATGTTTATAGGAAAGAGAAAGAAAATATATTTTCTTCTTCACCATGCAATGTAGTAGCAGATGAAAGGAAGGTGAAAACGCATAGCAAAGAACTGACAGGCATCACATGGCAACCTGGTCCAAGAGGACAAAGCCCGACATTTGTAGTCATCATCAGATTAAATAGGGTACACCAAGTGTCAATACTGAATCCTGAGCAGGCGATTCTAATGATGATGATGGTAAGGAAAACTTTCTAAGTTTGCTGTGGTGATCTTATGCCCAGGGGCAGAAGGAATAAGAATTGTTATTACCTTGATCTAAAGGGCTGATTTTCATATGTAGCATCATGCCCTGAATTCTAACAGGGATGTCTTTGGCATTGGTGAATGTTCTGAAAATGCATATTCTGCTGGCCAGTCATACAAAATAGGAGAACAGTGGTTTGATTAATTTTCTTGTTTCAGGAAATGGTAAATAGCTGTCTAGATGGTCTTCTGAGTAACACTGTGTGAAGCATTTCTGCAGCCTTTAGCTTGAAGGGCAAGCTGGTCAACCTAGGTACCTTATGGCTGGATCTTGTTTTCCTACACCCCACTGGAAATTCACAATAAATTCACAATTGCTCTGCTCGTAACTGGCAGTGTAACCCAATTCTGCTGTGTAAATATCTCCTGTTGTTTTTTGGGTTCTTCTGGTTTTGTTTTTTGTTTTTAATCCCTCTGTTTTAAGAACAAACTCTCTGCTTTGTGAACCAACCAGAAACTGGCAGTGAAACATCTGGCTTAAACATCTGCTGGCAGATGGAATGCAACAAGTAGCAAACACTGTGTGTGAGGATTGTGATGGCAAGGAAACCTCTCTTTTGGGAGCAGCAAAAGGAAGATATGTGCTGATGCTCCCTTGCCATTGCAACTCTTGCTAGGATGTTAGATATGCACACACAATCTCCTGGAGAATATCTGTTTACTGTGTAGGAAACCTGGCCGGGTGTTCATTAAGAATGTAACCCACGATTTGGCCATAAAATGCAGGACATGGCCTCCCCAAGTGTTGCAGAGATATTTCCTGTGTGGACATTCTGGGCTGAGTTTGAAACACAGATATGTGATCAGGTTAATGGAGCAGCAAAGACTTATTTGCAGTTGGAAGCAGACAGCTAAATAATAATAATAAATCAGCAAGTAAATAAATAAAATTCAAGCAGCTCTCTTTTCTGAATGCAATTAAGGAGCTGTGTCCATTCAATCAGCGTAGTCACTTTGCATTTGATGAAATCCTGAGAAGTGGATGTAAATAATAGTTTGAGAACATAGTTGACTCAAATGTCCCTTTGTAATGATGGGAAACATGTTTTGGAATGATTTTCATCTTAGCTCACTGAATCAGAATACCCAAGGAAGTGATTCTTTCCTTCAAGGCTCTTGAGTTACTTTACACATATGAAAGTAAAAAATATATCCAGCCATTTGTCCTAAGCTTTATTCTTGACACTTCCTCTGCTTCAGGAGGATTTAATATCCTGTAAGAAAAGGGATTTTTCTGAGTTTATTCCTATCATTATTTTATTCAAGTGGTATCTCCCAAACTGCTGCTGCAGCAAGATTACTTTAGCTTCTTAAGGGAGAGAGTAGGTCAATAATAAACCACTTGGGTCTTTGAGCCTCCACTGTCTTTAAAAGTTTTCTATCCTGGAGGTTTTTTGTGGGATGCAAGTATAGTTTATAGCAGAACTTGTAACAGATGCAAACTAATTTACCTTGGAAACTGTTCCAAAAATTTGTCATTGCTTCAAATAACATCCCTGCTGAGATGGTAGATGTGAGTGGAAACTGGCAAAGGGAAAAGCAAGAAGGAGGAGACCCCCTGAGGCACTCCAGGAGAAACAATGATGTAACCTGTCACTGAATTATGTGAAGAACTATCAGGCAACTTGCTATGGGCTGTGACAAATTATTCCTGGAGGACCCCATAGCATGAGCAGAAGTAGCTGTGAAGGAACACCATGAAAGCCCAAAGCTGTTGCTGTCTGCAAGGCTGAGTGGCTTTGGGCATTTATCTTCCTGACCCTGTTAGAGGAGGAAGACCTGGTGATTATTTGTCCTCTGGAGTAAGGCAAGAGCATAAGGATTTATTAGAGTAAACAAGGTTCTTGGAATAAATGGTGACAGTAAATCAGTCTCCAACTACTGAATGATCCTGTTCCTTTTGTAGGCCAACAGCAGAGATCTTTAAATTAGGTTAAGTCCTGCTTGTACTTTTTCTCTTCCAAAGAGGAAATTTAAACTGTATGTTGGAGAATCTCCATAGTACAGGGAAAAAATAAAAATCACCTATTTCCTTTCAATGTCCATTAGTTGTTCTTTGTGACAGATTGAAGAATCATTTGGGGAGAGAAGGATTGAGCTCTGAGGTCTTTCTGCCAATTCAAGACAGCGAGCTCTACCCGAGGAGTAGTGCCAGTCGCATAAGTTAGGACAGCCCTGTGGCATCCCTTTTTCTTCCCAGTGCCAGGCCAAACATCCCCTTTTGGCAGTGCTGGGCCCAAGTCCTCCCATTCCAGCAGCTTTCTGGTGCCAGTGATAAACAGTCTGCTCCCAGTGCTGGGGCTGGCATTCCTTCCCAACTGTTGCAGCAGTAGCCAATGCCTCTTGTGCCGTGAGTGCCAGCACTGTCAGAACAGGAAAACCCTTTCCAAGGGGAACTTTTCCTTGATGCTTTGCCCATTAGGCAGGTAAAGGGACAAACCTGTAAGAGGCAGGAAGGGAACTGGCAGCTCCTCAACTACATCTCATCTTTATCTACAAAAGACCTCCTGGCCTAGTTAATGTCTTTATGTTATTTAGACAACAGTTTATAGTAGAGCAGATCCTCTTCTTCTGGAACTGAACTCCTCTTTCTTTGGAACTGAAAGAGAGGAGGTGTGTTTGCAGAGGATGGTTGGTAGAATATTTTTTGTCTTGTCTTTGATGTGACAGCTTTCAACATTTTGGGTACTGTTGGTTTGTTTTTTTTCTTTCAAGGCTTGCTTAACTCTTTGAGATATGAAGAGTTGGTTTTCTCTACATAAGAATGAAACGTGAAATTCCTGAGCAGCATTGGAAGATTGAAATGAAAACCTGCAGTGGAGAGATGTGTGCTGTGTCGGTGTGTTGCTGCCCATGAGATCTATTTTGAATCTCAACACTTTTTTCTTCTCTAAAAGAAAGAGAACAGAAAGAATTAATGGGGATCCTTCCTGGATCCCTTTATTGGGGGATCCAGGAAGGGAAAGATGGGATAGCCACAGTCCAAACAAAACTAAGCAATAAATGATTGGTCAAGTGGATGACAAACACTAAGTCCTTTTAATTATATCAGCATCTTCTAGTGGTGCAATTATCTTAGATTTACACCAGCTGAATGAGAGGTTTACCCTTTAGAGGCTGGACTTAGAAGGATTCGCCAAAATGGATCATTTAGGGTCAATTTGAATATTGAGGAAGGAAAGAATTTGTGTTTGGATGTAAGCTATCATCCTGTTAATTCATCCGTGGCATCTGTGAACCATTTGATGCAGTATTTTTTCTTAAGAGTTGCAGAAAGTCACGAGAATCCTCTCAGTCAAATATGAGAAGAGGGTGTCATCCAAATCTTTAATCTTTGGAGAATGGCTCACAACTGAAATAATGAGGCGGTTTTTTTAGCTCTAAAGTGATTTTACTTTGAAATTTAGTAATTATGCTTTTGGCTGTTTGAACTCTTAGCACTCGCCTCATTCCCCCTCCCCATCTGATGTGTAAAACCCCGTTCTGTGACTTCTCCCAGGGAAGTCGTATTCACCTGGCTGAAGTGCTGGACTGAAACCACACTGAGCACTTTCAGCCCGTTCCCACACCTGTGAAATGAATGTTTTACTGCTGTTTACACACAACTGCAGTTACTGCCTTGCTGCTCAGCAGCAGCTGGGGCTGATGGCAGGCCAGCTGCAGGCTGCCACCGCCACCGCTGGAGAGCAGCGCGGGGAGGAGTGATGGAAGATCAGCCCTACAGCTTCCTAATTGCAGCTGGGATTCTGCAGCTGTGGAGTCACACCAGGAGAAACACATTCAAAGCTGCAATTCAGTGAGCATGCTTTTCAGGCCAACAAATTTGCCTTGTGAGCTGGAGAGAAATGAGCTCTATAGACCAAATTCTTCATTCTTTCCTTCTTTCTTTTTATTTTTTTTTTTTTATTATTTTCCTGGTTGCAATCCTTTTTTGCTGTCTGTCACTGGTAATTTTCAGTGCTCAGGAATAGAGATAAGCATCCTTCATGGCATCCTTTGAGGACCACTAAGTAATTGCTTTTCAGGCTGTGAACAGCTTAAAAAAACCCTATGAATGTTTTGCACTCTTTGAATCATCATTTTTCCATTTTTCTCAAATGTTTACTGTGCAATCTCAGGCAAGTCATTAAACTGTTTTGTAGTTACTTTAGCCATCTATACAGTGATGGCAGTAATACCTTAAAGAAGCTTTTTGGGCTTAATTTAATGATTATATAATTGTTTGAAATGTCCCAGTGTTAGTCTGAAAAGAGATGGTCCTATTGAAATGGAGATTTCACACTGAAAGTGCATTCACTGCACTCTGAGGGAGGAAGAGGGATGCTTAATTTTTTTAAAAGAGGGTAGATATTTATTTTGGCCATTCAAAAATGGCAAAAAATGTGACTAGCCCATTTTGTGATCAAACTTGCCAACTGCCTAGAAAAAATAACTTTTTGGAAAGCTATTTATATTTTTCTCTGGTTATACACATTATTATATCTTAATAAAAATGACAACTGTTCAAATTATTAAAAATTGTCGATTGCTGTTCAAAAGCAGCTTAATTTTTTTTGATCACGTGAGTATATATGAATCACTTGCATGCTTTTGATCCTATCTACTGTATGGCATTATTAATTACACAATGTTATTGGAATGAAGCTGGTCAAGAAGAGTAGAACAGTGGTCAAAGTTTTTAGCTAGATCCTTTCTTGTAGGCAGCAAGTCATTTCCCTTGCTTATAAATATTCCAGAAATACAAGAGAAGCCAAAATAATTGGCAACCTTGTACAACCTTTATTCCACCTGATCAGAATGTCCTGCTTGAATTTGCACATTGATTTTTGCAGGGGATATTTCTGTGAGCTTATCTGTATTGACTAAATGTTATGCAGCTGAGTCTTTATTCTCTCTTGGGTCTGAGTGGTAGAATTAGCTCAAAGAACAAGGAATGCTGAAGAAATTAAAAAAAGGAAAAACACTATTGGGTATAATCAGAATTATTCTGATGATGTTGTTAGCCTTTTGTTGTTATTTTAAGCAAGGACCATGCTTGTTTCTCTTTCAATTCCATCTTAAAATTGAAAAAATGTTATTCCTCTGCTTTTTTAATGTGGCTCTACTGAGAGAGACACTATAGTTGCATCTGCATGGAAAACAATATCTTGAAGTTATCTGGCAGTGACAGAACATTGTCTTTTTTGGCAGAGAATTTTGAAAGGCTCTTGGTTCCGAGCTGGATCTTAGCACTGTTTCTCCTTAGGGGCAAATGTTGTGCTGCCCTGTAAATGCAGTACATCAGTGCTGTCATCCACCGATTGAGCCTAAATGTGTAATAACACTTAAAATGTGTCCAGCTCTTCTTCAAAGTTATGCAAAATATTTTTTTCTCTATGAGAAGGTTAAAATGAATTTTCTTATATACACAGAGAAAAACTGTAGCCCTTGGTTGTTGATTTCTATAAACAACATGGGCCTATTCTTTGGTTGCTATTTGAGTGTGCTGAGTTGGACCAGCCAGGAGAAATAAATTGCTTTTGGTGACACTGTGCCAATTTTTGTCCATGGGCCTTCTAAGCAGGAGAGCTAAAGCTGTAGATTACCCTTCTCTGTGTCTCATAATAAGTGATACAGAGGTTGCATTACAGCTCTCGTCTCTTTTCTCCTTGTTTAAATAAGGGGCTCTGTCAGCATGCTACTTTGTCATCTATTTTCCAATGAAATATTTCAATTTTTGATCAGGACATGATATTTTTAACTCACTGAAAAAGGGCAGTGAAAAAAAATGTGAAAGATTTTTAAACATTTTGTTACCAAAGTGGGAGGCTGATCATCTGTTTTCTTCATGGGTGTTTTCATGATTTTCCATCCATCCCCATATATTCACATATAGACAATTTGTACCCCTTTAAAAGATGATTCTTTGATTATGTTACATTAAAAACAAGTGTGTAGAGAGGTTGGCAGGGTAGAGCTAAGTGAAAAAAAGCCCAAAATGTTTGGATAAAGCACTGTATCCTCCATTCTGGAAAATTCTGCTGATATCTTCTGATGCTTCAAGCTTTCTGATTCATATTAAGGAGAGAGTTAAAAATGAATGCTAAGGACCATAAATTAGTTGACCCAATCTGGTTTTTTTTTTTCAGGAAGCTAGTTAAGAATTTCCTGACTTTGGAAGATGCTGTGTGCTTGCAACTCTATTGAACTTCAATAGGCTATGATGAATAGCTCCATATTTTGAAAAATCAGGTCATTTATTTCAGTATTCAAGTAACTTCACTTTACAAATCTGTTTCAAGAGGGAATTTTTTGATCGTACCAGTCCCCAATTAAAAATTGTCAATTGCTATGCAAAAGCAGCTTAGATTTTTTTTTTCTCACATGAGTATATATGAACCACTTCCATGCATTTGTTCCTATCCAGTGCCCTAGTTTTTCTTTACTAGAAATTTCCAGCAAGACTGGGACTGTTCATATGTTCAGCAAGGTACCCATTGCAAGTCTCTCAGCTCTCCTGAGATTGTGATAGCACCTCTTAGGAATTTAAAATCTTTCTGTGCATCCTGAATTCTCAGTGCCAGCTTTACTTAGCACTTGAATGCGCTCTCTTAAAACTTTGTCCAAGTCTTGCTAGGGTTTTTGAAGTTTTCTGGAGATTTTGTGTTTCTTTTATTTATTTTTTTTTCTCTGACAGGAATTCTATCTACTGCTGCTTGTTATATCTGTACATTTAATTTTTTTTTCCTGACTGTTTTGCAGTGCTCTGCAAGCCCATCAGGTTTCTCTAGTGGATACTTTATTTTAATAAGTGTATTGAATGCTTCGTTTAACTTTACTGTTTTGAAGTGCCCAGAGACACCATGCTTGGATGAGCAGTTATGTAAGTGCAATTTGTTGTGGTTTTTTTAGTATCAGAATTAGGATTCAGCTGAGGTTTGAAGGCTCGCAGTACGTGTGTGTGGGGGAAAGTCAACAAATAAAGGAGAGTTTACTACATCTACACACAGAACCCTGAACTGCTTTTCTTCCTTTTGACTGCTCTGCTTGCTGCTGATCAGTGCCCCAGATGCCCTCCCAGCACTGCTGCAGTGGCTGTTGCCTGGTGTCTGAGGATGCTCTGAAGGATTAGATTGATGCTAGCAGAGGGCTGAATTTGCTTTGCAGAGAATTCCAGATGCAGAGCTGTTATCTCGTTGTGTCTCCTTGCCTTTATCATTATCCAATAATTATTGCTCGTGTGCCCGCCCTGGTGAATGGATGTTTTATTAGTGACACTTTGTTGTCTGCAGGCTGGATGTGTGGCCCTTGTGGTAGCTGCCAGATTTCATACAGGGACAATTCAAATTCATCATTTGTCTGGCATTCCTAAAACACATTATTTTCTTTGCCTGGCCACTGGAGGAGCTCAGTCTTTCCTTTGTTACTCTTTACCCAAGACATTTACAGAAGAGATGTAATAGGGGAGATGGTGCACACATTGTTAAGGAGGAAACTCCACAGAACAGTGAGTGGTATTTGGGGATTTTCTTTATTATTATTATTTTTTTTTTCAGTAGCTGCAATGACTTATTAAACCTCTTGCTATGCATCGCTTTCTAGCTACTGAATGAAACAGTCTCCAGTTATGGTAGTGATGGTATTTTTAACTCACAGCTCAAGTCCCTCAAAACAGGCACAGTGGTAGCCAAGAGTTCACAACACTGGAGAGAAGTATTATGTAGGAGTAGAACATCAACAAGGAAGATACAATGTGCTGGGAAGGAAAGAATTCAATGATATATGCCTGGTAAAATGGAAAATAACCACATCCTTTGAAAGGCAGGTGGAATGTATAACAAAAAAAACCAGGAAGGAGTGTTTTCATTAGGTTTTTGGGGAGGTTGATAATATTTTTTTCTGGGGGTGTGATGTATGTTTGTTGTTTTGGGTTTTTTTTCTGTTTTCATAGAATGGCTTGTGTTAGAAGGGACCTTAAAGATCATCTATTTCTATTTCCAGTCTGCCTTTTCTGAAATGGAAATGGCTTGCAAATGGGCCTGATCCATAAATATTGTTCATCTGCACAGAGAGGAACATTTATTGCAAAGAAAGCAAACAGTGTTTTATAGGCCCTCCTGGCTCCTCAGTGGAATTCACAGGCAGAGTTACAAATCCCATGTCACAAAGGAGAAATATAAAAATCCTGGCTTCATATGTATTATTGCTGAGTAACCTGTGAGGAAATATTACTATATTGCAGAGAGATGATATTTGCTGTGCAGGTAGTCTGTGAGGTTAGTAGGGCAAGTCCCATAATGCTGTAGCCCCCTATAGTGGGAATTTCCAGTGATGATGAAGATATAGCTGCAATGTCTTCATAATCACATAGAGTTTAGAACAAGTGGGGAAGAAGGTGTGGTGGAGGTGGGAAAAAGTGGGGGGAGCATCCTTCTAGGATGAGCAACAAACACAATCCAGTGTTATCTTCCTGATCCCACTGCCTTGCAAAGAAAAGAGTTCGCAAAATTTGTCCTTGGGTTTGTGTTATTTTGTATGCTACAAATCAGCACATTTCAGTTAATTTTGATTTCTCAGAACTATAATTTGCTAATGAACGAATTATATCAGCCTGCGGCTAATTCCACCATGAATCACAGCAGATTCTTGTGCATTGAGGTCCCTTTTTGTGCTCCTACGCTGACACGAGTGACTTGGTGACACAGAAAACCCATCCTGTGCCAGTTCTTAGACAAGAGAAACAGCACATGTTTTGACCAATGGGGTTTAATACTGAAAGGTTAATATGTGAGCCTACTTAACAATGCAGGGGACAACCAACACTGCCTAATTTAGATCAGACATGTTTTAAACACTTTTTAAAGTTTATTAATAACCACTCTTCAGAAATCAACACCAAAAAAAAATTGGCAAAACAACTTTTCAGCCTCCTACAGGGCCAAAAATATATGTGTTCAAAAGCATCTTATTTTGGAGCACCACCGCCTCATTGTCATGCAGGTGTGACTTGCAGAGACTTGTGCCTGCTGCTTGTTTTTATTGAAGATGGCTGAGGTGATGGAGAATGGGACACGCTGCACCTCAGCTGGGGAGGAGTGGCTTCAGGCTTCCTCACCTTCATCTCTCTGAGGTCTTCTTGCCTTCTTTCTCTTTTTTTTCCTTTTTTCTTTATTCCTTGCCAGCTTGACAGGCCACTCTCCTGCTTTGCTATGTGGTGTCAGCTGGCTGAAACAAACCTGATTCCCATACAAAGCTTGGCAGGTGCCAGGGTACCACCTCCTGGACTACTTGGCTAAGGATGGATTGTAGAAATAAGTCACTGCAGTACATTCTTTTTCATTATTTTTTTTTCTGGGCCTCCACATACCTAGCTTGTGATTATCACTTAATTCTATGATGCCCTTCTGCATTGTTTGTTTTTGTTTAAGTTTTGGAACAATCATCTGCAAATTGCAATTCTTAGTGCTCGTTTATATGCAGAGATTGCACTGATTTAACTAACAGATTTTTAAATCAACTCAGTTAATTCGATGCAACCCATATGTGTGCAATTAGCTTAAGTCAGTTAAGAATCCTCTTCAACTCTATGGATGCAAGCCACATTTAAAAAAGGAAAGGATACAGGAATTAGAAACAGGCTAAAGGACATAAATTTAAAAGCAAAGTTTTAGTTAATGTGATGTGCTTTCATCAGCTGTCAGGCTCTATTCCTAGTTTTTCATTGATTTACTGCTTTGCTGCATGAATGGCTTCACTTCTCAATATCCTTGCCTGCAAAATTAGGATTTGCTGACATTGCTTGTAGGAGGATAACTGGGGCTGTTTGGGAAAATATTTTTCTGGATTTTTTTGCCCTCTTTTTTTTTTTCCATCCCATGGAAAGCTTTAGCTTTTCTATGAATAATGGATCTATCAAAACTGGAGACAAATCTTCCAATTTAAAAACAGTACTTCCATTTGGAACTGTCATCACTGCAGCATTTGGGAGTTGTTTGGCTGCTCTTGTACAGGTTCCTCCAGCCAAACTACAACTCCCATGCTGCATCATGATTCTGCAGCTCACTGAGCTGCTGTCACAGAGTCCTGATGTTGCATTTAGGGAAAACGTGCCCCCCTCAAGGAGATGATGAAAGAGAAGAACAGGTACCTAAGAAACCTCAAATTCATGTTTTCTGAGACGTATCCTTAACATATCCTAATTCTGATGTTTTGGACGGTAAAATTTGGAGTATTGACAGAAAATTCAGAGTTTTCTGGAAATTTGGTGTTGGATTGGTGAGGAAAAGTCAACATTTCTGCAAACAGTTGATACTTACAAGAGCTGAAAAGTGAAATTTCTGCCCAAAACCAGTGTCTAAGAATGCTGTTCTAAGGCTTTTTTTATTGAATAAAGTATTTGAAGAGCCTCACAAGAGACTCTTGAGATGAGTCCATGTTGTGGGTGAGAATCCAGTTTTTATTTGTTCCCTGAATCCTTGTTTGCTCCTTCATAAAACAGCACAAAACTTTTATTACTTGAACTTTTCTCATAGATGACAGTGCAAAGTGTGAGCAACTGCAGGTGAATGAATTATCTAATTATTATTTAATGATTACTGCTATTATAAATAGAAGAAACAGAAATGAGCTGGGCATCCTTTGGAACTGGGGGGGAGGTTGGCTCGCCCCTGACAATGCTGTTTGCTCACCTTTCCAGCAGATCAGGTGAACTCCTTGTCTTATTTGATGATGACATTGGCAGCATTAGCTGGGGTGAGGCAGGTCTCGTTCTGCATCTCCAAGTGATTTGTGGGCAAGTGTTGCTTAATGAAATGTGTCCACAGAGAGAAAAGGAGCCATTCTATCAGAGGCAGAGGATAGAGATACAGTACATGCACAGACCAGGAAGAGCACAGATTGCATCATTTATCTTGGGAAGCAAGGAATTGTCCATTGTGACAAAGTCAGTCAGACGCAGCGAGTAAAACGCTGAAGGTTCATTACCCTAATTAGTATCAGTGCTCAGCTGAAGGGAGGCAGGGAAAAACTGGCAGTGATAGCTCAGGATAGTGTTTGTCCAAGAGGAAGAATTGTGCATCATGGATTTCTCAGTGCTGGGAGGGGAGGGTGGTGCAGCAGCCACTGGCTGAAATGAGACAGGCCATTTCATTGGCACCCAGCTAGCAACAAGTGTCACTCAGGATGTGAGTCTGGCATTGTGTGTGTGTAAGGTGCCACAAAAAGAAGAGAAGAGAATAATAAAAAATTACCTCTTAAAGGCTTGATGATAAAATAAATAAGCAGAATTTCACAGTGCAGTTGAAAAAACATCGTTTGGTATTTTATGGGGATCTCTTAGGAGAAGCTGACTTTTTGGCCTTTTTTTTTTATCATCTGGCCAGTTAAACAGGGCTAGCCTGCTTTGTTGATCCAATGCTTACTGTGATGTTTAATCCTGATTAAAAACAGTTTGGTTTTTTAAAAACCAGATGTGGTGCAAATGACGTTTGAGGACAATCAGTGTTGCAGTAGGTCATGCATAAGTGAGGATGGGAGTGTGATTTGGATTTAAGAATGAAATACACAGTTGAAGAAAAGAGATAAGAGAGATTGTAGCTTATGTTGGGAAGGTAAACTGTTCTTGAGCCTGGTTCTATTGTACACATTTTAGCATTCATGTTGCAGTCAGAAGGAAAGAGAAGGCTGGGAAATAAATAGTTAACTGCAGTAATGCTGATGACAACTATTTCATTGTAAAGCCTTCAAAAATTACATTGTTCTGGTGATGTTCCATTTCTGGAATAGTCGTTGGCATCACGGTGCCATACCAGGATGCAATGTAGCCATTATGATTTCAGCCCATGGGCTTGAACAAAGCTGGAGTCCAAGCCAGAAAATAATGGTAACATTTCTGACACCCTCCATTACAATATGAAAGAGGGCTTTACTGTTGCTACTGCTTCCTCCCATCACCAGTCTTAATCACTAGAAAGATATAAAATTAAGAGAAAAAAAAGGATTTTCTATCCATCTTATATATTTTTTTCCCTCCATATTGCTCTGAGTTTTCAGAATGGCAGGACCATAACATCTTAATAAAAATATTTCAGTTCTCATCCTAGGCTGCTGTTATTTATAAAGTCCAGCATGCTGTGTCTGGTTGAAGCTGCCTCATGCTGCTCAATGGCATCTTGATGTTTACTTGTGCCTGCTGCCTTTTATACAGATACTCTCATCCTACACTGGTACTGCTGTCTGCTTTTGAGATGCACGTTGAATGGTGATGCTTCTCTCTACATATCAAACATGATGCATCCCTTTAGATTTTATATTTCCCTGTGCCCCAGGTGCTGTTATTATCAGTCCTGACATCATTCATTCAATATGATGGCTCCTGTCTTTCCTTTTATCTGTTATGGACAGGAGACCAGGAAACATTTTATCTTCCAAGCACAGCAACATATTTTCTTTAAAAAGTGACTTTTCTCTCTCCCCATTTCATTCTTTCTTGTCTAATATCTTGTGTATTATTCTTATCCCCAATCTCTTTACTACACAGCCCTGTTCAGTTTTGTTTTTCCAGTGTTTCTGTCTCTCATCCCCTGCCATTTTTGTATCTGTGTGGGACACAAGCTTATTGCAGTACACTGGAATGTTCCATTGACCTTATCAAGGCTCATGTTAGCACCACGTAGGATCTCTCCATCCACACACATGACTTGTGCAGAGCTTTGTGCAATTTCTGAGGTTACTTTGCCCTCAAAGACAAAATGTCTTGGCTATATAAAAGTAGAGGAGGAGGGAGGATTATAACAAACAGATCAGGCTTTTGAACAAGAGAATCACAGTTTAATTATTTGAGATATCTCTGGGTAGTACACTTAGGTTGAAGATATGTAAAAATTAGAATTTCAGATACTTTATATAGAGCCACTGAAGTGATATTTTTTACTGGATTTTTTTCTGGCAATTGTTTTTTATGCTGCCACTAGTCCCATCCAAGGTGGTATGTAGTCTTCCTAATGCTGCAAAGGAGAAAAGACATGTAAAGCATTTAAAGGAAATATAATAGCTTGGAACTGTGTTGTAAGAAAGGCCTTTGATTTGAGTAGTGAATTTCATTAAATCCTGCCAAACATTCAAAGCCAGTCTCAGCTCTCCAGTCCCTTTATTTGCTATCAGCATTTGAAATCAGCTTAATATTTTACCTTCACCCTTGGCTGCAGAGCATAACGGGCAAAGCCATTATCTGTGCATGTCATCACTATTAGGAAAGAGGGCGAAGGAATGAAGGAATAAGGAGAAACAGGACTGGCAGGGAATTGGCATGTTCAAAAGTAAACAGATTTTAGCAGAATGAAGGAAGGACAGAGCAGGGTGGGAAAAATCAGCCTCTTGTAATTAAATTTGAGTTCTACATGTCCTTAAGAGCTGTGGATAAAGCCAAGCGGAGGGCTAATATTTAAAGCTTGAAATGAGCAGAAATGTTAATCTTTGAAGGGACAAAGCTGAACTTTGTCTCCAAGCTCTTGGCTTTATGTAGCGATGATACCTTCTTTCCAAACAGTTCATAAGAACTTCCAAATTATTGTTTTAGAGTTTGATTACACTTCTTAAACTAATACTAAGCACAGCAGCACCTGTGAACTGCAGAGCTGGGGATTATCTTGTCATAGTCACCTCTGAAAAAAGTCACATTTTGTGTCAGAGCGACAGAATTGGTAAATTGTATTATGGACTTGATTAAGAGTTTTTCTTATGTGACATATAATGGGATTTCTTTATATTTGCTGAAGGAATAATCAACATTTTTAGAAGCTTTTAGTTTGGTCTAAAAAATAAAAATTTAGTTTGGCAGTGGCTTAATATTAATCTCTGTATTTACTGAATCCTTTTAGCAGTTTCTATTCCCCTGCTTTTTTCTCCATTTTTGTTGGACTCATCCAGTGGGTACCAAGGCATTTTAGCAGAGGGAAGTATGGATGGTTTGAGCAGGCATAAACTAATGTCAATTCCCACAGGAAAGGGAGGCATAGTAGGTTTGGGGTGTGACCAATGACAATATTGAAAAACTGTTTCTGTAGGTCTGAAACAACAAGACCCCCTTTTGGTATTTTTTTCTTGATGTTAAACTAAAACATGGGAATACAAGTCCAGCTATCATTCTTCCCTTCAGAATGAAAATTCTGTTGTTATTCTCACTTAGTTTTGCTCCCTGGTATAACTGTGATGGAGGAAGACATCACACCCTTATGACAAGGAAGTGTTTGGATTTTATTTTTTTGCTGGTCTTTGGAGAAAGATGAGTTTCTTTATGCAGTCCAGTGACTCTCTCTGTGGCATTGTACCTATCGAAGGGAAGCTGTGTAGGCACACAAATCCTTGGCAGAAATACAGCTGCTAATCTCAGCTGAGCAGATGTTGTCATGAAGAGCAGGAGAGGTGAGCCTAAAGGTAACTTTATCCGAAGAGCCCTTAGAAAACACAACAGAAACTGTCATGTTTTCATGCAGAATTTTTGGCAGAAGTCTCCCAGCAGCATTTGCTGACTTCCCAAGTGTTAGCTATTGCTAGTGTTTTCTGATTTGCTGAGTGAGTAACATGGGAAGTATGGATTATGAGGAAATAAGGGAATTCAGATAACTGAAACTAGACTAAATTTGGAATGGAACTTGTGGTGTTGCCAGAAACCCCAAGATGTTATTAAAGACCTTGTTTTTCTACATTAAAGATATATGAAATATTCTTAGTGACTCATTATTTCTTTGTCTTCCATTTTGAACCAGTTCTCCATTATTCTTACCTAATAAGGCAACCCTTTTTTCCCCAAGCATTTTGCAAGGCATTGATAATGCCCAAGATACCACATGCAGCACACCCTAACCTCTATAAATACAATAGCAGAACCAATCTCTATTAGTACATTTATATTTTAATTTGTTCTAAGATGGTGCAGCAAAGCTGGTTGCAACTCCATAGCTAGAAATTAATCCAACATTTAGGATATTTTAGCTTTTTTGAAGAAGCAGCATCCCAGTTTTGCAGTGCCACCAGAAGCATTCTAGCGGATAGTTTGGAGATGATGAGGACCTACCACAATATCTCATATGCTGGAGAGATGATGCCTAACTTTTATCACCATGCTGTGATTTGAAAATTATCAACCAAATTACAGCAAATCCTTTGAAGAGTGTAAGGCTCTGATCTACACTGTCACTAACAAAGGAGATTAGTTGAATTTTTCAAAATTGCACAGTGCTGTACTGCTCCACATGGTCAAGTATCCTACACAATCTTCCACTGATCATTGAGTCAGTAACAGAATATGTTGTAACTAACTAAGGGAAACGCTTCCTCAGTGCAAATCTGGGATTCTTATTTAGCTTTTTATCCAGCCTTTGCAGAGATGCTGGGTAATTGTTCTACATAATGCTCTAGCAGGCATCATGATCTCCTTGATGGGCTTTAGATAGAGACATTTCTTGTGAGTGGAAATGCTTAAATGAGACACCCAGCTCATCTCATTTAAGTACATTCATGTTTCAGATTGGTCAATGAGATCTGAGTGCCTGTCTTCAATTAGAATGAGTAGAAGTTGGATGTGCGTGTTTGCTCTGGGGGTTTTGAGAAGCCTGTGCTCTATGCAAGCAGCATGAATTTCATAGCACAGAGTTTAGAATGTTTCAGAAGACTTCTTGCTAAGTGGCCTTTTGATTTATGCCTTCTTAGGTAAGTGAAAAACTGCGTTTATTTGCAGGACAGCAATTATGTGAACCTTGGACAGAAAGGAATTAAATAAATAAAATTAAATTAATAAAATTAATATACTATAAGAACCTGAAAAATATAATATGGATTATTGGTTCATTCCAGCCCAATGTTCAAAACCATTATATCTCTGTTCTATTGACATTCCTTGTCCTTGTGCCAGGGCTTGCCAGGGTTGGAAATGCTTTGGAATCAGCTGTTGTTTTGCCAGTTTGTGATGTGTTGCTTCCTGATTTCAGCCTTCGCTGTTCACTGAGTGGAGATGACCTCAACAGGCAGTGGCTGACCCCCAGTTCCCAGCTGCATCCAACAATTTACCATGCCAAAGGTCTCCTCTATTACCTGCGCAGCATTGGCCGGGCTCCTCTGGTGAGTCTCTTCCAGGTCCTTTTGTGTGATTCTGTGACTGGATTGATTATTGTACTTGTGTCAACAGCTTTGTTAGGGAGCTGGAGTGATTTGGGAGCATCATGTCCTTTTACACTTTCATCTCGTGGAATTGTTTCAAAAGTCTTGAATATTTATCACCTATTGAATCTTCTAACCAACAACTCTAAATTTCAGGATCTCTGTATACCTGGAATAAAAAATGAGAAAATTAATTTCGGAAAGCTCTTTATGCCCTCAAAGTACTCCAACTAAGCTAAATATTATGAGTAAGTTATTGCTATCTTCATGGAAACATTAGTAGAAATTCCAAAAAAGATTAGTCTAAATGGACTGTGCTAAACCCCATGCAATCACAAAAACATAGGAAGCAGCCCTCAGAGTGTGTGAACCTCCTTGCTGCTTTGTTAATGGGGAAAGGACTGGGTTTGGGGGCTACCAGAAATTAAGGAGATGAGTTTGGGATCCATCCCATTTGCTCAGTTGCCCAGCAGAAGGAAAAAATAGTTCTGAAACCCCTGGAGGAAAACCACAAGGAGCTTCAAATGCTGACAAGCAGGTGTGGATACGGGGACTGGCAGGTTTGGTGGTGATAGCTACAGCCAGGCAGGAAATGTCCAAGTGCACCAAAGTCCATCTGGGTTTGGTGAGAAGAGCCCCAAACAAAGTGAAAATGTGTGTAGGCTTCTCGATGAGAATTCTTCCATAATTTAGTTTTTGTCTAAGCTGACAGCCCTGAAATTTATCTCTGTGTAGTCTGAGGAGTATTGAAACTCAGAATTGCAAATTGAGTCACCAACATTTTCCTTTGGTTCAGAACAGTATAGGATGAGTCTTGTTTTACCCTGTAATTTACTGTCTGGCCTCTTTTAGTACATGACCCTCCTTGTCATATTCAGGTGCATAAAGTTGAATACTCAGTACAAGTTTTCATCACTGTTGAGTGAAGGGAGACTATTGATCCTACCATCTCCCACACTCACAGACTGCATGTCAGACTTCATAAACTGATTTTTCTTTGCCTTTGAAGAACACATTGATTTTAGTTTATACATCCTCAAAAATGCCTTTTCCCTCCTGCAGAAGAGAGTTTGGGGTTGGGGGTTTTTTGTTTGTTTTTACTGGGTTTTCTTTTAACCTATAAGATCCCATGGAGCCAAATTAACTGATAGCCAAATGATTTCTGTGACCTGATTTGATTTAATTTATCCTAGGGATGTGCTAGCAGTTTCTTCAAAGCAAATAAAAGCTGCTTGAAGGAGAAAAGCAAAGAACTTTAGCAGCCCTTCAAACCAAGGCCACTTTAATTCTTTAGTTAACAAGAAAACAGCCTGTTAAATGGAGTTTTTTTTACTTACCTGTTGCCTATGGGAATCCTGATGATTGGGACATTGCAGAGAGCCTTATTTCTAGTGAAGAACAGGATGTTCTAAAAGAGGAAAGGAACTTCCAGTGGAAAGCAGAAGGCTCTGAGCAGAGTTTGCTGCCTCTCAAAGTGATTATATGAAGCTTGGAAACAAGCACAGCCTGCAATAATGTACTCATTGAGAGGAAAAACACCTCTAAGCATGTCTACCTCAAAACTGGCATTTAATGTCCTGTCACAATGTTATTAAGAAAGAAACTTGACGCAAAAAAAGAGAAGTAATTTCAAAAAGTTCAGTTTTCCAACAGCTTTTCTTGCTTTCCACTTTATATATTGCTTTTCTTTTATTTTAAAAGGTACCTGGTTCTGTGACTCATAAGGAGAGTTGTTTTTGAGCTAGAAGGCAGTCCTTACCTTTAGGATAATCAGTGCTGGCAAATAACTTCAAATAGATTAAAAAATTGTGCATGTCTTTGAGTCATATCCCAGTGAGTGCAAGTTTGGGAGTCTGACTGGTTTGTGTGTCTCAGTGTCCCAGCCATATGGAAGGACAGGCTGAAGAAAAAGCACTGGGAGGTGCCAAGTCTGCTCAGTGCTTGCCCAGACATATCCCAGGAAGAATTCAGTGTTGGGTGCTCAGACTCCTCTTAGCCTTGGCTGAATGGTGAGACATAAGCTACCCTGTGGTGTGAAAATCAGGCAGAAGGATGTGCTGTAGAGAATAATTGAGTATAAACATTGGGAGTGATTGCAGTATCCAGTCAAATTAATTAAAATGTAGCACTATGCAAGTATTTTCAGTGTTTTCAGTGGCACTGACGCTTCTCCTGTGGAAGCTGGTGACACTCAGTGAAAGATTCCATGGCCTGAACCAGCTGCCATATTACAGAACCTGGCTTCAGTAATCTTTTACCAGTAAAGGAGTCTCAATCCAGATCTGCCACTAAGAACCTGTCTGCAGGCTTCTTGAGGTGCAGAATTATAGACCTGCTACTTATCAGGCAGCCCCACTCTCTGATCATCCCTGTGTGGTTTCTAATAAATAATATTTTAGGCAGATAATATATTGTCTTTTGTGTGTTGTAATCCTGTAAATTGGCAGGTAATTGATACCCAGTTGAGCTGAGTTTTCTGCCTTGAAATCAGACAAAAGCTGTAAAATTCTCTTTGATATTCATAGAAATACATTCTAGGTGGTAACTGTGGTTAACCTGAGCTATGACTGTGTATTGCTGGTAGCTTAGATGAAACATTAGCTGGAAAAATGTCTGGAAAAATTATTAAAAGAATTAATAAATGCAGCTCTTTGGAAGGAGACATTTCAGGACAATGTGTGTGGATCAGAGCTGCTGCTGGGTAGGTGCTGTTCACATGCTCCAGGTGTGGAACCTGCAGGCTCTCAGCCCCACAAAAAGATCTGGAGGTGATGGTGGTGTGGGAAGGGAAGCTGACAGGACAGAAACCAAAGGAAGCAGCAGCATCTAAGCTATGGGATGTGCATAATTGTCCATCTGACTGGTTGTTATGTGTGCCTCAGCACCCCCAGTGTCAGAGGAGCTGAAAGAATGTACGTGCTCAATTCCCAGATAAATAAACTCCCTGACGTGCTGCAGCTAAACTTAGTTACTGTGGAGCTGGTAAATAAGCAAACGAGGGTAAGTCTTGCCCTAACAGTTGGTAGAAGAAGCTCATGTTCTCCATCTGTTTTTCCCCTCTTGTGTATGTATTTAGGTAGGAATATGGGTGGGAGTGTTGATGTGCTGGAGGGTGGGAAGGCTCTGCAGAGGGACCTGGACAGGCTGACAGTGAGTGCATGTCAGTCTCTCCTCCCAAGAGACAACTGACAGGACAAGAGGAAATGGCCTCATGTTGTGCCAGGGGAGGTTTAGGCTGGATATGAGAAAGGAATTCCTTCTCTGAAGGGTTATCAAGCATTGGAAAAGGCTGCCCAGAGCAGTGGTGGAGTCTCCATCCTGGAGGTATTGGATAGTTGTGCAGTTGTGGCACTTGGGGATGGGGTTGAGTGGTGGATTTGGCAGTGCTGGGTTAATCATTGGACCTGATGATTTGAGAGATATTTTGTAACCTAAACAATTGTATGATTCTATTTTTTTGCATCCCGTATTTCTCTTCCACCTCTATGTGGGTCCATTTTTCTCTACCTTCCTACACACATTTGTTTGTGTCTAACGTAAGTCCTGGGAAACAGTTTCAGTGAAATCTTGAAGCTCCTTTCTACTCTACAGTGAATGCTGTTGGTTTAAAATGAAATAATTCCTTCTCTTTAGAGATTCCTATATTTTCATTGACAGATTTCTGAATATTCCTGATTAAGACATGGAGAATATATGTAACAGCCATGTGTACATCGACTTCATATCTCAGAGGGCACTGAGATTGATTATTCTTTAAGACCTGGGTCAATATTTACCTCTCGGGTCATTAAATTGTGATTTTCATTTCCATGGGAATCAATAGCTGCCTATAAAGGCAATCAAAACTTCCGCTAAAATGGGAATGTGCCTTGTGCCTCGTTTATATGACAGCTGACATGAGAGATGGATTGGATAGACAGATAAATTAGTGTGGAATGAGATTATTTGCCCTGAATATGGGTCATTTTCTGTGCTTGACTTGCAGGAATTCATGCAAAGGTCTGGCAATACAATTGCACAATTATATTTTCCTGAAAATTATGTAGCATGGGTTTTTAATTTAAAGAAGACAGAGCAATGATTAATCATTTGGGAAGGCATACATTTCAAGTCTCATGAGGATAAAGCTGGAGTTTAGGAGTTTAGAAGTAGAAAGAGCCTGAGAAATTGCTCTGTTGTGGTATCAGGAGTTCTCGTGAACCCTTAGGTTCCTGAGTTGCCATGGATTCTTGCACAGGTGTCATGTTTATTTCTGCTGCAGACAGAAGTGCACTAGGCGTGACTCTGGACCCCTGAGATCATGTCAGATCAAATAAATAAAGCAAGATACAAGTGACTAATGAAGTCTGACACAGGTCAAAGGCATGGCCCAGAGTCTAAGCAACTCTGAAGAGACCTTAAAAAAACCATTAACACCTCTCTGCCATAGTCTAGTAGTGGATATTATGAAGAACCACGAAACCTTTCCAATGTTCAGCATTTTGCCTTATTTTTTCCTGTCTCTCTAGGTCTTCTGTGACTACCATGGGCACTCCCAGAAAAAGAATGTGTTTCTCTATGGCTGCAGCATCAAAGAGACCTTGTGGCAAGCAGGCTGCATGGTTGACACAGCAGTTGTCACAGAAGATGTTGGCTACAGGGTAGGTCCTCTTGGTTCCTTCCTTAATTAGCAGCCCATATGTGGTTATATATTTAAATTATTTAAAATATTTAAGATAAGGTCACCTCAGAAATTTTAGCAATAGGGTGCAAACTTTCCTTCCTCCAGAGAATTTTGAGTCACATGTAATATCTTCATGTACCAGATATTAGGGACCCAACTACTGTCAGTGTATTTGCTATTTACTTCATTTCAGTAAAATGATGCACTATAACATTTGGCTGCATGCTAATAGGACAGAGATATTTTTGTGTGTTTTATAATTCCTAAATATACATACAGTTTTGTCCTCACCATCCTACCCATGATATGAAAATAAATGGGAATTATGTAATTTTAACTGAGAAGATGATGGTGTCCCACAGTCCTACTCAACTGAATTTCTCCATCACAAAATGCTCCTGGTCCCACTGAAAATATGAGATAATTCCATGGATGCCAAACAAATCTATCATAGTGAAGCTATCTCCAGAACAAATGTTTGGTGTTAAACCTAAGAATTTTTTTTAAAATTTTTGGAATAGAAAAAATTCTAAAGTCTATTTTATTTCTGCTTCATGGGCATGTCGCGTTCATCAAACTCTCCTTTGGATTTTCTGCCCATCTCTCTCTTCTTTTTTCCTTTCTTTTTTTCCCTTTTTTCCCTATTTTTAAAAATCTGTTTAAATGATATTTTCATATTAAATTAGTTTTCTTCAGAAAAATAATTATAAGTCCAATTCTAGTCTTAAAAAACGTTGATTACCCAAAACATAATTGTGGCCTTAAACTGATTACAGAGTTACAGCTTGGATCACTCAAACCTGAAAGAGTTTGAAAAGTCTTTGTCAGTTTATACCTCTCTATAATATTTGCTACTTCAGCATAAATACTAAACATTAATCCATGAGATTTTCATGTTTTCCATGTCTATCTTATGGAGCTGCACAGAAAAAAACCTGCAGCTTTACTGGAGGAGAGTGCCCCAGCGTTGGCTGTGAGGGGTCCCTGTGGCAAACATTGATCCTGAGGAAAGCAGGGAGGATTCCCACAGCCAGGGCATTTTTGGCTGTGTTTGAATTCTGGGGGCTTGCAAAGGCTGAGGAGGGCTCTGCTGCACAGCCAGAATTCAAATGTTGCTGTCAGCACGTGGAGCCTGACCTGAATCTGCAATGAATCCAAGGCTGTCCAAGAGCACTCTGCAGTGGCCCATAAGAAGGTTTTTATGGCTCAAATCCTTGCTTTTGCACGGAATGGGAGGTGGGTGCCTGCTGCAGATGCAGCCTAGGGATCACCCCCTCCCTGCCTAGGCTGGGGAAGCTGGGTCTGTACAATTCCAGCTGGCAGACACCCAGCCCTGCCTCAGAGCTGCACTGTTTGCACAGGCTCCTCTCCTGCCTCCTCTAGGTAATGGGAATTAATCTACCCTCCATGATTGATTTTTCTCCACAGGAACAGAAACCAAATACCTCAAAAAAATTATGGGTTTTGGAAGAGCCTTTGCCTCCTATGTTATATATTCAGCTGTAGCCCTTGGCAATGTAGAGTCAAAGTCCTCCTTGCCTTTAATATTTGGTGGCCTTGGGTGACTTGCACAGCATTGGCACCATAATCCCAACCTTTTGATAAACATTCCAGGTCCCTTTGACAGCAATCTCTGCTGGGACATTAGTAAAGAAATATAACTCGATTCTTTTTGAATGGGATTGGAGTTTTATGGACAGGGTCCAGTGTGAGTGGAGCAGCTTCCATTGCTGTCACACATGATAAATCCAGCTGTGTGAGAGACACAGAACACAGTCACACTGCTGCACTATCATAAAAGCATCCTTTAAAGGGATGTGTTTTCACACAAAATATATTATTAAAAGATAATTAATGAGAAGAATCAATAGAGAAGAAAGCCATTAGTGTGAAATCCAGTGAATGCTGGTAAAATGAAAAGAATATTAAATTTGGGTTTGCTAATGCTTCTAAATGAGTCCTGTGTACAGAGACATTGCTGTTACCTGCCAGTATTTTTATTTAATTAAAAGTAAAAGATTGATTATGCATATAATTTGAATTGCTCTAAAAAGCTAAACTGGATTAGGGTTCTGATTATTGTATTTGATGTGATAAGTTTACAAAATTTTGTGTGTGGGTTCAGATAAGGGCACATATCATTCACATACAGTTTAACTGGCTCTCATGGTTGTGCTATGGTTCTGCTGTACATTTTTGATTCCTTCTCAGTCAAAATCCAGGAAAATGTGGAAGCTGTGCATGAAGCCATACAATTTTGTGATCTCTGTGCAGCAAGTAGCAGGCTGAAGGCAGTGCAGAAATGTTGGATGCTTTATCAAAGTCAAGAAGTGAATTTTCAAGGTTTCTCTGTTCAGTCTGCCCACAGGAAAGAGAGTGCTGCAGCTCTTAGTAACACACTGGAGATCTTGACTTAAGATTGAGGCTTGAGGTGGTCTCAGATTTAAAGTGAAGTTTTTTGCTTTGTTCTAGTTTTCTCTGCCTCAGTTTTTTCATCTGAAAAATGGACCTCATGGAAGTGGAGGACACCAGTGATGGCTGTGGTCAAAATACACTTAAAAATGATAAATGTATAAATGAAAGTTATGTATGGTTAAGTAGTTTGCAAGAGATTTAGTAAAATAGTTTAAACCAAATATGTATCACTCATATCAAGCATGTTTTAGGAAAGAACATTGTTCAGTCACTTTCAAATCAAATATTCCCATACATTGATGTGAAGCCTAAAAGAACAGAACAATTCCTCTGAATTACTTGGGGAAACTGATGGTTACTGGAAAGTGAAATTAGCTGTTTAGTTTTCACTACCCAAACTGAATGAAATTCAAGGGTAAATGCCACTAGCAATATGTGGGAACTCCTTCTGTAGGATTCCATACAGCTCAGGTGTTTAAGAAAACTGCCATAAAAGAAAGAATGAACATTTTAATTTTGCTTGGTCTCCTGTAGGTGGATCAAATGGTGTTTTGGCACATGTTGTGGTTGGTGTAGCAGCACTGAAGCTCAGACACACACAGACATAACTCACAGGCGTGTGTGTGTATCTAATGGTCCAGTCTATTCATTAGCACTAGGTGTGCTCTACATAGCTGTTATCTATTTTTATGGCATATAAAAATAACGCATTTAGCCCTCTGTAATGACTAAGTAATTGTTGCCTCTTCACTGATGGAATATTTGATACTTCAGGCGTGTTTATAGACTTTGCTGAGAAATATGATTTTGAGAGTAAGAAAATCACTCAGGGCTAAAATATAATATTTACTGGTTTTATTATTACTTTTTATTGTGATTCTTTAAGCCAACTGTGTGCAATACATTGTTTGGACCTGGAAGAGAATATTTTGGTTCGTTTCACAATTCAAGTTAAATGCTGAGCTTTATTTTCACATTGTGACGTTCCAAGAGAAAACGTGTGACATTCCAAGAGAAAACAGATCCACTTTCTCTGCTCTATACCAGCTTCAGACAAAATTCCTCCCGTGGCTCAATCCCTTGTCAGACCCTGGATTTATGGTGGGAGGAGATAGAATAGAGCTAAAAAGAGGAGAATAGGGGTGTCAGGTACTGATCTGTGACTCTTGGCAGCTCAACAAGAAGCTGTGGGTTGGTTGAAGCAGCTTGAGACCAAAACTGACTTCAGCATTTCACCCAAACTATTTGGTGTACAAATGTTTGACTTTGAGTGAGAAATGTCAAGTCTACAGAAATTTTTCATTTTAGTCTTTGGAATGAAACAAATGTTAGAATCTGAGGGTTTCACATGGGATGGAGGCAATGCACCAGTTGGAGCCCTCAGTACCTATGGCTAGATTTGATTATGTACACATTGAAACACAGGTCTTTCTGTATGTGTGTGCATGATATCAACACATGCACATCTGTGCAATTCATTTCCTCACAGACTCTTCCCAAAATCCTGGATAAAGTGGCCCCTGCATTTGTCATGAACAGCTGCAGCTTCCTGGTGGAGAAGTCCCGGGCGTCGACGGCCCGTGTGGTGGTGTGGAAGGAAATGGGGGTGCTGAGGAGCTACACCATGGAAAGCACCTACTGCAGCTGCAGCCACGGGCTCTACAGAGTGAGTACACCTTTCAAAAAACCTTTGCCACCCTCCCTAATGCACATCTCATGAGCTTGGATGGAGGGTCTGGCCATTGATGAGCTCTCTCCAGACCCATGTAGCCAGAATTTCTTTTCTGGGGAATCTCATTATTTTACCCCTCATTCTTTTACCTTCCATGCCAAGAAAGTAGAGTCTCTCTCTGAGGTTTCATTCAGCAGGGAAATAAAAGGAAACTCCAGTCTGCAGCCAAAAGCACTGAATTGAGGAAAGGAGTGTTTTGGGGATGATATAGGGACTTACCCTTACAAGGGCTTTCATAGTCTTGTAATAAAAGTTCTGGCAGGTCATATGGACATTTTTGAGCCTAATTCTCAGGTAATTAACTGGAGTACTTGTTGGTACAGGCTCACTGCCTGGGCATTCACTTGAATGGCTAAATTTAAGAGCCTCCTTGAAAATCCTGCATTTGGAGTTGCCTGTTCCTCACAGGCAGAGGTAGCCAGTCTAAGGCTACTTTTTACAGATGTCAATGAATTCAAGCTATGCCTGAGACTGTGACCTAGACAGACCAGAATTCCACATCAAATGAGGTTGGTAGGAAGGGCTGTACTTGTGCCAAATGCATCAGGCATCAGTATGGGAGATCTCCTGGCAGTTTTTATGCATACAAGGTAAAGTTGGGTAATTGTATTTGAATGATCATAATTCTCCATTCATTCAAATGATTAATTTTTTTTTTTTTTGCTTTTTCTTATTCCAAACCTGTTGCTTTCATTTGAAAGGCTTCTACATACCACCTCATTTCTTCCACTAGGGAGCAATCCTTATCTGTACAACATTAATAAGCAGTTAAGGATCCTGAAAGACCCTTAAGGAAAGAGCCATTATTACAAATAACAATTAATTAATAAGACATTCAAATTATTATCTTTGTAAGCTCTATACTAATCCTTTTACCTCTCTGTAGAATGTAGCAGGAAGTATTCAGCTGCTGTTTTAACTATGCTCTCCTATACACACACCAATTCCAGGAGAGGAAAGGCAGAATTAAAAAACAGCAGACAGTTAAAATCAAGAGAGTGCAATGCCCAGGGCAATTATATCTAACGCTCCCTACTCCTGAGAAGTGCTAATGGCTTTTTAATAGGCACCACAGGTCAAGACAGTGGGTTTGAATCTTTTTAGACAGTGGGGGAAATCTACTTTGACTGAAATCAATGACAAAGCTCCAAATGATCTCTGTAGAGGAGGATTTCACTGATTTCTTAGATAACCACAGTAAGATCTAAAACCAGTGACACATCATATATTATCGATATCTAGTGACTTGTTCTCCATCAGCATCTGTGAGGCCTTTAAACAAACTTGGTTCATGCGTGTCATTAGATGCTTAAAATAGTAGAAAGAGAAGTCTCTTAAAATGTATGAAATTATTTTTTATGTTCCTTCTTGTCCTCTTTGTTGACACTGATCAGGGCCACAACCAGCCATTGAGGACAAGAGCAAGTTCACATGTGAGGGCTGTGACTGGTGAGAGAATCCAGTGTTCCCATGGCTCTCAAGGAAGTCTGAAATCTGTAAAGCAGTTCTGAAATTTCCATTATGAATGCTTTGAAAAGCTGAATCTTAATTGGAACATTGGGTTGTGTTTATGAGACATATTCTTGTCTGTTTTTTTTGAGGGTTTTAGGCTTTTTTTGTTGTTGTTTAGGGTTCTGATTTATCTCAAAGATGGAGGCTACATCAATATTTCTATTATGAATAATTCCTTCCCCATTTCTCTATCATAAGGATAATACAAACACTTATTGCAGCTTCTGTGAATCAGGCAGATTTAAAGTATTTCCACTATTTTTTCTTAATGCACTAAGTACCCAACTTGTTAGTATCAAAATAGAATATAATTTCTTGTGTTGATTATACTGGAGCTGCATAAATATACATATAGTATTTCTTCCAGAAAATGGATACTTATAAGCTATTTCAGCTTTTTTTTAGTGGTCTTTAGAGTTGGTCCTATTTACTTGTTCTAACAAGTGGATTAGTAAGTGTGGAATTGACAGACTGAAGATTTTGTTGCATAAATGCCATTTAATCCTCAGCTTCCATCTGTCAAGCCAAAGCTACTTCATAAGTATCTTGGAGCCCTAAAATCATTCTTGTAAACTGGAAATTAATTACAAGAGGTCATGTTTTTCTAGTGGCTTCAACACGAGTTTCTCACTCTTGGACCCTGAAGTTGGATGTGTGTCTAAGCAGTAGAATGACACTAATTCTCAGGCAGAAGATGTCAACATCCTATACTTAAAGCTTTCCGACATTTGGTTTGGAAGATTTGTTTAACTATGGATCATTGAGTCAGTTTTTCAATGGCATATGTCTGATCTCCCTGCAGGGATATATCCCGAATTTCCCCTGGACAAGCACACCCTCATGTTTTGTTACTTTTACACCTTGAACTACAAACGGCAGCTAGGATTTAAAACATCTTGTTAAATGCAGCAGAGGCTCCCAAGTCCAGCATCATTCAGTGGTCAGACTTCTATTAGAGAGCACCAGACCTGGTCTTTAGGTTTTTTCCAAATTTCAAGCTTTTTTTTTTTTTTTTCTCAATTCAAGAAATGAATTCATTGAAGCGGCTGCATTGCTGGCTGTGAGCACAGGTACAGCACTTGGAGCTGCACAGAGGCATCTGATGGGGAGTGTCCAAAGGATTTAGGAAGAATAAGAAAGCTGTAGAGAGGCTACAAGAAGTTAAAATATTAATTGCATAAGGCTGGTGGGTGTACCTCATCTCACTACAGGTCGAGGAAGGGCTGAGGTAAACCAAAACTTAGTTTTCCTGATAAAAAAGCTGTAAGAGTTTTTCCCCTGGAATGTGTGTCCCCTCTCTTGGACTGAAATTTTAAAATACTTTAGTGACAGAAAGGCAGGAATTGTGTTCTATTGATATGTAAATGAGAAACAATAGTGACCCCAGCTTCCTTTTAAAAGTCATTTGATTTCAAATAGAGAGGAGGGTGGAAATGAAAGGAGAAAAGAGATGGTTTGTCTGACGAATCTCCCTGTCTGTGTGATCAATGGAAATGCAATAAGCCAACTACCCTTAAGGAACTGAAACATAAAACTAAAGAAACTATTGATCTTATCTAAGGTTTTGTTCAACCTAGGAACAAGAAAAGAAGGTGGTAAAATATCCAAACTCTTTTTTCATCGTGTCTGGATTGCCCAAATCAATCTTCGAGGAGCCCTATCTCCATTTGAAAGTTGCTAAAAACAAAGTAACAAAGTCTCACAGGGGAATTTTGCCTCCTGTTTCTGCTGGTTTGCAACCTGGTGGTCAAACCAGAAAATATTAATAATAGAATGATTAACCCCTTATAATTTCTTTGCTCATGTGATGACTCTCTACACTGGTCCTTCGCTGGAGGTTTTACTCCTCCAGCTTAACTTGATTTCAGTTGCAGCCTCCATTTTATGGGATGCAGAGCCCCCCTCTCATCTTTGCTTCTGAAAAGTCTGAATGCAAGGCTGTGCTGTGAGGAGCTCTGAGTGCAGGTACAGCCATGACCCAGGAAGATTTACTGTTCTGTCATGTCGCACTTTTTCACCATTCTTCCTGATTCCTCGTTACCTCATCTGCTAATTAGGGCCCTTCCATAGCATATTCCACTGCGCTGTTCCATTCATGATTGCATCCATCATCCTTCAAGTTAATACCTTTAGTGCCAGGGTGTACAGCTGAGTTCCAAACCATATGTCTTGGTAACACAGCTAGTCTAAAAAATCGAGTTTCATGCTCTTTGTGTACATGTTATGTTGGAAAAGTGGTTTCCTTGGCATGGTGTGCCTGATGGAGGAGTTGGAGTACTAATGGAAATAGGTTTTAGCTTTTTGCTTCAAATGGATTATAAACAACAAGGAGTAACAAATGAGTTTTAAAATTATTGCAGGTATCTTGACAGTATCCTGTGAAGGAGATTTTACTGCTGGTATGGGGGCATCTTTGAAGAAAGCTTTTGGGAGAGCTGAGAAATAAGATCTTTTTTTTTTTTCCTGTCCATTTTAATTCTTCTGAGTCAGAGGAATTGAGTAACCCAAATTTTCTCATAGGACTTGATTAGAGGAAAAAGCCATCCCTATGCAGAGACACTGGAACTGGAGGCCTCAGCACTGAGCAGTGTGGTCATAAGTTCACAAGACTCTCTTGACATTAATTCAAAAAATCTTTCCCGGACAGAAGTGGTCAGAGTCAGTCTAATTAGAATATCTAATATTATCCATTCCCTTTAGCCTGACCACCGTGGGCTGACATATTAAAATGAGTGATGAATGAAGGGTTTGCCATGGAAGACTGGCTGAACTAAAGGAATGTACCAAGATGAAAGCCTCCCCTCTTTCTCATCCTTCAGAAAAGGCCTGCTCTGGTTTGATCTCTTTCTGTCCAGATGAGCCAAATTGTTACCCATGTATGATTGCCCACTGAATTGCAGCACTATTTTTTCATAATTACCAGTATACTATTAAATATTTTCTTTATCTCCCTTACTTTTGAAGATTACTTACCAAATTTCTGTGGGGAATTTTTACGTATGTTTTATTCATAGGAAGTTTATTACAGTTAATAGTCAGAAATTGAGTTGTTTTGATAGAATTTGCAGGTCACATGGTGCTGCTTCTGTTATCCAGTAAGATGTATATTGTTGCTGTAATTGGAAGTCTGGTGCAGAAACTTGCAAATAATTTTAATTTGGCCTGTTGCCAGTATTCAGCCACAAACAAAAATTATTTCAGCAATATTCTTGCCTTAAAGAATGTTTGATAAGTAGTTGTAGACAGAAAAAATAAAGAAATGGGATATATTCTGTGCTTTCTGGTGTACATTTCTTGAAAATGATTACATCATCTTTGCAAGTCTTACAGACTCTGCCATTTCTGATTTCTTTTGTGCCCCAGAGCTTATACTTTTCCTGAGTATGAGTAAATCTCAAAAGCATTCAAAAGCTTCTTTAAAAAAAAATCATCTCTAAAACGTGTATTTTTTAGCTGACCCTCAGTGCTCTAGAGATCTCGTTCTAAAGCAGACGCTGAGAATAAGAAAGAATAATTTTTCTTTCTGATAGGTCTGCTTCCAGTTCTCATCCAAAGTGGCTCAAATTGGGAGCAGCTGTAACAGCAAAAAAAAGTATAGAAAAAAATAGTTATCTAATATTAATCTAAGGACTGATGTTTCAAATTAAGGGTGTATTTTTTTCCCTTAAGTTGTTACCCAAGGGAAAAGTTCGTATCCTATTTGCTTTATTTTCTTACCTCTGTTATTTCCACCCACCCCTTGCACTAATTGATTGATGATTCATTTTGTAAGATGTTCTAATTGTACCTTTTGGGCTTGTGGGCCTCACTTCATGGAGCTTTGTAGGGACTAATGGTATTTAGGAAGTGGGGGAAGAAGAGAGAAACAAATCAGGAGATGGTGGGTGTTTCTCCTTCTTGTAGACACTTAAATCTACAAGGTTCTTATATGAAATTCTTACATGAACTGCAGGACTATTTCCCCTTGTTAAGTGCTTTTTATTGGTTTGTTTGTTCTATTATTAGACAGGATGCTAACTAAGAAATCACAACCGTGCTCAGACCTGTTTGAAGGTGTGTTGATTTTAGCTATCTGATTGTTTGGAAAAGCTAATTACATAACATTGTAAGGATTCTTTGGGCCTTATATCTACATGAAAACCAGAGTTTGCCTGTAGGACTACCCCAGCAGATCTCATCTTTCTTGATGGGGAATAAGACAGGTGTGACAATACTACCTGGGGTGTAAATATCTCTCTTTCCAAAAGTCATGGATGTTTTTGCCATCTGCTAATTTTTGTTGAGGTTGCTCAATGTTGGTGTATGGGAGGGCTATTTATATGCATTTTAATTAGTCTGTAAAGTTTGCAACAAGGTAATGCTGGTCTCTTTACTCTGTTTTCCCATTTCCTTATCCATTTCAGAGTCAGTTTAACTTGGCTGTTTTGGGAAAGATCAGTCACTGAGTAGGGTCATTTTTCTTATCACAACTGAAGGCTTATTTCTGTCTGTCTGTTTTCTGTGGGGTTTTTGGGGGTGTTTGTTTGTTTGTGATAGGGTTTTTTGTTTGTTTGGTTTTGGTTTTGTTGTTTTTTTTTTCTGGCAGAGAAATTGGTTTGGGGATTTCCAACCCTATATAGGGTTAAAACCCATTTTCTGCCATTAGTGTAACTGTATTAAAGTTTTTGCTGAGAACACTCAGCCCTTTTTCCACATTTGCCAAACGTTGGTGCTTTGTGAATGACTCTGGAAAAGCCCTGGGCCAGCAGGCAGAGTTTGCTGCTGTACAAACAAACAAATGTTTTCCTTCCATGACTGAATGATTCGTTAACTCTTTCAAGAAGTCACTGCAGGGGTGGCTGCCTGCTCTGGTCCATCTGCTGAGGTGTCCCATGGATGCTGCCTTGAAAGACATTTTGGAAAAAGTCCTTCCCAGCACCTGCTGCAGTGGGTTTCGGCTGCTGCTCAGGCCATCTGCTTTGCTGTTCCTGGGCTGCAAGATCTGAGTGTTGGGAATGGAGAATGTTCCATTGTGCCTGAACTCACACTGCTACTCAAAACAGGGGAGAAAGACTCTGGAGAAGAACAACACAGAACTTTCATTAGCCTCCCTGTCCCCAAAGCACCCAGGAAGAACTAAAACCCAATGCAAGAATTATCAGAGGCACTGGGAAACAGTATTTTATTCCTTCTCATTATTACTGAGCACCCAAGGAAAGATATATTGGAATTAATTTAGTTTTGTATGTATGAAACAAGATGGTCACTGGTGATAACTGGATCATGAATGAAGATACTAAATTAATTTCTCACATCTTATTTTGATAATTGTTTCTCCTGAGATGTTGAGCCCGCTGTATCCCTGACTTGCTATGACCTTGAGAAGGCATCCCATGCCATATGGTTAAATTACAGCACAATAAAATATGACAACACAGTGAGATCATAATGGATTTGACTCTGCAAAGCTGGGAGGTATCCAGCCCTGTTGAAATTCAGTGGACATGGCTGGCATGTAGAATAGAAAAGCAGAGCTGTCATGTACCTCTTTTTGGCCCACCCTTTTCCACTGTCATACACTTGTATTGGCTCTGATGTTTACCCCTTCTGCTTGAGACTCCCCATTGGAGAGCTTATTTAAAAAAAATCCTGGAAATCTCCTGCATTCCCTTGACTTGCTTATGAAGTTAGCAATGTTACTGGTGTGTCCTGGCTTTTGTTGGCTTTTTGGCTCCATGGGGCTGGGGAGTGGAAAACAGGCATCATCTTGAATAATGCTTGTCTTGAATGTTGATCTTTAGATTTCTTTCTTCTTCTTTTTTTTTTTTTTTTTTTTTTTTTTTTTTTTTTTTTTTTTTTTTTCCCAGTGTGCTGTAAACAACTGATGTTTCTAGTTTGTTTATGGGATTTTTCCCCCCTCAGCTGCTTTTGCACTTCCCCAGATACTAGGTTTCAGGCCAGTCTTCCCAGATGCCAAAGCTGTAGTCCAGAAAGGAGTTGATAGGTACTGACAGGGGCTATCAAACTGTTTCTTTACAAAGTGGATAAGCAACAAGACTGCAAAGAATCAGAAGTGCAAGTGTCCTGTCATATCCATCTTCCAGAATCTGAGAGAACAGGGCTTGATGGATGAACCCCAGGTTTTGACATTACCAATCTGGGCAGCCCAGGCACTTGAATAATAAAAAAAAATTGCTATTTTCTATTGCACTTGGAGTTGCATGGAGAAGAAATTGCATTTTGTGAGGGAATAGGACACGAATCAATGGTTCACCTCCATATTTTCACCCTGCAGACAAGTGACTGCTATTGTGTCCCCATTTGAAAATGAACAAAACCAGTGTACTCATGTGGAGACATAAAAACAACAAATGCTGTCACCTTGTGATTGAGGGAGTAGGTTTGGCCATGTGCTGTAAGGAGGAACAAGCTCTCCTAGTATTAAAATCAGTGCTGTCATGCTCAGAAGTCAAACAGTCTTTTGTACTGCCAGAAGGCTGAAAAATGCCTAGCAATTTATGGTCAGGCTAATCTCTGAATTGTGTTTATTCAGTTTATGGGCATAGCTGAGGACCTGGTTTGACTTCAGATGTTAGAGCCTTAACTACATTCAAAATTACTATAGCAAACAGAAAAAGTATGAAAATAAAACAAAATCAATGTTTAAAGATTATTTTTCATTTTTTATCTAAAATATTATTCTGACAAATTAGTCAACTGCAGTCTCACACACACATGTGATTTTTCTGGATGAAATGTTAATGTTTTATTTGAAGTCCACTAAGAAATCAGGAATGGCATGACCTTGAATGTCCATGGGATCTCAGTCTTCTAAAGACAAACCTCTTGGGAAGGATAAGGAATACAAAAGCAACATTCCTAATGAAAACTAACTGCAGCATTTCAATGGTGCCCCTTTAAAAGCCCAAATATCATTGCACATCATCCTTTCAAGTTTTCTGGGGAATTACAACAGCTAGCTTTTTGATTTCTGATGTCTCTCTTGCTTGTTAATCTGGCCCCGTGTGGATTTATTGTACAAATCTATTTGGCAGCTGAAAATTGCCCTTTGATGAAGCTCCTAGTCTAATCATGAACTCCTCAGGCATGGAAAATAAGAATGGGTAGGTGGAAAAGCACAGACTAAAAGAGCCATGTTTGCCTTTGACTATGCATGGAGTTTTAGAAGCATCTAAAGTTCAAAGTTTTAGATTACAGGATTTTCTGTAAAGATGAATTTCTCTCCTCTTAGGATCATAACATTTGCCATGCTGGATCAGATCACTGGTCCACATAATCAGGTATCCTGCCTCATGCAGACACTGTTTCCTCATGGCTCTGAAGAAAACAAAACCTGCCTGTAAGGCAATTGATTCAGTTGCACTAAGACACAGAAAGGAAATAATCCTGCCAGCCTGACCTGCCTCTCCTCTGCTTCATACACTACAACATGAGCCCTGATTATCATTTTCAAAACTTGGAATAATGAGCTACAGTCTCTAAGAATAATTATGTGACTTCCTCATTCCTTTTTGTAATCTTTTATCAGACGGGGTTTCCTGCAGCAGTGCATTCTACCAGTTGATGCCCATAATATGTATATGCCATCTGTCATTAAGCATAAACTATATTTTGAAATGTAATCTTTCTTTTGGTGGTTTCTGTATCCTTGTAAAATGTTCTTCCCACAGCTGCAGTAGTTCCCAGTTTGCTTGTCTGTCAGCTCTGTATCCACACTCCCTGCCATCCTCCTGCCTCTGTTATCTACTGTGTTATCCAGGTCCCCTGCTCTGGTCTCCCCTAAAATTACACTGGATGCTCTGTTCATTCTCTTCAGTCTCCAAATCTGCAGATACATCCTGGTTCCACCCAGCTCTTGTCTGTTTGGTTCATTTCCTTGTTTTGTTTCCAGTTCAGATTGGAAACACAGCTCCACAGCCTCCCTGCCTTTCTACCTCAAGTCTAGACTGAAGACTTAAAAAATATTCCAGTCATAGCAAGAGCAAAGGGAGCTCCGTGCTCCTGCCCTCCTCTGCCACGTCCAGGTGCAGCCTGTCCTGTAGCAGGGAAGGCTGCAGTTGCTGGGAAAGGTATTAAGCACTGAAAAAAAAAAAAATTAGTAATGAATTCATGAAGCTTTGATGCTTAGATGAGTTCTTCTGGTTTGACCTCTTGTACATGATAAGCCTTTGGGCTTCACCCAGGCAGCTTTGTACAAAGCCCGTTAACTTGTGTTTGTGTAAACAGAAAAATATCCAGGCTGGATTTGAGAATATCACAGGATTGGAAATCTATCTGGTCCCTTGGCATTTTCTAGGTGTCAGTAACTGTTAAATATGATTGCCTTTTTCTCATTTGAATTCATCTGCCTGATGTTTTAGCTGCATTTGTGCTGTTTTTCTCTGATAGTTTAGAGAGACCTTTAGTAACTTAGAGTTTGTTCTCTTGAAGGTACTTACACAATGCAACCTAAGCGACCTTTCAGTCTTTTTTGATAATTAATTAAACATGCTTAATTCCTTAATAGTTTGTCTATATCAGAACATGCAGGAAAGTGCCTCTGAATTAGCTGAAGGTGCAAGTGGAAATTCTTGTGCTAAACCACATTAAGCTCCATGTCAACACTCTGAAGCAGAATTAAGGTGGCCTTAATTAAATTTGGCTTAACTCATTTCTAAAGTAAATTAAGCCAAACGAAATTGTAAACACTTTAGTTTAGAATACCAGAGCAGAAATGTGTTCTTCTGTGTGTGATAAACTTGTAAAGTGGGGGTATGCTTATGCCAAATGAACTCTGAGACAGAAGTTGATAAGCCTAGCAGGAGAGTTTGGGATGGAATTTGAAGTTTTATGGCTTATCTTTAGGTAAGACCCCACATTGCATACTGCATATGGATGATGAAATAAAACCCCCAAAACCTGCTGTGATCTGCCTTGGATGTGTTATATTCTAATTTTTGTCTAAGGAATACATGTGCTGCCAGATGGTGGGAGATCTACAAGTGAAGATATGTGGTCTAGAAAGAGACATTTTGGCACAGCATGCAATGTGCAGAGATGCAGATATTGGGGACAATTCAGAAATCATTTGCATACTTGTCATAAGCAGGGAAGGCTCAGACCTGGTCAGGATGAAGATTGTATAAATAATAATAATGCTAGTTACTGACAGCCAAGAGAAGAAAGAGCATTTAGAGATGCTCAATGCTGATGATTTGTGATAGAGAAGAGTCTCTATAGAGAATTGGAGGGATTTCTCTTTTGAATGTCTTTTGCTGCAAAACAAACAACCATTGGGATATTTTCAACCAAGCAGTTGTCATAAATGAGCCTCACTTTGCAAGAGTGGACAGAGGAGTAAACACAAGCACAACGTGACACTGCATTGTCTGTCTAGACCAGAAGTGTGAGATGCAAAGGCAAACTTAGATGATGCATTTTGGGAGCAGGTGGCAGAGAAATACATGGAGTTCTGTATGATAGGGTTCTTCAGGGCTTTTGGTGAAAAGGAAAGACAAAAATGTTGGTGATTTTACCAGAGAGTTTTTTGGAGGTGTAAATAAAGGGAGGAATGAAAGATGATTATTGGTTGTATAAAATGATCTGAAGCATACAACCTTTTTTGGAAAAGTGAGCCATGTTCCAGTTCTCAGGGAGATCACATGGATGAGGGTCCCTGGCACTCTGGAGGAAGAGAACTAACCATTCAAGAAGTGGTAGCCCTATGAAAACAAAGGCAGTTGAAATTCAGTTTATTCATAAATAAACTGAACCAGTGCAGGAAAAACTGCAGATGCAATAATTTCTCATATGTCTGCACACTATGCTAAAGAATAATGAGCAAGACTAATTGAAAGATCATCTCTGTTGATAAGCTGCAATTTCACTGGCTGCTCTGAAACCTGCTAGGTTAATTTTGGAAATTCTTGAATTTAAACACCTCCAGCTAATGGTCTGTTCCCTACTTGGGGAGGACAGAAAAGGCAGTAGCATATCTGGCTGGGATGAGGGGAGTGGCAGTGTGCTGCATCTTCATTTACTGATAATTCAGCTCACTATACTGCAGGTAGGATGGCAAAGGCTAGGAAATGATCCTCCTTGGAACACTGGATTAAACCAGAAAATGGGATAAGCTACCTCAGAAGCACTTGTATTCCATGCAGAAAAATTAAATGTGTAGCCATGGGTTTCAGTTTGAGATTTCATGTGGCAGCAGTAAATACTATTAAAGATTCCAAACATTACAGATGACTAATTTGTAACACAAAAGATGTAGTATTTACTGCACTTCTATTTTGGACTACTTTGTAAGAGGAAATGATGAATTAATCTTTGTTGTGGGAGTTTGTGGTTACCTAGACACCAGTGATCATGACCCAATTACGTTTAATGTGGGCAGGGGACAGTGTTCCTATTAACACATTTTCTTGTATATTTTTTTTCTTAATAAGGGTGATTTTTCAGAGCTGAAGATATATTAGAGTTAAAGCAGACCCCGAGAGGAAAAAAAAATTGAAGTATTGTGAATAGAAATTTAGTCTTTTTCTAAAAAAGGATTTTGTAACATATCCAAAAAGGCACAATTCTCTATATCAAGAATTAAGGATATGTTCAGTTAAAAATGATGCTGGTTGAGTAGCAAAAACAAAGTAATAATTAATGTAGAGGACAGTGACTCATAATACTGGTGAAAAACCTACATGATTTATTATAGTCAGACAGATTTCTGTTATTTCAGTGTCAGTTTCTTGTTTGTTAGCACTAATTTACTAGTATTTCTGAATGTAATGAGTAAACAACAGTAGAGGTCATTTTCCTAAACGTGGCTCATGAAAATAATCTTGTGAAGAAAAATAGCATAGATTTATTGTCCCTGAACAGAGAAAATAGGGAAAATAGACATAAGCCATTGTAGTGCTGGAAATGGATATGAGAGGATAAAGAGTAAAAATTCATGGCAGTCAGTCCTTAGAACAGTATTTGAGACCATCACCAGAAAATAAGTTCTGGAACACTACTATAGAAATTATTGTATGGATGAGATTTTTAAACAGATGCCTTTATTAAAGTAGTGCCTATCATTTGTTAGAGGCATTTCTTTTTCCACCCACTGCCATGTTAATATTTTCAAAGATTATGGTTCTTGTCTGGGTTTTTTCAGTAATGATGATACTAAATGCTGATTATCTTTGCCCTTATAATTTCTTCCTCTGGGATTTATTAGGTCACTGGACTGAGAGCAAAAGGAACAAACTGTTTCTTTTCACAACCTTTTCTATCTGCCATGGATTGGCATCTATAAGACAGTTATTCAGTTTGCTACTTCTGGCCCAGAAATAGGAAAATTTCTACTCTGTTATTGTATACTTAGTCCTAGTATGACATTTTTGTTTTAGGCATTGGATTTAAAGAGACCAAATTCTTACTAGGCTGCTGCTAGGACTTGCACCTCTGAAGATGCTTTGCCTTATTTTTCCTTGTCGTCATCATCACCACAGTCAACACTTTCTCAGCACCTTTTGCCACAGAAGATAAAAATATTGATATGTACTTGGGGAAAGCAGGTGTTGTCTTTGAAATCTTCTGATATTTCAAGCCAGTGTTCCCATTTTGCACTAGGGTGAAAAAACAGCCTTTTAAAATAACTTGCAAAAATTGAAAACAGCTGATCACACAGCAGGTCACTACCCTCTTTTGGCTGAAGAAAACTCAGATTCCAGTCTGCCTGCTTCAAAGCAAGGATTTCGATTGCTAGAAGGTCTTTCATTGAACCTGTCCCTGCTTCTCATGTAAGAGTTGTAATATTTTGTGTAAATAATGAGATGTTCCTTGAGCCAGAAAGTGACTTAATTGCACAACCCAGGAGCAATGGTACTCACCTAAAATAGAACAGCCCCCATCCCTCGTAGAGAAGGAGGGAGCTCAACTTGCAAGGATATTTTTCTTGTGGGGTCTGATCAAAAACATCCCCCAAGAGGTGAGCAGCTCTTCCTGAGAAAGGTCACCTGTATCCTGTCATACTCTCACAAAGAAGTTTTGTCTTGGACAAAGCATCTTTCTCAAAACTTTTCTCACCAAATCTCTTTCTATTTCCCACCTCCCCTTAGCTTTATGAATAAAGCAGAAAGTTTCCTTTGGGGGTGCTGGAAGTAATGACTGAATCCCACAATGAAATTGAATCAGAGATTCATACAAAGCAAAAATGAAAAAGATGTTTTATAATGAGTTTGAGGAAGATACTGTAAATGATTTTGGGAGAGAAATACAGCTGTGTGCTACCAGGGCTAAAAAAGGCCCAGAAATTTTGTCCTGTTTGCAGTAGCTTAGTCCTGCTGGAGATCACTTATTTGATGAAATATAATTTAGAATGGATATATAGATTTTCTTTTGCCACGGGATCCATGAGCCAGTTTGCATTTGCTCATAGGTACTTTTTTTCTTTTTTAAGTAGTCATTTGTTTAAAAGATACTGCTCAGCAGATTGTGCAGAGACTTGCTCTGGTTTTGGAGGGGAAGCTGGTTGTTGATAAAATGATATTATCTTGCAAGATAATTGAAAGTCAAGTGAGATTATTTGGTTTGAATTGCTATCTCTGCATGAAAACAATGAAGTATGAATCTAGCATTTCTGATGGTGTTTACTTTAGCCCTCTTTTGGTTTTTTTTGTTGTGTTTTTTTTTTTTTTTTTTAACATTATATTCTACTTCCAGTTCTATTTTTACTGCATTTCTCATATTTTTCTTTCTAGCCTTGAGGAGGAATATGCTTGGATCTGTTGTGTGAGTTAGGGAGAAGGGCTGCACAACCCTGATGGCCCAGAGCATGTGTGCCTGGCTGGCTGGCAGTGATGGGAGGAAGGGAGACAACCCTGGAACACAACACAAACAAACAAGCCTGAGTTGCTTGGTGACTCCTTCACAACCTTCAGCTCTCCTGCACCAGGTGAATTGGCTCCTGAAGTCAACCCTGTGGCCTGTGCCACCAGACAGAACCATTGCACCAAAGATGAAAGCTGTGAGTGTGCAGTAGGCAGCTGGACACCAATTTTCTAATGACCTTTTAAGAGCAGCCCTTCTGTCTCTTCCAGCGAGGGCGAATGAAATAAATGGGATCTGAAAGTGGAGCTCAGGCTGGCTTGGAAAGAGCGACAGAAAGGTCACTTTTCTGATCAAGCCAGTATGTTCAGTGATTGGAAGGACTTCCAGGGGTCAGAGCATTGAAGATTTTTCTGGGTCAGGAACAGCCCTGCTAGCCTCCATGTACTTGAATTTCTTATCTGATTGATCAGCTCTAGGTAAAGGTGGTACACAGGTTGGGTACCTGCAACAAGCCACCAAAACTGCTTCTATGGTTCACACATTTACTTCTCACCAAATCCATTGATTTTTGTACCCTGAAGTACGATTTGTACTGGGGCCTGGTATTAAATGTCAGCTTTGAAAATAGGTCTTGTCAGGACTAATGCAAAATTCACTCTTGTGGTTAATTTAATGAGATACATCGGCAGACATTGTACATTTATTAAACAACCATAATTATATTTATATTAATGCCAGTCTCTGCCCAGGAGAGATTCAGGCCTGGCATAATAGGATTTGTTTGTAATGCAGAATTGAGATCTCTGAATATAGATAGTGGCAAACTCAGGGCTGTGTTGTGGGCTGACCTTGACTAGCTCTGGGAGGTTTGGATGCTGGCTCTGCAGGTGAGGCTGTGAGCTGTGGCAGAGGTACATGGTTAGAGCTCACATCAGACTCTGGGAATACTGACAGATTTTTGGTTATTCTGATGCTGCAAAGTTGATTGAAATCCATTGGTAGAGGTATTGACTGGTTACAGGTGCACTGCATTTGTATGTCCATTCTCTTTAAAAGGTCAGCAAAGCATCCTAACGGTTCTAAGGGTGGCCTGCTGTTCCTGAAGTGTGTTTATTTTCATGCTGTCTCCTCTGTAGGATATGGCATTGAGTCATTTTGGTATGATATTGATCCTGTAGCACATTTTTATGTAGGTAAGGTCATTGCTTAGGCTTTGAAAACAGGTGAATGGGATTATTTCTGAATTTTCCTATGTACAGTTATGTTATTTCTGGAAAATGGCCTGTGGTTATTGCCCTGTTCTGTTCTGCATTGATGTCCTGGGAATAAAGCAGGAGATTTCTGGGACAGTGGCAGCTCTGCTCAGTTGGTGGCAGGAGGCAAGAACAACCTCAGCTGGATTCAGCAGTGTCTTCCTACTTTTTATGCTGGCACAGTGCCCACCTCCCCTGCTCTGCATACTGATGTCCTGCATCTTTACTCTGCTTGTCTGTCACTGCAAACAGGGGAGAACAAACTTGACAGTGGTGGATTGAAGGGCTGTAAATGGTTATTGATTCCCAGACCTCTTGCTTTCCTAGAGGTGGGTGTCAGGAAGGGTGTGTGCTTGGGGATAGAGCATGCAGGTGTGTAGGGATTGCAGCTTGGGTGAGTGACAGGATGTACATGATTATGATTTTTCCCATGGATTTGTTTATTGTGGCTGTGTGCAAATGAGAGATTGTGCTTGGAAGAAGGTGTGCACAAGGTTGTGTGTACGTGTGTGAGTGTACATTTGTCTCTGCTTATAGGCAGAACATAAAACAGGTAATTTGTGTCAGCATTGCCTGAGTCTAGCATAAAGATTGAACTTGATCTTTGAGTGTCCCCAGCCTAAATTATTTTATTGTTCTACTGCATGATTGCAGATATCTTGTGTGGATATGTGGAATGCACATAGATGTTCCCTGTGGGTCTATACCAGGAAAGGTGCAACTAAAATGATGATGAACTCTGTGTCATTCTGCTGCCAGGTGACACTGTCACAGTTGCTAGTGCAGGTGGGGTGGGAAGAAGGCAGAGGTGCACAACCTCAGCCTTCCTGTTAAATCTAGCCTGCCACAGCACATATGGGAGTCTGTAGTGCCTGTGAAAGGGAAGGGAAGCTTAATTCTAAAAGAAGACTGAAAAGAAGATGCACACAGCAGTGACTGAGTTCAGATTTCATTAGCTTCTGATATCTGTTCACAGGAAAAAAAAAATCACATTTCCTTGGTGACCTTTTAAGAAATGCAAAGCTGGGGGGAATTCTGTCTCTTAGTTGCCTTCCATTTGTAACTAATTGGAGTGGAGGTGTGCAGAGCACAGGGCTGCAGCAGAGCTCTGAAGGACAGAGCTCACAACACTGCCATTGGTGCATTTCTTGCTTGCCTGTGGGAGCCCACAGGACCGCAAAGGAGATGAATGCCCTGTGAGGTTCTGTCCCATCCCTTCCTCCACCCAGGATGGGAGCAGAAGGATGGGCAGCCTCTTCACACTGAGCACTCCTGTTCAGACACATTTATTGATGTGAGGGGCTGTGGAAAGCAAACCTGCACAGGCAGTGCCTGTCACAGCTGCTGCTTTGAGCTGCTACCTGCTGCTTGTAGGGCCAGGGAGAACATCACAGTTTATCCTTTGTAATGTTTCCTCCTTACTGCTCATGTGCTGTTTATGAAAAGGTGGAAAGGAACTTTCATATCTTCTTAACTCTGTTTACCTTTCTTTAGGGTCTTCCACAGCTTTTCAGGCATGTCCTTCTCAGCACGAACATTTTGGGATTTAAAATTGGGTGGATGGATTTAGTGGCAGAGGAGTACAGGGCAAAGCAAGACCATTTCAGCTGGAGATGGAGATGTGCAGTCAGAGTCTATTGAAGTTCCTTCAGCCTGCTGAAAGAGAGATGCTCAGCATCCCACAGATGTGTAAACGTGACTGGTTCATGTTCTTGATCCTAATTACCAGGCTAGACCTTGCTATCAGGGAATTGAGAGAACAGTTTAGTGAATGTGCTGTTGTCTCAGTGCTGTGAGCTGGTGGAGCATGAATGGGACCTTTTGTGAGTCCATTGCTAGAAAGGAGAAATCTTATCAGGATTTCTCATATATTTTTTGGAAAAATCTTTTGTTACATTCTCTGGGAAAGAAAAAGCTTGGGTAGATTTATGAATTCACGTGGAAAGGTTCTTAAAAGAGACACAGCCTAAAGAGGAATCAAATTATTGTGGTACAGATTTGGCTTATTATCTTCTCATATAGCCCAAGAATGAGAAGCATGTGGCTCTTCTCGGTGTGTTTGGAATACATAAGTACAGTCCAGATGGCATTTAAGGTCAAGCTGGCTTTGCTGGAGATCCTGACTGGTTGAAATAAGAGAATATAAAATTCTGAAGAGAGGTTTATTTCATGAAGACTGAATAACAGATATTTCAAGCCCCAAGGTGTTTCATTAAATATCCTCTCTTTCCAGTCAGTTCTACTGATTTCATTTGAGAGTGTACAGCTATGATAAACTGAATTAAATGTGAGCTCTCATAACTCCTCACCCAGAATCTAAACCTTAAAGAGATTCCAAAAAGTCAGAATCAGTAATTGAAGGCCTTCTCCTTTAAGACAGCCAGACTGCTCCCAAGACAACCAGAAATGTTTTACCCATATTTCTGTGTCAATACTACTGAGGCTTGGCATAATCCCAAAATACATCTCATTCAGGTATATGTTCTTGAATTTAAAAGGAAAAGAGAAAAAAAAAGAAGAAAAATATAAAACCATAAGAATTTTTCCCTCCATTGCCCATAGCACATTTTTTTGTACAGCAGCACAAAAGTATTTGTTATGTATACAGAACTGAGTCTCTCTGTATAGGGATTGTAGAGAATTTGCTTTCCACTTGAAGGAAAAATCAGTAGTAGGGTACATGGAGAGAATAATTCCGTGTGTAACCCATGCAATGAGCTGATGATTTTTGTGTGAGTGGGTGATTAGTCCCTGTGAATGGCTGTGCCCACAGCAAACCTGGTACAAGAACACTCAGGGACTGAATAAAGACTTTGTCTTCACTGATTGCACGTTATCCTAAGTGGGTTTTGGATGCACAGCAAGGTTAGTGGCACCAGACACAACACAAGTTTTTGATTATGCATGATATAAACTGCATCATCCATTGCTTGCTGACAAATGCACTGTCTCCACACCCAGACAAAGAAGTGAAAAAGAACAGGTTATATTTTTCCTAAATCATTTGCCAATCATTTTTAATTTTCATTAGGAGTCTGGAAGAGTCTAGGTAATTCCACTGCTCAGCGTCGCTTTGTGGGAAAGGGCTTAATTTTTATGCTTCCTTTTAGTATATTTTATTGTATTGTTTCTTGGCTCATTGATGAATAAATCCTAGTCACACTGAAGCAAATGCCTGGGAAATAAAAAAACAAGTCTGTGTTACTCCTTTGTATGTATTGGGGGTGACAGGTACTGCTGAGTGTAATTAATTCACTTGTGAAGGACCGAGATCTGCATTATCGTGTTTTCCCATTTTAACACTAATTAACAGAAATTATTAGCATGGTGTTAATAAATGAGTGAAGACTGTGTGCATGATTTACAAGAGAAATAGATATGAATCTCTGTGTGCTTCTATTTAGCTCCTGCCTGTATTTTCCTGACTCACAAGAGGTGAGTGTTTGTACTGGTGGAGTGTTTGTGTGCAGGAAATATTTTTGAGTGCAATGGAGACTATGACTGAATGTAGGCACATACATGAGTGAACTAGTTCAAAACAATTTCTGTCACAGCTCCAAGTGTGCAAATGTGCACTGGTGTGTCTGTACATGGCGAACCTGTTATTTTAATTGTGTAGTTATGAATGGGGTTGTTTGTTATGGTACCTGTGTCTCAGAGATGTGTCCTGGAACACTGAACTTTCCATATTTGCCCTTTTCTCTCAGTCAGCCTCACAGATGTGTCCTCTATTAGTAGCAGTTAATAAAGCCTTTGGGTTTTCTGTTGTTTTGGGGTTTGGTGTTGGGGTTTTTTCCCAGTGAAATTGTGCATAAAGAGCTTGGCAGAAAGTGGTATTTTCTTGAAAACCATGTCTAGCGCTTTTTCCCCCACTGTCAGCCAATTACTTCCTTTAGTGTCTGAACATAAGACTTGCCAATAAAAGTCCCAAAATAGCTTTTCTCACTATTGCTAATGTTTGCCAACAATAGCTAGGGAAGAGGAAAGGAAATCTATTTTTGTAGCTGGGTTCTAACATGAGGTAACCCCACAGGCTTTAATGAAAATTAATTTGTCACCTAAAGTTGAAGGCTTACTTGTACTGGGAAATTTTTTGACCAAATTCAAATATGACAGTTGAGAGGTGACAGGTGTTGGCTCCTTATGGACAAGAAAGTGCCAGACAAGTGAGTGCAGTGTAATGCAGCAAAGTTTGGCTGTGGTTTGGGATGTTGTAACCTCTAAATGGAGGAGTCCATGTAGAGGTTACAACAGAGGAGTCCAAGTTTCATGTATTCCTGGCTTTTTATTACAGAATATAAATGATACAAGTTCTTTTAAACCAGACTCTTTACTGTGGTTTTGCAGTGGGTTTTTTTTTTTTTTTTTTTGAAACCTAATCTTTATTTCTTGTTAGTCTCTGATTTTTTTTAAAATAAAGTATGACAGAATTCTAGATTAATACCTTCAAAGGGCTTTGTTCCTATCCATGAGGGGTGAAGTGTGAGAGGTAAAGAGAATTGTGGGCTCTCTCCCTAGCTCTGCCAATGCCCTTGATGAGGTGCCTTTGACTAGGTTACTCCTCCTCTGATTCAGCATCCCTGCTTGAAGCTTGCAGTGCTGCTCTCCTATGTCCCAGAGGGTATCCTGCAATTAATTGAGGGATGTATCTAAATGGCTTTAGCATGCAGGCTGGAAGTCACCAGGGACAAAGCTCTTACTAGGGCAGGAATAAAGGTCAGGCCCTTGCTGACATCGTTGTCTCAATTAATTAATACACTAATCTCTAGAACTCTCCTCTTCAGCAAATATAATTTGGCCTCAACCCTTATTTTGTTCATTTTTCTGTGACTTAGCTTTTAGAGAACTAATGAAGAGACCTGGATGGAAAAATCCTTCTTTTCACCATATACCTTCCCCGTGACCAATGCTATAACTTGTTGCCTTTTGCTCCTGTTTGTCTGAGGGCTTAGCAGAAAAGTCCCCTGGCCAGATAAATGGCTTTTCATTGCCTAGCAAAAGAGACTTAGCCCTCAGTTCAGGTTTTGAGGAGTGATAGCTGATTGCTTCAATTACTAGGAAAACAGTGTGTGGAATTGATTAAAGGGGGAAAGTTAATATTTTATTCTATTTTCTGTGGATATTTCCTATGGGAAAGTGCAAGACCAGTTCTCGAAAACATCTCAAGGAAGTGTTTGCTCCCCAGCTGAAGGGCTGAATTGCCATCTATGAGTGCAGGAAGGAGGTGTCAGCAGTTTGGATTCTGTGACCACATAGCCCTGAGGCTCAGCATTTTGGGACAGCTGTTTTGGAACACAGATTCTGTCCAGGATCTCTTAAGGAGTGCTACCAGCTTCAGAAGGTGCAGCAGGGCTTGGAGAGGAGCAGAAGGCAGAGTGAGTGAATGTGTGTGGCGAAGTGCAGTGAACTGAGCCATCCTTGGATGGGCAAGAAGGAATATTCCCTCCAGTGCTACCCACTGAGGAGTCAAAGAAATGAAGAAAATCTCTCCTTGTCTTCTGTTCAGCTCTTAGTTCTGGTTTGTTGTACTTTCCACTCCTTTGTGATTACATCCATGTCTCAGTCAGGTATTGTTTTCTGCTTGAGTTGGGAACATTCCCTAAAGCTGTTCTGAGTACACAATAGTCTTGTTCTCTTTCTTAGGCCAGTTTTAGACTGAAATTTGGCAGATTACACAAGTGTGGAATGCTTACTGTCCTGTCTTACATCATCATTTATCCTGTATCATTTATTTTTCCTTTAACAGATTCTTAGCACTGTCAGTCTAATATGCATCAGAGGTTGAAATGTATTACCATAATGCAGTGCATTGTGGGTAATCCCATGCAAATTATTCTGTGGAAAGTCGTGCTAAATTATGTTCTTGGGGGAAAAAAAGGCAGAAAAACAAAGGCTCTTTTTTTTCTTTCCCCTTCTCTTAACTGTTTGTTCTGTGGATTTCTGAGCAGCTGCCAGAGGCACAGGTTTAAGTGAGTTGTTTGACATTCAGCACCACGTGCAGTGATGCTCCTCCCCACAGGACACTGCTGAAAGGATGGAGTTGAAAACTGCTCTGGGTTTTCTATATATCTCTGTGATGTTTAGTTTTAAAACATTAATAGCTTGTCAAAAGAAAAACCTGAGTGAATGTTGGAATAGCAGAGTACAGAGGAATGTCTTGACGCTTTTTTTGTCTCTATTGTCTCCATCTTCTCATCTGTAGGAATATCAGGTTTTGTGAACTTAAAGAGCTTCAGACACCTCTTGGAAGAGGCAGTTCTGATCATATGTAGTGTTGGGTTTATATCTTTGTATTCTTTGTTCTCTATTATCAAGGTCATTTTCTTGGGAAAATTTCTTCAGCTCCTCTGAAAGTCCATACACTTTCCAAACAAGCAGTTATCCTGCTTTTGGACAGAACACTTGATTGTAGTAGAAATGATTGCAATGTCACAAACAGAGGATTATCATTTTCAGTAGAAATCATAAAAGGACTCCTAAGAAAAAGGCAGCATGTTCTTATGTAAATTTTCTCAGGTAGTACATCTGCAAGATGAAAAATCCTGAGAGCCTGTAATCTGGAGTCAGCCTCTCCTCTGCTGATAAATGTTTGTCTGCTTTCCTGTGAATGGTCAGTAGATTTTCAAAGACTCAGAAACTTGTAGTTTGTATTTACAAGTCCTGTGTGCTTCTCACCTGATGCTCTCTCTAGGTGAAACATTTGTCAGCTGCCCTCCATTTGCTTATTTCTGGTCTGCATCTCTGAAAAAGGAGATGTGCACATGTTCATGGCAGAACGAGGGGCAACATGGGCTTCTGTGGGCATCACATCAGTTACCCCACTTGAGAGAGCTGCCTCTCCTCATCATAGCTCTGTGTCTCTGAACTTGTCTCCCTGTCTTCATTCTGTTCCTCACAGTCTTCAAAGACTTTTTGTCCTAAAACATAGAGGTGTTAAACTGACCCTGTGCTGGTAGGATTATTGAAGGGAAAATACTGACAGGTGGTTTGCAAACCTTTACTTCCATTTTTCAGTTCTGACCGATGTTCTCCTTGATGTCCAAATGTCTAAAATCATTTGCATGCTCCAGGTCAGCTCCTCATGGACAAGAACCACAAGTTCCTATCTCTTGTAATAAATTAGAAGCTTCCTTTTGGTCCTCACTTTTTGCTTTCCTTTTAGTAATAATTTTTTTTCCAATGAAATTTAAAGTATAAATATCCAGCATGTGTAACTTAATGGCTCTCAGTTTTCTTTGTGCCACTGGACATGTGGGCACTAATGAAATGAACCTTTGGGCTCTGCAGGTCTGCAAACCTTTGTTAGTGGTAAATGGCAACTCATTCACCTGAAAGGACCTTCTTGATCTCTGATTTCTGACAGTGGATATCACATCCCTGGGACTCATTGCAGGATGTCCTTCCTAACCCAGGCTCTGAATGAAATGATTAGTAGCTTGCCCTTGGGCTGTCTGGTGAAATCTCCTTCTGACCCAGCTTTCTCATGTATTCTGTAACTTTCTGCGGTGTTATTGTATTACATGTTCATTTTGTGAACCTATATTAAATCAGAGCAGACATCAGAGAGGGTCCTGCAGTATTTTTGCCTGAATTTCCCTCAATGTTATCAGCCATTCTCCAGGTGACTCATATAGAGTATTCAAAAGAAAGAAAGAAAAAAAGGGGTCGTATTTTCCCTGTTATTGTCCATTTCTCTGTTAAATGTGGCAAGCAGCAAAAAGGGTCCCGTGTCAGAATGATTACACTGACACCTGTACGAGAACAGCCAGTGAGCTCCTTGCTTGTACTTCCATCCTCCCTCTTCAAAGGGAGCAGGCACCAGGCTGGGGGAAGCCCTCTCCTCTGCAGTGTCTCTTTCCTCTGATCTGAGATGGGCAGAGAGGCTTTTTGTGCTTTCCCATGTGCCTTTGGCTTGGAAAATCAATGCCTCCTTTGTTGTTTTAGAAGTGCTAATACAATAAATTGTAGAATCATAGTTGCTTCCTGTCACTGATGCTGAGGTTGTAGGGATGGATAGGTGGGAAGGCTGGCTTTGATGGTGTTTGCTGAAGTTGACCAAAGAGAATTTGTGATATGGAAAAAAGAAATTAGCCTGGGGGAGCCATTTATAATTTAGGAAAAAAGTCTCAGGTAGCTCTTGACATGTATCAGAATGAGGGGATGGATATAGAAGGCATGAAAGGTTACAGTAATGAAAACTGAAATGGGAGAGGAAGGTGCAGGGCTGTGGATTGGTCTGTGTCCTTACCTCTCACCTGTCAGGGTCTGTGTGAAGGCCTATTTAAAGTAAGTTTTCAAGGAAACCAAGACACAAAAGGCCTCAGGATAATCTCTTCTGGACATGTGCATGTAATCATTCCACCATGGAAGCTGCTGTGTGCCATCTGATGTGCCCAGAAAAGCCACCCCCAGGTGGAAGCTCTGCTCTGAGGCGTTGGCAGAAGGATATGAGGGATTTTGTGGAGAGCAGACTTAGACCTGGAAGAAAGAAGTAAGCTTCTCTGCTTCAAGGTGTGATTTGGAAAACAATAAGGGACTCCAAGGACTGGAACAATGCGAGTTTGTGTAGGCTGAGATTTGGATGCGTTCTGGAGCCACAGTTGCCTGGCAGAGCTTGCAGGCAGCCAGGATGGGAACAGAGCAGGATGCTGTGGGACCATGCTGGCTGCTTCGTGCACAAATCAGTGCTTGCACATTGTCTGCTCTGTTATTTGATATTTGATTAAGGTTGTAACTCACAGAATTAGGTGAAGCCCAGTGTTTTTTCTTGTAGGAGTTGTAAGGAAATTAAGAAATTTAACTACTAAAAAGAAATCTTTAAAACTGACCAGCAGACTTAGCAGTTGACTGTCTAAAGCAGGTTCAACAAGGTAAATAATCATAATTTTGATTCCTTATGTTTAAAACCTTATCTAATGTCATGAGAGAGCCACCATTAACACAACCACAGGACCTGGACTAACACAAAGATAAGGAAACCCAATGATTGAGAGTATTAATAGAATGTATAGGACCTTAATAATATGATTTTTAGTTTTTTAAAGAAGCACAGAAGCTAGAGGACAAATGAGAAATTAGTATATAAAGTTTCATTCATGGCTTTCAAGGGTGAACCTAGGATAATTTTCATGCAGAATGGTATCAGTGGGCAACCCAGATGAGTCATGGCTGATGAAAGGAGATGCTCCTACAAAAAGAGAAAAAAAATTAAGAAATTTTGGGAGTTATGGAGTGAGAAATAAAAGGCTTTGTGTGTAGTGAAAACCTAGTTAAAAGGCTGGGAAAAGTGGGTAGGATAAGGCAACTCTGGGTTGGAAAGAAATGTAAGGTGAATCCATTTACATTTGGTGCTGGTCAGTATTTATAATTCGAATGACTGGAAGGCAAGGAGATAATAAGGTAATAAGATCTGCTGCTAGCAGCTGATGCAAATTATGCCGTGGGAAGAAGGGCTGAAAGATTGTGGGTACTAGAATGGAAGATGAAACATAGGCAGTGGCAGGGTGCAGCATGTTTGAAGGAATAGTTTAAAGCATTCAGACACATGGCTGGGCTCTGAATTAGCTCTCACCATTCAGGAAAACATAAGTAGCTATTACAAAGACAGCTTGATAAAGATGTCTGTGCCATGTGCAGCAGCAGCAATAAAGAAAAAAAGTGAGTAAGATGCCTGTGTGTGTGAAGAAACAGGGAGCCTTGGAAGATGTTCTAATACCCTGTAGACCAGCGTGGTAACACCTCCTGTGGAGTACTGCGTGTGTTATGGGTCATTTCTTTGTAAGAGACAAAGCAGTGATACACATGGGCTGGAGGGAACTGATGAAAGTGCTTAGTGGCCTGGAAGGCAGCTTCAATCCGGGGAAAGCTTTGGGGATCCTGGAGCTGCTGAATTACAAAGGGAAGGAATAAAGCTCGGCAGTGCAGAGTGCAGCAGCGTGCGGCGCAAACAGCGAGCGCGAGCTGGGGGAGGCTCCGCAGGGCTGGGGATGCTTGGAGGCAGCACAGCAGGGAGCAGAACCCACCTCACAGGGCTCTTCTCTACCTGACATTGCTGCCAGGCCAACACACAGTTGCAGTGATTTGTCAGAATCCAGGATGGTCTAGTGTGGCAGCAGAGGGATGGAGATGATGTGGGGTATCACGCTGGAGCAGCTGGGATGTTGTCTGAGTCGTGCTGTGATGGCTTTCACTAAATCTGTTCTAGTGCCCCTGTCCCTGTGCTGGTGCAAAAGTGAATGGTTCCATGGTCTCCTTTTGGATGGAGAATTAAAACACACTAACCTTGCTGTGTCATTTTGGTCAGTTTTCATCTGGGAAAGAATAGAATGCCCTATAGAAAACCATGCGGATAAACAACAAAGTGTTGTGTAATATAATAAAAATGTGCATTATCATTCCATGAAATTAAGATGCAACAATTGCTTCTTCGTATAAAACATAATTAACCTGGGGATCCCCACTGTGAATGGTATTATGAAGACAAATACCTTACTGAGATTTTTTAAAGTGGGTTTGACACTTTGAGTAGCATCTACATTTGCATTAGCCAGGATAAGTATCATAAATCATTTTTTCCAAGGCATGTGATGATCACCAGCCAGGATTAGAAAATTATTTTACACCCATGGTGAAATATGGTCAAACTGGGTAAATTCATAGCTGATGAAAAGGCTTGGGTGGGCCAAGAGTCTGCTTACTTTTCTCTACATCAGAATTATTTATAGACGCAAACTTTTAAGTGGAGTAAGAGGGGAAGAAAAGTCATCCAGGGATTAGGCTGCCAATTTAGGACTTGAAAAATTTCAGCTTCTTGCTTTCTCGAACAGCTTTTAAAAGCTAATTCATTTGACACAGATTCTGAGACATAGCCCCACCTCACACTTAATCTCCAGATACCTCAGGCTATAACCTGTCTGTGACTTGTTCCACGCTCCACAGAGTTCAGACAGCAGGGAAAGGAACATATGTGAGAGGAGGTTGTGGTGAGACTACTGATTAATTTTCAAGGCATCATCAGATACCAGTTAGCCTGTTGGAAATACTGGGAGCATGGGGAATAAAGGTGTTTTCCAGAACAAAGCTCTTGATAACCTCCAATAACTGGTAATTGCTTTATTTCCTTGCATTGCCTCAGAATTCCTATGTGACTTGAACAGTCCCTAGCTCTGTTTCTTGGCAGCTTAAGTGTCCTGGAGCAGAATTTGTGTTTTTCTTTGGAAATTAGCATGTTGGAGTTTTTGGCTTTTTTTGTGTGTTTTGTTTGTTTGGGTGGTTTTTTTTGTTTGTTTGTTTGTTTTGTTTTGTTTTGGTATTTTTTAAAGTTATTGTTATTATTTAAAATAATGGCATCACCTATGGCATTGGTTGGGTTTACAGTCAAAATATTGCTCTCTGGACTGTCACATCTTCATTGGATGGTACAGGGAAGCTTTTCCTCCCCAAGACTGTCTGCAGCCTTCAGAGAGGAACTTGAGGCACTCCTGATCCTGTTGCTGTGAAACAGTGCAGATTCCACTAAAGTGTGCAGTTCTGACCTGGCCTTCACTCTTCAGTTCTGTTTGAAAAGACATTGTGGGACAAGGAGGAAGATTGTTCAGTGTCTGCAGAGAGGGATAAGCTTAGTCCAGGTTCATCCAGGGCCTAAAATAGGTCCCTAGTTTGTCACAAGGAAATGAATGAGACAGAAAACCGATGTACTAGTCAATTTTATTGGAAAGCAAGAACTCTGCAAAGAATAACACCTTTCTACATGGTTTGTCTGCATAGGTGGAAAATATCCTCATTTGTCATTCTCTTTTCTGTTCCTGACATGACCACCCATCACAATTATGGCCCACATAAAAAACAAACAAGAAACAAACCAAAACAAACCAGAAAAACAAGCAAGTAATATAACACCCAAACAGACAAAGAACCTCAAACCAAAAAAGTTATTGTGCTATTCCCTATCCAACTACTACCTCAGTGTGAGTAAGCAGTCTTTGAGGAGATGAGAAGTTAAATCCACCCCTGTCTCCATCCTGTGTAGCTTGCGAATTGTTGGCATAAAACATTAGTAGCAGTGTTGCAGCAGAGTGGCCAAGAAGAAAGAGAGCTCAGGTGCAACACTAATAAAATTTGGCTCCTCCAACACATGATGAACTTGCCATATACTGAGTCATTCATGGGAGATGATTAAGGAAGGAACAAAGGATGCTGAGGAAGGAACAGAGAAGGAGAATAAATTTGGGAGGGAGAAAAGGGTGAAGGGAAACAGCTGTGGAAATACTGTGAGGGAAAGGTAGAAAAGTGTGGAAATGGAAATGTCAGACAAATAGCTAGTCAGTGAAAAGAAGGAAAAAATATTTCCCCACAATAGAACTGGCAACTTCCATAACCTATATAACTGTTTTTTCTACAGAAATTTGCAACAAGTTCTTTTTGTTAAATCCCCGGTTCTTCTATGAAGGACTCTCTCTAGCAGAGTGGAAGGAGAAGGTATTTCATCTTCGCTTTCAGTCTGTTCCCTGAACAGTGTTGCCTGTGACATACATACATTTTAATAGTAAAAGAGCCCATTTGAATGATTAAAACAATAATTACTGCTGTGCTGTTGAAGTTTGCTCAGCCAAAACACTGGCTGAGCTCAGCAGAAGCTTTGTGAGGAGATTCAAAGCAAGTCAGGACTTTTCTCCTCACCGTGTGGGCAGAGTACCAGATGTAATGAGGACAGATGTGCAGAGCAAGGCACACTTCCCCAAAGGTGCCAAGGTGGTCAAGGTTGCCATTAGCTTTCTTCTGGTTATTGTTGCTCTGTATCAGCATCCATTGACCTCAACAGCCCTTTCTTCTTTCTCATCCTTTTATCTCTCCCACCCTTTTATCTCCTGTCTCTAACTCCAGTCCCTCTCATCTTTCAAGAAATTCCTGCTGGCCTGTTTTATTTTTTTCCCTTGCATCTTCAGCCTTTTCCACTCACTTAATCCTCTTGATATGTTTTGGCCCAAATTCCCATCCCCTCTGCTTCATCTGTTTTGCATACCATTCCTGCTGCTGAGGGATATCTGGGCCCTGAGAAAACCTGAGTTATTCCCTGCTGTCCTCGTTGTCCAAATAGCCAGGTCACCAGCAGGTGTCTGTGTATTTTCGTTCACAGGGGTTGAAAGTACAGTAACCTTCAGGGCTGGCTCAAGCTAAAATTAAGGCTGCAGACACCAGGCACCAAATGTTTCATTCAGCTCCCTAAGTTTGTCCTCTAGAGCTTCCAAATGGTTTTGATTAGTATTCCGAGGGAGAGCTCACTGATGGAATTAGTGAGACACCAGACTGTCAATTTATTTATACCCGGCCTTAGGGCATAGCCATTGTGCATGTGTAAAGCTGTTGAGATGCAGGGAATATTCTGTAAGTGTGTGTGTATATGTGTTGACTGGAAGTGGGTTTGCAGGGAAATGCTCTTGCCCCAAGGACTGAACAATGACCTAAAGCAGGAGAGGCCACTGATGTGGCTGTGCTGAATGTCAAAAATCCCTTTTAGGAAAAAATTGATCCCTCTGAAATTTTCTCTCTACTTGTATTTATTAGTATCTCCCAACTCTAATTTTACTGTAATTCACATTACCCTTGTGGAGAAATCTCTAATTTAACTCCTGGAGTCTTTCCACCTCCTTCAACAATATCTGTGATACAAAATTATCACTGTCTTTGTCTCCTGGAGTATTTAAAGCACGTGAGTTATGAATAATAAAGTTTTTCCATTACATTGTCATTTAGCCTAGGAAGTATTTTGAGGCCAAGCTGAGAGATATTGGAAACATTTAGTTGTGGATATTCATTTGAGGCATCAGTGCCTAGCATGAATGCACTGGTTTTCCAATACAATTTGATCAATTTTGTTAGGAAAATTTGTATTGACAGTGTTGAGGCCAAATGATAAGTCTTTTATTCTTGTTCCTCTGTTTTGTATTACAGTGGAAAACAAATATACCTCACACTTGGGCTGTTATTAGGCATCACCTCCTCCCATTCTGTCTGTTACAGTGTGAAAAGGGTTTAAGAAAAGTTTTTCAGCTCCATTACTCTCTATAATAGCCAGGAAACAATTAACCTGTTATCCCTTAACATGATGTCTGCAGAAGATTATTGCATGACAGAGCCCAAGGGACCAATTTGCATCGTGCAGAGGAATGTGGTACATCAAGCTGAAGCTGGTCCAGACTGGTGCTTTGATGTAATGGAGAGCAAAACCTGTGTGGAGCTTTGAGCTGATCATTAAAGTAGGGTGGTTTAGTTAGTCTGAAGCTGGACTAATTAGGACTGATGAGCTTATCTGCAGCTTTCTGATGCAGGGGTGCTGCTTCCTCCTTCAGAATTCGCCTGGAACCTTTTGGCATGGGAGGCTTTGCACCACGCTCCACTGGTCACACAGATGTGACCAGAGGAGGGGACAGAGCTGTAAAGCCTTGTGCCAGAGAAGAAGATGGGGTCACTGAGAATCCAGGCTGGCAGGACACTGCAGGGGAGGTGCTGGCAGGCAGAGCAGCTTCCTCCTGTACAGCTGTGACAAACAGACCGTGTATTGTCACTTGGTAACACCCAGACAGCTTCCCTGCCATGGAGCTCTGCTTCCTACCAGCTTCTCAACAAAACCAGACTGCATCATTTTTCTACCTTTCTTATTTTCTTCTTTCTTTTGTTTCTTATAGGATATTTTCAAAAGTCTGAGTTGTAAGCACAATCTCAACATTTTTGCAGCTGGCTGTGCCACATGGCTACAAGGGAAATGCCTGGAGGCCACGCTTCCCTTTCAGTAAGGGAGGTGGGACTGATTATTGGCCACTACACCAGGTCCTGGCATTGCTGGCAGATGCCATCAATAACATTAGTTCAACATGTCAGCTCTGTCACCAGCTTCAGTTTAATGGCAGTCGTGCTCTGCACCTCCAGCTCCTTCCTTCCTCTGCTGAGGGAGGGAGAAAGGAGAGAGAAAATTGCCTGAGTTAAAATAAATAGATGTCCATGTTTGAAGTGAATAAAGTATGCTAGCAGGCAATCCTCTGGCTGAGTTTCTAGCTGTTACTCCTGAGCTGTCTAATATCAAAGCAATATGGGTGCATCACACAGCAGCTGACTTCAGTGCATGAGCAGTTACTGTCTTAGGCTTCTGAGGTGTGTTATAGTGTTAATATCATTATTATTGTTGTTTTGCTCATAGTTTTTTAAGGCCTTTCCATATCCTGAGTAAAGCTCTAGGGAGTCATAAAGCCACAGGCTGAGTTTCAGCTCAGGCACTGTTTGCATCTCCTTGATAGCTGTTTAGTATGTTGTCTTAATCTTGGAAGCAAGACCCTGAGATGCACCCCAGGGAAAGCCTCGAGATGTTCTTTGTATTTTTTGCCCCTGAGAAAATAACTCTCTTGCTGTGGAAATGGCATCTTTTTTTCTCTGAAATGTCACCACTTCTGTCTGCTGTTTGTAACTCTTGCACTACAATACCTTAAGTCTTTTAAAGTAAAATAATAAAACATTTAAGAATCTATTTGGAGCTGCTGAGCATTCTTATTGTTTTGTGTTAATGACCCTCAGTTCCCATAAATTTCTCCCTCCATTTTTGTTTTTCTTATAAATGATTGCTAAACTTTTTTGTACCCATATCTTGCTTGGCAAAGCTTGCAGTAGAGGTGAATAAGAGGGGAGTAGAAATGATATTAGACACTTACCCACTGTGATAAACATTCTCAAGAGACTTTTCAGAGAGCAAAAATCAGTTTTCCTGGGGCCCTAGACCCTGCCTAGCACTGAGGCTCTTCCCTCAGATTGAGTGTGCTCTTCTGAGCAGGTCCTTCCTTGTCCAGCCACTCAGAACTTGTTTGAGCTCTGGATTATGTTCATCATAACTATGGATTCATGGTTTGCTCGTAAGGCCTCTGAAAAGAAACGGAATTGCAATATCTTGTCCATAGGAAAATGTACTTGTGATCAGAGAGGGTGGTTTTTGTTCCAGATGATCTTTGCATGTGCTGGACCTGCTAGAGAGAAGTTATGGTGGTGCTCTGCTAATAGTTTCTGTCCTCTAACAAAAATGCACTGAAAAACTCCTCAGGAGAATTTCAGACATTTATGTGTGAAATCTCTTCTTTCTTCCATCCACCTGTGTGTTTTGGGCTGGGAAATAATCTTCCAGCTATACTGAGGTGCTCAGACTCCAGGATCCCAAAGCATTTTACAAAAATAACTTTACAAAGGAAAAGAGCAGAGCTCTGTCCCCTGTCACGGATTACTGAACTCATTATATTTTATAATATAAATTATAATATTTTCAGTACCCATGAGATGCTCACTAACAAACATCTAGTGGAGAGTGATGTGCAGCTCACACCATGCTTAGGGCCAGGGCTTATTCTGGACTTCTGAGAGTTGCTAAGGAAACAGCCTGGGAATGGAGCTGGAAGTCTCTCAGAAGCTTGGCTGCAGAGATGTTTTTTGCTGCAAAACGACACAGGGCTGTTACTGGCAGAGGCAGAAGCTGGTCCAGCCCCTGATGGGTGATGCAGTCTTTAAGTGCCGAAGATGAGGGACTCTGCAGTTTTAGTTTCTTTCTGGTATATCTGAGCTTTGTTTGTCTCCTGCCCTGCTCTCACCAGAAGCATGAAACTGCCATCAATGGCACTGACTTACTCTGATGCAGGCCTTTGGTGAAAAACCAAACACAGACTATTCACAGCCAGCAAGATACACAGCTTGGAGAATTCCTCTCTTGAAAGATGAAGTTGATAATCCAAACCCTGTTTGTGCCACCACCTTTAACAGGCTGAGAAACTCCTTAGAGGTGCTTGTTATTTTGCAATTACTTTGCAATTGATTTTCTTAAAAAACAATTCATAACTTGTTAAAGATCTCTTCCTCTCTTTTCTCCACTTGTCCAGTTCCCTTTTCCATCTTTGCCACTGCCTAATGTTTATAATCACAGGACTTATTTCTTTTTCCCCCATTACTTAGGTAGATAACTCCTCTACAGAGAAAAAGAAAAACTGGATGATTTATAAAAGTGGATTTACAGTCAGATTCTCCTGGGGTCTAAGTCTAATTCTTACAACGACTTCTGAAAATCTGAGACATTTAAACTATTTACCTCTGTTTCCCCTGCTGTAAAAAAGAGGCTATTTTAGGATAGCTTCTGTAGACCATGTGCTGTTAATTAATTCCCAAATTATTCTGTAGGGGAAACTTCCATATGTAGGAATCATGAAACCTTGTGCTTCTCTCCATCAGGGCCTGCAGCTGGGAACGCAGGAGCTGGAGGAGATGGGAAGCAAATTTTGCCTTGGTTTGCTGATTCTGCACCTCAAATCCCTGCCCTGCAGCAAGGAGCTGATGGCTCAGGCAGCACTCCTGCTGGATCTGGAGGAGGAGATCACAGACCGGGCACAAAGGTCAGTGACTGTCATAACCAGAGGGCTCTGCTGTGGGAATGGAGTTGGTGGGGCATGCTTTGCGTTTAAATCTGCAGAAACGGACTCTCCTTGTGGCTGAGATTTGTATCTTAGAGGCTGCAGTGTATGGAGTAATTGGAATTCAGATGTAATTGACTCCCAAACAAACTACTGAAACAGTGGGTCCATGCTCTGCAGCCATCCACGTGGAGGAAAAAAAGGTGAAAGAGAAGTACCTGTTCTCTGTTTTCCAGTGATTTTCCATTTTCCTATCAAAACTGTTCACTGGCACATGGGGATGGTACTGCCCCAGAAAAAATTCATCAGCAGGAAACATTTTCCTGCTCACTGTCACATGGGGTTCTGTCCAGCTCAGATCCTCCATGGAGAGGCTCTCTTATAAGAAAGGCATTATCTAAGTGCTGCACTGTAGGGAACAAGTATTGCAGATTATAAAAGGACATTGATAGCAAGATTTAGAAATTGTGGACCTCATACTAAAAGTATATTCCTATAAATTCTTTTCCTCACTGCATGGAGTCCTTTAGTCATTTAGAGCATAGATTTATGACTTTTTGATGGACAGAAAGAAGTTTTGATCCTGCTGGTTATTTAGGACATGTTTTTCCAAATTGCAAAATTAATTTACTTGCTTCCTATGTTCAGTGGGGGGTATTTAAGTGAATTTGCCCCATTATAAATACAAGAGGAATTTGACCTGGAAAATTGACTGAGTATGAGACTATTCAGCTTGAATTTGAGATGAAGCAGAAATACATAATTTCTCTAGGCCGTCATCACTTGCTAGTGCTATGTGCATCACATATGTTTGCAAGAATGTTTTTCCAAGATGCTTGGAGAAAGAAGACTTAGTGATGTGACATGATTTGAAGCTCCCCGATGGCTTTGTCATCAAAGAGCTCTCTCAGCTTCTTCAATGAACATCAAGTTTTTCAGTTGCAGAAATACCCCTGTAATTTATAGCAGACTTCCAGTCTCTCCCCTGCAGGAACATTTACCCAACATGAGCACCACCTGTTCCTCATGCCAAAACCCATTCTTGCAAGCTTGTTCACAGTTTTAAATGTTTATGAGGGATGGTCTAAAATGAGGGATAAATGTAGAGACGTTCCTTTGGATTAGCTGTGCTCACTTGTAGTGTGAACATATAAATGAAGCAGTTAAGGTGGGTGCTAAACACCATCCATGTTGTGGACAGCCATCCAAAAAACCATTGCTATGTCATTAGGGAGAGCTGCTGCAGCCTGGCTAGATGGATGGTTTTGGGATATAAATCAAACTTTTGAGCTGGAGCTAGAAGAGCCTTGGCATGAAAATAATGTAGGGGAAGAAAAACATGAAACCCTGACTTCTCTCAAACATTGACAAAAAGCCATCTGGTCACAGTAACTCAGTGAGCATTTTCTCTGATCTTTGTAGCCTTCTGTTACTTTTTCCTTTAGCTGACTTTATATTCATGGGAATTCATTCTACTTATCCTATTATATATTTACTGTGTGGTAGTTGATCTGTACAGAAGGAAGGTCTCTAGTGACAAATATTTTTAAAGAAGTTAACAAAAACTAAAATTTTTCTTACTTTGTAAAACTCCCATGTGTCCTCAGTAGCTGAAAGCAAATTCTTCTACCTCTTCAAGTTTGCCCAGCAGTATTGAGCAGCTCTGTGGCATCCAGGAATGAATGGCATTGCTAACAGACAGCTGATAGGTAGCTGATAATTTTCACTTCACTGGGTGTAATTGCAATTTTGTGAAATCTTACTAGCTTGGATGTAATTTGGTACCATTTGCAGACCAGGTAAGAAGCTGAATTGATAATCCCACCCAGAGGTGTCACATTGCAGGAGCTGGTTGCAAAAGGCTGGGTGAAGGGAACAAATTGTTTGCTAACATATTCTCTTTAAGAATAAATAATTCATGGAAAATGATTGTGCAGCATATTGATTCTGATTCAGAAAATTAATACTTTCCTCCCATGTTTCTCTGAGCCTAGCCAAGAGAATTCCGTGGTTTGGTTTTAGTGGGAATATTGGAGCCAATGGAACAATGCAGAATACAGAGGGCTCACTGACACAGACAGGAGGGCAGCTATTTCTACATCCCTCTCTCTACTCATATGTTTTGAAAAAAAATAAATAAATTATTCTTTATCAAAAGTTTCTCTGGAGGAAGCTGAGGGGTGACATTCAGTCTAATATTAATGTGTAAATATTATGTCTAATCTAGTTCTGTGAGGTAGCACCAAAACCTTGCAGCTTTACTGCTGGTATATCATGACATCAATGGAAATTATACTCTGCTGCTTTCTAGGATAGACCCACCTCTGTGGGCTTGAGTGAAATGTTTGTAGTTTAAAATTAGCTCTGTTTTCCTGTGTGCTTACCAGAAAAATGCACAGTATCCTTGCATGCTTTCTATACTTTGCCTCAGAAAGTGTGAGTAGGTGTGAATAAAAATACCCACATTTCTGTGTACCTTTGCCAAAGCAAAATCAGCTTTGGAGATCCTTCAGGTGTAACACAGGAAAAGTTCTGGGTGGTTACTTGGTGAATTTTTTTCCTTAAATGCTTTAAATAGTGAATAGCAGTGTGTTTTGAACAGCTTACAAGCTATCCCTGTTCCAGAAGTCTGCAGTGTCCTGGTCCCAGGAAATGATATGCATGACAGATATTTAAGTGGGAGGCAGTAGCTTTTACTGTAGCTAATGTTTTCTGGCAAAGGAAAATGTGTCCCAAAGACTGTCCTGCTGATGAGTCTAGAAAGAGATACAAATATGGATGAGGCTTTCCATAGCAGTATTCACCAATATCAAAAGAAATGATAATATTGTTCAGCCTGGATGAAAACACGAGCTTTTCTTAGTTGTTACGGTTTTGTTTGTGGAAATCAAGCTGAAATTAAGCTGTGAGCAGTGTGATGTATCACACAGTGCCGAAGTTAAATACATCTATCTCAATCTAATGTGTGTTCTGTGTACGGGTTTCTGAGTGCCCATCTCTGTAATACTCTGGGTGACAGGTCAAGCTGTGGAACAAGAAGTTAATCCAGCACTGGATAAAGCTGACTCCCAGATGAAATGTCTCATTGCACAGGTACAGAGATCAAAAGCTGTGGAGCCAGAGATCTCCTCTGTTTTGAAATCCCTGCAGTTCATGTCCTGCATTTGTCTCTCTTTGCCCTGGTGTCTGCTGTGCATGGCATTGACTTGGCATCTCAGCATCTCCCTCCGACAGCAAACATTTTCACCTGTCAAGGTTCATAACTGTTTGTGTCCTTTAATTTTCCTCTTCAGGCTCTCTGTGCTCTGGGTGTGCTGCAGCCTTATTCTCTCACCACTGCTGTGAGGGGGATAAAGGAGCAGGCTGGACCCTGCTTTGCAGGAATAAACTATTTGCTGTGCACTTTATAGAGCTCTGTCAGAGCCAGTGGTCAGTAAATTGGAGGCAGGTAATAGCTGTCAGGGGGGGTGCCTGCTCTGATGGAGGCATCCTGTGAGAATGGGGATTTCTCACACCAGATCAAGTCCATTGTGCTCAGTGTGCTGTCTCTAATGAGCCAAAGAAAGGTGGGAGAAACCTTTAGCAGAACTAACTAAACATGGTTTGGTGCACAGACAAGAATTTCTTCCCATCCCCACTTCAATGTCTTTCCCCTACATTGTCAACTGCAAAAGGAATTATTCACAAGCATGAGCAGGGCCACACTTGGAATAAGTTCCCAGCAGATGCAGTGCTACCTCTGAGAATAACCGAGAGGATCTGAACTTCCACCAGTGGAGCTGAGTGGCTAATGGGACAGCAGAGTATTTCCTGGGACATGATGTCCCAGGATACCATGAAGTTGGTCTAACAGCTCTGTGTCATTGTTTTCAACACGTTGCAGCTGTCTCAGGAACATGCCAAAAATGGAGAAAGTACAAGATGCAGCACAGAAGATGCATTAGACTTACAATGTGTGATGATGAGGAAAAAGGTTAAATTGCTCCAGGGATTAGTTGGTCTTTTAATTATCAACCTGTGCTTCTGGGACACGTATTGATTCTCATATTCAGGCACCCTCATGTTACACAAGACCTCTGTAGGGACTTGGTTGTTGTGGCTTTTCTTTTCACTAGTGATATTTCCACCAGCACTGAATAGGTTTGATCTTATGGATGGACCTGACAAGATCAAAGGCCAAATATGCGGAGAACTTCTTGAGCTTTGCAATCACTTTCAACAAGCAAAGCCATGTGTCAGGTGCTCATACAAGAAATTTATTCTGCTCTTTCTCAAACTTGGCCTCATAAGACAGTATTGCCATGCCCTAGGAAGAATTCCTGATGTTTCCAGCATCCCACCATGCTTTACAGTCAATTCTGGCATTCAGAACCTTTCTTTGGGGAAAGTGAAATGTAGCTTGTACTTCAGACACTGTGGGTTTTTTATAATAGTTTTAATTCTTCATTTCCTATAAAAGCAATTAAGTTTTAGGTCACTGCTGTCCAGGTAGCTTCACATTTGTCATGACCACAAGGAGGATGAGAAGTGATTGTTCACGTAAAGCAGGTTGGAGAGAGACAAGGAGTGATCCTCTCCCTCTCCAGTATCCTCCCCTTTTTCCTTGTGGTTTAAACTGATGGAACATTCCTTAATTTTCTTTTTTTTCCCTGCCCTCCAGGTTGTGCTAGGAAATGTTTTGCATACACTGCAGCAATTGCAGCCATTTGTTCATGAGACATCTCAGGTGTTGAGACAGACTTTTGTAAAGTCATTTTCTGCTGACTCAGACATTATTTATCTCCCATGTTTCTTCATCATTTCTTACCTTTCTTGAGCACAGCCAAATCTCTTTCTACCCCAGATGGTAAATATGTCTAGTTCTGCTATTAATCAAAAACAGAAGGCTTAATCATTTCTCTGTTTCCTTGTGCAGATGTAACCTCTTCATCTTCCATACAGTGAGCAGAGTTAGAATGGCCACTGTATGGATGGCAAAGCCAGAACTGACAAGAGGGATTTGCAGATCATTTGGAAATGTGTGTGCTGTTCTTCTATACCACATTGATGCACCATCATGATCCTGGATAGTATTGAACTGTTGAATCTCCCATGTTTTCACTATAATGCACCTTCTCCTGATTATAGCTGTGCAAGCAATTTCACTCATCTTTTAAACTGCGTGGCCAAAAGGTGATTCAGATCAAATGAAAGTGATTTTGTGGAAATGAAGCAAACAAAAAAGTTCAAACAACAAGAAATGCAGCTAAAGCAAAGCATGCTTACTTCATTTGAGGCATCTTTAGTGCATCTTCGAATTGCAGAAATGTTGTGTTTTATCCACATGCAGTAATGGAAAATGGTTCCCCTGCCTGTTGGGATGGGTCTTCCTATTCTTACAGGTGAATGTGTGTGTCATTGTTTTGATTATACATACTGAAACAAATTGCAGCTGAAAGGTTTAGGTGCAAGACAGAACTTCACCCTGCACAGCACCCCATCCCCACCCAGCCTGGGTGTAGCAGCAGTCTCAGTGTCCAGTTCTGAGGCAGGCTGGACAGCTGGACTCTGGGGAGCCCTCTGACATATGGCTGAAGATGAAAGTGCTCTTTCATCACTTAGAGAATCTAACCACAGCAGGAATTATTTGACCAGGTTTGATTCAGGTTATTTGACTGGAGTTCCATTTTTCTGTAAGTAAAGATTTGGTGCATTTTTAACCTTGATCATCTGTAGACATTAAATACCTTGTGGCAGCTTTCAGAAGAGGAGGGTGTTTATTGATTTGATTTTTTCGCTTAGTCACAAATTTTTTTTACTGGCAAAGGAATCTGAAATTTCTACTGTTATATGAGCATCTCTGGATGAGGTATTTCTGTATTTGGATAGAAAAGTGGAGAGAAAAGTGCTGTGGGAATGCATTTACCTAAGTAAGCCACACTACTTTGTCACTTTGGTGCAGAGAATGGGGCAAAAGGGGTTTCTATAATGCATTTCATAAAACACTTGTGAGAGCACAGTCTAACATTAATTCAGTATGACAGGTGTGAGAGTGGCTGAAGCTGGGCTTTGGCTTCAGAGCAGTCCTATGTTGCTGTAACCATTTAGGATCAGTTCAGGAAATGCTTTAACTCCAGACTGTTTTATAACACTCCCCAGCAATCTTTCACACTGATGTTTCAAAAGAGTGGTACCTCCTTGCACCCCCAGGGTCTGACCTAAAGAATTGCTGCCTCTGCTCTTGAGAGGAAAGAACCCTCAGATTTCAAGTTTGAATCTATTACAGATTTTCAATTTTATTGTTATATAGGCCTCAATAATCTTGTTTTCAAAATAAAAATGTGAACCTTCTTCTGTCCACCCCTTCATCCCTCTTATCCTGCTCTCTTCTATGCCTCTCCTTTGTTATTGTGAGAATACAAGCCCAGAGAATTCTTTGGAGGCTCAGCCAAGCAATGCAGCCTATAATGAATATATTTGGTATTCAGAAGGCTTTCATGTAGCTGCTCACAGGTGAGCCACTGAAATTCAGCAACTTTTCATTAACACTTTCTAGAGCTGTTCCTATTTTCCTCCTATTGATTTTTATTATTATTCTAAAATGCCTTGCAAGCTGCTCGGCTTCTGTTGACTGCTATCAAATGCCAGCTCCAGCTATGCCAGGCTGGGTATAAGTATTCATGCTCATTTCAGAGGTAATTAATTTATCCTTTTTTAGCTAACAATAGCAATTTAAATAGATGCAGAAAGAAAGGAGAGGAAAAGAGTAAATGGGAAGAGAAAGAGATCATAGGAGGAACTTCAAACATGCACAGAAGCACTGCTTGCTATTGTATCTGTCTGAGGTTGTTCAAATTACCATACTCACACAGATCTGACTGGACTACAGATAATGAACTTGTATATACCCAGCAGAACAAATGGGCTCTGCAGTGCCCTTTCTGTGAGGCATATTGCTATGGTGCTGTCTGGCGTTAGACATTTTGGTATTGATTAGGAGCATCTGTATTTCTGTGCTGCAGTCTTTCTCCCTTAAGATCTAACTTGAAATATGAAAGCCACTGGGGCCCTACACATGCTGAGATAGAAAAATAAAGCAGAGGGCTATCAGGGGTTCAGAAGTTCCCATTTATGGAGCATTCCCCAAAACATTGTGAGGGGTGCACTCTTTTCTCTGAGGTGGCCTTTCTACAGACCAGGACACTGCTGACACCAGAATAGAATAGATGTTTGGATTTTTCCCTAAGAAGATGCAAAGGGTAATGGGAGAATCAGTCTGTTTAGACTATTGATCATTTGGAATGCAGGCAGAGGTGCATTTCAGATTGAACATGTCACAGGTCTAGTGCTGAAGAGGCAGGTTCAGAGCACTATATATAGTCTTGTACAGACTATATCTATACTGCAGCAGCAACTGAACACCAGTTGCAGTAGATTTAGTGCTCTGGCATAAGATCAGGAGAAGAAAACTTTGTCAGTGCAACTCTGCTGGTGAGTCCTGTCCTTTGTTTTCAGCTGTTTGACATTATTCAGAGGATATAGATGCACAAGGCATAACAAGTCCTTGTGTCTTCGTGTGTTGGGGGAAACATAGATAAACACTAATCTTGTTTCAAGGATCTTGGTTATTTAGTGTTTCCTTGTGGAACTTTTCCAAATGGTGTTCCCAGAGTCCCAAAATAACTTGAGACTTGTGGAAACCAGGGAACAGTCAGATTTTTCATACCAGTACATACTACATTAGCTTTTTCAGGCAGCCAAGCAATGGAAGGAGTGAGTAGGATGGTAGTTAGATGAAATGCATTTCCAACCTTTAGAAGTAAGCAGGTTTTTTGGGATGTTGTGTTTTTCCCCCTCTTCATTGCAATTGTCACTTCAGTTGACCTCTACTTAATCTGTCCACAGCTCCCACCACAGCTTTTTGAAGAACACAGTCATGCAGGTGAAAATTAGACTGACTGAGGATCAAAATAGACTTTTCTATCCTATGTATTGGAGAGTTAATCATGTGGCATAGAACACAGGAACAAGAGACTTAGATCTGGATTACCTGGATCAAAGGCTTCACCATGTGGCATTCTCACCCCTTGGATCCAGCACAGTGGCTCAGATGTCCAAGTATCACAGAACTTAGAGGCAAACCAGAATGAATGCCAGTGCTCTGTGAGCTTCTATAGAGCAGAATGTCTCCCCACTCACCAGCAGCATCAGAGGCTCCAGTCCTGCAGAGCAGGAGGTGGTGCTGAGAGTAGCAGTGCATATATTGCCACTGTCTGAAGTAGGTTTTGCTGTCATGGGTGAAATACAGGGCTAGAAGGAGCTGAATCCCCTGTAATACCACCAGTGGGATCCAGTTTTTCACCAGAAGTTTGTACCTGTATAAATTATTCAGACAATAAGAGCTAAGGAGTCCCAAATGGATTTGATTTAACAACCCTCTTAGTCTCATTGTGTCCCCATTGCTGCCTCCTTTCTCTGCAAAGAGAAAACAAGAGCAGAGATTTCTGCTTTCGAGGTAAATGCCGTGTTGCAAGTCCTTCTGGTCTGGTGCCCAGCCTGCAAATGAGAGTCTGACCAAGTCTCCTCTGCTGTGGTGACAATGTTCAGCTGCTATCTAGGAGCATATCAAAAACTTAGCAAGACAAATAAGAGATTAAATGGTTAAGGGGATAGAGAAGGCAGAGAAATTTATAATTAAAACTGTCAAGTTGCAGTGAAAGGAGCACATAGCCTGGAAGGAAAGCGGGTGGGCGAGCAAAGTGTCATATTTGCAGGTGAAAGTTGGCACTTGAACAGCATTTTAAAGCACTCCAAAGCCACCTCCAGTGACACCTCAGCTGCATTGTATATTCTGTCAGAGGCTCTGGCTGTTCAGTGTATTGTGGCTGTGACTCACACACAGACCCTGCCTCTTGCTGCCTCACTAGATCCTGTACAGAGAGACAGGCAGGGGTATTGTGTGAGACAGGAGATAAATACGTGCAGGTTGTTGTTCCAGCACACACGTGCACCAGAGTGGATGAGTGCCTATGCACAGAGGTACAGACGTGAAAGCCAATCCCTCCAGCCCCTGGTAATTAATTGTATTCTCTCAGAAACCATATGGATTTATTAGGATGTGTATGCTTAACATGATGTTGATAAAAACAACTTATGAGACTTAGGCTGGAGTTGAGACTAGAAGGATGTGAGGGGGAAGATGCACATGAAATTAATACTCAGCTTTTTTTTTTTAAATTTGTCTGCAGAGCAAAAATGTACTCTAGCTTAACATCCCAGATCCTATTCTTATGAATGTAGGGAAAATTCTCTTTCAAGTACAGCAATTCTCTTTCAGTACTGGTGGAGCCCCATCTGTCTCTGGCCATGGTCACTCTGTAGTGCAGCCCAGCTGAAGGGATCTTCTCCACCAGTCCAGCACAGAGCACTGCCACTTTCTTACTGTTGTCACAGTGCAATGTCAGAGGTGTGGGGCTCATTCCAGGCTGGAACAGTGCAGATGGACCTGTGGTGTGCTGGAAGGGCTCAGATGCACATGGAAGTGGGGATAGTGGGAAAGGAAGCCAAGATTCATCAGAAGAACTCTGTGGAAAATTGTGGCTCTGCTGGAATTGGATTGGGATACAAATGGATAAAAAAATGGCCAAAACAAATGGAAAACCACACCTGTTTCTTGTGAACTTTCCTTTCTAAAGGAAAGATTGTCACTTCCTGCTGCTCTTGTGTCTCTGAGAAGATGCTGAGGGTGTAGGCTGCTGCTACCTGGACCATGAGTGCTAAAGGAAGTAGGCAAGGGCCCTTGTCAGAGCAGCAGAGAGAGACAGAATCAGAACAGTGTAAGAGGAAAGAAAAAGCATTTTCTTTGTCTCTGTTTAGGGGTGTTTTTCTCTGTTTCCTCCCCCTGGGCCATTTCCCATTCCTATTTCTATTTGTTCTTATTAAAACTTGTTTTTAACTGGAGGAAAATTTAAATTTCTGGAAGGTCAGATTTCATTTTTAAAGTAACAATAGCATGCTTTCTGGTTAGACTTTCAAATATACCCCTAACCATTTAAAAATACTTAATCAGCAGCTTTATCTATGGCCCATTATTCAACATTTAATCTATAATGGCTTCCTTTTAAACTTTAACAGTTACTTACTACCTTAAATCCCTATTTAAACATGAATTTGAGGATTTGGACTTGTAAGGGAGAATAAGCAATAAAAGCAGCTGAATGCCTGAACAAGATTCTGCTATCAGTCCAGTATGATCAGAAATTAGGAATAACTTGAAGAATAGAAAGCATCTGCTCTCTATTTCCCTGTCTAATCTGTTTGTTCTGTCTAGCCTACCCAACATGTTTTTACATCACACTCTGTACTTGAGAATTATTTTCTGAAGATGGCATTTTATAGCACCCTCCAAAAAGCACCAGCATCTCGTTAAAAGATAAAAGTCCCATGCAATTCAAAGAGAAAGCAAATACCCATTCCAAGTAATAAAGCTGTGCCTCATCTTCCATTGAACTGCAGGGGGCAGCCAAGAATTTGGGTAAAGTGTTGCTACCCGGATTTATCTCGTCGGGCTTTTCCTGGAATGAATACTTATTTTTTGTTTTAGTGCACAACTTGTGTTTTCATCTGTGAGAAAGTGAATCATGAGAGAGGATGTGCTGTAGTACTTTAGTACAGTCAAGTGTCCTTCCTGACAGTGCTCAGCACTGGAGATTTCAAAGAGGGATGTAACCACTTGCCATAGTGGGCAACTGCAGAATGTCCCTGTCCCCTGGGGGAATGGTTTTCTATCTTCAGACAGTATTTTATTTATACCTGGGAACACGAGAATTTGTAACATTTCTGAATAATTATAATAACAATAATTCCATCTAATGAAATGTTCCAGTGCTCTCATTTTCTTTGTAACTTACTAGTGCTTTTTGAATATTGCATTGCTCCTCTCTGCACCCTGCTATCTTGTGAGTTTTATAGATTGGTTGCATGTTGTGAGGAGAGAAAATATTTCCTTTCATCTGCTGCTCTTTCACCTTTGCAAATGCATCTTTATCCTCCACTGTAACAGAATAATTGAGAGTGCCTAAATTGCCAGGCATTTTGTAAACAACTATCACCTCCCTTCTCATGCATCTAGTCCTGAAAGAGGAGAAATTTTTTAAATCTTATGCCTCTATCTACTTTTATCACCTACTTTGGATCCTGCTTATTTATATGGTATATTTGAGATATAGGAAACCAAGAATTCAAAATGGGTTTTCTAGGGAAAGTGTGGCATATTTTAAAGTAAGTTTTGTAGTATTTTTTGTGTTGTCTGTGGCCTTGCAATTGAGGTTTATCATTTTCAAGAAGGGTGGTGTCTTCCTGGATTAATCAGCTCTATCCTCATTTGGTTTGATGAACTGTATTGGAGAAACCCTTTTACCTTTAAGCAGTTTTCTTGGACGATTACTGGCCACAAATGGGGTTGATGAAGGACGCCAGAATCTCTCATGTGCGTGCTCATAAAAAGTGATGCTTTTTTTTAGAACTTTTAGATTTCAGTCTTAATGTGTCTGTCTTGAAGACAGAGCTTATTCTTACCCCAGAAAAGACTAAGTAGAAAATAAAGAAACAAGTGGATGAGGATGTGATGCTGGTAGTTTGTGAGAGGTACAGAACAGAGAGAAAAAGATGGACAGTCCCTGTCAGAGGTGGATTTGGAAGGGTAAGGGCAGGACAAGACTTAAGCCCTCTCCCTGCCTTCCCCTCAGCTCATGGGAGTGATTCTCAATATTACAGTACCTAATTTCAAGAACTCAGGATTAAAAAAAGGGTTGAGTGGAAATATAAATAATGGATTAGGCTGAAAAATTGGTTTAGGCACTTTGACAATGTCTCTGAGGTGTCTTTGCCCCTTTCAAGGAGAAACAGATTGGAGACATGAGATGCAGAAACATGGCTTTTGTTCACTTTTCTCCCTCACGTTTTAAAATCATATCCAAACTCTTTTTGTGCAAATGTGCTGCTCATGATCAAAGACTTATCTCGGAGCAGAGAAAGTCCCTGGAGAGCAAGGCCTGAAGGCTAAGCCTGCAGTGCAGCTGGCTGTGTCCCAGGCTGTTTGGGAAATCTAGTCATGCATGACCCAGCATCTGCTGATCCAGTGAGGGGGAGCAGTGTACCCCAGGTCCTTCCCTGACTTTTGGTCCTCGCTCCCTTTGCCAGCCCAGCTCCCTCTGGAGGCCATGCTCCATCAGGAGTTTGCCCTCACCAGTGTCAGGTTCTCTGTAAGGCTCTTCTGTAACACAGCATCTACTAATTTCCTGAATTTTCTCAGGAATTGAATACTCTGGTGTAGAAGCTGGGATTTATCTGGGAAGGGATAATGGACAGGAACAGTTGAGCTCTTTGCCCTTTTCTGTATATTTTCCCTCATGTCTTGTTTCTGGCATTTCCATCCACTGCCAGAGTGACTCTAATAGCAACCAGCTTTTGGGGAAGAAGCAACAGAAAGATGTTCAGAGAAACTTCAGAGCTGGTGCCCTGCAGGTATGACAGGAACAGCCATGGAAGGAGCATACCTGTTTGCACAGAGATCTCTCCTGCCTTGTGATGCCTTCCTGCCTTTACTGCCACCCCTGTGGGACACTGGAGTTGTGTGCCAAGAAGGCTGCTGTTAACACAGATCAAACACCTCACAGAGAGCAGTGCCCTTGATCTGTCATTAAAAATGTCCTTGACACACTGTGGCATCAGGAGGAAGGCTTGTGATGCTGATTGCTGGCAGCACTGTTCTACCATGGATGTCACACAGAAAGCCCTAGTACATTTTGTTTTAATTTTGAGAGAGGGAGGCTGGCTTGGTTTTGCTGCTTCTTTTTTTTTCTTTTTCTTTTTTTTTTAAGAGTTTCCCCAAAGGGCATATGACAGTATGAGGGTAGGCCTGTGATCCCAGGAAGGTGACCTTTCCATCCCTGTAGTTTCTGGTGGGCTATTTTATTATTTTGTTTAAGGTTTTTTGTTGTTTAGTTTGGCGGGGGGGGGGGGGGGGGGGGGTATAGTCACAGAATGATGTTCCTGTGCATTCTGCAGCCTTGTAGGACTGTCCTCTCAGTTAGATTAGATTTAGGGTTTTCAACTACTTCACAGCCTTTATACCTTCTGAGTGTTCAGCCTACCTCCATCTTCTCTATGGCAATAGCAAAAGCTGGAGAGTTTCCCTTGTATGCACCTTGATTTTTCTAGAACTTACCTGTGCTCTGTAATGATTAAGAAAATTAAGACATGAGGACATATGCCCTTGTTTAGTCCCTGATGATGGGTCAAAAGTGGAAATTAATAAGACAGGAAATTTGTTTCTACTCTGCAGTCAGTAAAGGAAATTCACTGGAACCAAATTAATCATGAAACAGGCACAAAGAAGGGAACAGATTATCAGGGAATTAACTCATTAATTAGGTTCATACCAAAATTGAGAAAAGGGTTTTCTTCAAGATAACCACCGACTTCAAAGTTCAGCAAGAGTTGGTCTTGGAGTACAGAAAATTTTATATCAGAGCTCTGGCAAGGTTTATTTTAGCCCAGCATTTGGCTGGTTATAATGGTTTATCAGAAAAGCTGCAGGAAGGCATTCAGCAGCTGGCATCATCTAACCACAAAGTGTGAGGACAGAAACTATTATCAGCCATTCACATCACTAAACTCTGGTTCCTGGTGTTAACAGCAGTGTGGGAGCCCTCTCTGTTATGGCACCTTGCTAAATTTAGAGCTTGATTGCAAATCCTCCAGTCAATAGCAGCTGCTTGCTGGTGAGTTTTTTTCCTAGCATGAGGGTGAGCAGAAACCACATGCAGATTTAAGTGAGGTAAAGTGCTAAAACACCATCCTGCATGTGGCACTTCTCAGGACCCCCAGCACGCCCCCTTTGTTCCAGTTCTCAGCAGCAGGGCAGGATGGAGCTAAATTCCAGTGTTTCCAAGTAGATGGGGTTTGGTTGGAGTCTCCTCGCTGTTCTGATGGGAGCTTCTCTCCATGAATCTTTCTTAGGCTGTAGCTTGAACTCAGGGTTAATTTAGGACCCACACAGCCCTATTCTTGTTAAATCAAGATTTATGCTGCCTGTCTTGCTCGCTGCACTTGAGCACGAGCCTGCTTGCTGTGCAGGTGAAATGTCTCCTTTAGTGCTGCCAAGTACGGATACCCTGGTGAAGGAAATGTAGGAGAAAGGAAAAGAACTCTTTTGTAACTCTCTGCTCTGTGCTGTAAAATCCTGCCAGGTCCCTTCACAGCCCTCGTGGTGAGACCTGCTGCTGCCAAATGCCACAAGGTCCCTGTCCCTGGGCTGGGCTGCTGCAGCAGAGCTGGGATCAGTGTTGAGCTTGGTTTCTGTAGCATGTTCTTAATGAACTAACAACCCAGAGCTAAACACTGGTTGAAATGAGAGTGAATCCATGTGAGAAAGGCTCCCTGCTTCCTCACTTACCCTTTCCCATCTCCTGCTTTCACTGACTCTCAGCAGGAACGCAATCAAACCACGCTGGGGAACATCTGAGCTGCCTATTTGCCACTTAGGACTTCCCGGGTAGTGAAGTTTCCACATTGTTTATTTAGAGCTAAGTGTTCTGCTGGGTCTCTTCTCACCTTCTGTAAATAACAACTGTCCTCAAAATTCTTCAGGCTGATTACTGAGGCTGACAATCTGTGTATTTTGAGTTGCTGAGCCGTATTAATCTATAATATACTCTGGCCCGTGGATGGGAAAACTAATGCATTGAGGGTGTCACCAGAGGGAAAAGCCAAAGGACATATTCTTCCTGGACACATGAAGTAAAGTGCTCTGCTTGGGATGTGATTAAATCTCCCAGCAGCAGCAGCAGTGCATGAAGTGTTAGAGGAGTTTGCCTTTGAAATCAACATGATAGAGATTTTATAGCACCAAAACTAACTCAATTTTAGAAAAGATGAGGCATGGGTTTGTTTGTTTTTTCCTACCTGTAGCTACCTGTCATGGTAAAGTTTATTCCACTCAATATAGGAATTGATGGCAGAGGGGCAAACACATATACGCAGAGAAACAATACCCAAGTCCTTCAGTTGGCACCCAATACTAACTTTATGAACCATCTAAAAGTTTTGTACCTGGCAATGCCAGTTTTCAAGCACTTCTTTACAGTCATTGAGAGCAATTCATCCCATCAGTCTTGCACACCTTTCATAGCTTCCACTAGTAGCAGGGTAAGTGACTGGGAGGTGCTGTTTCACCAGAGGGATAGGAAAAAAATAAAAAGAAAACAGAAGGCATAGTCTAGGGCTGAAATATCTTCTCCTTTCTCTTTTGGATCTAAACCTCTTCATATCAGAGTGTAAAAGCTGGAAATGCATCTCCTCAGACCCAATCAAAAAACACACTCTAGCAGCCCTTGCTAAAATGCAGATGGGAAAGTAAATATGAGGTTCATGGATTATACAATTATACAGAATTCAATCCAGAGTTTGTACTGTGATAATTCAGTCCTGTGTAATCCACACCAGGCTGATAAAATATCAGCTTGTCCTGTGGATGTGACACAAGGTAGTTGAAGACTTCTCTGTGCTTTGGAACAGAGCAGTTAAGAATGCAGAGTACACATTCAGGGGGCAAAATATTTCTTCTTTGTGCTTTTAATACAGCAAAATGCTTTGTTGCTTCTTTGGTTTCCTTCCTTCAGTCACAACAAAGGAATGTTGGAAGTGGCTCCAGAGAAACAAAGCCTAGAAAAGAAAAGGGATTTAGAGAGAAGAGATTAGATGAGATTTGTAAGAAAAAAAATTCCCAGTGCCATGTTCCCAGCTCAATCTTCTGAAGGGGAGCTCTTTGCTCGTGATTCACTTGGCAGCTCTGCCCAGAGTGGCCTCTCTCCTTCATCTCTGCTGCTGTAAATTAATACCCAGCCATAACAGCCCTGCCAAGCTCGGTTGCTGCTGATGTATTGTACACAGCTTTCATTAATGTATTTGTGCCCAGCAGCTCATCAGTGAAAGCTCCTTCTAATTCCCTTCCTTCTGATCAGCTCTGGAATTCTAAAGAACAGGAGTGAGTTTGCAAGAGAGGAGTGACCTGTGATGCTTTCTTGGTGTAACTTGAGCAAGTTTTATTCAAGCTTTTCTTTAACATTGCACAATTTAATCAGGACATGTTAATATAGACTTGTACCTCCTCATCTTCCTGTCTTTTGACCTTACAGTGATTGGCTTTTAATACTGTTGTCTCCAGTAGAGACTGATTTTTCTGGTTTGGGAGCCATGTGCAGACTTTTCCCTGCCTCCCATTTCTGATATGCAGCAATTCCTGCAATGGTTGGTGGAAAGGGATGGCAGCCACCCTGCAGTGCTCTGGCCAGCCTGAGCTCTTACAGCCCTGCTGCTCCTTTGCCTCTGCTCTGATAGTTGGTATGGAAATTATTCCTCCTATATTATCATTGTGGGGAATGAACTTTAAACTACATTTGTGTTTGCATAAAATTGGAGGAGTTAAGGGCTGGCAGGGATCTCCAGAGGTCATCAGCTTCCTGCAGTGAGGATCAACTTTACCTGCACCACTCTTGCTATGTTAATTTAATCTTTTCAAGGAGAGCTTTAATAATGGAATTACCAGACTTACTCCAAATAATCTATTTTAGCTCCTACCAGCTTTATATTTTCCAGGTATCTGGCTTGAGCCCTGTCTTGCTACAGGAAGTCCTGGACAGTAATTTTCTTACCTATCCAGCCTAGATATAGAATTAATTATTTCAATGTGTCTTCTGCACCGTTTTCAGTTGAACCAAGCCCTCCCTGAATTGCTTTTCCCAAGCTGGAAACAGATCTGTAGCTGAGATCTTAATAGTACTGGACCAAGAAAGCACAGATTAATTTATATGTCAGCCTAAATTCTCTATACCCACACAGTACTGTATTTGCATTTTTGTAAAAGAAAGGAATGGATGGCTCATTTTCAGCTTGCAGTTTTCAATAAGGCAAATCAGTGTATTTTCCCAGTAGAAATACTACCTTTTCATTGCTCCTCATTTTCTGTGTTTGTACCATTGATTATTCCTGACTCATTGAAGTAACTTGTACTTGACCCTATTGAATTGCAACTTTTTTTTTCAGGTTATATCTCTAGTTTTTCAAAATTATTTTGAATTTTAATGCAATTTTTGTCTTACTTTGGTTTCATCTGCAAATTTGATTAACATACTTTGCATTTTGTCTAAACCTTTAATGAAAATATTGAATTGTACCAAATCCACATCCAAGTCCTGCAGAAGCTCATTCAACACATTCGTTTTGACAGTGAAATGCTGAGAACTGTCCTGGGTACAATTTTCTAAACAGTTTATATAATTACTCTGCTGTGATTCACCTAGATCCTGCTGCTTATTTGCTGCAAGAACTTGAAATGGTTTCAAAAAACTTTCCTGTGTGACATCTTGTCCATGGGGTATTCTCCTGGTACCTTCTCAGAGAAGCAAATTAGAATGGGCCATCGTAATTTGTTCTTGACAAAGCCGTGTTGACTGATTCCCACTTCTTTTCTCCTAAGTGCTTCCAAATTGTTTCTTTGCTCTGAGGAACTGGAGTTAACCTGACAGGTCTATCGTTTGCTGTCTTCTCCTTTTTCCTGTCTTCAAAAGACAGTCACTCTATTGTGTCAGTTATCTGGTTCATCACCAGCCCTTCCTAAGCTCAAAAAAAAATAATCATTAACAGCTTTGAGCTTGATTGAGTCAGTTCCTCAGAGCTGCAGAAGGAATACAGTAGATGCAGATCATTTGGAAAATCTGAGCAATTTAACTTCTCTAACCAATCTCTTTTGTCTTCTGGGCCTCCTTTGTTCTTAACAATGTTAATTCATCACAGCTGACCTTTTATGAAAACTTGTGCAAAAATCACTCTTCTCAGCCTTGTTGTCAATAAGTTTTCCTTCTATAAAAAGTGGACTAACAAATTATGTTGCATTTTAGTAGTAATAAACGTAAAGAATGATATCCTTTGCTGTGGGATATTTTTGCCAGTCTCACCTCACTTTGTGCTTTCATTTTTCATGCTTTCCTTAGCTGTTCTTTTTGTACGTGTGCACTCATTAGGCTATTCTAATTTTTTTTAACTTCCTTTGTATTTTCACCATATATTTGAAGTCAGTTAAGACCTTTTGGTATGACCAAGCTGGTCTGGCTACATTATGTTGTGGTAAAATAGCTCAACTTTGTATTTTTTCTCAGGAATGTACCAGTTTTTTTTAAAGTCTCTTATAGAAAGAAAATTCTCAAGGATCCTCCCCCACACTTCCACCCACCTCCACTGAATTCTTGTCTGTGGAAGATTTACATAAAACCTTGGCTGCTTGATCCTACTCTTTCACTAGGCTTTGGTGGAGTTCTTTCATGGAAGCACCTTTCATGGTTCTGGGGCTTTTGTTGTCTTTCTTTTTTGGCAGTGCTTGCAAGGAAAATGCGAGTTTGTGCTTTAATGCTAGAGAAGTTCATGTTTTATGCTGGGTTGACAAGGTATTTAAGAGTGAGAAAATCTGCTCAATATCAGGGTTCATTACTTGTGAAGGAAACTGTGTTCAGAGTCACCTTTGCCTGGATACCATATTCACAGTCAGACAAAGTTACAAGATGAATAAACCCCCATTATTCTGTTAAAGTGTGTCTCAAACAAAGATTGCAAATTTCATCACACGCTTGTTGCTGCAAAACGACACGCAAAACCTTTGCTCATTTTATCTAAAGACCTTGGCTTTATCTCCTATTCTGCAAGTTGTGTTTCCCAAAGTCTCTTCATGCTTTGAAGGGATTGTCAGGAGTTTTTGATCGATTGAAGGTGTTAAAAGCAGATTGGAGTTAGACTCCAGTGTATTGCTGCTCCTTTAGTCTGGTGATGCTCCATAATAGCCCAGAACTGGCCTACAAATCATCTGATTATATTGGCTGGGTGCCTGATGAATTTAAACCCAGGGAGATTTGCTTTCAGCTCTCTTGCTGGGTACCCTTGGGCTACCTTGTGGAATGAGGGGAAATCCAGTAAATTTAATAGCCTTGACACTGGTCAGGGTCAGGTTTTGTTTTGTTTTTCATTCTGACTTTAGTGTATGTAATTGTTTATTTCATTTGTTACTGGCCATCCAGCCTTGTGCTGGAGTGAGGTTTCTGGGAGGCCACAAAGAAGTTGCCCTGAAGCCTTTTCCTCTCCAGGCTGAACAGCCCCAACCATCTGAGCCTGTTTTGACAGGAGAGCCTGCATCTTCATGAAGCAGGTTTGCTCTCTCCAGTAAAGACTTCTTGGCTCCCTGTGATAATTCTCTGTTTCACAGGGCGCTCCAAAAAGTTAAACTTTTACAACTTCTTTTACAAAGGCTGTAGGCTTACTGGGATAGAACAGACAGCATTTCTGAGTGTTCATACAGGGGTGGGTGGGTTTAGGTGCTGGAATGTGCTTCCCTCAGTGTTTTAGAGTGTATTATCAATTTTCCCCAGTGCTTATTATCTGAAGATTGAAATCTGTGGCTGCACTCTGTTGGGTTTGTGTCTCCTCTAATTGCAGTGTCTTCTAGCTCGTCCTGATTTATAGCTTGCTGAAAACCATGTATCCCATAGGATAGAAAGCATGATGTGCAGTTTTATATGGCAGGACAGATACCAATGAAAAATGAAGACCAACTTTATCCGAGCTGGAAAAAATACTGAGGAACCAAAGGGAGAAATTGAAAAGAAAAGGAAATGTGACAATAAATGTTGACCATACCCCTTTCCCTTTGCTCTGAAGCCTTTTGGCCTTTTAGACCGGAGGTTTTCAAAGGGGGGTTTAAAGGACCAACTGTTTGCTAAATAACCTTCATTTAGAGGGTATGGAATGTTGTCACTCAGGGAATTGCCCATTTCAGGTGAGTTTACCTGTGTTCAGTGGAACTGCACCACACCTGTAATGGTGGAAAGAAGGAAAATATGAGCTTCCATAGTTTCTGAATGCCATTATGCTTCTGAAGAGATGAAAAATGTTCTCTGAGTATGGCCGTAGTCTGAGGTGGCTGTGAGGTGAAAGAGGCTGAATCAGAGCTCCATGCATATAGTAAGAGTTCTTCTATTGAATTCAGTGAGCTCTGAATTAGACCCCAAGTGTGCAGTGTGTGAGAGAATGCAGTCTTGAGCAAGAAAATTTCAATACTTCCATTTATTTTTTCAGCATATTTTTTTCTAATAATGGGGTTGGGGTTGGTTTTGGTTTTTTTGGTTTTTTTGTTTGTTTGTTTGTTTTTTGGGTTTTTTTTAGCAAAAGGTACTCTGATGTCCTGCCTGCAATCTGAAGAATAATAATTATTCTTGATATGCAGTCTTTTAGCTGAATGTTAAAACAGAGGAAAAGATAATAGGGGAAAAAAGACAAAAAAGTTTTCTTGGTTTCTTATTCTTTACACCTTCAGGGAAGGAGCAGACACATTTGCGAGTTCAGAGTTATAAAGGAAAGAATAAATCCAACAGTGCTGAGAAACAAGGCCTTAATTGTGCTGAATTACTCTGTACGTGAGAACCTGCCCTTGCCCAGCACATGTATTTTTGGAGGATGAGACTTGGAAAAACTCTGAAACAAAATTTTTTTTGCAAACCCTGGAGAACGTGACTTGGAAATTCCTAGATCATTTGTTTCTGTTTTCTCTTGCTTTCTTTATCCCATATCAACAACTTCCTATTTCTAATGGTTTCTTCATTTATGGTTTTGGCCTTTGCTTTTCTCTCTGTTCCAGCCATATTGTATGAAGCCAAGGCTTTCTAATCTGCATTTGTAACACATATCCAAGAGGATATTAGTTTCAAAATGAGACTAGAAAATAGTACCTGGCTCCCTCAGATAAGCTTGAGACAAAGCCAGAGCAGTACTGAACTCTTTGGAGTCCTGGTTATTCTATTGACTTCTGCTTCCCTTTTGCTCCAGCACTGAAATGCAGTTGTAGTTCAGAAAAGTGGCACCAAGCAGTAGCTTGTGGGGTGTCATATTCAATCTCTGTCAATGATGTCCAAGTCAAATCAAAGGATATTTTCTCCCCACCCCTGTCACATGAGCACTCTGGCACCAGATGTACTACCTGAGATCTCTCAGACAAACTGGCTGCCTCCTTAACTGCTGCACTGACACAGAATGTAGAAACAAAAACCTCTAAGCAGAATTGTCTGTTTTTGTGAAGTAACTGTTTTACTTATATAACAGTATTGTGGTAGCTCCAACAAAATTCAATGTCTAATTAGCTTTTTCCTTCTTCTGTACTGCATGACACAAAGGAAACAGAATATGCCTTCGAGCTTTTGGTGTAAAGAACTACAACCAAGGAATATTCTTCCACAGAATATAAATATTTCCAAATAATATTTTGATGCTGTTGATGTCATCATGACTAGTATTTATCTGCCCAGTGTCCAGGGCTTTGTGTCATGAGAGAAAAGGCAGATAAATAACACAAAATGTCTCCAACAAATGCGAGGTTTTGTGCTTGTTTTGATCACAGTTGCATTCCTTCTGTGTTGCTTTCTGCCAGCATCCTGGGGCTAGGGGTGATCTGGGACAGGGGGAGGTGGAAGAACAGATTATAAAACAGTCATAGAAAGGACATGCAGAATTTGCAATGGTGTGCATTGTTGATTTGAAAGCTGAGTTTTTCCAGCAACAAAACAGAAACAGAGTCCATGACTTCAGTGCATATGGCAAAACACTGGAGAAAAATCATAGTCTTATGTCCAGATTTTCACAAATGGAAGAGAGGCAAAGGTACAAAATAAACTTACTCATTGTAATTTTCCAGGTATAGAAATAATTGTTTCAGAAGGAATGATTTAAGTGTTGAATGGTGATGGGACTTGATAACAGCCTGTGCTCAATATCCTGAGAAGTGATGTATTAATGTCTTGTTCCTATTTCTGAGTCACAAAGGAAACTATGATGTTCTTCCTTTCCTGAGGTTCTGAAAGTGCTATTTAATCACCTAAAATTATTTTCTCTAACTTAACCTGTCAAAAAGTTTAGTTACATCTTTGTAGAAGTATGTCTATGCCGTAAGTCAGAAGTTTAAAAAAATAAAGAAGAAAAAAAAAAGAAAAAAAACCCCCTTGGTTTGTAGGCCTTTTGGGGATTTTGGCACAGTTTGGGTTCTTCAATAGCAGTGATGCAAATTAAATTAGCTACAATTTATTGATTTTCCAATTTAGCTAAATCAGATTTTAGTCCTATAGAGTGTTTGCACATGCAAGTGCACTGAAATAATTCAGCACATCTTAGGCAGTTGTATTTTCATAGCTGCCTCAGCATCTCTCTTGGAGAATGCTGGGGAGGGACATCCTCTCTTGTGCAGATGGGCTGGGAGGAATGAAGATCAGGAATGTTTCTAGCCTGATCTTCACAGGTGAAAGATTACTGCACTTGGGAGGAGCAGACTAATGCGAAGGGAACTTCCCCTACATCCATCTGCCATCATCTTTATTAATGTCTTTTCTTTCAGCAAAGAATTAGATCCAGAAGCATTTAAAATGTCTATTTTTCTAGGAAAAAACTGTGAAGGGAAACAATTTCTAAAGATAGTCTGAATACCTCTCTGAAGTAGCAGGCACTTGACCCCTTCTAGTCAGCCATCCTAGAGCCTTCTTGCTCCCACCACATGGAACTTCACTAAAGTAAAATCCAAGTACGGTAAAAAGCACTTTTTTTTTCCCTTACTGCCATTCTTTTTCACTGATGGTGGAGGGGGAAGGGAATTGCTTCTCTGAGATAACAAAACTGTGAAAACAGAAACAAAGGCATAAGAACTGCGTGCCTTCATCCTGCACAGCATTGCCCTGCACTGATGGAGGCTTTCTCTGGCTCTGCATTTTGCTCTGAGCATATTGATGTGAGATGAGGTCATGGTACCTTGGCTTCTAACTAGATGAAAGCTGCAATGCAAAACACCTCCTCTGGAGTCCTCTTAGGAGGAGCAAAAAAAGAAAGCATCACATCAGAGAAGGGAAGAGATAAATAGGGAGTCAGGGAAGGATGGCTGCAGAAAAGCAGCAGTGAAGTCTGGCCCTTCCAGGAATACATTCTCCTTCCTGCAGTGTTTTTCCAAGTTCTGATTCTTCCAGGCTGTCAAGGAGAAAGGACAACTATCCATTTTCAGGAACATATCAAAATCTGATGATTCCTGTATTTTATCACCGTTGAGGGCAATTTTCCAATCATGCTGCTGCTATATTTACTCAGGATGGCTGAATCCAGAGAGCAGAGAAATAGTGCAGCACTCATCCACAATTTGAGCCAAACTCAGTTCAGTGCCTGGGAACTTTATTTTATGGAGACAGTTGAGATTTATTACTTCAGTGTCAAAGGTAATGATTTGACCAAGTACATAAGTAGAATATTGCCCTTTGTGGAATGAGAATTTGGTCCTGTTTGCATCCCATTCTGTATGGATATGTCCAAATTTCAGGACCCTGGCAATGTACCAATTCAGTGCTTGCATGTACCACAGTCTTTTGTTTCCATAAATCCACGAGGCCAGAAAGGAACCATGTCCCTAAAATGTGATGGATGGACTACAGGCAATGCACCAGCCATGCAGCTCCCTACAACTTATGCTGTTAAGGCTTGAAGGAGAATCTCAATAATCTGAAATGATTGTAGTTCTGCTTTTGGGATAGCTGCTTTATTGTGCATGGCAAAGACATGAATGAGTGTGGAAAGTCATCCTTCCAAGTGCCAGGGAGCTCTTTTGTCACATAGCCTGTAAAAATGAATGATTTGGCCACCAAGAATGTAGCTTAGACAAGATTTTGGAAACGGGAAAAGAACCACTGAAAAGACACAAATATTTTTATTTCCACTTGAAAATGTCATGACTGTAAGCTCTGCTTCTTTGTCCCTTCTGCAACAAGAAAGAATCAGTCACATAGGCAAAGTTGAGGCATTTCCTTATGCAATAACATAGAGCTTCTGACTGGGGCCATAAAAGTTCTCACTGGTTTAACCCTACAGTTTCCCCATCCTAGAAAGGATGTGCACTATAAAGACTGATGCAAAAACATCTGCCTGTCAGAGGAAAAGTTGACACACTTGTGACTTTTAGTGCAGCTGTGTCAGAGTGGAAGTAGGGATGGTGGAAATAGCCTTGACAAAGAAGGAGTACCAGGCAAAGTGCAGGTGACAGTGCAATTTATCACATGGCTGTGAAATGTATTAGCTGCCTATCACCCTCAGTTATGTAAAACAAAAAGAAGGAGAATTGATTAAACTATGACCTCTTCCATCTACTGGCTGTCATTTTAGTACCTGTGATAGAAGCCGGTGTCTAGTCATTAAATGCACAGACTTCTCCATTTCAGTTTTGAGCAGTAGATTAATAGTTCATATTGTGTGATTTTTTCCCTCTGCCTGGCTCAGGACACACAGAGGAAGCTCCCCTCTGTGTACATCTCCCCTCTGGGGCCAGCTGTCCACCCACCACAGAGCCATGGTGGATCCCTGTGCCAAGGCTTTCTCCTCTTCTCTTTTGGCCCATGCTCTCTTATTCTTGTGTCTGGATCTAGATCTCTAGCTAATCCTGGCAGCACAACTCCTGATTTCTCCTGAACAGCTTGACATCAAATCCTAAAGGGAAGAGGGATGCATTGGGCACTTCTAGCCTCCCAGTCCTAGGGGAAGATATCTTCAAAAGTTTAGTTATACAAAGAATTATGGCTGACTCTATGACAAAAGAACTTAAAGCTGAAAATAATTTATCACCACACTTAAGGGCAAGTTTTACACGGGTCTTTTACAGTCTGTTTCCACCTGGTTAGTCCAGATAAGCTTTTAAAAGATCCCCTATTCCATAGAAGCTTGATACCTCCACCTCCCATTAACTGTTTAGGGAGATGCATAGCCATAAAGTTAAACTTAAAAAAGGTAGCTGCTAATTATGAAAATTAATTAGCAAACTTGCACAGACTCTTTAATCAATATAGGTAACTACCTGAGCTGCGACAGTAACTGAGCTGCAGGCAGACTGCAGAGTAAGAATTGCAATATGAGTGTACTGCCTCTGTGGCAAGGATTTATGAGACAGTATAAGCCTTTATAGTGCAGGGGGCTACCAGGCCTTTGAGAATCATTCTGGCATTTCAGTGGTCCAAAGTGAATACACAAGGGCTGCCCTTTAGGCATCTGTGTATCTTCATCCATCCCTATGCCAGGTAACCTGAACATCTAATACTGAAGGGCAGGGTGTCCATGGATTATTAATATGCACTTGCTTGAGACCTCTGGACTACCAAAAGATGCTAGAACGAGCCTCTGCAGACCCAAGATCAGTCATCAAGGATTTTCCTTCAGGAATTAGGGATATATTTAATGAATTATCATTTAGTGGAAACATTATTTTCATTAGAAGTTCACCTTGTGACTGTGCCACAGGTACCCTGATGTGAGAGCACCTCTCCTGAGCAGCTACCCTTAGCACCCTTTCCCATTAGGTTAGAATATACTTCGTCCTGCCTGGAAGAGTCCAATTTCCCTGTTATTGTAGTCAGTTACATCCTACTGCATCAGTGAAAGGAATACAGTGGGGATATGAAAGAATTTGGGAAGATGACTACCCATGGGCTGGCAGTTGGCCAGTGTAATCTGATCCTGCTACAGAAAATCCTTCTTGTTCTGGTTTTAGAATGTTCCTATTGCAGACTTTTCTAGGATGAGGTGTGAGAAATAGTGTGAACATGCCTGAGTTGTGCTGCTGTCAGATCCTCTCCTGAAGTATTAAGCAGGAGGATTGTGTTCATTTGCCTCTGGATGATGTCAAAGATCGAAACTTCTGCAGCTAGACCTGGGCTATTTGTGCTTTCATTTTGTACTGCCTTTCATTTGAGTAATAGAGCCAGGGAGAGGGGTAAGCCTAGTAAAATATAAATAAAACACCAGCAGAATGAATAATGGATCCAGCAAGTTCCCAGTGTAAAGAAAAGCAGTGTCAAGCTGCTCATATTTGTGCCAGCTCAGTAGCCATGTAGGACCTTTCTGGTAGCTAAGCAACAGAGGCCATAAAGACATCCAGGCCACATGAGCTATATCCTCAAGCTTTTTTCCCTATGGGAAAGCTGTGAGAGTGGGCAGACAGGTAGGAGAGAAGCCAGCAGTGGATGATTTCTTCCTATATTTCAAAGAAAGGACTAGAATCTAGTTCTGTAACGTGTTACAGAAGAAGAAAAGTTCCATGAATTCATATAAGTCTGGGGACCTTACAAAAGCCCAGTATGCATTTTGGAAAGTTCACAGAACCTTTGTGTCCCTGGGATTCACCAGTTACCACCTAACAAATACAAGTCTCCTTATGTTGATTATAGAGTTCTGCCTGCTTTAGTTGCCTGGGTCTATTAGTCACCAAATTAAATTTTGTATAAGTAATAGTGAACCACTTTCAGGTAGTTCTGCTCAGGAAATAATGAAGAGCAGCCTGAAAATCAACTTACCTATCCATTTATTCCGTGGATAAATGCTGGAGAAAGTCATAATAGCAATAACTGAGATTTATTTAAGTCCTTTCATTTGAAAGAATCCCGGAGGGCTTTTCTCACAGCATACAAAGAGATTGCTCACTCCCTGCTGAAATGCAACACTTCTGGGGTGGAACATAGCAACTGCTCTACTCCATCAAGAACTACATAAAATTTGTTAACAGGTAAAGAGAGGAACAACGGTAGTATTTTTTGTAGACAGAATGTAATCTTCTTAACTGGAATTTATCCAGAATCTTGATTTTGAAAGTTTTGTGCTTGCAAAGAAAAAAAAATAGGTTATCAGGACCTTGATTTTTATATCTTATCCAAAGGACAGCTATATTTTGGTCACTCATTCAGTACAGAATAAAAAGCAAAACCATCTTGTATTAATTACTAGATCTTTACAGCATCTGGGTTTTCTTTTGAGGCCGTTCCATCATCCCGGCTCAGACTTTCCTGATTTGTAAGAAATCATGACATCATGCTCTTAAGGAGTTGCAGGTACTCTCAATGGAAACTGGATTACCTTTGCCTTTTTTTCCCTTGCCAAAAATGCAGTTTTTGGAGTTCAGAAGATGTCTTTGGGAGCTGGAGGAGAGATCCTGTGTGTTATTACTTGACAAGAGCACAGCACAGCTGGTTGCAGCACACCTGCTGCTCCACAGTGACCTCAGTGTCATGTTAGTGCAGGTGAGATCATGTGAGGACCTGCTGGAGGGTGAAAGGGGCTGTATCCTGTTGGTACCATCGAGTGGAAATCATGTGCATGTACACAGAACACAGGAGTTATTCCCTACAGAATGTTGCTCTTCAGTCAAGCTCTGCCTGTTTGCACATGATTTACCTTAGTGGTCTTCATTGCTTTCTCAGGCTGCTAAGAACTACTGCAAAATAATATTAAGAAAAATGCTATTATTTATCTATCTATGAGTGTCTCTACCCAGTAGTTATTAGAAACAAGTAACTGAGATTTAGGTTGGCTTTCCCTTTGAGCAGTAGGAGAACTGAGAGCTGATACATAGTGAAAGCCAGTAGAAAAATTTCCTTTATAAGTGACCTTCCTGACTAATGAGCAGTTGAGGGTCACAACCACAGAACAAATAAATGAGAAAAACTAAGCTGTAAATTATGGTAGAACACAAGAACATCAATCATTCTGCTTTGGCTTTAATATCTCAGACTGCAGATGTGGGCTGGATAGAGACAAGAAAACCAAGTGCCAGATCTAAAAGCAGTAAGGCCTTGGGCTGTCTGTGTCGTGGTAAGAAGACAGCTGTAAGCATCAGGTCATCATCTTTATTCCACTTCATCCCTTGTTTTTTACTGTGTTTTTCTCAGGATCTCTTTTCCTGCCATATTTTGTCAGACATATTCTCCTGCGTAAATGAAGCAGTGGTTTGGAGTTGTGTGTTTCTGTAAAGTAAAGGAAATGTTGATGAATTTATTGTTCATGGTTGAACAAGTGCAAACCAAAGCAGAGGCTGAAGACAGCACAACTTAAATTTCTGGTACATAATAGAGGCACATCAGGATAGTAACATCTTTTTTATCTTTAGAACAGATTCCTATTAAGCAGCTTCAGAAATCAGAATGCAGCTGGGCCTCTGTCACATACTGACTCTCCAGTGCCAGCAGGGCTACTGGTGAGCAAATGCCAGCAGTATTGCTGATGGTTTGCTTAAAATGTCTTACTTGTAGTTTGCCTTCTCTGATAGCACTTGACTGTGGTACTTAATTGCAAACAAATGTGGAAGAGGGAGTAAAAATCTTAGCAAGGGTATAAAAGTGGATTCAAAATGGGTGTTAAAATAGGGCAGAGAAAGCCCTGATTGCACCCCAACTGGTGAGGGCAGGAAGAACCTGGCTGGTAGAACCTCCTGGCCACAGAAGGCAGCCTGGCTAGTTGGCATATCCATTATTAGTCATCCTGTAAATTGATGTGGACTTGTTCCAGTACTTTGGTATTCATGGAGGACTTTGCTGGGGAACTTGGGATGCTGCAGAGTGGAGAAGTGGTTTGTTTGAATCAATAGGAACTTGGGCTTCTTTGGAAACTTTTTTTTTTAATCTTATCCATTCTGAAAATGCTGCTGAAACCACTCAACAAGGACCGTTTGTGAAAGTAATGGGCTGTTCTGGGCTGAATGTTCCCCACATCCAGTGGCTGGGAGCCAGCAACTCCTGCATTTTTCATAAAGTGCCTAAAGTACTGTCTCTTACACTTTGTGCTCTGGTTTTGTTGTCTGTAGAAATGGGAACAATAAATCCTGGTCTCCACAGCGAAGTCTTTTAAAACTTCCCTCCAAAGAGATAACAGCACAGTGCACAGTTTGCATCTGCTCAGCTCCTACCACACCTGGCTTTGCTCCATGCTGTGCAGACCTGGTCTGAAACATTCCCAGGAGCCAAGTGATTAAGGAGTGCTGTGCTGAGATAAAGGAGGAGAAAGGGGAGAAGAAAGATCTGTTCCGCAGGTAATGGTTCTAAGAGAAATAGGCCACACAGAGTGACTGTGCTGGAGAACCTGGCAGTCAGAGCATCACTCACCAGGCCAGCAGCAGCCTGCTGACTGCTACAAAGACCTTTCATACCCTTGGAAGGCACACACAGATGGAAGGGCAGCAGCCACTTCTCAATGTGGTGTTTGCTGAAACCTTGGTAATTGGCATTAGCACAGTGCTTCGTGGAAATCTTACTCGAGGAAGAATCTGGATGTTTTGCAGGTTTTTATCTGTATTACCCTGGGCTGCAAGAACACCTGTTACACAGGAAAACAGCTCTGCATATTCTGCAAACTGGCATCCATGAACAATTTATGGGAACAATAGCACAATCTTTCTTTTTCTATGATGTGAAGGATATATGACGATAAAATACTTTCCAAGGACATGCTGGAAATCTAGACCAGAATTTACATCGAGCCTGTTACTTTTTTTTTTCCCTTTAATACAATTGATATTTGTCATCTTTGTCAAGAGAGATTTCCTGGTTTACAAATTAGCCCTGTGGTTTTAGTGATTACTGCCAACCCTGTGCAGCAGGTCAGGGGAAGCAATGCAGCCAGGTGATTGAAATGCATCCTAAAAAGATGCTGGGTGTGGGCACAGAGTAGCTGTCATTTGTCAGCTGTCTAGGCCCCATCACTCTGTATCCAGAGAATGAAATCAAAATATTTCTCACCATAATGGAGTAGCTATAAATGATGCCATAAATATCTAAGCAAACACGGGAATCACTACTGCTCAGCTGTAACTTGCATATGGGATGTGACATATTGCTGTTCAGGAAAACTTAATTGAAACCATTTTCCATGAGAAAACACAGCTTTAGCAAAATGGATCTTTTTCAGAAATCAACGTTTCCAAGAATCTGCCTGTAGCATATTTTCTTGACACAAATCCTTTTTGAAATTGCCTCTTTTTTTTGTTTTGTTTTGTTTTTTGGAAAAAAAAAGAAGTTAATTTCATTTTTTATTACTTTCGGTATTTGTCTCAATTTTTCATACTATTTTAGTATTACCAATACAAAATATACCATTTGTTATAAAATACCTTTTTTCAAGGGGAAAAAAATCACAGTAGTTGTATGTTCTAGTTTGGTGCAATTCTATAAATTTGGAGTTTTCACTGGCTCTCTTAAGCTTTCCTATAATTATACATGCCAAAGTACAGTTTCCTTACTTGCTTTCCCTGTGAAATTTTGCTGGTGCAAATCATTCTCCTGTTATTTGACCTGTCACTTGTAAATAATCTGAATTGTGGGCTTGTGCCATTCTGTGTCAGAATTGTTTCACCTGTCTTGTACAGACTGTAAATCCAAAAATTGCATTTTCTGGGCAACAGGGTAAAAAGTACAGAAGAGAATACAAAGCCTATATTTATGGCATTGCCCAAAGACTGAACTGTCAACAGGGAAATAATACTTCTTTCTTATAAACACTATTATGCTGTAAGTGAAGTCAACAAGAGCTCTGCTGCTGGCCTCAGTGGGAGCAAGACTGGATCCAGGCAAGTAGATCATGCATTTCCTCATTTTACCTTTGCACACAGCCTGGTGATAGAGAGCTGAGGAGACTTTTGATTGACTTACACTGATGTGTGTTATTTGCAGCAACTTAAATAGCTGCTTTTATTATGATGATGTCGATAGGGCCTGCAGACCCCAATTAAGACTTGGGGACATCAGAGCTTGACATTGTGTAATTACAAAGGGAAATGTGTCTCTCTGAACTCATGATTCCCTGAAGCTGTGTGCATACTCTGTAGGAAGCACGAGCCTTTTTGTTAAAGAACAGTTTTGCACCTTTTATTTCAGTGCATAATTACTAATGGAATTAGTATCTTCATGCAAAACAGTTTCTTTGTTGCCTTCCTTCTAGAAATTTTCAGCTCTCCTTCAATACCAAGATGACCTCTTGGTCAATGTGAATTTTTGATCTCCAGGGAAATCTGTCTGTGTCCTTTCTTTTGTTTAAATCATTCTCCCTCCTCCACACATATCCACTCTTTTCTCTCTTGGATTTCAATTTGCTGTAGCATATTCTCAGTGCACAAGTCAGGGAGAACGAGATGGACAAATGCCTTTGAGATCTTTGATTTATCAAAATATTTTCATTCCAAAATGATGGCAGGGGAAATTGCATCATCCATATATCTGTCTGGGGAAGAGGAAGCAGCAGAATGATGGACTCTGGTGTCAGTGTCTGTTCCAAGGAAATAAAAAATGTGTGTGTGGAGAGTTAGAAGAAATAAAAAACGTGTGTAGGTATAGATGACTACTCTTTGGCATCCATAATTGAGGAGACATCTTGGCCAAATTTGTTTCTCTTGCTTTTGAAAACCCAAATAGATAATCTCAAGAGGGAAATCAGAAGATTTGAAAGTTCAAAGTTGAACTCTTGTCTTGTTGAATCTTGATTTCCAATTACAGCTCTATATTGATTTTGCTAAATTATTGGTCTCTTGTCTGGTTTAAATAGCTGCAGCTCCGTGGGTTTTCATGGAATTCCCTGATTTCTTCCTGTTGATGATCTCGTTCATTGTTGTAGCTGTGGTAGCTAAAACCCCATCCAAGATGAAGTCATTGTACTGGCTGTAATCCAGACACAAAGGAGGAGAAATACAAAGGAGGCTTAGGAGGAAAGTCCTCAGCTGGCACAGCCTTCACTGTTGTTGGGCCTCTGGTCAAATCTAATGGAGACTCAGTTTGATCCTGGAGATTTGCTTGTGTGTGAGTGCTGATTATGTTTTTGTTACACTGGAATGTAACAAAAAGGTTGATTGGTTTCTGAAGACTTTATGCTTTCAGATGCTACAGAGTGAAAAATCCATCTCTTTAAATGAGTGTCAGGAAATCAGAGACCAGCTTTAGGCACAGCAGTTTCTTGGGACAGGGGGTTGCTGGGGAAAACCTGGCTTAGCCTCTGTACTCCTTGCAGTGCTGAGAGAAGCTAAGATTTCAGCAGCCAAGGAGGAACCTGGGTTGTGCCTTGTCCTCACAGAAGCCAGGAAAATCCTGTCCCTTATGTCTTCTTGGCACTAATGAGTGCAGCCAGCATGGCTTTGCAGTCCATGCTGTCACCAGCTCTGCCTCTGATCCCTCCTCAGGTACTGCAGTTGGATTTTACAACAATTTCTGAGAATCCTGCCATCAGCTCCTGTCAGAGGCCCATCATACCAGTAATATAATATAGAGTTTGAATCCAAACCAACTCGACTGCAGTAGCAATAGAGGGTCCTAAGCAAAATGTATCTTTCACTTTTGGGGAATAATTTTTTACTATCAATTTTTCAGTGGTGCCTTTAAAATTTTCACATAGTGAACAGAAAGATTTGCATAAGAATTCTAATGCTGTACATATAATTTCTATAATTTGTATGAAAGTTGCACTGATTTAGGAAGGAGCTTAAATAATCCCTTTTATTTTTAGTGCAAACCAAGCCTGCCAGTGATGGAGTTAGAGGAAAAAAAATCAGCAAGGCAGGTTAAATAATCTTTTACTAAAGGCAGTATCTTATATTTCCCTCTAAAATGCCTGTCTGATTGATGTCAGAGATAGGATATGTATGGGTTTGATCTAGTATGCCATTTCCTGCATTCCTGAGACATTATAACTCCTACCTAGATACTTTCCAATCTAAACTGCTGCCCACTCCTGGCTGCACATCTCTGACTCTGCTCCTTTCCTGGCTCTGGATTTTGTCTTGCTGTCACAACCACTTTAGCTTGTCAGGCTGGCAGAAAACCCACCAGACAAAGAAAGAAGAGTCATCTACCAGCTGAGTGCACTGACATGTCCAAGTGCTGGATCCACTGACACCAGCAGAAGGACCCAGTCTGGAATAGGATCAAGCTTCCTGTTTAAAATACAGGATGCCAAACTTAGTTTAGATTAAACATCTGGCTTTTAGGTGCCAAATGAATCAAATAGTATCTGAACTACTCTACACTCTTTGCTAATGCATAGATAGTTCCTCTCAGAGTGTTAGAACTCATGGTGACTTCTTTTCTGAGTCCCGCTGTGAAAAATTCTTGTCCCCCAACTTGGAATTTCAGGGTGATCACAGTGTTTGTTGGCTGCAGCTTTTCCCCCAGTCTGTCATGAACAGTGATACAGCCTCCTGTGCAAAGGATATCCCACACTTCTTCACCTCCTCCTCTTGCAAGAATCACAGCTAGGTAGGTAGAGTGTCCTGCCCTTGCACTTCTTTTTTCTATAATTGAGCCTACTGGTGAAAAATATGAATGTCAAAATCATAAAAAGGAATAAGGCAAATTCCTCCATCCTCTCTACTTAGTTTTTCAAGAAATGTCGTGGATCTTTTACTGGAAAGGACCTAGCAGCAGGCAGGTCTGTATTAGAGAAAATGAGGTGAAGAACTATTTTTAAACCCACTGAAATAGTACCAGACAAATTCCATTTATAGGAACTTGTACTTGTCTTCTTCTGTGCCTTGAAAAGGATAATTATTTCTGTGAAGTAATGATCTTCATCATAAACAGGATCCTGAGTACTGGAACCTGGTGCCCTCCTTGATATTTCTATTATGTTTTTGGGACTAACTTTCCTCACTTCTTTCCCCTCACCTTTCAGCAAAGACACTGCAATATTGAGGCTTTTTTTTCTTTCTATTCATCCCGTTTCCTTCTTCATTATAAGAAAATTAGAAGCTTTGGAAAACCTCTTGTGGTGTTAAATTGTTACTGGCTAATAAAACTGCAGGAGCCATAGATGGTGGGGCTTTTTCCATAAATCAGCGGTGGAGGGAATTAGGTGGCAAGAGATGGAAGTGCAATGTTTAATCAGCTCTTGTAGGAAATCATTAGCTGCACACCCTCATTCCTCCTCTGGCTCATTCTTCATTCCCAATGGCTGCTTTGCCACCAGCCCATTAACATTTTTCAATGACTTCTAAATGCAGTGAAAACACACAAAAGTGGTGAAATACCAGTGGATGCTATGAAAACAAAAGGCTGAAGAATGTGCCTGTCTTTTGTTTGTTTTCTTTTTTTTTCCCTTTCCTTTCTTCATGCCTATACTCTTTTTTTCCTCACAATTAGAAATGAACCAAAGTAAATGACAAATGACCTCTAGCTTCGAAGATTTTTGTCCCCTCCACCAAATAAAAAGAGGCAGAAGATTTAGTGGTAACATGGACAAGAATAAGATTTTTTAATTTGATTTCCTGTATGTTCTCATTTATGGTTTTGTCGATTTCATGGCCTTTCACACAATCTACCATTGTGATCCAATTTCTGCAAAACTGATCAGAGATTAGACTTTTCACTTAAGTGGCACAGAAAAAAAAAATGGGTCACATTTATTTGTTAAAAAATTCAGGTCAAACAAAGCTGGTGCTGCTCAGCCAGCATAGAATGGCTCATAAGGGTCCCATAACTCAACTGTGTGTCTCACTGGCAAAGGCTAAGGCAAAATTTCATCTTCCACTGCCAGTCCTTTATTTGATCTGAAAGAAACTCACTCACAGCCTTGAGTGAGAGGAAAACCTCAGCCTAAGGAGTCAGTGGGAATTTATTTTTTTTTCCTGAGACTGCAGTGGTGCCTTGGTTTCTGCTCTGGGTTGCTAATCCCTTTGCATTAATTGACATATTGGTGTGGTAGTCTCCTACACAGGCTCACAGCCAGGGAGACTGGGTACTTCTGTGGATGTGTGCTGTCCATGTGATAACCTGCAGAGCTCTGTGATCAACCTCCCAGCATTTCTCACCTCATCAGTTGTCCCTTGCCCACCAGCCTGCAGGGGCTCTGTGTAATCCAAGCTTCTGCACAGATTACCACTGTTGCTATGGCTTGGAAAGCAAGAGCAAACTTTAAAAATCAGCTCCAGTGCATTTCCCAGAATTATATGTAATGTCTTTTTAATTAATTTTGGGTTTTATTATTTTTATGTAACTTCTGGGGTAACTGTAGAACAAGTTATATGTCAGTGGGGTATTTTTTTATTTCTTTTATACTCGCAGGAGCTGCTCACATGTGTATTTGCAGCTTGTAAAGATGTTCCCATGCCAAATTCCTGTTGCTTTTCAGACATAACATCTGTCACTTGCTGCCTGTACAGTTAATCACATTAACTGATGGTCAGCATGACTGCCTCTGGCATGGGATTTCCCATAGAAAACTGTATCAGTGGAAAGAAGTGTCTATAAAGTTGTAAGTTTTGCACTGATCAAGGAAGTGATCTGGGTTTCCATGCAATAACATAGTATTACAAGATAAACATAACATAACAAGATAAAATCATATGTTCTTGAAAGACAACAGGTCCACAGTTCTGTGTTTTACTGGAAATGTCCTTGAGCACTCTGATCCCATGTAAAGGGACCAGCTCAATCCCTGCTCTGTGCTTCTGAAAAACTGGAGGCATCATTAGTTCAACCTCATGGATAATGGGTCCAGTCCACATTTGACAAGAAGAATGTGTCCAGCTCCTTTTCATACATCCTTGTGAGACTTTTTGGCCACTTTCCCATCCTGATCTGGACATACCAACAGGGGATGGTTTAAGGGAGCCTCTGCAGGGACAAGGCAGTGAAAATATGGAGAGTTGGCTCAATGTACCAAGTGACACAAATTTCCCTTGCTTCCCTGTATGTGACCTAATGCCTGTAGAGAAAAGATGGAGCAGCAACTCCTTCCTCTTGTGAGCAGCACGGATTGAAGATTTTTTCAAATGGATTCTAGCTGCTTCCCAGAAGGAAGTGTGCCACTTTGAGAATAAAGTTAGACATATCTCTACAAGACATATCTTTCTTTCTCTCCATTTCATCTTTAGAATTCAGAAACTGTTTTATTCAAGCCTTAGCTGGCACTCCATCATACTCTGACTCCTTAGGTACAGTGTCTGCAAAACCCAATGTGAAACAAGAGCCCAGGCTGATAAGTAGAGAATACACTTGAAGTAACATCTCATTTGTCAGACAGTGAAAGAAATACAGAAGTGAATGATCAAAATGTGTCTCTGTGTTAGTCCTGGTGCTATTTTGCTTTGGTGAACTGAAAAGAGTTCTTTGTGCAGGAGAAGGTAATGACAGCCTACAACTGACTTTTATCAGCTGTTGCAAGAACAGTGCTTCTGTCCTCAGGAACCTCTTGCCCAATTATCCACGTCTTGTTCCTGTGGTGGAAATGTGGGATTCTGGAGTAAAAGTGGCTGTAAGTCCCAGCTGCACTTTTGGGTCTCCAACAGACCAGTCTACCTCAAGATTTGCCCTATTTTTTTTTTTTTTTCCTGTATTGAGCTGTAGGAAGCAAAGCACAGATCTTGTCCAGCAGGGTCTGTATGAGACTTTTAATCTTATACCTCTTTCTCCTGACAGGGACATATGATGGGGTCATGCAAAGAAGAGCAAAAATGCTTATTGAAAGGTTTAGATTTCTGGGGAAAGCTAGGGAGAAGGATGCCAGAATGAGAAGCAGAGGCAGAAAGAGCCTTGAGGAAATCTGTGTGAGGCTGTGTATTCTACAGCTTGCTCTACATTGTTCTGTTGGTTCTTTTTTGTTCTGGCCCATAATGTGTTCTCACCAGCACTGTGAACATGAGGTTCATTCGTGTGTTGGAAGAATGGGATGTGGCATTATTTTTGATTATAGTGCATTATTAGTTTGTACTATTTTTGAGTATAGTACAAACATCCCATTTTGTAGGATTTAGTTTCTTTGGCTGAAACTATACATTGGTAGGCATGCTCTTGAAATTGTGCTGGGTGGATGGGAAATGATGAAAAGTACAGAAGAGCTGGTGTTTATAAAATTAAAGTAGCAGTGTAATCTGTGCAGAGATAAAAGTGTCTCTAGTTAGACATTGTTTGCAGAGTTGGTCCTGGCAGGTATGTGGGGTCATGTAGCAAAATTCTTCTGTTGCAATTTACAGATCAGAAATGACAGGCAGAAAAACCCCATGGTGTGAATTTAAATGTTGCTCCATTGAGCAAAACACAAAGGAGGAAATCATTGGTGTATCATTGATTAAAAAGCTGGTGGTAACAAAGACTTAGAGAGCTCCAGGCTGTAGCACATAAATGAGAAAATCGTAAACGGGAGAGTAAAAAGTCACTCTAAAACAAGAAGATTTAAGTGCTTTTGTAAGAAGAAATTACTTTGCCAATCCAAATCTGGTCAGGAGATCTGGAGATGTACCTGCAAAAATCCAAATTCAGAGGTATTAATTAAGACAGAACATTAAACATTGTAAAATTTTGCTAAGCAGCAATACTCCAGACAATAAGTTTATTTGGAGGATCAGAAGAAAATTAAAGCAGCAACATTTTTAATAATTGATGAAAGTGAAGTGGGGTTTCTACTCTGCATCACGTAACTTGTATGTGTTTGAAAGTGAAATTTAACTGATGTCAGATCTGTGCTGCCACAGCAAGAGCTATAGTGCTGTGCATGGAAATGGGTCTGGATAAAAACAGAGAGTCTAAAATGCCTAATTCTGAAGGCAGATTGGTACAGGAGTATAGGCATGTGTTATAATGATTTCTTCTTTTAGGCCATTGCTTTAAATTCAGCCCCTGTCATCTGTGACTGGACATGTTCTCCTGCAGTGGCTCTTTGACCTACTTGAGGTTAATTGGTGGTTTCAATCCATCCCTCTTTATGTGATTGCTCATATCCAACTGCTCTGTTTCTAGCTGGTCCCAGAGAATCACTGTTGTTTTAACCTGGCTTTTTTTAGTGCCCTTATTTTACAGAGACATAATAGTTGCCAACTGGCATCAGACCAGGGGCACATCTGGTCTTCAACTGGTGAGGAGCAGCTGGGGTCTGCTGCTGTGGGGAAATGGGCAGGGAGGAGAGAGATCTCATCTCTGCAGATGAGACATGACTCTTGCCCCTAGGATTCCTGTGAAATGAGATTTAGACAAACATGCCAGCTACGTGCTCAGTCCAGATTCAAGAGGGCAGGAGCAGAGATGGGTGGTGTTTGCTGCTGCTGCTGTTTGCAGTTGTATCTGCAGCATCTTGGAGCTGTGAACTGGGGCCCTGCTGTGTTAGGCAATGTGAAAACTTGAAACAGAAGGGCTGTTTCTTCCCCAAGGAGCTCAAAACTTCTGGGTACAGCACAGGAGCACAGATGGAGGGGTGCATCCAAAGAGAAGAGAGAGGAGATTTGCCAGTACTAATCAGTAAAATACTCATAAACTATGGCCTGTCATTTCCATATTCTTACTGGCATCAGAGAAAATAGGAGGCTAATGAGGAATTTGAAGGATATCTGTAATATCCTTGTGAGTCTGAGATGAGTCTCAGAGAGGTTTGCTTGAAAATCCAGCAAGCCTGTGATGGAGCTGATGTGTGAGAAAACAACTGACCTATAACCTCTAAATGAGAAATGTCTCATAGTATAAAGGCAGATAATGGAATGCCCTGGTATAAATGGAAGAACTGGAAGTCACGAAGAGATGGTTCCTTTGACACCTAAAACACAATAGATCAGTCTGACAAAGATGTCAAGTCCTGTGTTGTTGGCATGTAAACATATAGCAGCATGTTGAGAGGTGCTGTACCTTTTTTCAAAAATGTATTTAAAGATGGCTATTCTGATGATTTGTCATTTATTTAGGTTCTTTTTCCCTTGCAGTGAGACCTTGTTGAGGGCACTCCCCAGACCATCAATACATGCTCAAGGGGTATGACCAACACTGTGCAGAGGGTGTCCCTTTCCATGGCATTTCCATCCTGCACTGTGTGTGCTGCAGGACCCAAGCCCCCTGCCTGTTAATATTCACATTCAATTGATTCTCACTTGAAGCCTTGAGTTGTTTGAAATGTCCTACTTGGGAAAAGAGAGAGGCTCTGAGCTCTGCTTAGTGGAGGCATTTGAGCTTCTGTGAGAAGCCTTGTCCACTCAGGGTGCTTGGCAGTGGCAGGAATTCCCACCTTGGCCCAGAGTAACTGGGATCATGGCACGAGGAAAGGCACAGAGCACATCTGCTTGTATGGACAGGCAGAGTTTGCTCACACAACAACTCTTGTGTTTTGCTTGGAGGACCCTTCTGGCTCTTGGGATATGCTGCTGTTCTATTTTTGTTATGACAACTGGAGTCAAGGGCAACCAGGGTCTGGTTTTCTTGTTTGCTGGTTTTTTAATTGGAGAAATCCAAATAAAACTCAATAAATGAACCCCAGATGTGGGCTACATTCTAGAAAGTCTAAAGAAGGGGAAGAGGCCACAGAGAGGATGAACATGGTTTTGGGGAATTTTCTACATGACTCAGGGCGAGGAATCAGAACACTTGAGATTTGTAAAGATTAAATCTGATAACACTTGATATTACTGTTACTGACAAGATTTTTCACCTTTGTTTTGGTGAGCCCAAAGTCTTTTTTTTTAACCCAGATTTGCCCTGACTTGCCTTGTCGTGGAGGTCATTGCAGCTTACAGAAGCCAGATATTTCTACTGCCAAAAAAAAAAAAAACCAACGTTTTTAGACTAAAAAAAATCCCATTTGTTCAGGCTGATGGAGATGACCATGGAACAGATTATAATAAGTACTGAGATCTGTTGAAACTGCACTCAACAGCATTAAAGGCAATGTTCTGCTCCCACTGGAGGTCAGTAGTGAAATGTTTTATCTGTTAAAGACAGTGGGGACATCTCTGCTGAATGTGACAAGCAGCTGAGCTTACCATTTTCCTGTCAGCTTCTGATTAAAGTTAAATTAGCTCAAACTTGAATTAACAAAATAATTTTGTCTTCCCTCTCCCTATCTCTTTAATTTTAAATTTTGAGTTTTATTTTATTCAAAGCCACATTATATTTCTTCACTAGCATGTATAATTAATTAGGAGTCTCAGGAAAGCAACCAGCTCCCAAGGGAATTGCTGTGAAATTACTTGGTGTTTTCTCTGTAGAAATCTCAGATTTTCTGTTTGGCTTTTGGGGTTTTTTTAAGGTGTTTTTATTTTTTCCCTAAAAAATATGTTCCCCTATATGAAATAATTTTTATTTTTATTATTCCTTCCTCCCCTTCTTGCAATTTCTTTAGATGGATGTTCCACTTGATCTCAGCAGGACTTGCATGGTTCCAATCACAGTGTATTTTTTAAAGTTCAGGGATTTTTTTTAATGGCACCATTAAAACACCTGCCCAATTCATCTTTCTTGTAACCTTAGTCAATCACCTCCAGCAGACAAGACATGTAGAGTTTTAAAAGAATAAAGATCCAACAGCATTATGAAGGAAAAAACGAAAAACTAAATAAGCTATACACATAGATAAAACCCAACCAAACAACCAAAATTAAAAAAACCAAACAAACAAAACAAAACAAAACAAAACAAAACAAAAAAAAAACAAAAAACCCAAAAAAACCCAGCCAAAATCCCCCAAAGGCTAAACCCAAGCTCTTACTCTAAATCCAAGAGTCCTTTTTGTCCCCTTTTGTAATTGTGAGATACTGTGTGTCTGCATGTGAAACTCCCTGGCTCAGGGTAATTAGTGCACCTTTTTTTAATTGACAGCTGTAGATCTCAGCCTACTCCTCATGCACAAGAGCAGTTTTCTTTTATTATGTGCAGTGGTTTTCCTGATGGTCTGACTGTGGATATGTTTAAGCCTTGAGGTCTTTTTAGGTCTGTTGCTGCCTGATCAAGGTCTCTGACAGTAGTGAATGAAAGAAGGGACTCAGGGATTAGAAAAACAAGAATATGAACAGCAACATGACAGAGGCTGGCAGGAAAAAAGAAAGTGATTCTGTCAGAGTGGGTGTTGTTAGGCACTGAAATGTGGAAGCTAGCCAGAATAAAAATTGTCTCTCTTAACAAGAGCTTCACCAGTAAAAACATAAAGTAGATACCTCAAAGCCACCCCAAGGCCTCATCATAACCTGGTGAAAAATTGCATTCTCAAGGCAAAAGCCAAATCTTTCCTTGCTCCTTGATATACTGCTAAAGTAAAGGTTCTGCTGGCTGAACCACGTGAAAATTGAGAAAGTCTAAATCAGTGTTCAGCTCTTTACCTGGGTCAGAGCAGAGGCAGCACCTGAGTTAACAGGACAAACATGCTCTGCCAGCCCTGACTGCTGTGGCTGAATGGGAGTAAGAGAGCAGAGCCAGCAACAAAGGTCATTGTGGAAAGAAAACCTGCTTCTTCCCAGCCTCTATCAGTGGCAGAAGGTGACACTCATTTTCCTACACCAGTTCTTGGTTTATAGAGGTCCTGTATAGCAAGACATGAGTGCACCAGCAGTTGCTTTACAGAGCAAAAAATAAATGGCTTAAGGAAAAGCGTAAGAAAATAGCTAGTTCTCTTCAGGAAAGTGAGAGTAATGAAATGGAGGCTTCCTACTTTAAGGGAGTTACAAAAAGCAAATATCAGGGAATGTTTCAGCTATTCCGGCTCTACTTTTCAATTGCTGGCTGATCACTTTGAAGCAATTCAGAGGGAGCCAAGCATTTTCCCTGCTTAGTATTTAATGAGATTTTGTAGGCTATTCCATAGTAGAACACAAACAGGTGATTTCAAATCGACCGGACTAGTGCAGTTTTTCCTTCTTGCACAATTCTGGGTAGGAAGCAAGCAATGAGCCATTAAATTACACACCTTCAGATGTGCCTTTACACTATGCAAAACTGTAATCAGACCTCAGTCAGTCTTAATGGCTCCGGTGCCTGTGTTGGCAGCCTCCCATAATCCATCACCCCACAGTTCTCTCTCAAAAATGTGTGTTTTAGGCATTCTCCTGATAACCTCACCATGTCTGCCTAGGAGAAGGAAGTGCTGGTGTGACAAGATAATCACCACTCAGCAATGAGCAGTAGCTGTTATGCTAAAGCACTGCTCTGCAGAGCCTGTGGTGAGCCTCTTGCAGTCATTAGTTACAGGACTGTGTCTGTGGAGGTGGGTGAAGAGCTTGTAATGAAGACAGAAGCTGTTCTCAAACTCAGGGGTACTTTGTCCCTATTAAGCTGAAGTTCTGCCCAGAAAATCACAGTGACTTTTCAGCAGAGATCATCTGCTATTCTGAGAGCAATGAAGGAGCAGGACTCATTCACAGCATCTCTTGATGCTGATGTCTCAGACCTGCTACAGGCCAGTGAGAGCACTTTAGCCTGCATTTTGTCATTGAAAGTAATTTCAAATCTCAGTGTACACCGATAGCAGATAAAGAGTTTTTATTGCTTCCAGAAGCCTGGTTGATAGTGTAATTGTGGGAAAAGCAAAGGAGATATGGTTTGTCAATACCACCAACTGTGCAGACAGAGAATCAGTGCTTTCCTGATTTATTACTGCTATTTTGAAGAGACTTCTCACTTTGCCTTTTGTCCCATTGTCCCATCTACACTGGCAGTTCTCCCATGTTCTGCTCCTTACTTTGAGTCTGACTCTTGGAACCTCAAGGAGGTATGACAGTTAATGCTTTCTAATGGCTGAACAACTAATTTGTGAGTCTACACAGAGAATTGTGGGAGGTTTCATGGTTTGAAGCATTAGAGCTAAAGCTGAGATCCTTGTGCTTCAAGACAGCTGTCCCAGCTGCAGCCCAGGCCTTCATTAATGCAAAATTCTTGCTGTTTTACAGCTCTTGGGTGGGCTGTGGGAAATGATCTGTTGTTTTCTGATCACTTCAAGCAGTCTACATTCACTACTAATTAACATGTGGGTTTAAAAAGTTGCAGGGCTGAGCTATTTGGGACCTCAGGCTTGATTGCCAGCTGTGCTGAACCTCTGTCTGTGGTAGGAATGGATCCTGAGGTTAGCCAGGGTCTGGCCAGAGCTCCTCTCAGTGAGATGAAGTGTACCCTGAAGGGACATTTAAGCAGAGCAGCTGGAGCACACTTTCAGAGTTTCTTCTCCTCCCCTGTGAGCAGATCCTTACTGCAAACCTGCCTCTTGGAAATTATCAGATGTCCTCTTTGACTCCAGGGAGAAGCTGTTTGTGTGGAGGATGGATGTTGAGAGTAGGCAAAAGTGACAACTGTAAATGCCCTCTTCAAGTGCAGGATAAATTTCAAGAGCTTTTTGCAAACAAGATTGGAAAGGGAAGCTGCAGAATCAATGAAAGATTTCACACATTTGGTCCTGTGGGCTTTGAAAAGGAGGTGAGATTCCTGATTATATCAGCAAACAAAAAAACCCCTGCCATCTTTTTAATTCTTTAAAGCTTTAGCTGTTTGCTGTACAAAAAAGGGTTTCTGATTAGTGGGGTACTTGTAGCAGAGGAAGGAGGAGAGGGAGCTGCTGAAAGGTAGGCAGAATTTGGCACAACAAAGAATTTTAATTGATTTCTATTGCTCCCTCAGGCCAAGGGTGCTTCACGGAAGGTCCATGCAAGGGCACATCTATTGGCAGCTGGAATATTTGTCTCTCCTCTGATGATAGCCAGGATCCAGCACTGTCAGCTCACTTGATATTAGACTTGCTGGGTCTGTAGATCCACGTGTCATATTGTCAATGGTCATTGACTTGCAATGTCCAGTCGTGGGCTATAAATAAGGGAGGTGGAAGTGGGGGGAGTTATGAGGCTTAGCTGAGATTGACTTGGAATATCCCACTCCAGTTTCCTCAAGTCTGTACACAACAGACTCTATCAGCTGTGGAAACAGAGATGAAATTACCTCCAAGAACTCAAAGGTTATGTGTTTGCACTAATAACATCATCCTAAATGATTCCCACTGGCCTCATTGCTGGCACTGAGACAGCTCATGCTGAGCTTGCCTGAGCTTGGGTTAGTTCAGTCAGGGCACCGTGGAGCCAAACTTCTCCAGCTGGGTGAAGGAGCGGAGAGGCGGAGAGCTGCAGCTGGGATGTGGGATGTGCCTACTGCTTCCTTTCATGGCTGAGCTCTTACAGCCCTGAGTGAAGTGAGGACTACAAGTAAAGTGCCCTTCAGGGTGAGGGCTGGCTCGGATCAGCAGTACCAGCAGGGAGGTGTTCCAGTGAGAAAGAACAGTAACGGCTCGTGTGAAAATAATACTGCTATCTGGCTCTTTTAAAAATTCACCCTGCCTCTGTCCTTTAGAATGGTGCCTGGAGCTGAGCACTGATGCATTCCAAAACTGGAAGCAATTATGCCTCAGGAAGCAGCTAAAACCAGTGGACCAAAACCAGCTGGGATAGAACGTAGAGCTAGAACCCTCTTTTAAAAACCTGCATTTGCTGTAAGGTGTTTTGTTTCATTATTGAAACATTGGGTATGTTTCCTGATTTTTATGAAGGTGAACAGAAGTTTTAGTGTTGCTGTTCAGAAGCCACAGAAAGTTTTTACCTCTGCCATTCTGAATGGCAACTTGTGCTAGTCCCAAGTCTCCACAGAGCTCTCCTCAGCTCTTCCTCTCCTGAACTTGGATATTTCCAGCCATTCTTATCATAGCCTTTTCATGTAGCTCTGCTAATGTATCCAAGTCTTTGATTTATATCTGTTTTCTCCAGTTTTGCCCCTTGAGCAATTTTCATTTCTACTAAATACTGGGCTGTGACATTGCCATGACTTTTGGTCATGAAATCTACTTTGAGTGAAGAAAGTGAGAAGAGAGGTCTAAAGCCAATGGAAATCCACATAGGAATACCTTGGAACTCAAATGTTTTCCACCTCTAACTCCAGAGATGAAGGAGAGATGCATTAGCCTGCTGTGCCACCCAGGCTCTGCTGTGAATCAGATGCTCCTGCAGTGCTATGTGGTGCACACATGCTCGTGTGCCTCCAGGCCATGACAGCAGCAATGGGAGGGAAAAGTTCCATGTTCCAACATGAACAGTCTTTTCTCCCTTTGTCCATAGGTCTTCCCATGCCAGAGACTGCTTTTTCCCCAGGCATCCTGACTTGCCCAGTGCCATAACAAACAGATGTGCCAGGCAGTTCCAGCGGTGTTCATCACTCTGTTGATCTGTGCATCTTGCAGCTCTGATAACAGTGATTCCTCCATCTAATCACAGCTGTGGTACCTCTGGCTGGGCTCAGAGATCTGGAATGGTGAAGTATATAGTACACTGGACTCTATTTCCACAGAAATAATGGAGATGTCAGTGGTGAAGCCTTCCATGAGCTGCCCTGAACCTTTACTGTCCTGTGTTTATGCTCCTCACTGCAGTGAGTTGAGTGACCTGCTAGAGAACAGCTTCCCAGAGACCTGGAAATCCTGGAAGGGCTCTACAAACAACACATTGCAGTTTCTACAGGGCTACACACTGGAAGGAGTCATTCTAAAATATTTTTAGGGTGTCATAATGAGTTATGGGTATTAAAAGTGGCAATTTGGCTCAGGTATCCTTGACTGTCACTGTCTGATGTTCAAAGCATGCTTAAATCTACCCCTACTGCTCCCTTCCTGTTTCTTTTCACCAGAGCACTAGGAGATCCTTGTGGTTGCTGTTGGCCTCAAGTTTGAACAAAGATGTTCTCATTTCAAACACAGATATATTATGTTTAGCCCTGGAGGCCTGGAATAAATAGCTGTAGCTGGGTGACATTAGCTGAATGGAAAAACTTGTGTTGGAAAATGGCCTTTTTAGAAAAGGAACATTTTTATTAAGCTGAAAAAAGATTATTTGCCTTTTTTAAAAAATATTTTTTGGGTTTAATTATTTTGTGGAGATTTAAAATTAATTTCTTGCCTCTAATTTTTGTTTGGTTTCTATGTGTTGCCTTGGAAATCCATCTGTGGTTGGGGTTATTTTTCTTCGTCCGTATGTTCTGTCATTGGACATGTCTTTTTTCCTCTGTGTGTATAAGACTATACTGTCTTTGTGCTGCTTTTTTCTCTTTTGCCCTTTCTTTTTCCTGCCATGAAAGCTCTCCCCTTTTTTCCTTTCTGGTTTTTTAACTTTTCAACATTTTCATGTTGGCTTAGTAGACAGCTGATGTATTTTTCCTTCCTCCTTTGTGTTCAGCTTTGTACTTTATTGGGCTTTGTGTCACACCTTTAGCCATTTGACACACCTTTCTAGTTCTGCTTCTTTGACTCACTTTCCCTTCTGGGTGTCTGAGGTGGGCACCATTCTTTTCTTTTTCAAGTATTAAACTCTCCCAAGCATCAACTCTATTTGAAAATCTCTGATGAAAAAGGCAATTAAGATCCTGTAGAGAAAAAAAAAAAAAAAAAAAAAAGAAGCAAACCCCAGAAATCTCAGCCCCTGCTCAAAATGACAATTATGACAATTCACAGTTATGTTTTAAATGCTCATGACTGTTAAATGTAGACTGCCCTGGGAGATGGAATCCCAAAGCTGACTGAGAAAAATGAAAGGCAGAGACTGAGTGAACAGAATTGTGTAAAATCTCTGCAGAAAATGGAGGAGAAAACCCCAGCAAATCTGAAAAGAAAAGGTTTCTTTTCCCCTGTTGATCAATAAAGGATCTTCATATGCTTAAACTGTATTTGTGTTAATGAGACACATTGAGAAGTGACTCTGACTGAATTTAATGAGTTCAGGTCTGTTAATGTCTCAGACTTTCTCAAGATATTAGTGGGGTGTGTTTTGAAGTCAGATTCTCTCCCACTTACTGCCTTGTAGCTCATACCTCCTTACTGATTACTGTTATGTTTTACCTGGATAAAAATGCTAAGTTAGTGCTGATGGAGCAGCTCATGTTAGCTAAGAAAATCCAGCTGGAGGCAGAAACCCTTCCATTGGCACAACTGGTTCTAGAAGGGATCTCTGTCTTAGTCTGCTGCTTTAGATTTGCCTCCAAATTTAGGGCTAGGCATTTGTAACTATAGGCACCTACAGATGTGATTTAGGAAGTTATTCAAATTACTGATATTCTTAATTTATACTGGTCAGAAGAAGAGCGAGAACAAATTTCAAAAGTGTTCAAACTGCAAAGAGAGAAAATGTGTGAGAGCAGTAGAAATTTCACTTTTACCATCCTGTAAATTATTCACACGTGCTGCCTGGTAATTACTTATAATGAACATCTATAAAGCATCTTGATATGCTCAGATGAGCAGTACTATGGAAAGTGTGTCCAGTGTTTAGATCTGAGGGATAAGACATCAGCAGAAAAGAGAGAACTACCCATATCATTATCCTCCTATGGTATGTTGGCTCACTGGTGCCCTGCCTCGATGCCTTATTAGAGAACCAAATTACTTTTCAGGGTGTGAACTTCAGAGCCAATAATCTAATGATGTTTCAGATTAAGGAATAATGTGCAGCACTGACAATTTCTGGCAGTCTTTCTGCACATGGAATTTGAGTCCTTCCTTTCCTCAAAGGGGCAATGTCATCATTATTCTTGTATCCCTCTGTCCAGCTGCGTGACTCAGCTTTGCATCATCTTGAGCCCATCAAGCCAATGATCAGAGAATCTGTGACTTGCACTTGCCTGTGATCTCCCTGTGATGTGAGTGGTGAAGTGTGCTTGATTAGATTTTTGATCTACTGATTCATAACAAGATCCCATTAAGGAAGCAATTTTCTACTGATCTTTGTCAGGTACATCCTGAGCTTCATCCTTGATTGTTTGATGCTTCTCTTATTGAAGAGTGTCCCAGTTGCCTGCATTACTTGACTTGGGAAGGGGGGCCCATGGAAATCTACTGTGCAATGAAGATTTATCATTTCACAATCAAAGTGACAGAGAATTTTGGTTTGTGGTAACACTTCAATATAGAGCTGAGGTTGGAACAGGTGACATTAAATCTGTTCATTCCCAATCTTTGTGAGTATCCACTTTTCCTTTCCCATCCTATGTCTTTGTATTTCTGAAGATGCACCTTCTCCACCTTTGCAGGGTGCTCTTGGTATCTCTTCAGGATGCACTATCCAGCTCAGAAAGGCTGGCTGTTGCCCTGCTGAAGTAGAACAACCTCTTAAAAGGCAAATTTAGTCTAAAATGCTGTGCTAGGTCAGAGTAAGGAAAAATGAGTTAATTTAAAGGGGGCTTAGACAAATTAAGAGTGGTTTTATTCTGTATAATTTATAGCTTCTCCCTTGCCCTTTTTTGTATTAGAACTCAAAATCAAAGCAGAAATGTAGTGGCAGAATAAAGATGGAAAGAAAGAAGGGAAAGAAAAAAGACAGGGAGGAATGAAGAAAGAATGAGACTTGGTTAAAATAGAGCTCTTTTATAGATATGTAAGTTAGGTCTTTTCACAGCACCATTTGAAAGCTGGTGACATTTGAGAGTTCAAGATAAGTCAAACACCAGTTGGAGATTAGTATCAAGGAACATTTTTTAACAAGTGTTCCACTGCAGGCCAAAGGTAGCGAAAAGAAAAGTCTTTCCTTCATACATGCTTATCACTTGTGAAGGAAATAAAACTTTTATGGTTACTGTGTCTTTATGTTTTATTCTCAAAATGACCTGTGCATTCATCGTATCACTGAATCAGCTTCAAATGGGACTCTTTTCTCCAGTAAAGGTTGTGGTGGACCTTTACATTTCCACCTCAGGGCAAAGCTGCTCCAGGAAAAGAAAAGGTTAAAGAGTAAGAGAGAAAAGAAAAGAAATAGGCATGTTAAAGGAGTGCTGTAGTTATCATCAGAGAATGACTGATAAATCACTTAGTTAAGTATATTAAATATGATAATATAAAAAAATGATACAGAGTGCATATGCCTAGCCATTTGTAAAAAGCCCCCAAAACAAAAAGTGAGCTGTTTCCACATGGAGGAAAGCCCTGGTTTCTGTATATCTGTCCCTTTAAAAAATTGGTAGATGGTGCAACCCATATGAGTGGTTGCACTGGACTGGCTGGCACTGCTTGGGTAAATAAAACATGCAGCAGCTTCATGGCCTGACCCTGGGTGGGCTGCATGCACTAAACCCCTATAGATGCATCACAAATATTGCATGCTGAGCCACTGTGCCATCCAGCATGGCCAGCTGGAATTCATCCCAAAGGACAAACGAGTTCCTGAGCTCGTGTTGCGTGTCTGCAAGGCCAGAGACACCTGCTGGGTCCCTGGAACTGTGGTCATGGTTTGGCTGAGGTGGATGTTGTATGGATTGTGCTAGGGATGCTGTTTAATTAAATTGCTGCTGTGCTTAGTGTTGGGACACCTGTGTTTGACAGAGGCCTGGAAATGGATCTGTCTCCTTTCCCAGCTGGCTCTTTGGTGTGCCTTGCTGTAGGGTACAGTCATGAGGATGGATGCAGGGAGCAGCGCAGTGCTCTGCTCCTCTCTCCTGTGTGACCTCCAGCATGTCCCTAACCTCTTTGTTCACAGTCTGTACAATAGGGAAAAAAGTTCTTCTGTGCCTTCTCAGGCTATTGTGATGATGAATATGTTACTGATTGTAATGAACTCATACTGGAGCTGTAGGAGCCATATCAGCATCTGAGATAAGTGACAAGCAGCACACAGGAAAGGGCCGTGCACTAAAGCTTTCACTGGCAGAACTGCATCTTTCACATCCTGCTGAGCTTTACCTGCTGCTGATCACAATGAACAACTTAGGCCCTGAAGCTGGAGGATTGATATTCTTTGTACTTTATTTTTATCCAGCTGGTGGAATGGGAAATGCTATCTTACCACTTCTTAGTAGTGTCTAATCCTTCCTGGGCTCTGAGTTCTTTGTCCCCAGAATGCCGTGTGGGACTGAGTTCTACAGGTTAATTACACACTAAATAGTGTTTCATTTTGGTATGTTTTCAATGGGTGGCCCTTAATTGCATGTTGCCCTCCAGGTCTTGTGTTATGGGAAAGAGTAGAGAGAAAGGGAACCAGTAATTGCCCTTCTAGACATTATCTGCAGTGGTCTCTCATATGTCTACTCTCCCTCTTTTACTTTTTACCCCTCATCATCCCAAAGCTTTTCATTTTCCTTCTAATGGATTACTTTCTTCCCCCTCTATAATAATGCATAATAATCCAACCTACTTTTGCTGCCTCCGCTGTCTCTTTCTGCTTGGCCTTTTTAGTGACTAAGCCTGAGCACATTATTCCAGCAGAGGATGAAAACTACTTTACACAGAATGGCAGAATTTTGTCTGCATCACTGACTTGTCTCATTTTGATATTTTTCTGTTTGGGGCTTGTTTGGTGATTCAAACTTCAGGAGATTCTGAAAACCAGGAATGTTTTCTCAGGAAAGGAGAGAAGTGTAGAGACATTCTCAGGGAAGCTGGGAAAGTGATGTCTGGGTCATCAGATGTCATGAGTCTTCAGGAAACACTTTTGGTAGACTTTCAGGTGACTACCAAGACACTGGAGCTCATTGGTGGTCTTTGTGGTAAAATGAAATGCTTTCAGAGCAGGATCAGAATCTGGTCTGTTTATGCAAAAGATGCCAAACTCCAAAAATACGCTGAATGTTTAAGGACGTTATTAAATATAGGAAATAATTAAACTTTATCTTCTTTGGTGATTAAACAGCTTTTTATCCTGTAGAAGTAAAACTTGAAAGCATTTCTATTGATGGGAGAGGACTGAAGTTTGTTGTTTTCTTCTATGAGGAAAAGCATACACTGCTGAGGACTGGAATGGACAATGATTGGGAATTGGTGATCCATGCCAGCTTCATCCCACCTGAATGTCTGCCTGGCCTCCAAGGGTGGCCACAGCCAAGGGTGGCCTTTCATGGAGGGCTGCCAGCAAAGTCATGAAGTAGTGCTGTTTCCATGGATCCATCTTTGAGTTAATCAGGTGAAGAAGCTCACAGATCTCGCTCATGATGGCTGGTGTGACTCAGCATTGCAGGGGGATGGCTTTGCCTTGTGATAAGAATCGTGTTGCTATGAACACTCTAATCCCATTCTGCAGTGTTATGTTACTCTGTGAAAATACAGATTCAAACACACCAACTCCATTAGACTTCAGAGCACTTCTTTTTCCCTGGGAGAAAAATCTAGACTGGATTTTCCCATTCTTCTGTCTGTCCTCTCTACCTTAATTTAGAAATACAACAGTGTCATTCTTCATAAATTTCTCCTCTCAATCATTAGCAAAGCATAGGACAACATTTTGTGAGGATGTATAAAGATGTATTTATGACAAGATTTTCTGCTGATATATATCAAGATAGTTTGCATCATGTTTGTAGGCTGTGCTGTTTTATATCACAGGAATACCGTATATTTTGTTATTCAGACTATCCCAAATACAGGCACTGTTAGCCCTGATACTTACTCTCGTTTGTAGCACTTTGTGGTAGTGTGTGATTCTTGTCCTCCACATATAATTCCATGCCTTGGAGGGATAGGAGAAACAGAGGGAGGAGAGATGTGAAGAACCAAAGCTCTGTAGTGTAGTAAAGAAATAGCTTGGGGGAGATTTCATCAATGTCTATAAACACCTTCAGAAACAATGCAAGTTTGGAGAATGGAATTATTTTCTCTTTAAATGTAGTAGCACAAGCAGCAATGGTTTGGATAATTGAAGGAAATGTTAGAGTTAGTTTCAGAAGTTTTTCAGTAATGAGAATTAGGATGGTAACCCTGTGAAGTGGGTATATGAACAGCACATATTGGTGTGGTGTCTGCTGGGAGGGGATATTGACAATCTTGAACTCAATTAAAAAACTTTGGTTACTCTCTCAATTTCAAATATAAAGGTGACATGATGATCATCTTAACACATTTTAAAATCACTATCTTAATAAAGAGTTAAAATATGAGTTTCTGGGCCTATCTGTAGGAAATCTTTCTGAAAGCTTGGCCCCAGTGGAGCTCTATCAGTTGCCAACAAAGAAATGGCAAGATCAGTTGGCTTCTAAAGACAAAAGTTGATTTCCTCTTGTGATCTGAAGGCAGAAAGTTCTATTTCCCCCCATGCTAATTTAGTACACCTTTTTCCACAAACTCACGATTTTCCAAAATATATTTGTTTGACTGTACCGAGCAAAAGATTTGGAATTACAGCCACAGGAAAGCCTGTTGGAAAAGTTGATATGTTGTTGACCTTTAGAACAAAAAGAACTTTGGATGTGATCCTTGCTTCACCTCATCAAGGCACTCAGGCTGTGCTCATTTTTGAGCCATGTTTGACATGCAATAAGCAGAACTCTTGACCAAAACATCCATCAGGAGCTGTTCAGAGAGTGATGTTTTACAGGAGCCAGGCAGGCATTAGAGCATGACCTCGAAAGAGTAACACTCCAGTCTGGGAAGCACGGGGTCACCTTCAGCAGAAACACAGTGCTGGGAAACAAAGCATAAATCAATAAACATGGCCAAGGTCTTGAAAAGAAAAGTGAAAGGCAGTGTAAACATATCCCAGTATGATCTCTGGGGGACCTGCAGGAGTGTTAGAGATTTCAGAAAGACTGGCGAGGTCACCTGGAAGGGAACAGCAGATTTTGGCGACTCTAAAATGGGATCTTGGCATTGGTTGTGTTCTAAATGGGTTGGTTTCCCAGGATCCTAAAATAGTGAAGCCAGGGAGAGTCCAGGATGTGTAAATGGGGTGAAAGCCCCAAAACTCTATCTCAGCACTATAATTTCATATTTAGTGCTCAATATGTACACCCCAGCTATCTTAGGATCATCCCAGTGCCTGTCCAATATCACCAGTCCCTTGACTTGTACCCCTTGTGATCTGGCTGTGTGACAAGCTTTTGGCAAGTGAACAGGACACTGGATTTTCAGCTCAAGTCTGTCAAAGTACTGCCTGTGTGCATCCCTGTATCCTTGATGAACACAAGGTAGCTTGTTCCCATCTACTCTTGTACTGTTGGAAAAATGGAGGCTTGAAATAGGTTCCTGTGCAGAAGTGAGGTCAGATGAATTTTGTGGGCTAGAAGGCTGTTGGGAGGGAGCTTGCTTTGAGAATCCTGTTGGTGTTATTCAGTACAACAGGACTAAGAATTCAGACAACACCTTGAAAAATATGGCATCTCAAGGCAGGCTGGAGGCAGGGAGCTTTCCACTCTGTTAAGTGCCAGGAAGGCTATTTCCAGATGGAAATAAGTGAATGTTTTTCCTTTTTTTTTTTTTTTTTTTTTTTTTGGATCCCATCTGGTGTTCCAGGAAGCATTGTTGTGTCCACAATGTGAATTGCTCAATGCAGCTCTTCATTTCCCTGTGGCAAAGGAAACCCTCCCTTCATGCTAAAAGCACCCATGCCTCTAAACTGTCCCTGGAGCTTCTAAATCTTCTGAACTCCCACATTTCTCCCACAACGTAGAAGCTGTAGCCTTTAAATCAAGTTGAGATGTTAATTTTTATCTCTCTTGATGTGGGTTAGTTGACAGGCAAGTCTTCATTTGGATCATTAGTGGCAAAATAAGCTAATAATAAATTAATAATGAAGTTTTACGTATTAGGAGCAAGATCTGGAAGTTGCAGCTGGCTTCCAAAATAAATTTAAAAAAGGCAGAGGGAGAAATCCAGTCCATTAAAGCATCACTTAATTCAAGGCTGCATTTATTTGCTCTTAAAGTGGTGTGGGTGGCAGTTGCTTGGTATGTCTCCAATGAGGTCAAAAACTTTGCAAACAGCTCAGATCTTGCTTGTTTGTAATAAGCTGCATTTCTGTTGGCTGCAATAATTTGTGAGAGACAGAAAATCTACCTGTAACCACTCCCTGCAGCTCTCACATCTGAAGTTGAGAGCAGTCTTCTGATTGGAAACATATTTTGGAAGGATGAATGAATTTAACTAGCACAAAAGAGAAGGTGAAAATTCACTTTCCTACCTTCTTCTTTTACTTTTCTCATGTCTTCTACTTTATTCCTTAAGCAAAGACCCAGTCCTTGAAAAGACTCTTGCAGACCATGAGATCTGCAGTTTTGCCTTTCCCTTCCCAAAGTTGTCAGAGTTCTTTTGCTTCTGAGAGCACAAGAGTCTCAATGAGTTAGGATTTCCAGAAAGCTCACCCCCAGAGACACTGAGCACTGTTCTGGATAGCTCAGTGGGAATTGGGCTGTGCTCTGGAGGATGGAGCACATGACTTAATAAGCTTTTTTCTTTGCAGAGCTTCAGTGGTGCTCCAATTAATTAAGCTTTGCTTCTCCAGGGCTCTCCAGGGGAAGAATCTGTTCAGCTAAGAGGAGCTTTCACTCATTCTCACCCTATTTCTTCACATTCCTTCTTCCCAGCAGAAATATTTTCGTGTCCCTGGTTTGAACCTTCCTTGCTTGTAAAATAGCCACTTAGTGGTACCATTGATAATTACAAAATCTGTAGGCTTCATTGGAATTTTAAGTTAAATGGTATCCAACCATCAGGAAACATTACACTCTGACAAATCAACTACCCAAATGAAGTGACATCCAGTTTTTTTTCTCTTCTGCCGATTTCCATTCTGGTTTGGCATTAATGCAGTGGTGCCTTCTTACCACGCTCTTTATTTAATTTCCTGATCGGTTTTATGTGCAATGTACACTTGGTACAACACAGGATTTTTAGACCTCTTCTGACCCTCTCTGTCACCACCCACTTCCCTTTATCATCCTGTCAGCTCCCACTCCAGCCTGGCTGACACTTTCAGCAGCTTAGTGGACACCCCAGTCTAACCCTTCCCTTCAGAGAGAGGATATAGAGGAGCCAGCCCAGGCAAAAGCCTAGGCTGACAAAAGACAGGGTGAGGGACTTGGCTGACCTCTTGAGCTTAATCATGGTGGCTTAATCTTGAAAGAGTAGCAGGAGAGAAAGAAGTTGGGTTAAAGTTTAGATGATGAAAATGCCATGCCATTTGAGCCATGGCATGGCTTATCCAAGCTGTTGAGTTATCTCCCAAAGCTTAGATAAAAATAACACCTTTGATTAAAATCAGATTTTGTTTGAGAGGAAGTGGGGTTTGCTTTCCTGGTTCCCTCTGCTAGGACGTTTTTGCCATGGAACCATCTGCAGCAGCTGGGAAAGCAGCAGAGATGTGGGTGGTGGAGGTGTCTGAACACCTCTGGAGGAGCTGCCAGCTGGCAGCCTGGCCTCCCCTCCCCTGAGGTTCTGCTCTGGGAGCAGCACCAGCAGCTTGTCAGCACAATGAAGATCAGGCCAAGGCACCTGCAGTGGAGGGCTGGGTGAGAGAAAAAAGTAATAGGAGAAATATATTAGACACACATGAAATTAAAGGTGGGAGAAATTACTTTGAGTGTGATTTGAGTGTTGTTCAGTACATCATTGGCACAGACTGTGAGTAGTGTAAATCACTGAGAGCTAAGGAATTAAGAATAAGAATAAAATACTCCTAAACTTTTTTTTTTTAATACTCCTTTATTGTCTTGGTAAGGTTGTTCTTTTCCTCAGCTCACTCATGGAACTACACAATTTTCTGTCCAGGATGCTCCTTTTCCAGTCTATGTTATCCCTTTATTCCTACAATCCTTTTTGTTGGCAACTCATCCGAGCACAGTCTTGAAAAGAGAGAATGTTGCCATCTCTGTGATTAATGGTTTCATCCATTGAATTGCAATTACAAGTTTTAATCAGTTCATTATTCCACCTAGTTTTTTGGATCTTGACAGTTTTGCTGTGGAAATTAATTGAATTGGCTTCACCTCAAGGCTTTCCTGCAAAAAGATCTTGTCTTGCCTTTGGGGACTGTGGGGGCTAATTGGCCAACTCAGATTTAATTTCCTCTTTTCCAATATGGAAAAAAAAAAAAAAGAAAAAAAATTGAGGATGTTTTTATTTCCCTTTCCTTGTCAACCACTGATTCCCATTCTCTATTTAATTTTCCAAACTCCATTTCCTTTACAGTGTAAGATGGGTGCACTGCTAAAAGTTCTGCTTGAGATAACGGTTGAGAATTCATCTTTTTAGTCAAAATTGTTAATACAGTTTTCTCTTCCTCAGAGAGTGGCTACTTCTCAGATACTGCAATTTTTTTTCCCTGACTGCTTTTTCATTTCATCTGGTCTAATGGATCCTGTTTATAGGGAGAAGTCCTGTGACTAGCAAAATTCTTGTTATAAGTCATCCTTGGATTTTGTTTTTGTTTGTGCCATATTACTGGAACTCAGAGATGAGCAAGCAGTAAATTCCCTAAAGATGTATACTCTCAGACAAGAAATCAAATTAGTGGAGACTTAGTAGTCTATACAGCTGCCAAAAAGCTCACAATTGGACTCCATCATACAACACAGATATGATCCAAAAGAAATTTCAGCAACAACTGGAGTCAGGCTGAGTTGTTAACACAGTGTGAGAAGATGTACAATCAGTAGCTGCAAAAACCCTCCCAGGCAGAGCCAACCTGTTAAGCTTCCTTCATGGAAGGGCTGCCATTCACTTTTCTGTTACCGTGAAAATATTATTATACAGCATTTGCTTAGGTAAAATAGATTTTCAGAAGAATGCTCTGAGTGTCCATTCCTTTCATTGCATTTCCTTGGGACACTCTTCTTGGGATCTATTGTGAAATTTAGCTGGCTGGAAAGGGTGGGTTACAGAACAGCCACTGAAGAAGGTAAAAGAGAACAGCTCCTAGTGATGACAACCACATACCATGTGGGATTTTCAGAGCCCTGAACCTTGTGCATTTGAGCTCATGGGTTTAATTTGTCATTAATCTATGGGTTTACTTGGTGGGTATTCTGAAATTCTGTATCTAAGCTGGAAGTTGGAGCCAATCCTTTTTTATGCCTATAGGCAGCACAGGATCCCTCTCTGCCAGGAATTTCAGATTTCTTTTTTGTTCAAGGCAGAATAATCCAGTCCCTGGCTGGGATGCTTTGGAAGGGGGTAAAAAACAGATCATGGAAAGTTGAATATGTTTTCCTGTCAGGTTTGGAAATTGAGATTTTTAAAGAAAATGTATTTAGGGATCAAAAATCTGTTACCTTAGAATTTTTATCTTTTTTTTTTTTAACATTTTTTTCTTTAATGAATCAAAGCATTTCTGAACCAGATTTTTCATCACAGCAGGAATCACTAGCCAATATAAGTATTAGAGAAGAGGGCACAATGGCACCCTAGGTTTCATTTTCCATTGGTGCTTTGCTGTAATTAGAAGACTTTCTGCCCTGATGGGAAAGCCATAGGCTATGAGGCCAGAAATGGGGCAGTACCATATGATTCACCTCAGATTCAGGTTCCTTTTATGAAATGATAAAACTGTAAGTTTCCATTTCACAGCTCGAGTTTAAGGCTTCAGTCAAAAGTGTGAAAAGGTGCATCATGCTGGAAAGCTGATTAAAAATACATGCTGCATATTAACAGAGCCCAAATGGAATATTTTTTTTTCCAAGTTCTTTTGGTTATTAAGGTACATCAAAGGTACATACTTTTTAAATGATGAAAGAACATCCTGTCCTTTTAGTCAAAGTGATTAGTGATATTGGTATCAATAATATCAATTAGTATCAGAACCTTTTGGTATAGTTAAGAGGGAATAACATTTCTCTGGCAACTCATAGTGCAATATCCAGAAGGGAGCTTATTAAAATATGACTCTTCCCCTTTCCATACAACTCTTTGGTTTAATTACCTCATTAATAATAATGCAGGAGCCACAAAGTAACTTCCTCCTAGGTGCTCCAAGATATGTTGTGGAATTTCAGAGACCAGCAAGGATGAGAGATATTTATATATTCTGTCCTCACAAGAGAAGGTGGGAGGGTGAAATTGGGGACCCATGGGAATGCAGAGGAATCTGGGAAGTGCAGCCTGGTTTGTGACCGCAGCCACATCTGAACACGCTTCGTGAGCTTAAGAGAAACAAACAATAACAGTTCCTTTAATGTGCAAAAATAAAGATCTGTTGTTTAAAGAGCACACAACTGTATCTGCCACCTCCTGATGCTTTTGACAGGAATCACAGAAGGAGCAGATTGGATCAGCAAAACTTCACTCAGCCCTGACAGTTTGATTGCACTGCTGTGGAGGATATGACAGATGTTGGAACAGCACGAGCAACTTAAACAAAATGCAGCAAGCACAAAGCTGGGGCTCAACCTCTCCTCCACTTAAAATGATTTGTAATCTCTGAGCGGTCAGCATGCAGGGGCAATGGTTTTACATGTATGAGGGGAAAGGGAAGATTGAGACAAGTGAGAAAAAATTTCCTCCGAATGATGAAGTGCCCAGTGATATCAGACAAGTGTGTGGATCTGGCAACATGCTATTTGCCTTTCATGAATTCGTTCAGAAATGAATCATAGCTGAGGCACAGGAGGCTTTGGAGATTCATTGGGCAAACAGCAAACAGATAAACAGGCTTTACAGCACGTGCATATATAAAAATAAGAAACAAAATATTCGAAGGAGTCAAGCAGCTGATGTTTGGCAGCTCATTCCTGCCTCAGATGTTTACCTACCTGTGGCATTGTTTTCAAATTTGCTGAGAATTCCTTGCTCTTGCTGATTTTTCACACTGTGCTCAGCATTTCTGAGACAAATGAGAAGGGAAATATTTGAGTCATGTACCAATGGATCTGAAATACACGGGGGGCATGTGCAGTGCTGGTGTCAGGTGACAGCACTGCAGAACCAGAACTGAACACACAACTCAGGTGATGGATTTTGCCTGTAGGTTCAGTGAGTTCTTGCAAGACTGCTTTCCACATCATAAGTGAGCTCTCCATTTTCTTCTTATGTTTCATGGAAATCTCTCCTGCTCCCTGCTGTGGGTGCATGTGTGAGGTCAGCAGTCACATCACATTCACCAGTTGTTTATCATTACAACAGCATTTATTTTAATGTGGATAAAATGCAGTCAGAAAGGAAGTAGTGGTGGCAGCAGATAGATATAATGAGTATGTGGCCTGTGAGTGTGGTAACTTTGTCCACACTACTGTAGAGAACTGACATCCTCCCCCAGCATGCCTCTTCCTCTTCAGGTTTCAGGCACAGGCACAAAATGACCAAGTGTGCAAGAGGGTCTTGGTCCAGAAGCTGGCAAGAGAGCATTAAACTAGATTTAGAATGGGAAGGGGCTGGAGTTTTGTTCAACAGAGAAAAGCCAGATACCAATAGAACTGCTACAATATTAGTTTGGGGTTTTTTTTGTTTTTTTTTTTTTTTCAAAGCTGCTTTCAAAACCTTTTTACACCCCCATATTCTAATGCACTTTATTTTCTAGTGGTTGCAGAAAAGATTCCCTAATTCCTTGCCCTTTCCTTTCTCAGATCCCTCCTGTAAATGGGTTTCCTGTGGGTGTCTCCAAGATGGGAATCAAATTAAAGAATAAGAGTTTTATAATATCATAAGCTCCTGCAATGTTTATCTTTCTCCCTACTTTCAAATACATTCCAAGCAGGTGGCAGCTTTCTGGTTCCATTTATTCACAAAAGAAACTCAAAACTGCAGCCCACACCTTCCACTGGAACCATGTTTATCCCAGGTGTCCTCCTCAAGGACTGCTCAACCTGGGCTCTGGATCATCTCCTGATATTCAGATGGGACAACAAATATCCTGCAAGGCTGAGCCAGCGAATCACATATCATGGTTCTTAGCAAGACCATAATTTGCTAACAGTACAAAATTTTCAGGATAAGACTATATTGCCACTTAATATATTATCATACTGCTGTTATACTCCAGCCCACTCCTGTGCAAGTTTTTGGGGGAAGGATTGCTCTCACTTTGCATTGTGGGTGATACATTCATTGTTTTTTGCCAAGAAAAGCCAATAAAATCCTAAGCAAAACACAGAATTTTCTACTTATTTTTTGCCTGTCCTAGACCTTCCCTATTTCAGTGATATATATCCAAAATTCAGGATGTTCAGACAGCCCTGGTGTTGAACTTTGCAGGAATATATGGATTTAATAGTTTAGGCTCATCTCTTTCTTCATTGACCATTTTAATATCCTTCATCTATCTCAGCTCAAACTTCTCCTTGGGGCATGTTTTCTCAGCAGCACAAACCTTTGCAAAATATAGCCTCTGGCTGTAAAATTTGGGTGTCTAAATAGAGCTGGTTGCCTACCTTCCTCTGTAGTTCATGAAGACAGGAAGAGGCGGCTGAAAGATGATCAAATTATTAACTTTATTTACCTATGGTTGCAATGTATCTTTTGTCTCCCTTCACAGATTTGAGGGGCAGCCACAAAATTTAGTTTAGACCAGATGTCATTGTAGTGGCTGACACTAATTCCCCTCTTACGGTGTTTAATATTTCATTTTGTACATTTCCCCTTGGATGTCACCCACAGTAATTAACAAATTGAAGGCCAAGAACCAGAGATAGAAATAGGGGGAAAAAAGAAGAAAGAAAACAAAAAAAAAAAGAGAGCTAAATTTTTGTGACCTTAATTTCCCTAGGAGAAACTAATTTTGATTTGTATCTGGGAAGGGGACAAGTGGTTGGAGATTCTTTTCTTTTTTCCTTCCAAAATGTCTTGCCCATTCCTAGAAATCCCATGTAAATTCGAAATATTGCAGATTTTCTGCTGGGGCTCCTTCCTTATGTAGGTACCAGTTGAGTTAGGAGCAGCATATCAAGTGCAGGATGACATATGGAAGCAGCAGTATACAAATATAACCTGTGCAAGAGAATCCAAATCACAGTCCTGAGCATTCATTGACTCAGGTAGGTTTGGCAAGGAGCATAGGGATTTGTTAAAATAAGGTTGTGCCTCTCAATGCTTTTCTGCTGATTTTATGCTAAAAGAAACCTCAGGATCAGAGCAATGAGACGTGCAAGGCTAAAGTCTCTGAAATCCCTGCAGGCCTTATTATGTGTATAAGGAGACAGGCAGCGTGCATTTCAGGGCTGGGGAAGCTATTGCACTTGATTTAGGGGTAATTAAAGTGTGTGAGTGGCAGCAGAGATGGCATGTGATGCCTCAGACACCTTTTCTCCATTTTGCTTCCTGCCTGGCAAACTCATCTGCATGCTGAATGAAGGGTAATGTCTCACAGCATTCTGCCTCTACCTTTTGAGGATTTCTCCTCTGCTTTCCCCCCTCCTCTCACTGCTTTCCTCTCTGAGATTTCAGACTGAGTATCTGGATTTTGCTCCAAATTAGGTCCTTCTTCCTACCACGTCTAAATCTGCAAACCATTTTTTCCTAGGACTAGGAACGTCAGTCATGCTCTGGTGTGTAAAAATGACCAGTCTAGCGCACCACTGAGAAGAAAATAGCCCCTGCATTGAAACATTTTTATTAGTGCTGCCCACCCCTCCAGAGCAAATAATCCACAAGGGAAGGGATGCTGATCTCCTTTTTAATCTGCCCATGGCCTGTTTTGTTTCCAGTAAGTCAGCCAAAGTGAGGATTTGTGGTGAATGTTCAGCTGTGGCAGTGACTGAGTCTGCACACAGCAGGGGCAGCACAGCCTGGATCCGATGGCTGGTGGATGGGACAGGCTGGCACAGGCAGAAATGGGAAGGTTTTCTCTTGAGCTCTGTCCATGCTGGGTGAGATTGGAACTGTGGGTCATCTGGTCCATCTCCCTGCTCTAGCAGGGTCATGCTGGAGCACATTTCAAAGGATTGCATCCAGATGGTTCTAAAATATCTCCACTGAGTCCCAAATGTTCAGGAGACTTGTCTAAGCCTTGTTTCTAAAAGATCTGTCTTAGGTCTCTTTTAAAGGGGCTGAAGGCCATCCATGATTGCAAATAGATGTATTTACATCAAAAGAGAAAGATAGAGAATGCACACAGAGGTGATAATTGTTCACATTATTCCATCTGTCTAATAGCAGAACAAAATTGCTGGCAGATTGGAGTTCACTGTAAGTGAAAACAAAAAGCCTGAGGCAGTCACAGAGCTATTAAAGAGAAAAGAAGGTTTGGGCTTTGACCTATGACAGTCATTTTCCTCCTTTGACTGCATCTCTAAGTTGAACCGAATCAAACTGAAAGTAGTGGTGTACTCGATGGTTTGTGTCTGTGCACAGCATTTTGCCAAAGGGAAAGGGCAGCAGTTCATGTACCCTAAAATGGTGGCATTTCTTTCCCTGGCTCCTGATTAAAAAAGATGCTGTGTGGGGAAACTGTGGGTGATGACAGCCTTGGGGGTTTCCTCCCATTTTGATTTAGAAAGTGGAAAGGATACCATTTAGATCACACTGTTTATGAGTGAAAGATATTGTTGACAAACCAATAAATAAACAATGATTCCAGAGTGAGTCTGCAGGGAAAGTAATGTCCAATCATACCTCTGATAAATGTCACTCCAGTAGCATTGCTTTTGTCTCCTGTTTATGAGAGTAGAACTGAGGTTTATAGAATAAAGAAAGGTTTGAAAAGACAGTCACAGAGTTGGGATCTATATTCTTTGACGTGACAGATTACTCCAGATCAGGCTGACTATTGGTCACATCAGAAAATCAAGCTTGAGATGCTTGTTTTGATTTTTTTTCACCAAACACTGCCATAAGGACCTTCCTGAGACCATTTAATCAGAGAGAAAACAGAAATGTCTGTAGCAAGAGAGGCAGGAAAGCTTGTAACACAGCAGTCACATGGAAATTGTCAGTAACTAAATAGATTTAATTAATTTTGGGTAATAATGAATTTTTTTTTTTATTATTATTGTATACATTGCACACACATGCACTTCTGGATACCACACATTTTTACATGTGGATTCTCCCATTTGTCATGTGTCTTTTGAAGCAACACGTCCAGAATGCAGTCCCTGCCCCATCAGCTGCCCTTTCCCTGCCAGCAGTGATTTCCATGAGAAGGGCTCCATGGCTCAGCTCCCTGGAGCACCAGGAGCACATGGAGGATCCCCTTGGAGGCATTTAGCCGAGGGCTGGAGCTCTGCTGGGAGGAGGGGTGCCCATACCCAGCTGTAATGACTACCTGTCAGGGAGATGCATGGTGTCCTTTCAGCAACTGAGCACAAACAGATGAGGGTGACGGTGGTATTTCTCCAGTCCCTTAATTAGAGCTTTGTGAGAGCAGAGGCACAAATGGAGATGTTTTCCATCATCTCTGATGAGGAGGGAGGTAAGGCACAGAAACCAGTTTGCTTTCGTTAGCCCTGGGCATTCTTCCTGCTGTGATATGTTCACCTTCTCATTTTTATCACTCTCCCTTCAGCTGTTTATTTCTTCTTTTGTTTCTCCTTTCCTTACTGCCTTCAGGTTCCTAACAGGAACTAGCTTTCATTTTAAATAGCTAGAACCTCCTGTTTTTCCATAACAGACTTTCCTAACCCAATTGTTGAGAACTGCAGTAAACTTTAAATACCATCTCTAGGGTTGTTATGTATAGGGAGCTCAGAGCAGCAGATAAAGGGAAGTGAGACACAGTTAGAGTTAGTGGATACTCCTAAAAAGCTGAAAACAGAGCTCAAGAGTTGTATTCTGAGGTCTGGATTCTCACCTGCAGGTGATACTGTGTAGGTAAGTGAGCTCTTTTCCTCCAGATAATGTAAAAGAATGAACAAACTTAATGCTGTAAACATAGATTTGGGGCTTTAGGAAAGAAACTCATAATAAAGGTGCTCTGAAAAGGCAAGGAGGATACCTTCATTTCTAGCCCAGATGTGAAGAAGTTTCAAAGAGGTGAAAATGTGTCCCTTTTCCAGTTCTCCTGAGAGGAAAAGAGACATTTAGTTCTTTTCATTCATACCTTTGACCCTCACAATGTTTTCCTCAGGTCTCGTTTATCACAGCATCAGCTGCACCATTCATCCAACACAGCCTGAAAACAGAAGTTCCTTTTAGCTTCTTGTGAGGGAGCCTCAGACCTTTCCCCCCACAAGATCTCCTCCAGGAAGTCCAAGGAAATGCAAAATCCCTTGTGATAATTCAGAGGTTTTGGCAGGTAGACAGCAACAACAGGAGGTGGAAACAGACAGCTGTGCAGGGGAGGAAATGGTGATATAAATACATGTTTAATTGCAGTTTAATTACAATTACTTACTAGGCAAAATTTATTTAAATGCAGTGTAATTAGAGTGAGACCTTGATTTAATCACAGTCTTATCAGACACAGTTACTACTATTTTCCCTCACTTCCTCCACCTCCTCCACCTCCTTTTACATTCCCTCTCCTGAAGTTGCCCAAAGAAATTAAAAACCAAGGCTTGAAACAAGCAGAAGGTATCCATCTTGGAAAGCTTTCAGTTTCCTGAAAATTCAATGGCCAGGTGGCTACCAGCCCAGAATATTCTCCCTGGAAACTGTGAAACCCCCACTCTGTCTTGGCAAGCCGTTACTCTTCCTTAGCAGATAATGATAATGGATCCTCATTAGCTGGGAATGACTTATCATGAATATAATTCATCACTGATGGCAGACCTCATAACCCATCTGCTCACAATAAGTAAATTAGACAAGTCAGACAAGATGGATTGTTCTTTCTGATCTACCTTTGGAGTGCCTCCACATCCTGTTCCAATGGTTCATCCTGTGTCTTCACACCATGATAAGGGTGAACATGAGGAGAGACACAAAACCTATTGAGCAGCTGACCCCTGACATCATAATTCTCCATTTTGTCTCTTCCTTGCCTCTTCCTCTGCTCCTTGCTGTGGGTCTGGGAATGGCAGAAGCTTCTTTCTTTATGAGACAAGCACTCACAGGAGACCTCTCTTGTGGACCTGTTGTGTTCATGGTCTGCTCCTGTGTGGAAGCTTTCCCCACTCATGTCTCCATTATGGATGTTATGTGTTTAAAACATTGTTAAACAGTCCCAACCAATATAGGGAAGGGGAATGAGGGGTTATTCTTCTGCCTTCTCCTCCAAAAGCTGCATTGACTCTTCTTCTCTAAGAGTTTGTCATCATTTGGCAGATTGCCACTCCTGGGAGCACAGTTATTCCCATCCTTTGCTGTGAAGGAACTAAGGCACAGGCTAGCAGTCCTAGCTGGTAGCTCACACACACATGGCAGACTGTGGTGGGAGGGGAAATATCTTTACTCTTCAAATTAAATCTGGGTCCCCTCTGAAGTCCATAAGCTATCAGCAAATTTGCTCACTTCAGTGAAAATATTATTTTCTCCTTCCATGTTGATAGTTAATTCATGTTGTTGTGCTTTGCATCTGTCTCAGTCTTTTCCAGCAGCTCTAAATAAGGGAGAGTTAAACCTATCCATAAAACTATGAAGCTATTAATTAATTATTGCATGTTTTATTTTGCCGTTGAACCATACTGGCCCTGCCTGAAGAAAAATTATGAACTGCTGGGATCTTTGCAGAGGGAACCAAAACCAGAGACATGGAAGCTTTTCCCTCCCTCCTTTCCTGAGAGAGTTTGCTCTGCTTTCTTTCTTTTTCTTTCCTTTTTTTCTTTTTTATTTTCCCCTCCTGTCCATTAATTTCCATGTGACCTGATCATTTTTTGTTCTTGTTCTTGTGTCAGTTTTTCTGTAAGAGAAAAAAAGTGGGAAGAAAAAAAGCAGGAAGAAAAAAAGCAGGGAGAGGTTTTAGTTTTTACATTCTTCTTCTCCTGCCCAACTCATCTCATTCAGGCTGATGGTGAGGAGGGAATCTGTCCCCATCCTGGGGTTTCTAAGAGCTGAGGATCACCAAGTCCTTCATACCCCTGTGAAGTGGGTAAACCTGGGTCTTGTGTTGCAGATCATGATAAATCATACAGAGCCAACTGGATTTTCCTGCCTGCTTTAATATTTATTTGACAGTGAATTTTTAATAGGGAGGGACTTTCACTTGTCATCCTCGGAATACCAAGCAGACAAAAGAAGGGAAGGGAAAAACTTGAATAGTGGATACAATGTACTGGGGAAAGGGAAGAGAGGAAATATGGAGGGGAAAAAGGGAAAAGAGGAAGAGAACAGGGAGGCAGTACTCACTGCAGCATCTTTGTTTGAAGATGAGTTTCTCAGATAACAGCAGCTCTCACAGCAGTGAACAGTTCACACACAGCAGGGAAGCAAAAAAGCCTGAGAAAGAGTCTTTGACCCAAAGGCACTTGTACCCTTCTGGAGTTCATTTCTCACATCCAGCCTTTCCATAAAAACAAATAAATTAACCGGTGATTTGTGAGCCCAATTTGGGGAGAAAAAAAAAAAAAGGGGAAACCTCTTGTGGTCCAAAATCCATAATTATACCCTGGTGAGTGACTGAGAGAAAGGGATAGAGAATCACAACAGAGAGACAGATACCATTGCCTAGATAAAGAGATGGTGAGGAGAGAGAGAGAGAGCAAGTGCTTCAGAGAGATGACGAGCATTAGATGGAGTGGATATATGGTTGGAATTAAAGAGATGGATGCTGTGAGTACCCATGGGAAGATACCTTGCACAGATATTCTGTGAATAGATGTTGCAGGAAGAGGGATATTGTTAGATAGACAGGCAGTGTCTAGGAAAAATGGGTAAGGCAAGAAATAATGCTGCGTCTGGGAACGTGAAGATTGATTCTGTTGATAAATAAAGTCTATAAATAAATACTAAAGAAAAATATTTCAGTAGCCTGCCATCTATGAATATTTGACACACACATCTAAGAAACTTCATAGCACCTCATCCAAAATAAACATAACCAAGCAGCTACTAGATATGTGTGTGATTATACTGTTTAAACATTTACGAGATGTGAGCAGCTGCAGCAAAAACAACTATTTATCACCCAGTTCAGAGCTCGTTTCACCCTGATAGACACATCAGTGATGGTCTGGCACCAGTATGGCAGAAAAGGCCAGGCCAGCAGGTAGATAATTAAGCACTAAAGCAACCCTGGATAAGGAAACAGGAATATATGATGTTTGGATTTCAGAACTGGAAATAGAACAATCTGGATATGAGCTCCCCATTTTGTATCCAGCTTTACCAAGGGATAACACATTTCAAAATGATTTCCACCACTGTATTGTGCTGTCCAAAGCCTGACCTTAGGGGTGTGACTGTCCCATGTCGCTGCCTCAGCCCCACAAGCCCCTGTAGGTAATCCCATTCCCAGCTGTCCTCAGCTACCTTATTGGCCTTGATGAGCATTCAAAAGTCCTGCTACGGAGTGTCCTGGTGATGCCTTGTGAAGGCTGACCTAGAACAGAGGCTACACAGAGCCAAAGAATAAAGTAGGGATTTATTAAAAGTCCTCAGTGGATGCATCTTGGGCAGCACAAGAGCCCAGCCAGGGCTGCACCCAAGATGAACCAAAATGGTCACAAAATGGACAACTGATCATGGGGTCTCACACTTTTAGAAGTTCTGATCCATTTGCATATTGGAGTTAATTGTCCAATTAGAGCTTTAGCTTATGAAGTCCCATCCTTCTTGTTTTTCTCTCTTCATTCTGCCATTGTTTGTGCCCTTGGGGCATTTGTCCTTGGTCCTCAGCTAGAGAAGGAATTGTTTTGTCTACATACTCTGTGAAGAGAGCTTACCATCCCCTAATATGGAGCTTAGAAATATACACTAAAGCAGTACATAATCTGAAAAATATAAAAGCTAAAACCTGAGGCATCACTGGCACGAGCACGGAACATCCTGTCAGCTCACTCCTACACCTGACAGATGCTGGTCACACTGAGGGCCTTTCCAGGGAGGCAGATGCTGTTGTAGGTCCTGTTGTCAGCAGTCCTGGGCACTGCTGGAGTCCAGGTCATCTGAGCAGTGCAGGTACTTTAATACTTTACATCTTTCCACCCACCCTGTGTCTCCTGCCTCACTTCACACCTCTCCTGAGCTTTACATGGAACTCATTTTCTTGCTGTGTTCTAGACTGAGATTTTTATTATCCCCACTGAAATTCTGTACCAGCTACTGTTTTGTTCACCTCCATAACTAATTTTCCTGTGCTTTGGCAGGATCTCTTCTTTTGTTCATTGGTCACCTCTGTGCCAGGGATGCTCATTTTGAGGCTGCCAGTCTCAGCACCGCCATTAAAGCAGACAGGTCCATCCTCAGGGGTCTGCTGCTTGTCCAGCACAGTTTGCTTGTGCTCTGAACTCTCTGAATATTCATGATGTACCCCAAAGTCCTTCTAGAATACACCACAGTTGGTTTGCTCAGTTTTTTCCATATTGGCTTGAACATTCAGGTCCACAGCATTGGCAAGACAAGCACATTAACCCTCTGTTCCTCTCCTACTGCACCTCCTCCCCACTACAGTTATTGCTTTAAAACAGCCCTAATCACAAAATGTTCTATTTCAATTCTTCCTATTAGAGAGCTCATGTATGTATTTTGTAAATCATTTAATCTCATGCACTCTGGTAAATTCTCACAGAAAGAACTTCACATACTGTCTTTTAGCTTACTATGGATGCTGCCTTCAGGGCCCAAATGCTGGTTTGTGGGAAGAGGCAATTACATATATATTTAATGGTTTCAAATTAAGTTTGAAATTAGCTTTGAACTGTATCATCCATTTCTAGTAATGATGCTTAATGTTATCATGAGAAAATCAAGTGCTTTACATTATAGGTGTCAATTGAGTCTTGTTCAGGAGGTTGTCCAAGGACTCTTGATATGTCATGCTGGGAAGGTGATTAAATCCCTGTCAGGGTAAGTGGGAATAGTATTTTTATTTTTCTCCTCTTCCCTTCGTTTCAGTCTTTCCTAGCAGCCAGTTTCTATCTCTAAGGATGTATCTCATAATAATAATTGCTTGTTATCAGTGGATATTTTCCAGTAGAGCAAAGATATCTAAATCCAAAGTCTCCAGCAGAGGAAATTGACAGCTCTGAGTTTAAGGAGTTTTAGTTTAATCCATCTTAAAGGAGACCCTCTGTAAGAAGAGAAATATTAGGCATTTCCTGACTATAGGAAGTAGTGTGGAACAAGGATATGTGAAACTTCTGGGATGGGGAGACCTTGAAAGCAGCAAGGGAGTAGACAGCTCAGGAAATTTTATTTTCTCTTGATTGTCTCCTCATGGACCTCTCTTGCATTGGAAATGTCTACAACAGCATGAAGTGGGAGGAAGCATCTCCAGAAGCTAAAGCTATTGGTTTGGTGTGCTTGCTGGGCTCCTCCATAGTCACAGTTGTAATTATCAGCTAATGATCCCCATTCCTGGAAGTGTTCAAGGTCAGGTTGGATGGGGCTTTGAGCAACTTGACCTAGTGGAAAATGTTCCTGTCCATGAAAGGAGTATTGGAACTAGATTATCTTTAAGGTCCCTTCCAACCCAGATCATTAAGTGATTCCGTGGAATGATTGTCCTTGCACAGCAATCCTTATTCACTTGCAAACCTAGAAACACTCTGAGTATTATGAATTGAGGATCTAGGGCTTGCATCTTTGCCAATTTTTACACAGGTCATATTTCTCTTATCTTCAGTTCCTTAAAATTTTTGCACTGGTTGTTGACTGACTTTAGAATTCTTTGCCTTCTGTTCTAAAAATGACAAGATTTAAAGTAATGTGTTGCTCCCTGCCTCTGAAATGGTTGCAGAATTAGGGGTGAATGATGCTGTTCAGGAGCTCATCTGCTCAGCTGGGACATGCTTCCTGCACATCAACAGCCCTGTTCCTGATAAATCTTTGGTCTGCTTCCCTTTTCAGAAAGCAGTATGGGGAGTTTCAGGCTGCAAAGTTTGTATGTAAAGTAAATGCATTGTTATTTAAAAGTGATTCATATTGTTGGGAAGCCCAGTAAGGTGAGCTGATTGGTGGGTAAGCAATGGAGTGTAATAGCCCTTGGAAAACTGCTGTGTAATAACAGCTTTGATTCCTTGCAGGATAAAACTGTATAATGTTGCCATCTTTCCTGTACCTTTCATGTGCACAGCCCTTGATATACACTAAGTGTATTACTTTGTCATCTGGACTGATAGCTGGTCTGATCCTCCTGGGCTTTGCCAGTCTGCTTGTGAGAAGTATGAAATTTCCAAACAAAGTTTCAGGCTTAAGGTAACATCTAAATTATAGATTTCTGAAGTTGCTTTGGCAGTTTTTCCTGATAGGTTGCTTTTTGAGCTGAGCTGATAACCCATCTTGCCGCAGAAATGCTTTTTTACCCCCCTCTCCTTGATACTGAATTGCCTGTATCATGCACCATTAAATCTGACACAGTTTATCTCTGGGTTGGCTGTGCAGAAAAGGAGAAAGTCCAGCGTAAGCCTGGGAATCTCAGGGTAAAGTCAGCAGCAGCCTGACTTGGCTGCAGCTACTCCACCATTCTGTTATCTCCATCACTCCAAGAGCCTGGGTCCCTCAGCAGTATGCAAGGGTTTCTTAAGGGTTTGTGTGTTGCTGGCACTTGAAATATTACTGTGGGGCTACCTCATTTTTGCTGGTGCAGCAGAAATGTCTGTGGAGAAAATGAGCCCATCATGATTTGGTGGGCAAGGAAGAGATTCTATCACAGGACACATCAATCAAGAACCCTGTATGTATCCATGAACATAACCTTCCTAAGTGCATCCCCTCTGAAGTGTGTTTGTATATTCTAGCACTTGGACCTGTGCTGTTTGCACTGGAAAATATAATTTCTGTGGGCTCTTTCTACACCTTGGTGACAGTTCATGAGCCAGAAAAAACTCACAACCTGCTCTTCAGCTGGTGTTTCAGCTCCTGGAAGACAGAATCCACCATGAGAAGAGCAGATGTCACTTAATTTTGGTGCAATAAGCAGCTTTCTGAAGCAGAGACAAAATGAGGAGCTAGGAAAAGATAACTTCAAAGGCAAATGCCAAGAAATACAAGATTTCGTGACTAATGAGGTTTTCAGGTCCAGTGGAACCAGCGTGCACAAGTCCTCAGCCTTTGTTTGCTTGAGCTGGATCTGGCAGCCAGGATTGCTGGGCACATTAAAATCAGAGGCCACAATGGGTACAGAAAATCTGGCAGCTTTTGGCTGTTTCTTTCCCTTATAAACAATCCCCCTTTCACTTTTTTAATGTTGCTTGTTTTCAGGACTGCAAGAATTACAGCATTTCTCTTTCAAAATACGATCTGGCAGCTAATCCTTGGTGTCACTGGGCACTTCTCCCCCCTCTTGATGTCAACAGGAGTCCTACATCCTCATCATTCCTCCAGCTAAACTCTTCATTCCTGTCTGGCTGAATCAAGAACACTGACTTCTGTCCCTAATGGATCTGGAAACTTGCTACTTTACTGAAGTCACTTGTTGAGAGGAGTTTTTGGACCAAACTCAGTAAGGTTTAGCACATTTTTGGACCTTGCTCAGCAAGGTTAAGCACCCTTTTTGTCACTGCTTTCAGAGGAGAGAAGGGCATACACACATATAGGAGGCAATTAAAGAGCTCCACACCCTCATTTTGACAAGGCAGGTGTTGGAAGGCTTCAGACACACCTTGGCTCTGCTGTGCAGACTGGTGCAGAGATGGAGCCTTGTGTGTCCCCATTCCTGGGGAATTGGGGCAAAGAGAGAAAAGCAGTTTGCTCGCAGCAACTGCAAGCCCAGTGAGTACAGAACCTGTATCTTTGAAAACCAAGTGTTTTAACCTCATGATTTAATTTCCCTTTGATGTACAGCCTGACATATTTTTTCAGTCACTTACACTGTGCACAAGAACTGACCTTTTATCATTTTTAGTTGTAAATCAGAGAGTGATGTTAAATGCTCAGGGTGGTTCTCTATAAAGTGATTGTTTCACTGCTCTGCAAGCTGTGCTATAATTTGCCCCATCCATCCAAATACATGTCTTACCATAATTAAATGAATACTTTTGTCAGTTCATGTTGCTTCAGCTTTCACTCAGAATATGCTTGCTTCCATGGTGGGTTAGTATTCTTTTAAGAATTTATGTAAGCGTATATAAATATAGACATATATATTCACATACAGAAAAAAGAAAAAAAAACCCTGTAATTGCAACTTTCAGGTAAAACACATAGAATATTTTGGCAGGCATTTGAAAATTGATTTTTATAAAATATTCAGAAAATACTCATGTTAACAGTGATTTTAGAAAATGTTCCCTGCTGGGACTTGATAGATGCTACAAGCTACAAATGGATTCATTTGAAAACTGCATCTGCCTGTTATACAGGTGAAACATTATTAAATACCTACAACAGGAACACAGAAGAGAATTTGGAGATCTCCTGTACAACAAACAGCAATGGCAACTTTTATATGTGCTTTACTTTGTTCTTTTTGCAAGGCAATGCTGTTTCTTAGATCAGAGCAAATTATAGTTGTTTTTCCTCTTTCCTCTCTTTACTGGGAGTCATATGTTCCTGGCTGGAAGGTCCTTCTGGCACAAAGAATCCCTTTAGAACCCTGTTTGAGCTCTGAAATAGGTTGAACCTGATGCTTCATGTTTTTGTCAGCTCTCCATGCCTGTTGTTTTTCTTGTTCATCCTTGCAGTTCCTGACAGAGAAATTTTAGGAAGCAGGGAGAACATAATGAAATATTTGCTATTCTTCATGAAACATCTGGCAGGGCTTTGGCAAGATCAGGGAATTAGCAAGCGTTGCCACTTTTATATGCAGTAGATGACATTTTTTGTTGTCCTTAATGGAGTCCAAAGCATATGCAAATCAGCTGTGTAATGAGCGAGGTTAAGCAAGGTTTTGGATTTGGGTCCATATGGTGTTAAAAACATAATTGATCAGAATGTTTTGAAAGATATTGAACATGAGTATTCAGATTTGTTTTATCTGAATCTCATTATGTCTGAGAAGAGATTTAGGATGAGGGCAGAGGCTGAAGTTTTAAGCTGCATCTATTGTTCATTATTTATGATCAGACATACTTTATCAGATGTTTCTGCTATAGAGCTCACTTCAATCTGCTTTAAAGGCACAATAGATTTCTTTGACCTTGCCCTTGCTGTCTTTCATTCTTATGGGTACACACAGGGTCTCTCTCCCCCCACCCCCCAACTATAATATTGATTAAATTTATTTGTTCTCCTCAGGAAAGGATGAGAGAACAAAAGTTCCATATCAGTCTCAGAACTTTTTACAATACAGGAGGTTTATCAGATCAGTTGTGATGAGCACCCCTGAATGAGATGTGTAACTTTTAGGAGGATTATGGCTTTGCAGATTTGTATTGGATCCATTCCAAGAAATCTGTGATAACACAGGACCTTGGTAAAGGACCATATGAAAAGTTACTTTAAGAGGTGTCCATGTTAAATGATGTTCATCACCTGAAACCTCTGAGGCTTCAGGGCTTTGCCATCATGCTGGCCTTAACTGTCTTCAGTGCACTCCAAGAATTGTTTTCTGTGATCCTTAGGCTGAGATTTGTCTGAAGCCTTTACTTAAAAACAGAATTCAGTGGAAGAACACCTGTTGAATCTCCATGTTTTGTCATACCCTGTCCCCTCTCTGAGTGCTTCAGAACAAGAATCATTCTCTTTACCAGAGTTGAGTATTTTTTGTCCCACCTGTTCTTTATCCATTTGAAGCACAAGATTGTGAGAAAAAATGATTTGTGCAGAGGGGTTTCTAAAAATGTATTCCTTACTTTAAGAGGTACAAGAACGAGTCAGGTCCATGTGGAATAGGAAAATGTCTTGTTCTTTACTGAGAATCCAAGTTCTTAACTTTAGCCACAGTCTTCTTTTAATCTCCCAAACAGCTGATGACAACACTGGATGTTTTAGACAAACATTTCTGCCTGCCTCTTGACCATCCTAACATATCTCAAGCCACAGAATCACTGGGTTGGAAGAGACCTTCAAGATCATCAAGTCCAACCCAGCCCTAACACCTCAACTAAACCCTGGCACCCAGTGCCACATCCAGGCTTTTATAAAACACATCCAGGGATGGTGACTCCATCACCTCCCCAGGCAGACCATTGCAGAATTTTATCACCCTTTCTGTAAAAAACTTTTTCATAATATCCAACCTATATTTCCCTTGGCACAGCTTAAGACTGTGTCCTCTCATCCTGTCAGTTGCTGCCAGTCCTACCCAGATGGTCTAATTTCCCTTTCAGGTGAACTCCTGCTTTGTCAACACTCACCTGGGGACTGGAGTCAAAGAATTGCTTTGCTCTGGTCACAAGCAGCTCTTTCCCTCAGGTTGCTTCCACTTGAATGCAACAGCATCAAGGTTCAGTGATCACCTATTGTTATTTCTCAGGGAGCTGTAGGAGCATCTCCTGAGACCTCCCATGTCTTGCAATGAAAACTGTGCTCTGAATACAGAGCAAACCACATAACTGAGTGCATGTGTGGGTGTCTGGGTGTGTGTGTATAATGTGTATATATCTATTATTTATCTGTTTTTAAGGAAAGGTGGTGTATTTATGGATTATATAAGGGATGGTGATGTATTTACGAGTTTAAACTCGTTTACATACACAGACACATAAAATTTATAATAATTCAACCTAATAATTTAACCTCTGCCACAGATTGTCTGAAACATCAGAGTGGGTATTAGCTAAAAATACATTTTCATGAAGAAAAACTAGCAACCAAGAGGTTTCTTTCTCCTTCACAGGGTGTAGTGGTTGGAAATTAGTAATTTACAGCAATTAGTAGTTCGGTCAAGTAATTAGATATTTATCTGTCATCTGCTGTGCAAAAAATATTTGCATGTACATTTATCTGACCCCAAAATACCTTGTACACAGGACAAATATATAACTAAGGCACAGGCTAGACATGTCTTGGTCGTCTTAAAACATTTTGCTTTCAAAATCCCAAATCCTTTAAGTTGCCCAGAGAGAACTAAGGATATATACATATGAAACTTGGACTTTTGAAATTAAATATATAGAACCACTTATACAACTTGGATAGAGTCAGTGGAATTATGTGAAAGATTACCAAGGGTAAAAGAGTCTCAGGAGTACCTGCCTACCTTTACATTCTTTATCCTCAGCAGTACAATTTTTTAGCATCTAAGCCAAAATCTTTCTACATTTCTTTCCCCCACACAGTGCCAATATCTCAACTACTGGAAGCATCTAAAAGCAATTACAAGGATTCCAATAATCCTCCTGTATTACTTTGGCTGGACTGCTAAGTATCATCAATAACATGATTATCTTTTTGAGAAGAAATTGCTTGAGATAGAGACACTGTGAGAAAAGCTCTCAAACACTTTCAAAATCATATTTTCAGCAACTCTTTCATTATTTAGTGTCCTAATGATTTCTGGTAGTCTCACTAAATATCTTCCCATACAAAGGGCCTTGACTGCTCATATTTCCATAGGAAGCTTAAGCTGTAGAAAGCCAGAATTTACCTGGTTTGGAAGCATTTCCTCTGATCCTTAAACTCTAAATCCAAGTCACTGCTTGTGCTGCCTGGTGGATGAGTATTATTCCATCTATTTTGCATCAGCCATCTTCTATTTCCTGTGAGTATATCTCATTTGTAATGAATATAACAAGATCACAGTGGATCTGGTATTAAACCATCCCTTAAATAAACACCAAGTTGTAGTGTAATATCAATCTAAAAAGCAATATGTGGCCTATGCTTTCCCAAAAGACTCTAAACTTTTGTTTCCCAACAGTGCCTGAATATATCACATAAATTCATCACATGTGATTGTTATAAAAGTCTTCAACTTGCTTAAAATTTGTATCACAGGGCTTGAGCCCTGGTGCTTGGGATTTTGGCCCAAATGTCAAGAAAAAAGTGCTGTACAGACATGGGAACTCAGGTCTCAAGATTTCTTCAGGCATATCTCATATTGCCAAGGAATTAACACAGAAACTGGTGCTGGATGCCAGTTTTGGGTGAATGAGCTGTTCCCCCAGCTTGGGTGGAGTGGTTGAACTTGTTTGGTGTGACTGAAATTTAACAGGTTGCCTGGAATGTCTGTGGAGGTAAAGTCAGAGTTTTCCATGCTTAGGTTCTTTTGTCATTAACTTCACACCATAATAAGTGGAAATTTTACTCAGGACCCCGGTTTAGCTTGTCAGTGGTGGTGGGGATGCAGCTGTTCTATTCATTCTGCCCTTGCAAGCAGCAGATTAATGGAATTATTAATGTTTTATCCAAGCTAGGTATTCTACCATGAGAAAGAAAACATCATCACAAACCAAAATGAGTATGCCAGTTCAAAAATATTTCATAAAATACCCACAGGATGTTTCTTTCCTATGCTGAAATGTGAACGTATTTAAAGGGAAAAAAATATACAAGACCTAAGAACAGTCTAAGGGTGAGAGAAGAAAAACTCATTATGTTTGGGGTCCACAGCAACTGCCAGAGCTTAATTTCGTGGCTGACTTGTATCTGTTCAAGTCACTGGGTTTTATTAATGCTTACAAGCCTACAGCTATAAGAATGCTAAAGATGCAGTGTTTGCCCTGCACTGATATATAGATTGGTCTTCCATTAGGAGGAAATTAATGATTGTTCATAAGACTGAATCCACAGCCTCTGGCCTCTCAGCAGCTTTTCCACCCTGCAAGTCTGAAGACCAGCTTGTGTGAATTTTATTGGTTAGCATTGGAAGCACGCCTGGATGTGAACTGAGATACCTGGAACCCAGGAATGCCATGCAATGTCAGCTACCCTTCAAATGGGAGGAAAATGCCTTCTTGTCCTGTCTGCAAACTCGTCTTTCACAGAAAGATCAAAGCTGTCCCAATGGCATGGTGTAATTCAATTAAATGCAGTTCTCTGCATTCATTGAAAGCTTTTCCATTTCCTAAGATGGAAATGGAAAATTGTGAGGAGAGGTGTGTGCCCAGCACCTCCCCTGCTCCTACAGCAGCATCAGCCACCTTCTCACCACTGTTGGAGGGAACCATTCCTGGGAAAAAGAACAGTTTATGGTAGATGCAAGTAAATTGCTGACCCAGGGCTAAATTGTTGCAAGCATGAATGAACATTAGGGGACAGTATTGGCCAGGAGTCAGCCTGTTTCTTCCTCTTCATGCTCTCCTTTTATTTACAAGCTGTCTTCCCTTCTCTTCTAAGTAAAACCCATTTGCCCTTTACTTATCTGACTGGTGCACCAGACACCCATTTCTAATCTGGCCAAATCAATTATAAATATTGCAGTCTACAATTAGCCTGGGAACTTCTGGAAAACTAATTAGTTCGAGCCTTAGCAATGAATTGCACCTTTCTCTTGGCTATTTGCAGCAGGAAGAAAAAAAGGGAAAAAAAGCCAACCTACACTTGAAACAAGACCAAACATGTCTCAGCCTCAGCAAACAGAATTCAAGGCCACGTTTAATTATGTTGATATTGCTGGTGAAAGGATGGGCGAGGTGGGCTGAGAGCCAGGGCACCTGGCACTGCCTTGGGCTGAGCACACATTTTCTCAGGAGAGGTTGTGTGATGCAAAAGTCCTTGTCAAAGAGTCTTTGGGAAGGGAAGTCCCTTGGGAGTCTACAAAGTTAACATCATTAGGGTTTGCTGTGCAGCAACAATGGAGGGGAAAGCAATAGCTCCTAAAGCTGGAGTCATCCTGCATCAGAACAGAGCTGGTCCCCTCCCTTGGTGAGGTCAGGGACTAAACAGATCCTTGTCTGGCATTCCTCAGGCAGGAGGGTGCCAGGCTGCTGTCTGGGGAGCTGCTGAACGGCAGAGGAGAAATTAGAAAGTCATTAAAAGGTGTGCAAGGAATCTTGTAGCAACCGAATCCAGACACAAAGGGCAAATTAAAGCCCTTCTTTGCTGGCATCTTGTTGCTGTAGTGTATTTCTTACAGGTGTAATTACCTGCAAGCATCATAGTTGTTTCATTTATGTCCTAAAATACTACTTTATTGAAGCAATTAAAGGCAGAATTGTACTCTGGGATTACTGCAAATGTGTCTGCTTAAGGTTCATTTTAGATTCATTACAAGCCTTCAGAAGCAGTGTTCCTGCTTTTAATAAAACATATGGTTTCCTCAAAAGCAAAACTGTGCAAGACCACACATCCCTTTAAGATTTGGTGGTGTAGATGGAATTTTAATGGTAAAAAGCCAGAAGGGCAAGGCAATTCCAATTCACTATGGTGAGGGCAGCATATCTTTAAAGCTTCAGGACACTTTATTTACCAGCCCTGGTAACTGTTCATGCAATAGATAAAACTTCTTTGGAAAAGAATAGGCAATTCCCCTTCTTCACAGGTGATAATTGTGGTCAGGGAAGTTTCTGGGGTCTCCGCTCCCTGCCTGAGTGGGAAAAAACCACACCCTTCAGGTGAATGCTGTAACTGTGGAGAATTTGACCTGTTTAATCACATAAATTTCTTTTTCTGTTTTCTATTCATACACAAGAATGTCTCATCTCTTGAAAAATTTCAGTAAAGCTATTTTCTGCTTATTTAGTCTATGAACTGTATCAGATGTGCTTGGCTCGTTATACACAGCCACATCCCTGCTTTGGGCAGTTTCCAAAGAACTGGGACATGCCATGATGGAGAGAAGGTTTAACACAAGGAGAAAATAGGGTTACAGGCAGGGTGATTATGCTGGGAAGTTATTTTTCATTGCAGAGAGAGGCTGAGGGCATGTTTGCTTGTTTGTTGATACATTCTTCAGAGAAAATCATTGGTATGTCCATGACCAGCAGTGGTCTCCAGCCTCCGCTTTTTCCTCCTTTTTATGTGATGCATTTAAACCCTCCCACTTCCAGTTTCTCTCTGAGAAGGCTGCAACAAATTTCAACAGTGAGAGGAGCAATATGAAAGAAAAGTAAATGCTCCACTTCCTTCTGTAATGCATTGCAACTGTGAGGGCTGTCAAGTGAAGGTCAAGCAGAAACCCTGAGCAGCAGTCACAGATTCCCTAAGAGGGACAGTTGTCAGTGCCTGTTCTTTCCAGCAGAAAAAATGAAACATTCTATTTTGAGCCAGCCAGCAGAATACACAGAGAGTGAGTGACCTGCCACACAAGCAAAATGTGAGTGAAAAAATCACTAGAAATTAGGGGTTCTCTAGTTTTCTCCATTCCCTGGTGCATGTACAAGTGGATTAAAATTAAGTATGGAAGAGAGATGCCACTCATCCCCATGTGCAGTGTGTAGCTATAGTTTATCACCACAGCTGCAGAGTGTGTGTTCTGAGGTGTGGCTCAGCAGGACAGCTGACATGAGAGCTTTCTCTCCAGCTGTGTCCTAGCAGGCTGACTCAGAATGAGGGGTTGACAGTAGGCACCTGAAAAAAGTGTTTTCCAGTCATACCACAAAGTTGTGTGAGGAGGCACTGGGCTCACTTCTCCTTCTCCCATGAAGCCAGCAAAAAACCCAGAATTATTTTACAGGGAACCAAATCTTGCTTGCTTTCCAAAACTGAGCAAATAAAAAAAACACACCCACATAGAAAAGGAGAACTAATTAAGATTAAGTCATATCTGAGTAAATATGCAAATTAAAAATCAAAACAAAGAAATTCTATTAATCACATCATGAAGTTGCAAATTGCTGCCATGGTTCCCATCAGCTGGAATAGATGGGGGCTATGAGGCCATAGGTTTTGAAGATCAACCAAATGTGTACATGTTTTATTGTGAAAGCTGGGGGACTGCTGGCTGTAGAATATATTTACCAGCCTTCCCCCCTCTCTTCTGCACTGTGTTCATGTTCAGTGGTATTCATAGTCTATATTTCTTTTGGATTTCTATAATGTAGTGTCATTGGTTTTCCTCTTTGTTTACCTTCTGTGAGACAACATCATTATTCTTTGATAAATATGTTTCATGTCTCCTGGGTAGGTTTTTTGTTGTTGTTTTGCTTTCAGTTTTTGTTTCATTTTTTGTCGGGTAAATTCTTTTCCGGCTTTTAAAGATCAGATTAAAAATAAACAAACAAACCCCCAGAACTCTGTTGGGAAAGAATGCAATAGTCAGTAGATGTTGGCAATCCTGTTCCTTACCATGTTTCACCAATTGCATGGAAGGGGATGGTTTCTGTGATGTGGGGAAGCACATGCAAGGACTGGCACTTGGCTGGTGGAACTGGCTGGCTCCTCCACGTGCCACAGGCTGCCACCTCTCCTCTTTCAGAAGAACCTGCTGCTTGGAACCACAAAGCCCATTGGTGTTGCTTTGTAATGTGTTTTAAATCTTCCTGCAGCACAAAGTGAATTGTTGGGATGTAAAGTTCCGTACAGTGCAGAGATGTAACTGGTTTGTAGAGTTTGTTAATGTGATAAAGATCCTCTCACCTTTGAAGTCAGCAGTGTGGCTGCAGCCTGTGTTGGCAGCAGGAGGAGGTTGGTGCCATTCCTTTGCTTTTTGGGAGCTCACTGTGAGACCTGTGCTGGTGGCTCTGGTCCAGGGCTGCCACTCCAGGCTGGAGAAGCCGCTGCTAAGATCAGTGCTAACTGCCTTGCTCGTCACTGCCACAGCAAAGGAGCAAAGGACAGAGCTAATGAGGAAGAAAATCTTCTTTCCTGACCTCCAAGCAGGGTCTAAGCACATCCTAACTCATGGGGAACCTCTTTCTGCACCACAACTGCCCCCCTAAATTGAGCTCTCTTGGTGTTTTGTGTGCAGTGCAGGCAGGCAAAAAGGGGGAGCTTTGGAAGTCCATTACAAATGTTTTAAGGAATAAATGCTTTTTTCCTAAAGAATATCCCTTCAGTCTTCAATGTAAAAAAATGGCAGTTTTGTATTTTTTGTCTTTCATTCTCTGTTTGTCGTCTTCCAGACTTCCCTTCATTAGCAAAGTGTTTTTGTGGTAGGAGGTATTTTCCCTTTTTTGTCAGAAATACAGTCCTAAAATAATTTAAATTATTGAAAAATTCAGAAGATCCTGTTATTTGGGCTTCCCGAATTTAAGTAATAATAGGGACCTTTTCCCCCCCCAATTATCCTGTTAATGCAAATGTTTGACCTTCAGTTCCTAGGCTGCAAGCTGCTCCATCTGTAAAATATCAGTGAGTTGGGTAACAGCTATGTTCTGTCCCAATGGCATTAGCAGCTCCTTAAGAATGTACAAGTGCAATATTGAAAGTAGGTATGCTTTGGTTCTTTTTGATTGCAAATCTGCATGAGCAGGGCTTATAAATGAAAATTCTGGTTCCCCTGGGTTTAGTCAGCTTTGAACATTATCATAGGTACTCAGTATCATGGTAATTCATGCCATGCCTGCATATGAAAATTAAAAGAAGAAATTAAACCCACTGGTCAGACTCAGCTGGGACCATTGCTGTTGCTGTTTGTGCTGGGAGGATTGTCCTGGTTTGTTTGTTTTGTTTCATGTCACATCCTAATTTTCAGTATGAGTTCTTCCTGACCCAGATTTCTGAGCAGACTGAAGTAGAGCCAGAAACTGTAAAAGTGCATAATTATTCTTTTATTTATTTTTAAGCTGTACAGCTCTATTAAGCTTTCAGAAAATCCTTTATACCCAGCCTTTGAAGTAAACTAAGCCAGAGATCAGCCTGAGAAGGAGATGTGGGTTGACACTGCTTTTTTCTGCTGCAGAATACTCTGCAGTTAAGATCTAGAGTCTCAGACCTAGGAAAATCTTACACCTTTCTTGGAGTGCAGAAGAGGGGAGGGATCAATGTATGCAAAAGCAATACTTTAAACTTTTGGTATGTTCTGAAACCTCACTTGCTGGCACTGCTGTGTAACAGCTGAAAGCTGGAAGATTATTCTGGTTACTGGCATGTAAGTGAGCAGACCACACATTAAAGCTGTGTATGCTCCATCTGCCAAGCCAGTCATTCTTCCCAGCTTGGGACAAATTAAAAAACTCTGGCCCAGAGGTGGAATATTATTATTCCTTTCCCTGTCCCCCAAAGCAATACATTCCCCTGCTCTGAGTCTGATCGAAAACATCGACCTGGAGGTGAAAAATGCACTATCTCTTCCCCTGATTCATCCAAACTGTGACCCAGACTGAAATCACAGACTTCTTTCTGGTCTCAAAAAATTATCAAGTTGCCCTCATGGGCTGAGAGCCAGATGGGATGCAGGCAGCTTGGGAGGAGAAGGACCTCCAGAACCACGTAATCTAGTGGTCACTTTTCTGCCATAAATATTGCACCAGGCAAACCTCATGCACTGTGCATTGAAAGTGGGCATGCAAGGAAAGCCTCTGTGGCCATGCCTTTGAATAAATGGCAGGAGGCCAAGGTGGGGTAACTTGCCTTTCTGAGAGCCAGATGATGTGGCTGTGACCTCCACTTTGAGTCTTTCCTCAGCCATTCAGGCTTGACTCTGAGTTTGGCCCTTCCCCAGGAAGCCACGCTATCAAAACCTTTCCATGTTCTTCACAAAACACAGCCTCTCCTGGTGCTTCTGCCCTCCCTGCAGCCACTGTGCTCGAAGATCCAAGAGGCTCAGTTTTTTGCATGTGCTGCCTCTTGTTAGCAGTGCTCTGAGCATTCACAGAACAGGAGGAAAAGATGCCAAAGCACTTCAACCACCTGGATTAATTAGGTCTTACACTAAATGTGGAACTGCAGTGAGGGGGATGATGATTAAACCAGCAACCTTCTGGAAACTGAATACCTTCTTCTCTGCTATATTTCAGCTTCTGCAACCTTTGTTAGTGCCTCAAGGCAAGAATGGTATTGTCTGTATGTAAAGCACTCTGTTTCTGTATTAGCAATAGCTGTAATAGTGATGGGAATAATAATGCTTTACTCCTGAGAGGTCAGTGAGTATCACTCTTCATTTTATCATTCTCATTGGTGAGACAGACACAGAGACACACCAGAGCTTGTTTATTACCACTCCATCCCTTACTAACAGAGCCAAGGTTGAACCCAGGAAAAGCATTTCCCTGTTGCTTGCTCTTCCCCCTGAGAACACCTCCTCCTTTGGTGACGGCCAGTCTCTCTTGTGGTTTTTCTGCAGAAGGTGCAGTAACAGCAGCCTGGAGTCTGATGATGAACCTCCTTGTGCAGAAGAGATTGATTATGACACTGCCAGTAGCTCTGATGGTGAAGAGGAATTCTTGGAGCTAGACCAAGAGATCCAGGAGTGCCTCTCGTGTGTGGAAGGCGAGACAGAAGATGAAGGAGTGACCACAGGACAGACATGCAGCTCCAGAGCTCTGAGGGAGCTCTACATTTCCAGCCAGCCAGCACCCAACAGCACAGCTCTTCCTCTGGGTTCATCAGCATTGGGGCTGTGCCATGGGTTTGAGAGCAGTCCTGTGTGAGCAAGGCTGCGACCTGCAGAGCTGCAAGAAAATGGGTCGCTGCTCATGTTTGCCTGTTTGCCAGCTTCAGCACCCTTCCCAGATGTGTTGCTCCTGGTTCTGAAAGGAGAGTTGACTGTATGTTTGTGTAATTTGTATACACACATCTGCTGAGAACAACTCCTTAACTTTGTACCTGAGGCAGAGCGAGGGGCCACTAGCCCAGGTGGTACCATGTGAGATCATCCATTCCTAAACACAATCTCTGGTTTCATGGCTGCCTCTAGCATATGGTTTCATACAGATTGACCTAAGGAACAGTTTTTGAGACCAAGGAATAAGAGATGATTCTCTTTTTCTGACTTTAGGCAGCCTTTGCCTGGAGAAGTGACAGTTATTGATGCCTTTCACCAGAGCTCTCTGTTGCCATTCTCTCTTGAGCTGTAGAGCATGTCTCTGATTTCTGTCTGATCAGAATTTTTACAGTGCATTCAACAGGTTGGGTCAGGCTGTGCATATTTCTGAGATGGCTGTATCTCAGCAACAGCCTGGGAAATCCAATGTGCCACAATAAGGAAAGCAGCAGTGACAATTCCTATAGATCCTCTGGAAACTTAAGGTAAATTCACCAATAGATTAGTGATGGTGGCAAAACCCAGGAGTGAATTTAGCCCAAGCATCAATTAGAACAGTTTCTTTAATCCCCAAATGGAGAAAAATTAGAGATTTCTCTTAAAATTGCCTCCCAGTTCCCGAGAATCCAGCACAGACAGAGAACCCACACACGTGTTCTGCATCTCTAAAGAATGAAGAGATGTCACTTCATCTCGCACTTCACGTTGCCTGATCTTGCCAAGTGTCTTAGACTCTGCTGCTGCAAATGGGGAATTGCCCTGAATCCAAATGGAGCTAATTTTAAGATGCAAGAGGCTCCCAACTCTGTCACTGCTTTGTGAGGCTCAAGGACAGGGATGAATGTGCTGAGTGTGTTGTTGCATTACAGCCTGCAAGGACTCCAGTGATTACCAATGATGATTATTATTAATATTGATGCATTATTAAAAGCACCGTGTCATCTTCCTTGTTTTATGCTGGTTTTGAAGAGAATTCCTAGTGCAGAACATGAAATGCTCTGATGTGTTTCTGAGCACCTTTCCTCAGACTACCTAGACAATATTTTCCAGCAGGAGGTTGCTCTTTAGATAAAAAGCTTCTTCCTGTCCTGCTTGGTTTTCAGTATCCATGGATCTTAAAGTCTTCCCTGGCACAAAGAGCTCCCTGTATCTCTATCTCTCTAGGATGCTGTTCAAAAGACAGGCAGCTTGGGTCCTTAGAAGCTGAGCTTCTTAGCCCAGACTAATTCATTAGGTGTGGTGTGTGCCTCTGTACAGATGTCCTGTTCTGCTTGGTTTAGCATGCAGCTTGTTGCACACAATACTGAATTTTAATAAAAGGGTGGCTCACAGGAAGGGACACAAAAGAGGTGAAACAGGTGTTCCCATTATAATAGTTTGTATAATACTGCTTCAAAGCTTATTAATAAAGAAACAATGTTTGTGCATAATTAACTTAAAAATCCAGTGTTTGTAGGCATGACAAAAACTTGACACTGTGCTAGGTACTGATGGCAGTGTACAAAAGCCACGCTCTGGGGTGTTCAGCATACAGCACTTCCCCAGAACACAGGGTAAAAATTACTGTTGTACATATCTGTGTCATGGATGTTTGCACCCACTTTGCTTTCTGTATCAACACTCCACAACAGTAGCTGAAGTGTGCCTACCAAGGCTTGCCAGTGGTAAACCCTATAGCAAAGAAAAAAAAATCTTCTTAAATCAGCATTTTCCTTAATGAGATACAAATATTTGGGCTATAATATTTGGCTTTTTAGCTGTTTCATTCTGAGGTTTTTTTTTTAAATAGGGGGAATTCAGTTCAGTGGGAAAATTCTGTGCTGGTGACTAAACTGTGCAGGAGTAGTCATAACATAATAAAAGATATATCTTCCATGTGTGGAGCCAAATATGTATGAGTAGTAGCACCATTTCAGAGATCCCTGTGCTGCAGGAGGTGGGGAGATGGCAGAGGTTCTCAGGGTGTTTTCAGTGTCTGGGATCCAAATGCAGCAGCTGATCTGGGAGCAGTGTCCCTGGACATCAACCACACCTGCATAAATGCTGCTGTGTGGTGTGAAAAACCTGGTCAATCTTTTCTCCCTGCCAGCATCCCATGCCTGTACCCAATAACTTGTCAGCAAGTGGTGAGGGTGCTGCAGAAGGCAGGGGGCAGGAGAAGCCCCCAGCCCAAGGGTGAGGAAATGCAGAGGGACACATGGGTGACCAGCCACTTGGGAATGGCACCTAGATAACTTCAGGAAAAGCAGTTTTGTGGGCTGCCTGCTTTTTTTTTTTTTTCCCCAGGAACTTCTACACAAGGAGCAGATGCTCCTCTTCTTTTGACAGACCTCTAGAGGTCAGGAGAATGCCTCCGTGCGCACTGCGCGCTCCGCGCTATTAAAATTCTCCCTGAGTCATGGTAATTAAGCAGAGCTAGGCTCTGCACAGAGGAACGGAAGTGCATTGACTTTAATAAAACAAAGTGTAAAACAACTTTAGATTAACTCCAGCCTTGTTTATTCTTGCACACTTGTCATTCTGGTTTGGTATCCCCCAGTGAATGAAGCCCTTGTCCCCTGCGCCGGGGCCCGTCACCTCACTTCAGCCTGCGAAGTGCTGAGCACTGAGAGCAGTGCCTTTTCTTGCTGTCGCTAGCTAATCCCAAAGAATTTGGAAACAGCCGACCGAGAAAGGGAGGGAGAGAGGGAGGAGAGGGCAGTCGCCCTGCTCCCCAGCGTTTTGTCCTTCCTCAAGAGTCAGCAAGGCTGTCAGGTTGAGACTCAAGCCAAATATTCCCATAATGGCCAGAAGAGATGGTGTCTTAGAGGCGCTCGCCTGGTCCCCAGTGCTGCAGCAGTTCTGGGCTCCTGCCAGGCACATTAACTTTTTTTACTGATGCCTTTTGTCTCACGCTGACTCTCTTAGAGGCTCTGAATGGCTGTGCCCTCCTTCCTCCCCCTGCAGTTGACATGACGTGGGTGGAAGATGCTGTGCTGAGCCCTGCACTACACTGCACCCTCTGTCTCAGGCCCTCACCAGCTCTTGGGTCTCCCGGCCACAATAGCCCTTTCCTGCCAGAGATGATCCCAAGGATGCCTTGCCAGCGTCTAGTGAAATACATGTGTTTGTGTGTGTAAACCTCTGGGCTAAAAAATAAATAATTAAACAATAAAAAGAAAAAAAGAATCAAGTCAGCAAACTGAAGGAAGAACAAAATCTAATTAGTTTTATCTGTTGTTTGTTATGAGGCTGTCAGAGTGCTCTATCCCCTAGTTTTACAGCACTCTGGAAAATAACAGTGATAATAATAATAAACAACCGTGCACTGGGTTGTTTTTGAAGCAGGCAGGAAGCAGATTAAGGAGGGGGAAAGACAGCAGCCCTGCTCCTCCACTGCTTCTCTACTGCTGCCAAACAGCAGAGATGTGGGTGATAGAGCTATCTCCTGTCTTATCTGTCCTTGGACAAGATCCACTGCCCCTATCCATCCCTTAGAGATGCAAAGCCTGAGTCACAGACTGTTTGGCAGCAATTTGGGACACTCATATTATATTTCTTTCTTTGCCACAGATCTCTTATGTGCTCTTGACCAATTTGTTTGTTCTCCCAGTTTCTGTTCCATTGTGAGATAAAGATGGCAAATGTAGTAGTAGTGAAAGTGGGTGTTTTTTGAATAAGGAGGGGCAAAATAAAGATATAAAACTGCCCAGGTATTTGCTCTATACTGATTTCAGCTGATGAGATGGGAGCTGGAATTACTCTGCAGGAGTGTGGTGGAAGTTGCCATCGCTGGTTTCCACTTCAATGATGAGCAGTGATGATTTGTTAGGACATTTCTCTTTAAGCTGTGCTGGATAATTTTAAAAGCCTCTTCTATCAGGTTGTTATCAGCCCATCCTGTCCCATGGCCTGGTCCTTACAGTGTGGAAACTTTCACTCCTGTTTTAGTGAGAGCAGGATTTGACCTTCTGTTTGAAAACACTTGTATGGTTTTCCAGGCAGAGGGTTGGACACAGGGCTTGTCTAGTTGAAGATAATATGCAAAATCTTGGAGAACTAAAAAGCCTATCCATGTAATTGCATTGGGAAAAGATGAAGGACAAGGTTAAAGAAATAACGTATAAATCAGAGAGGAAGGAGAGGACTCAGTGCAAGGAGAGGAATGAAGAGAACAGGAGGAAATAGGAGTAGGGGGCATTTGGGGGAGACACAGGCAGAGAAATGGGAGAATTGTTCCTATTTGTGCATCCTCTTCCGTCCCCAGATAATGTGTCAGTATTAGTGCTACCAAGAAACAGCCCTCTTTACTGTAGAATAAATCTGCCACTGTATTCCCCACTCCAGAAACGGCAGCCAAGTCCGTATCCTCAGCGCTGCATTGTGCTCTGGGGTCTGTGAGTGCTTTTCATGAGGGTTGAGCCTCTGTCAACCCTGGCCTTGGGCTTTCTCTCCAGGGACTCACATCCTCAGACAGGTCCTGGAAGATACGTGGCATATTGTTGTTGATGGAGCAGTTTGTGGCTACTTTCTTCATCTTTTCTTTTTCCTGCTCCTTTTATTTCCCTTTTAAAAAGTGAGAGAACAGAAGAGAGAGAGAGAGAGGAAGGAGAAGGCAGAAAGAAGTGCCCTGCTATGAGTCTAGCACCATCTCCAGAAAGATGGCAAGGCAGCTATTTTAGCATCAGGGGCTTTTTTAGCCTTTAATTAAGCTGCTTGTAGCTCATGCACAGACCAGTGAGAGGGAAGACAAATCTACCACTAAAAAACAATCATCACTTGGATGCTCTGGCAATAACTCCAGTGTCAGTAAAGTGCCTTAGCCTTTGGCTAACTGAGCTCTGGGCACTGAGGGGCTGGCTCCTCACCAGCTGATGTAATTGCAATCACAACCCTGTTTTCTGCCCCCTTGCTCCTTAAGGCCTGACTGACGGCTCTCCCTGAATGGTTTCCAGTGCATGCTCTGGCAGCTCCTGCCTTTGCCTCGGCATTTCCATAAAAAGCCATTTAGCTTTTCTGTGTTTGTTTCCCTGTCTGTGAAGTGGGGTTATTAATATTTATTTTCGGTGAAAGGGGTCACAAAGAGGTTTAAATCTCCTGTGTTTACAACACAATTTGATATCCTTAGAGAAGGCAAACAGGAAGGATTAATTGCTGCTTCCTTCATATATCTGCCATCACTGAAATAAAAATCCTGCCCATTACTGGGATCACTGCTAACTCCTTCCCAGGAGCTGCTGTGTTTCCTTTGGTCTCTGTGGAAGGTGGCACAGGTGGGCCAGACAAATCCTTGAGGTGAAAGCACGGACAGTGTTGACAAAAACTTCAACTTTTTTTACAGCCAGCCGTCTTCCAAGAACCAGGCAGCATGCTGGTTAGTGAGTTAGGAAAATGGGAAATTTAATAGAGGTGAAAATGAGGCACTTGGGAGAAGAATGGAGCAATCTGGTAAACATCTGAAATGTCTCTGCCCAAGGGCTAGGAGTGTAAGGGCTAAACAGGAACAATATAAAGCCTTAGTACATATACCAAGCTAGGAGTTAATCAGCTTCCCAGACACATGGAAAAGAGAAAGTAGGAACAGCAGAAGAAGGATTAATTGGCTGTGAAACGTCAGGGAATTGGTAAGTTGAGTCAAGGAAAAAGGAATACAGGCCAGCAAGCACTGACTTAGAGATTAGAGCAGAGGTGCAATGACGAGATGTCCTAAGGCAGGGAGAAGAATAGAACAAAAGAAAAACACTGAAAGTGTGTGAGGACCTCATTAATGCCTTAAAATGAGAAATTAATTGTTTTTTGAAAGTTCAAGCAGCAGCAGACTAGGAATGAGAAGAGAATTATACCAAAGCACGTGTGGATGAAATCAAGAGGTCCTGGCAAAGAATGAACTAGAGGTAGCTACAAGGGAAGAAAAAGAAATCCTATAAATATGGTGTAAAAATGCTAGAAGGAATAAAACTGTAAAACTATGTACCACAGAAAGAGAGCACAGAAGGAGAGCAAAGGGTTGGATTCATCATTGCTTATTTGACTCCCCTTATCGCCAAAACAGTCAGTGCTAGATAAATATAACAGAAGTCACACTGATTGGGGTATGAGAATGGGCCAGAGCCAAGGGGTGTGAATTAAAGAACCCTTACACGGAGTGAATTCAAACTGCTTGACCTGAGGGAATTCCCCTGCAGGCTGTCCAGTGAAAACAGTCTGTGAACACTTGGGAATGAACTTCAAGAACTTCTCCTATATCAAGAGGGTTCTTTAGAGTTGAAAAGGGCAAATAGGGTATTTGTTTGTGTGGATAGAAAAAAAACCCGAAGAGCCAGGAAATTTAAATCAGCCAGCTAAGCTGAGTCACTACAGAGAAACCTCAACAAATTATGAAACAAACAATTCATTAGCTGCTATAGGATAAGAAGGTGGTAAAAGAGAATCAACATGGATTTGTCAAGCTGATCTAATTCCTTTCTTTTATTGGCTAATTGGCTTAGAGGATAACATATGTCTTTGCTTTAGGAAAGCTTTGAATACTTTCTTTTCATAAAGAATTAAAGTAATATGGTTTATATGAAGTATTTGTAAGGAAGGTGCATATTAGCTGAGGAATTACTTATGAGAGACAGGTTTCATCTCCAAGAACATTAGCTTTCTAGAAGTAAGGTATCTGGAGAAAAGATAACTGAGAGGACCTTGTCAATGTCTATCAGCATCTGAAGGGAGGGTGTCACAGAGATGGAGCCAGGGTCTTCTTCCTGGTGCCAAGAAATAGCAAGAAAGGGAATGAGCAGAATTGGGACACAGGAAGTTCCACCTGAATGGGAGGAAGAATTTATTTCCTGTGAAGGTGCCTGAAAAATTGAATAGTTTGTCCAGAGGGGTTGTGAATTCTCCTTCCCTGGAGACATTCAAAAGCCATCTGGGCATAATCCTGAGTGACACATTTTGGAAGACCCTGCTTGAGCAGGGAGGGTGGACCAGATGATCTTCAGTGGTCCCTTCCAACCTGACCCATCCTGTGATTCTGTGACTTAGTCTAAATTATTCTGTACAGTGTAAATGTAGAGAAACAGGCATCCCCACAGGATCTACATCCTAGGATATTGGGAAAGGATCATTTGTTGAGCTGTTTCCTTGCCTTGTTAACTTCTGAGTGAAGTTACACTACCAGATCAGACAGGACTCCTAGCTTTAAACCCACTCCAAGAAGAAATCCCACAGTCATACTTGCAGGGCATTATTTTACTTAAATAACAGAGAAAATACAATGGAAAATCCATTTGCTTTTTTCAGAAAATCCCGTATCTTTTTGTTGAAGTTCAGCTTCATGTTCATACACCTTTATTTACGTGAACACATCTGCCAACCTCACCTTCAGCCTTTCCAGCACAGGGCTCTGCTTCAGAGCTGCCCACACCCATCTCTGTAATCCCATCCTTTTCTCACTCCCCCAGAGCTGAATACAGAGAATTCTGATGATCTGGGGGGCTGCATCCCAGAGGGAACCGGGATCAGACCAGGCACTCTCACTGGTGGCTGATGTCCAGGTAGATGCCAAGAGCCCTGGAGCAGGGAGCTCACACTGAAGCCACTGTGCCAGATGGCCTGAGTGCTCTCAGTTGTAAGAGCTGCTTTGTACTTTTTAGCTTTACTGATGCAGAGAGAACATTTTGAACTGTCTAAGCCTTCTAACCTTGTATCATTGGCACACGAACAGCAGCAGCACACTGTTGAACATAATAACAAGAGGGAAAGAGCTGTGGAATTAAATAAGAATTTAAATCTTAGGGTTTGCAGCTCAGAGCTAGAAGCTTTAGCTGTGTTATTTCCAGGAATTGGTTGAGTCATGTTTGAGAATAATGGATAAGATTAATTCCTTCGTGACTGTGGCTGAATAAATTATTTGCCAATAATGATTTGACTTCTTCTAGCTGCTTTTTCTAATGTGTATGATGCAAAAAAATATTTGCTCTATTCTGGATGTATGCGCTGGGTATGGTGCACTGGTCCTTGGTATCTGGCAGTGAATTTATTCCCCAAAGACAATTTTCAATGGGATTTACCCCAGAGCAACCGAGTGCAGGATTTGATCCTGCATTCCTGTCATATTCAGAATGATTCATTTTTCACCTCATCAAGTAGGAAGATAGAAGAGAGAGGGAAAGTTATTTCACTCTGCACAACAACCCCTTTTCTTCAAAGCATGATCTGCCACAGAGCCATGAGCAGGGCCCGTGGAGGGACATGACAAATGTTGCTTGGCAACTCCACGCCACTGATGGGAAGAGCTCTGCAGGCTGAGCATCACAGAGGGACCCAGGGAGAGTGAGACAGAGGCACACCAGGATGCTTGTTTGTGTCTGGCCCTGTTAGAAATGACACCACTCATGCCCTGGTAATTGCTGTAGACAACAGACAACAAAGTCTATTCTGCTGGGTGGGAGAGTGATTGCAGGTCATAAATGCTGAAGGGTCCCCTGCCCACTCCCCAGGCACAAAGGGGCTTTGGATCTATTTATATCCTGAAGGTCAATGAATTCTTCCCAGTTTAGCTAGCTGTGAGCAAACCTTAAAATGGCTCAGAGACGCTGCTGCTTGGTTAAACACCTACAGGGAACCAAAAAAAGCCTATTGCCCTTTGCAGCATCACACAGCTACCTTGGCACTTGTCACAAGTGTCAGGGGGTAGTGGTGGTGCAGCCCTGACAGTCTGAGGGTGCCAGAGAACCCAAATTTGCAATGAGGCTGGTTGTTAAAACTGGGCAGCAGGCACAGTATTCCTTCATCAAGTTTTGTCACTGTTGAAGGATCGTAAATTAAATGGAACTAGATTGGTCTCGCAAAGCAAACCCCCTGTGGCTCATATGTTAGCACACTCTGCCAAAATCTGAGTTGCTTTCAGCTGCAACTCCAGAAACACCTCCCTTTGTGTACCTACACACAGACCAGTATTTGGTTTATCAGGCCTAATGCTGGCACCAGGATCAAAAGATCTTGGTGCAAACTTCATAAGGAGTTTAGTAGAAATGGGATTTTGGGTGCAAAGGAATATTCTGTTTGAAGTTCTGCTTCCCACAGTATGATTCTGGGGAGAATAAAGTGCTCACTTTACTCTGATTTTGTGCAGATTAGACTTTTCAGCAAGCCCTGAAATTTTGGACTGAGAAGGGATGTTTGCAGAGAGCTGGCTTTGCCTAACAGCCTGCAATTGCAACAATCCAAGAGTTTTGTTTATGGAAAGTGCCCAGACTGTAGTAACACTGCAGGTGTGATCAAAAATCACTACATGCCTTTAAAGGTTTTGAACAACCTGTGTAGACAACACATGTGAAATATCCTCTGTTGTTCAGTGTTAGAGGATTTTTTTTTTTTGAGTAACATATTGTCTTGGCTGTTTCGAAGTAAAAGAAGCTAACGATTTCTAATGTGTATAAAATTTTGGATTTTTTCTTTTTCAAGCTGTCTACTGCACCTTACCATCTGCTGGAATTGGTGGAATAGCCCTTCATTTTTGGAAGTGTTGTTTATTTTCTTCTCCAAGATGCAGCTCCTCTACCCAAATATGATGTCTCCTCATTGGCTTGCTACCTGGGCACAAGCTTCAGTAGTTTGAACAGTTTAATCCAGGTGTGACTCCTTCTGGCCTTCATTTTTTCATGCTGCTATGGAAATTTCACTGAATCACAGGCTATTGCTACTTGTGGCTACATATGGCACTGCCTTAAAATGTGATGGAAAATTTCAGCTTCTGACTACAACGAGATACACCATCATTTGTCTTCATTTTATGTAAATAAGTGAGTGTTATATGAATTGTTGTTGCTCTCTGTTTGTTTGGTTTTTTTTTTCTTGGTTTTTTTAGTTTGAGGCTTTGTCTTCGTAAACCTTTCTCATTTTTTTTCACTCTCTCTTCTTTCAGACTAATGGAAACAATTATATGTTTTTTTCTGGGGAGAGTTTCCTCACCCTATGGCACACTCAGCCTTATTCTGGTTTTCCTTCCTCAGTTTTTGTGCTGCTCTACTTCCTTTCCTATTTTCCATTTTCCCCCTTCCTTCACAAAGATGTACCAGGTCACAAAGACCCCAGTGCCTGCACCCCAGGAAATCTTTGGTTTGGTCTCTTGTGCAGAACACTTGTCCCACTGATTGCCTTTGGTCCTGCCTGAGGAGAGCAGACAAGGATGTCTCTATGGCATGGAGGGCAGGGATTACAGAAAAGCATCTTTCTTAGGCATTTGAGGCCACACCTGGCCCCTCTCAGAGGTGTCTGTATCTCTTCAGATGAGCCACTCCATGACCCCTGTCCCTGACTCACTCGGATCTGCCCAGGCAGGTGCCAGGGGCTGCCCCAGAGCCCTGTGGGTGCCATCCTGCTGCTGGTTCAGCTGGCTCTCAGCTTCCACTTCACATCCTACATGCAGTATTCATAGAGACCAGCCAGAGGAAGCTGGGATTTAGATTTCAGTCATGTTTCTAATTCCTTTGGTTTCCTGTAGCTTCTCCCCTCGAGGCATCTCTCCTGAAGGCCCTGCTCACTCTTGCTTTCCTTTCACTGATGCTCAAAGGCAGTGTAGAAAGAAGGCAGCTGAGGAAGCCACAGCTTCTTCTTGCCAGTCTGTCTTGCCAACACCTCTGGGGGCAGAGTGCCAGCTCTTGCATGGCAGAGTTATTATACCTTTTTAAAAAAAATTGCCTTTGATTAAAATGTAAGGGTCCCATCTTTTTGTTGTCATTAATGTGGGCTGCAGGCTATGGGCCTTTGAAGTGTTTCCTCTTGGCTCAGCTCCATGTTCTTTCTTTTTCTCCCTCATTTTTCCTTTTTTTTTTTTTTTCTTTTCTCTCTTAATTTCAATTTTCTCCATTATCTGCCCTTTCCAGCTGAGGGTGAGATTTGTTAATTTTCACATGCTTGCAAAAACCTGGCTGGCACACTCCAGCTCCCTGCCAGCTTCTACACGGGCAGCCAGTCACAGGAGTAAGCAAACAGGCAGCACATCTCTCTCCTGGGCTGCCCTGACCCTGCTTGGCTGCTCCGGTGGGGAAGAGGAGGGAATTGCACACTTACCTTGCCAGAAGGGCTCATCCCTTTGCATGAACACCACTTAGCAGGGCACAACTGAATGCTCTGCTGTGTTTAATTAAGGAGATCCAGAAGTGTTTTATTTGTGATTCCAGGCCTTTATAGGCTGATGGAATCCTTCCCATCCCCTAACCCCAAGGTCAGTATTTTATTTCCTAGCCTGAGTGGAATAAAAGGACAACAGGGTGAACCTTAATGTCCCCTCAGGTACTTCCACCTGTACTAACTGAGCTGATTGCTAGTTTGGGTGTGTCCAAAGAGGAGAAAATAAACTTTCAAACTTACTTCTCTCTCCTCTGCTCAGAGTTGAGGTCTGGGCAGTGGAAATGACAGGAATGTTCATCTCTTGGTTGCTTAAGGATTCCCAAAAGTTGAGAAAAGGTGTAAAATGAACAAGTGCCTTGAGCAAGGTGGTGCTGCAGATCAGCTGGAGAAAATGCAGCTCTCCTGAATGAAAGCCCAGGGCCCCTGGGACTGTAGTGAGAACTCTCCTGTAGGCTGTCCTTCGTAGGTGCCATGCAGAAGCCAAAATTTCATTACATTCCTGCAACCATCTGCCTTAACCTTTGTCATACTTAATCCCTAGTTTCTGCTCCCATAAAAGCACAAGTGAATGCCTATAAGTAGCTTCTCTTTATCCCTCTCACGAAAGACTGCCTGCATGAGGTTTCTGTCTGTCTTTAAGGAGGAAGAAGTTGCTCCAGATATGGGCAGTCTCTTAGCCAAGGTGCTCACCCCAGTTACAGGTATAAATCTGACCTGAACTCCTCACTGCTGGGCCAGCAGAACTGCTCAGGGAGGGAAAACAAAGCAAAATGAAAATAAAATTGATAGTTAAAACTAAGGATTAATAGCAAGTTAATTAATATTTTGGATTTCAGTGTTGTTTAGATATACCCTGCCCCTGAAATATCAGGGATATTTCCCCTGATCTGCATTGACTTAGGATACTAAACCATCCAAACATTGCACCTCCCTGGAGTTTGGCTTCAGCATTGGGATGTGGAGAATCTGGAGTGTTCCAGCTTCTTCCTGCCTTATCCAAGCACTCTATAGAATGCTTTCATTCTCTTCCTAGTATCCCTTCCCCTTTTCCTCTCAAGCACAGGCATCATTTCCTTTTACAGGAAGATGCTTTCTCCCAAGCATAATTTTTGGAGTCTTCCTTTTGTGTTCTTCAGGCTGAAAGTTCCTCTTATTTTTTTCCCCCATAGAAAAGAACTGCTAACTGGTGGAACTGATTTTAAAGTGAATAAAGAGAATTCTCCAGCTTTACATCTTCTCATGACTCATGACTCAAGAACACACCAGAGAGCTCCAAAACTGTCCAGTGATGCATCTCTAGCATGCTTGTCTTAGAACTGGAAGGTGAGATTTCCATGTACAGATCTATGTGGAAATGCTTTAACTGCTGCCCTGTAGTCACTGCACAGAAGCTCACACAGATCCATGTTAATGGGGATGTTGGATCCCAGCTGGATCTGGTTTCTGGGGCACAGATATCAGCACAGAAAATCATGGGACAGTGAGATGGTGGCAGCTCACCCACTTCAGGATGCACACAAAGTTCTCTGCTCTCTTGGAAGAGGAATTCCAAATTCAGCCATCTTCTTAAATTACTAGAGTTTAATAAGTCACTGAACAAAGGTCAGGGCCTTCATCCCCAGGTCATGTCAAATGGGAGATAGGATGGGTGGAGCTGAAACCTCTTCTGCTAGCACCTAGTAACTTCTATAGCTGTGCTAAGTGGATTGTGTATCCCTAGCTTCATAGTGAGACAGAGCAGACTAGACATGAACTGTCTGTATCTGCCTGGATGCATTTGAATCCCATTTATGCTCCTGCTCAAATCCATGGGCCATCACAGGGCTGGATGCTGCCCTTCCCAGCAGGCCTGGGGTGAGTGCTGCCAGCAGTGACATGAAAAATCTGCCCAAGCTCAGCACAGCCCATTGGGACTCTTGGATTTTTCCTCATCAGACCTATGTCTTTTTTCTTCCAGAAATGAGAGGGTGATGAACATGACACTTGGGTTGCCATGGGAACACAGCATGATGTTTGTGTTAGCTGTGCTCCTTCCTGCAGCCAGAGCTTCTGGCTCCAGAGGTGGCTGTGACCAGCACTGGTGGCTCCTGGCCAGGTCTGCCCACAGGCTCTCCCAGGAGTCTGGGTTTGGGGGGGTCAGACCCCTTGTGTTATGAGAGGAAGATCTGAAGTGACAAGTCACTGACAATTAGGAAGATCTGTCTGACTGTTGGGTGGGAAAATGATGAGTCCTGGTTGAAACTTCTGCTGTAAAATCTTGCTGAAAATCATGAAGAGGGTCCACAGGGACCTAAAGACCACTTGGCTGCTCCTGCACAGGGAATAGCTTGAAGTTTTTAGTGTCGGGGGGAAATGGAAGCCCGAGTTCTCCTTGAAACTCTGCTACAGGGGCAGTTCTAACATCCCAGGGAACATGTGAGGGGCCATGGAATTTCTACCCCACTCCTTCTTCCTGCAGGTTTTTATATATTCCTTACCCCTCTCCTGTCTACCCTTAGGGCTTTCCTGAGTCTCAGCTTGGCAATAATCAGGAAGCACTTTCATGCTGTTACAAAGCCATTTGGAGCTTTCAGAAAGACAATTTGGGAGAGACGACTCATTGTCACTGCTATTTTTCTCCTTTCACAGACCTCCCCTTATATCCTTACCTAATACCATTTTATCAGGGACAGAAATATATTTGTAAAGCTCTCACAGAAGAAAGTTTTACTGAAGCTAAGGGAGAGGGTGATGATGCAATCCTGCTTAAGTGACAGGTGAAAACCATAGTCAGTCTGTCTCACTAATGTGGTGATTTGAATAGGAATCAGAAAGGGTGGGAGCTCTCAGGAGGAGATAAAGGGAGCCCAGTTAAAAACAGCTGAGATACTGCTGGAGGGAAGGAAAAAGGTGAAGATGAAGGCTGTGTTGCAGGCAATATGGATTCTCTTAGGGTCTATGAGAAAGAGTGAAAAATACCACCAAGGGAATCCAGCCAGGCAGTTATAAACAATGATAAAATAGACTTTAGAGGAGCAGCTTGCAGCATGGTAAGTGTTAGTCTTTAAGACCTGTCAGAAGTTTGGTAGAGAGTAGCAAAATCTGCAGAAATAGATTAGGAATGTGAAGCTTGTTGCTAGAAAAGAAAATTTCTTTTCTGACTGTCATAAATCTTTGCCTCTTCACCACTTTAGCTGCTTCCTGCATTCCCTAAGCAGGCTTAGTGCTCATACATGGCCAGAGGGTTTCAATTTGAGCTCCAAATAATAATAATAATAAATTCCATAAAGTGATTCCATGTGGAGAGGGGAGATAATAGTGCCTTGTGTTTACACAGTAGGTTCCATGAGCCTTTGGGCTGGGTAGGCTGAGGAGCAGTTTCTCACCTGCTGCTGAAGTGCAGCGTGCTCTGGGGTGACATTGCACCTGCTCTGCAGTGACTGCACCAGGGCAGGGTGGGGGAAACTGCCCAGAATGGAGCTGCTGAGAGAAAACTGGGTAAAGAAAGGGAGTGCATTTCTCCGTGCTGGATTTTAGCCAGGATGCTGAAGTTAAACACCTGGTTAATTAATAAAAAGAGCTGGGGCACTGGAATCTGTGCTGTTTTGTGAAGATGAACATGGCTCTTCCTTTACAGCTTCATTGCCACGAGTCCCAGGACTTTGCTGAAATTGGCCTAGCTGAGTCTTGAAAGGCAGCCGGTGTTTTTCCTCATGAAAAGTCTTTCCCAGATGCAAGCCAGCCCAGCCTGCCTCCACAGAGGGCTCAGTGCCTGTCCTACCCAGATCAAGGTATGTAATTTTGTTTCATCTGGTGTAGGAGAGCAGGAGCTGCATGATGAGAGAGAGATCTCATCCTTCATGTTAGCAGGAGAATCAAGTCTTTGGGAAGGGCAGAGAGAGGAGCATGTCTGTTCTCACCTCTTTCCCTGTGATTGACTTGGGCTGCCTCATTCCTGTCTCCATGTGGAAAGGTCATCACAGCTTCTCTGTCCTGGGATTGGCTCCTAAGCCAGGAGCACTGGGACTTGGTTCTTGTAGATGATGAGAATCTCTCTGTTGAGAGCCGGCTCTGTTGGAGTGAGAGGACCTTGTGATGGCTGACCAGTGTAATTTTTGGTCAGCCATCTGGTGGGAATTATGTTCTTAAAAGCATATTTTACTTAGAGGCTTTGGCTTACTGGAAACAAAGTCTATCTTTGGGTTTGCATGCTGGAATCCCTGGAAAGCATCCCCTCTACTGCCTCTGTCCACAGAAGTTCTTCCTTACTCTGCTTTACCTGACTGATACAGGGATTGTCCCTGTACTGAGGCTTTTACTTCTGGTGTTCTGAGTGTGAGGGGCCATGCTTAGCAATGTGTTGGCTTTCTGCAGGGACAGACAGAAGTGTGGCTTTTCCTTTACAGTATTGTCCAGTTGAGCTGTTCAACCGCACCAACTGCTCTGACCTCTGGCTGTTCCATTTGCTCCCCTATTTCAGTTAGAGAAATATACAATCAGTTCAAAACCTCACTGTAGTCAAATATCTTCTCTTTTTATTTTCATTTACAAAAGCACAATGTTACTAGAATTAGCTCTGCTTGCCAAACAGATGAGCATCACCCTGTTTACAGAAAGTTCCCTGTCACAGGCATGGGGTTTTATCCCTGCAAACCTCTGCTAGGGATATGGTGTACTCTGAAAACATAAGCTGAGGCTTTGACTTCCCGTCAAAATTTGAATCAAATCCAGGGTAAAGGGAAGGACCTTGACATGCTTCCCATAGCTGGACTTGTGGGAATTCCCTTTGCCTGTTTTATACAAGATTGCACAAGGGAGAGGTTTAACACCTGACATTCATTCCTTAGGGAAGGACTCAAAGCTTTTCCTTGCACTACCTTGGACACATTCTCAGGCTAAACAGCTGAGTGTGTGTACAGGGGCCTCAGTGACATAGTTCCAAGAAGACAAAAGTTGAGGTCTGCCCTCCTGTACTGGCAGGAGGAGGCACTGCTGCCTGTGACTCTAAAGCAATTATCTGCATATCCTGGCTGGAATCCAGCTGAACTGGGTGTAGAATACAACCTTCAGTTACATGCCCTTGGAGGTCATCTCTGGATTGTCCTTCTGCTTGCTCGCAGATTAGTGTGCTGGTGTGGAGCAGGAGAGGGCTTGAAATGATGCTTGGAGTCCTCCCTGTCAGAAAGTGGAAGACAAGTGGGATTTTTGTTTTCCTGATAGAGGAATTTGCTACATTCAGTTCCTGACTTTTTGAGGTGCTGAAGGAGCACTTGTGTACTTTGCATCAGAAACTGAGTTGTGGAATGCACTACATTCTCCCCTGTCTCCTTTTGACCTGGTTAAACCAGTGATGGTTGAATTAAGATGGAAGAATATGATGCTCTTGTTTTCCATCTTGATCTTTCAGGTTTTCCACCATCATCTTTTTGAATGCTTAACAAACCCAAAGCCTCCTGCTTCCCAGGGACCATCTGGCTAGGCTCTATCTACAAAGTCCTGTAGCTCTACCAAGTTCAGGGTCATTAAATTACTCCAAACAAACCTTTCTCTTGTGATTTCAATTGGATACAAAAACGACCTTTACTTCCTGCCTGAAGCTCTCTAATTGACAGTGTTGGTGGGACACCTGTTGTCCACTGAGGCTCCTGTTGGTCTCCCAGCATCAAGGCACAGCTCTTTCCTTTAGTTCTGCAAGCAACAAAGCACTCCTGCAGTCCTCCCATATGTCTCATATACTGAGTGTTCCACCTCTGAGAAAATCTCCAAATCCCCAGTGTGGGGGATATGGATATATATTTTCATGAGGACTTTGGTTTTTGTAGCCTTCAGTTGAATTTTTGCTTTGTGAGAGGTTTTTTTTTTTCTGTTTTGTTTTGGGTCTTTTTCCTTTTCTGATTCCATCCCTTTGCTCCTAATCCCACCACCTGGTATGGCTCACACTGCAGAATCTCTCTGCTTCCTCAGTGTATACGCCCTTCAAATATTTGTAGACATTTATCACTTCCCCCTCTCTGCTTAGTCATCTCTCTGCCAAGCTAGACATATTTAGTTCTTCTAATCTTTCCTTGCAAGTGAGTCCCTCCAGCACTCATAATTCATTTCTCCTTGCTCTTCTTGGTATATTTTCCAGTTTGTCAGTACTTTAAGAATTTCTTATTTTGTGGTGGTTTAATATGAGCAGACACAAGGAGAAGAAAAGCTTCCTGAGGACAGAAGGTTTTTTTTGGCTCCAAGTCACTGGGAATAGATAAGAGTGGGTAGTTCTGGGAATTCCTGCTGCAAGTTCTGGGTGGGTGTCTGGGATACAGAATGGGTCCCCTCTTCTCTTCTCTTCTGAATTTCTCTGTTCCCTATCCCTGAAACATGTAACAAATTATATCAGCTAATATTTTGGCTGGTCTGTTTCTAGATTTCTTCTATTAAAAGAAAGAGACTTGCTCAGCTTTCCGTTCCCTGTGTCTCTGTCAGGCTAAAGGCTTTGCCTAGGAGTGATATTTTTCTAGTGGGCTGCAGGGTGCAACTGCTTCAGAGGTAGTGGGTGCATCTTAGCAGTGCTGAATTTCTATTTCTCAGCTTTGTTCTTCTCAAATACTGGCAGGCATGGTGCCAAAGGATCAGCAGAGAGCAGCCAGCTCCTTTTTATCTCAGGAAGATTTTTTTCCCTTCTGGACATTTGTTTCTGCTGTGTCCAAGCCATATAAAAAGAAACATAATTTCAAATGGATCCTAGAGCCCAGATGGACTTTTTTCCTTTAAATAACCAACTCAACAAATTCTTTATTAGAACCTTGTTAATTAAAGCTATACCCCAGGAGGATAGGCTGGAGATGCTGTTCAGTCTCCACCTCTCGTACTGAACTCCACAGTGGTTTTTGAGGCATTCCTGGTATCTCACACTGATGGCAATTTGTGCTGTCTGAGATTACATGACGTGAGCAGAATTGAAAGGAATGACAGGGAGCAGCAAGTGTTCCTTCACTCATTAACTACAGCAAGGTCTGCAGATTTGCTGTCTGTATTAGGGGCTTTTTTAATATTCCCCGTCACCACCTAGTGACCTGCAAGGGAGCAGCAGTTTATCTAGCCAAGAGATTCTGTCAAATTTGCTACACTGAGATAGGTGTCAGTATCAAAATGCTCCCAAAACCAGGATAAAATCCATAGCAAACCTGCACTGTCTGCCTACCTTTACATGGTGCAGTCTAGATTTCAACTGCAAATACAAAACCAATGTGTTTTTTACACAGGAGGAATGAAAAGATTTTGCTTTCCTTGTATTATCACCATCTTCCCACCCAGACTAGATACTTATCAAGAATCTGTCTTCTGTTTAGATTGTGTCCTGAGAACATTGAGTTTAAGTAGAAATGTGTTGGCTGGGCAGGAAATGTTTCTCCATTGTGCATGAAGGCTGTTTGGGTCTCTTAAGTCAAACTACAGAAGGAAGGGGAAAGCAGAGCAAACAAAATAGTGTTGGTTGGATATGGGAATACAATATTCTCTGTATCCAGCCCATGTCAGTCTATGCCACCAGCTAGCTGATGCTTCTGTATCATCATAAAATGTAGAAACAAGGAACCCCAAGCTTCTTGAGCAAAGAGAAAAAGCTGCTGTTGCTTTGACAATGGATTGACTTTCCCAGCTGCTTGTGGGAGCAGCCTTGGAGAGTCACACTGAGCAGTACATTACAGATCTACACACTGGATATCAAAACAGAGAGAGAAGGCATTTACTGTCACTTGCAGGGTGCCTTTCTCCCTTCTAGCTGCCAGAACATTCAGAAGAATTAAACAATGTGACTTTGTGTGGAAAAAGAAAACACTGCCTCTATCAGAAGCTTAGGCAGGAGTGGCAAAATCATTGTGAAGAATGGCTAGAAAGAAAAGCAAGAGGCATTTTCACTAGCCCATACTCAGATAAACTTGTCGTGGGCCCTGATTCTTGAAGCAGCACAACGTCATCTACTTTAGCACCTTCAAACTGCTGATTAGCATCATCATCCCACTGCAGGCTGGGCTAGCCAGCTGCTGCCTTTGATGCAGTTGCAAACGAGCTTGTCTTTCCCAGAGGAACTGGCAGTCGAGCTGGCTTCAGTTTGTCTACTGTCATTCACATATAGGAGGGTGGGGTGTTTTTTTTCTGTTTGTGTTTCTGCTTTATAAGAATATGCAGTTGCTTAAGATCCATTTGGTTGACAAAGTGTTTTGCAAACAAACTGTACATGGGAATCACTTTGTTCGCTGAAATGCAAAGCAATAATTTTTATTGTGGAATCTCGGGAGACAGATGTGGTTCAGTACAGCATGACTTTAAGGATTTGGCTGACTAGAGGTGGGATTACTACCATATTTAAAGCAAAGCATACATTCAAAAGCTTTAAGCTGAAGTTTATTCTATGCAAATATTTGACAAGTGGCCTCTCATTTAAGCACAAATAAAAGTATTGAAGCTTGCACCATTTATAGCTGTTGGCAAAAGAAAATTGTTTCTAAACAAGTGTCTGTGAAGTATAATGGCTATTTCTCCCCATCATAAGTTCCTTTGTTATCTTGCTTGCCCCATTGACTCTTAAAAGAAAAGTGTGCAGGAATTTTATTTATTCAGTCCCTCTTTTAATGTTTTCTGAACTTCTGATCTTTAGTGAGAATTTTTATGTCTTTTTGCCTGAAATCAGCTCTGTATCAGTTAAAGTTCTTTGAGCTTAAATAACTAATACAAGGGCAGATCAGGTTTTTCCTTGCTCCTGCTCCCCAGGTGTTCCTGAGCAGAGATGTTCAACCCCTGGCCTCATTTCCATTCATTGTAATGGAGTGATAACAAAACGCATGGCCGACTTCTCTAATTAGTCTCGTGTTCCTCAAGGTCTTTTGTTGTTCCCTGATATTATTTCTTATAGTTTAGCTTTTTGGGCTTTGTTGGTATTTCCCTAAACACCCCTAATAGTTCTCCCCATCTTCCAAATTATCTCTTTGGGCATGAACTGATATATAGCAAACAAAGCAATGCAATATTCATCATTAATTGATCATGATCTCTCCTGGTTTTGTTGTTGCTGTTGGGTTTTATTTTAATTCCTGCTCTGTTTAGGGGAAATTGTTTAATTTTATTCAATACCCTAACTTTTAAATTTTTATTAAACTATAATGCAGATATATATTCAGTGCAGCTTTCATGAGTTTGTTTTCTTGTGGATTGTTGATCTCATTTTAATTAAAATAGGGAAAGCATAGAAAGGAAATTAAAATAAGAATAAAAATAAACTGTTGGTTGTCCCTCAGTTCAACTGGGAGGAAAAGGTAGGGGATAGGGATTTAAATGCAGTGTATCATCATTCTGCTTTCCCATAACCATTACAAAAGTGAAGAAAAAGGACCTGTGCCTGTAGAGGATGGAAATCTACAGCTCTTCTCATACTGAGAATCAGCCTCCCAGGAGACTCTGCCTCAGACCAGGTTTGTTCAAGGGAAGCCTTATTATGTGGAATTGTGTCAAATGGCGAGGAGGGGTTTAAAGAGATAATCAGAGTCCTCCAGCACTAATTACCTGTGCTCTATTGAAATCCCTATCTCCATTCAGATCCTTTTTACAGGAACATGTCAGAGGAAACAAATGAAGTGTGGTTCTGCAAGAGCCAATTGAGATGGTAGAGACAGGGAAGTCATGGATTAAAGCGAGCGACTTTTCGGGACCTACCGTAAAATTTGACTTGGTTCTTCCCGCCCTCTCTTCTTCTTTTTGCATTCATGCATTGAAACATAACAAGAAATCTCTGCATTTCTCATGCCTCCTTTATTCTGAAATCTCTAGGCTCTTTGCAAATATTAACTGTAAAATTTCACAGTTATCTACCCATCTATCCAATCTCTCTCAAAGCATTTAACTGTTCCCAGCACAATTCAAAGGGATGGCGATGAACAGAGTATAATAAGTATCAAAACAGTTTTCAGCAAAAGCAAATAATTTAATCAGTTAGAAAATAATGAAGGACTCATGATTTAGCATTGGAAGGAAGTCAGAACATCAGCTGTCAGAAGAAGGGTATTGCTGTTTGACCAATGCTCGTTGATAACGTTCAGGATTAAAATTATTGGTATTTTTTTATCAAAGGCATTAAAGTTTGCAATTAATCACGTTGGTAATTTGTTGCAAATTTGGAGGGAGAGAATGAGGAAATCTTGGGGCTAAAGTAGTGAGATCTTGAAAGAGAACATTCCGGAACAGTAAAGCTAAAGAACATTTTCCTACTCAGCAGGAGGGAAGAATAAAAGCAATTTGAATCAGTGTTAACCTTTAAATCAGAAATATCACTTGGTGCATGTTTGTACTTGAGGATTCTCTATCACTGTTGCTGAATATAGGACCCAGCTACACTAGAGATACACATACAAAGTACTCAATTTAAGTGAGCACAGATAAGAGGCAGGTCTTGCCACTTTGATTCATGCCACCAATAATTTCAAGCAGAGAACACCCAGAGTACAGTGCTCTGAGCACAGAGAGGTACAGCCTGTTCCCATAGTCATGGAGAAGTGTTAATGCTCTGCAGAAAATCTCTCAGTCATTAGGGACACCTGTCATTGGTTTTGAAATCAAGTTTGTCTTATACTCAATGCCATCTCTTGGTATGCAGTGAATAGAAATACTTCCCTCATGGACGGCACTAGGAGGACAACAGGTCCTTATTCCAAAACTTGACTTTCTCATTTTTCAATTTATGTCATTAATCTTGAGTGTTATTTACCACAAAAGCCAAATTAGGGCTGTTTTACTCCAAATATTTCCTGATCTTTTCAACCAGCAGACTGGTCTAACACATGGATGTTAGCACATTAATTTGCTTTGCATTCCATGACTTCTGTCTCAATTTACCCAGGATATTTTCTTTTTGCATATGGCTCTGCCAAGAGAGCTTGGTATTTACAATATTAATATGTAGTCAGATCCAGCTGTTTGGAAATTCACTCATGAATGAAGTCTGATCAAATAGCACTGACACAACACCATTGCCTGCTGTACTTTGCTTCTCTGCTCTTTGTCCTTACATTTCCTTCAAATTGAAAGTGCATTGCATTCAACACCTACCAGGCAAAATCCTCATCACCAGGACAAATTTAGATAACTGTCAGAGGTCAAGCAGTAAATTAGGAATCATCCCAACAAAATTAAGGCAAAGAATTAAAAAGTATCAAGAGTTTATTCAATAAATCTGCAAAATAATTTGCATTTCAAATCTTAGACAAGCAGAGCAGCGGTGTAATTTTTGTCTGTAGATTCACCACTGTGATGTTCATTATCTGATTATCTCTATCTACAACCTTCCTAGTGCTAATGCACATTGTCTTCCTGAGTCCTGAATTAGTGAAATGTGTCTGACACTGAATTTGAAGGTAATTGCTATGGCTTCCCTCAATGAAATGTCTCCTAGGACACTCTTGGAAATTAAATGTTCCTTCTTGAGCCATTATTTGCTGACTCCATCCCTATCTTATTAAATAATTATCAAGTAAAAATGTGTGATTTGAAATATGCATGTCATGTTTAGGTAATGAAAGAACCAGGCATTCTCAGTATATTAATGACAGCCAAATATTGCCCTATAGTCTCTCAAATTAGCCATTTCCCAAGGCCTTGCCAAGACCTAATCAGAGCTGACCAACCATCTTAGCACGTGATGCCTCTCAATGCTGCTTTGAGGTGTCTGTCTTGAGTCCTTACAGCTCCCATGGAGGAAACAGGGGGTTAAGTGATGCCCTTGGAGTGTTATGAGCCTTGACTGAAGGATTTGAACTTTGATGATTCTCGGGGGTCTCTTCCAACTCAAGATATTCTGTGGCTCTGTGACTTGGATTTGTGTCACACTGGGAAGTTTTGTTCATGATGGTAAATTGAAGGCCTGCATATAGTACAAAGGCCTGCTTGAAAGTACAAAGCCTACATTTCCAATATTTAAAATATCTTGTGCTCTATAAAGTTCATCCCACTACAATTCTCAAAATGTTTACAATGAACCGTAAATATTCATAGCAGTGTGATTTCAGTGCAGTTACCAGAGATTTACACAGCTATAAGCAAGACCATAATCTAGTCCTTTGTCCTTTCACGAAAGGATTTTATAAGGTAAATCTGAAGATCTTTATTCAGTGATAATTAAACCAGACAAATTAGAAAATCTTCTACTGCAGTCAGACTTTGGCACAAGTTGAATATGAAATATATTAATTTTATTCTTAAAATAAATTCCCTTGTTTTTTGATCATAATTTGTTTGTTTTAACTTCAGCTGCTTCTCCTTCCTCAGCTCAATGACACATTGATAGCTCAGTCTTCATTTTAATAGTCATAGCTTGAAGAAATTGAATATGACTAAGGAAGAAATAGAGGTGTCTGTTTCTCATATCTCTGCTTGGGAAGGGCTGTGCCTGATATCAGCTATGTGCCTCTTAAAGTAGGATGTTTTTTATTCTCCAGCAACTCTGTCTTCTAGAAATAAACACTTATTTGTATAAGCTGAAATAAAACCTATATTTCAGCACCTTATCTATGTTCGTAAATTCAAGGAAACAGATTTCCAGTTGTCACTTAGATGTTTGGGGTTTTTTGTTCCCTCAACCAAAACCTTCCTTGATTTGTTTTGTTGCTTATGGAAGTGCTTGTTTCTAGCAAAGAAGTTATTTTGTCTGTTTGGATTCTGCTATAAATACAAAGGCAAAAGTTGTTATCATCTGCAGAAGCAAATGTGAAGTGGAAATCCATTATTGTGGTAGCCTGGCATGCCTCCGTGGGAAACACATTGAACAAGAAAGCATGTCATCTTCCATGTTTGGGTTCTCTAGCTTGTTGGGAAAATAAAAGCCATGGAAAGTGTAAATGGGAAACTTGATCTCCATTTCAGCTGGCATTATTCCTTACAAGAACAAGGGAAAAGCTTTTTTCTTAGTGTACTGTTGGCTGTTCTTTAATGTGGTTTTCTTTTCTTTTGCTTTTTGTGTTTTTCACACTTGCTCATGTTGTGAGAGCTGTTCCTCTGTGGCTGTACTGCTCTAGCAGTCAGAACAATTTTTTTTATTCCTGCCTTATGCTGGTAGTTTCATGTTGTGTAAAAGATTAGTAAATTGATCCTTCAACCAAATATTCTGGAATTTCCATGTTCATATGTGGGGTCCTGTCACAGACATCACCAAAGCTGGGGCTCTTAGTCCTGAATAGATTTTGAACATTGAACATTTTCATTATCTATCTACAAAGAACACCATAACAGGGTAAGTTACTTAAGAGATGTTGTGCATGCTCATACCTCATATTTCCCTTCATGGTGGATATTTTGCAAATAAAAGCTCAGGTTCACTTGTCTTCTGGAATATATATATTCACATATACATACAAGTGTGTGTGTGTAAGTATGGAGAGGGGGAAAATATAGAAATCAAAGGATATAAACACTTGCCTTCTAAATTAAACTGTTACTTCCTCCAGGGACTATGAAGTGCATTCATTTTGTGGAATAGTTTGTTTTGAAGAATTCAGTGAGGGAATCCACTGTGAAAAAGCCTAGTCCTTATTAATGCACGGGGAAAGAGAATCTACAGTGGAAAGAATGAAGACAATACCTCAAAATTTACATGGACCTTTAGTGTCAGGGATGGGAATGACCTGCCCACTGCAAAACTTGATCTCTCCATGGTCTGAAGGATTGGAGTAAATGAGCATTTGTCTGAGTTAGTGATAGGAGGAAAATTTGTTCTTGTACACCACAGAGTGATCTATTGTTTGTAAGCAGATTGTAAGTGAGGAGCTGTAGAGCAGCATTTCTGGCTTTTTGCTTCACTTAATCGTGGAACAGAGCAGACCCTGAGGCCCTGTGCAAATTTTAGGACCCATGAAAACTAAACAGTGAGTGAACGTAAATTAACCGCTCCTCTCGGGGATTAAAAAGACAGGCTCATTATTTTGTTTTTCGTTCTGCTAAAAGGGCCAGTTTCCAGCAAGAATCGTAATAAAAAGAAATTATAGCTCTGTCTGAGGTAATTTTCTACCAGTTGCAATACCTGATAGGTCTCCAAATGTTAGGGAGCATCATTCAGCCTGGAGCACAAGGTATTCCAAGGATTACCCCATGGATCTGTCACCCTTGGGTCTTTTGCTAACAATATTTGTTTGGCTGGGATAAGAAGGTGTAGAATAGAAAGGCCAGGGTAAGGTTTCCTATTTGTTTGATATACATTATACTTCAGAAAATGTGTTGAACATCTGTGTACAATATATGTGGCAATAGAAAAACCTTCTTTTCTAAAATATTTCAAAATTGGCCATTTTCCCTGTTACTTTAAATATATAGTACGTACTTACATGTTTGACACAACATGCCGAATATGTTCTCCTATATTCAAAGTGTAATGAGTAAGATTCATCACAGGAAAAGAAACATTTTCCACATTAGCAATGCTAATGAATAAATTATATGGCATTCCTGCATTGCTTGCTATTATTATTTGATATTTGCAGTTTAACTAGCAAGTAGAATTGCTCCTTACTGAATTTTTTGCATGTGCAGCTACAGTTCCTGGGCTACATAATAGCTGTTTGGAGACCAGTCTTGAAAGATCTAGAATATTGCTGTGGCTCAGAATGGGCAGGTACCTGTGCTAGCAGCCCTGTGACAGCATTGCAGTCAGCTTGACTGGTTCCTGCAGTGTTCTTTTCACTGGAGTTGGCTGAGGGTCAATGGGGTGAGACAGTGGATTTTTCTGCATTTGTACATAATGTGAGCCACAGAACAATACAGCTGTGCCTGATGGTTCCGTGTCCACACTGTGTATATTTCGAGGGGTTTTCCCAAGGCAGCTTTAGTGTGGCTTTACAGAGTAAGTACTCATCAGTGGTCACAGCATTTAAATGGTCCTGGAGCATATCTTCAAGTTAAGCATTATCCAAAAGGAATCTGGCTAGCACACCCCAAAGAAACCTAACTAAGGTCACTTCAAAATGTGAGTCAAAATACAGTAAAGTGGCAACAGTCTGGAAATTCACGTTCAGGTTGGATGGGGCTATGAGCAACCTGATCTAGTTCATGTCCCTGCTCACTGGATGACCTTTAAAGGTCTCTTCCAACCCAAGCCATTCCACAATTCCATGCTCTTTAAAAGCACAGTCCTGATGAAAAAAAAAAGCCTGAAGGCAGGTGGATCAGTTGTCTAATAGGAGAATTTTTTCATTACTTATTTAAAGAGATAAAAGATTACTACCACCACCTTAAAAGCAGTCAGTGCATTGACTGGTGAGCAGGGAAGTGGAGCGTGCTGAGAGCACTCCTGCTTTGACACTCAGTATTTCTTCTTTCCCTCATCCTTGTTTGTGTGGACAAGGGGATGTTCCCAAAAGCAGGGTGGTCAATTAAACATGCCCCAGTTACAGTAAATGCAAAAAGGTTCTTTGTTTAATTATTGCCTTCTTAAATTAAATAGTGTAGGCACTTATTCAGCTGGGTGGGCACAATAGGAGGTAATGGCACTTTGCAACAATTGTCCTAATGAGGGATGATGAGTTTCATTCAAGGTAGTGGGATTTACTATGGACACTGGGGTCTCTGCCAGAACATCCTATTACAGGATCAGGACCCTCAACAATAAATGGTTCACATTCTTGGAACTAATGTCTCTAATGGGAATAACAGAAGTGGAGATAATAATAATGTATTACCTCGACCACAGGAGTGCATTGAAGGATTAATTGAATAATGGACTAAATTTATCTCTGATGCAACTGTGCTGATCTGATCAGCAGGATTTTACCTTAATGTTAGTAAAACACATGAAAAAATAATCTTTGCAATTCTCATTTTGCTATTATTATTATTAATGATTGTTTTATAAAACTAGAATGCAATTTAGCAGTCTGGTTCGCTTCAGATAAAAAATTTGAAGTCTTACTTGGAAGCTACCCCAAACTTTTGTCTAAAATGCTGATTAACAACCTCAAGGGAATGAGCTTCCTTGCAAGATTTCAACACTGCTGCTTAGTTTTGGGCATGACAGAAACAGTGTAAGAATGAGACTTTCCTAAGGATTTTTCTCTATGTCGTGTCAGCTAAAATGTAATACAGGGAATTTAACAAAAATGTGTTTTCTCCAGCAATCATGTAAATGTCTTATAAGCATATACTGTCACCTTTCTTCCTATTGAATTGTGCCCGAATCCATCCAGTTTCTTATTTCTCTTTGATTATTCACAGAAACATGTTACTTGAAATTTATACCTAATGCTATGAGGAAGTGGTTTTGGGATTAAGCTAGTGAAGGAACACAGGATCTGCCATCTCTTTAACCCATGCCATTGTCGGGAATGATGGGTTGACATTCAATGACTCTTCTAGGGCTATAGAAGGACAGACAAATTTTGGTCTTTTGAATCTTCAAAGTGGTATTTTGGAGCTGAAGAGCAGTTTAAGCTCACTGGTTATTTTCTTTCTTTGGTTTGGGGTGCCTCAATGCTTTTTCATAAATGTCTGCAGAATTATTGCATTTTCTCTTAGGTTGTCATATGTCCCCATTTGAGCCCTACTGACATTTTTCAATGGACAGGTTACCCTGCGGTGTTAGTGCACTGTGATCTGTACATTGGCAGGAAGAGGAGAATAAAAACACAGGCAGAAATTAAAGGATCTTGTTTCAGAGAATGGATGATGACTGCTGAGGGCCACAGAAAGTTTCTCTTGGAAGATTTTTACAGCAGAGCCTGATAGGGTCTAGAAAAGTGAATGTTGCTGGCACTGTCACCCTATGGTTTCCTCTTGTACTTACAAGTGAAAGTGCTGAGGAAACTATCTGTTGCTTAAACATCTTCTGGAATAAGAACAAAACCTCATTTCCTTCAGCACTCCAGAGCTTGGCTTTTACTTTAATTGGGCAGGCCAAAGGAAGCATGGCCAGTGCAACTTGGTGGACTGGGGAAGCAGCCACACAATGTGAGTGTCCCACAGTGAGGATGGATGTGCTCAGAAGGTGGCAAATTAAAATGTTTTAATCCAATTTATCCAGAAACCACCTGCAAAACTCAAGCTGTCAAGGTCATGTATGTTGGCATTGTGTCCATCTATGCCTGACCTAGAACTGACCCTTTAGCTTATGTAAGGAATGAAAGAGAGGAGGAGCTGGAACACGGGAGAAGGGAAGAGTTCTATGATTGGAAACAGTGGGCACTGAGTGAAGGGAAGGTAAATGCTGTTTCCCCAGCTATATCCATTCATTAGAGATCAGTAATGGAAACTTTATCAGCTGTCGGTTCAGAACTACTGCAGTAAATAGACTTGAAATCTCCATGGGATGCTCAAGAAAAACAAACAATAATAGCCAACACTTTGCTTTGAGCCTTCCCCATCACAAGGCAGGAGTGGGAAGATGCAGTTAAATTCTTATGCTCACTGCCCAACAAACAAGGTCACGGAGAAATAGTGTGAAAATGACAATTGCACGCAGGGAACATTGTCTTGGTTTGAGTCAGGCTCCACATGCAGAAATTACACCATATCAAATCCAGGTCTTGCACAGCCTGAAACACCTTGCTAACAGTTATGTTTCCCAGATCATTGTATTTTAATGTAAAGGAATGTCTAAATTTCTAAATTCAGACATTATTAGCAAGGCTTTTTTAAAAAATAGTTTCACTGACACTTGGCATGCAAATATGTGTTAGACCAGTAATTTTTTTTTTTTTAGGTTTGTTTGATTGTTTATTTTTGTTTAGGGATTTTTTTAAGGTTTTTTTGTTTGTTTGTTTGTTTTTACAAATTTCTCAGACCCTTGGGATTTCCTATGCCTTTTTGCAGTTCTCTGCTGGGAACAATGACATTCCTTAAACAACAGTACTGTGGGCTGCTAGTCCTGCTACCTGGGCAAAAGTGTCCTGCAGTCAGGAAATTGGAAGGAACTGCTAGATTATTTCTTTAAGTTTGCTCTGGGCTAACTATAGGGAGGGGACTTTGACATGAATAAGCTTTAAGCTGACAGAGGGTGGGATGTCCTGAGCATCCAAGTTTTAGCTTTGAAGGTATTGTTGAGAATAGTGAATATTTCAGCCCTGAGCATGCTACAGCAATTTCCTCTGTGTCCTTCCCCCTGTGCCAGGTGAGCAGAAAGGCTTTCAATGTGTCTTCCTTGGGTGAGACTGCTCTGTATAATGCTGAAGTCAAATAAGAGCAAGTGGGAATGATGTGCATGTCTCAACACCACTTAAACCTGATTTAAGCCATTATGCATGATCCATAAACCCTTGGGCATATCATGCTCTTTTAAAATTCCTGCTTACCTTTTTACAAGGGCTTCTCCAGAACAGGAGCTCCTCAGGCCCTATTTTGCCTGTTTGTAGGATGTGTCTTTACAGAGAACACAACATTAACAGTTTCTCTGAGCATTTTGCTGCTCATTCCAATGCCTAAGGTCAGCCTGCCAAGGCACTTCCTCTGCGCCTGCCTGTATCTGTATGCATTTAACAAGCTGACTCAGGGTATTCCCAGCCATTTCAGGCTCAGCAGGTCACAAATCTGCCCTGAGAGGCCACGTTCTTCTCACTTTGACATATGTATCTGGGTTGCTGTGCTCGGCTTAGCAGCTGCTGCTTGCTGGTTTTGCTGAAAGCTGGCTGGGTCACTCAGACAGCCCAGGAGGCTGGACAGAAATGGGGTCCTGGACAGAAATGGGGTCCTGGAATCCCAGGAGCTGCTGGCAAGGGTCTGGTGGCAGCAGGTTCTTGCATGGCCTCAGAGCTGGAGAAGACAGAAACGTTGGCCCTGGTGTCCATGCTGTTGCACCAGTGGCACATGGTGCAGAGAACAGGTGTGCTGGAAAAAAAAATCATGCATTGTTGTGGTTTAAAGGTGAAGTTTGCGAGTCTTTTTCTTGCTGAAGCCATGGCAGGGGAGACTATCACCAGCAGAGAGGAGTAGAAAATATTTTATTGCACTATTACCTTGGCTTTCTAGCAGGCCCCAGCCAGAACTTTGCCACCTATGACTGAGCATTACATTCCCAGTTTACTCTTCTTTTCAATCTCCTGCCAATGTAAGCAGGGAATGAACTCTTAAGTACAGCATTTAATTGCCATCAAAAGCTCATTTCTCTGTATGCCACACATTTCCACCACAACCTCTGTCAAATCATTGAGTTTCTCTAGTTTCTACATTGAGGCAGCTAAGGTTTTTTTGAGTTACCAAGTGTCTGTTTAATGTAAACATGTCTGGGCCTCAAAATTAAGGGGAACTCATCTCCAAGAGAGCCTTGAGGCACAACTGATACATACATCAATAACAGATACGTATTTTTACAAGCAATCTGGACATTAGGGTTTATTATACGCCAACAATGTATCAATGACTATAACTAACTGTTTATAAGGCAGTGAAAAGCCCCAGGATATTTCAGATTTGGCTTTGAGCCATAGTTTGTCTTCTACCAGAAAAGAAAAAGTAAAACAAATAAAACAGAGAAGGAAATCAGCCTGAGCAGCCTGATCAAGATGCTATTTTCTGAGCAGCCTGAGCAGGATGAACCAGATAATTTTGTTTTATCCACTGTCTAAGCCTTGGAATATGGTGGTGTTGCCACAGATCTTGTTGCTACCTTTATGCTAGCAGTTGTTTATTGTATATAGCAGTGTTATTAATTTGTTGTTGCATTCATGAGGGTTTAACAGCGCAGCAGTGACAGTGTAGGATGCTATAAAAGATCTCCAGGGCCCTGTGAAAGAACAGGGGTAGGCAGCAGTGGTAGTGTTGTTAGAAAGGATAAAACAATTGTTCTTCCTTGGGTCTCCCCTGAGGACTCCAGCAGGGACACAGCCAGCCAATAACAAAATTTAAAAAGGCTTCTTTAAGCACTCAATATGTTCATAAGTCCACACACACTAATGCAGTTAGGAAGTCTCATATGATCAATGCAGTGTGTGTGCAGATGGTGACAGTAAATGTACAGGAGAGCTGTGGAAAAAGATTAAATAAATGTTATCAATGTGATTCCAGTGGTGATAATGGGAAATGAGACCAAAAAAAAATATTACAAAGAAACAGTGACGTGAAATCATTTGGGGAGGGGAGTGATTACAAAGGAAACAGTGCTAATTTAGAGAACTAATTATCATATAGGCTTCACAGCATCCAAAAAGGAACCTAGAAGCCATTAGCAATACACCCCATGGTTTTGCTCAAGTAGGGGATTAATGGCACTGGGTCCATAAAGGCAGCAGCAGTAATGAATCTCCAGTCCTTAAACAGTAATGATCTCCATGACAGATATTTCAGAGAACTGCATTGTCAACCCTCCTATGACTGTCTTTTACTTCATTTCTAATATTGTCTTGGAGGAAAAATAGAGGTTTCCTTTGCAGCTCTGTATGTAGCTTTTCCCTATCAAGGCCAAATGAGGAAATGTTTTATGGATAGTTATGATGGATCCAAGACCTCTCATCATGGGAATGAAGTAATGCTGCTTAAGAGCCCTTGAAATTCTGTGTAATGGTGCTTTGGAACACAGAACAGTCCTTTTCTGATAGGGACTGGGCACAAACCTGCCCTGTCCCTGTGGCAGAATATTTCATAGGTTCCCAGGGTTTCACTTTTTTATCATGATATTTTAGAAGAGAATGCAACAACGTGGTTTGGACTTGTCCATGTCTTGCAAAGCACTGGCTGAGTCTGGAGGTGTCTGAGGAAGGTCCTTCCTCTCCAAGCCTGGCTGCAGTGAAGCAGAGAGTGCTCTGTCCTGGCTGTGACCCCCAGTGTGTTGGAATGAGCCTCCAGACAGGGCTGTCTGTCTCACACTCCCACCAGGACCAAATTCACTGAAAGGAAACTTCGCTAAATATACCATGTGTGGGTGCCACTCATGATAAACAGACTCCCTGATTTAATCTGCTTTGAATTCCATTTGCTTATGATTACCTGAACAGCCCCTGTTTATGCTGGCTTTCTCAGTCTGTTATTCACAGATGTTTCTGAACAGACAAGATTCCTTTCCAGTCTAATGTGCTTAAATTTTATAAATAAACTTTTTAGGGAACTGGTTACTTAGTTCTTGTTCCTGTATCAAAGTGTGTTGCTCTTCCTTTGTAATGTACTCCTACACCCTTTGATATCTCCTTTCTGCAGTTTTTAAACCAACCTTTTAAACCCAAGCTGACTTGTGGGGTTGGAAACAAGCTCGTGGGAACAAAACAGAGGCAGTGAATAGTTTAATCCACAATGAACCTTCCTGTCACATTTTTGTGTGATTTAGAGGAAAACATTTTGGTTGAAAAAGGCTGTGTTGTTTGTACTGTAATAGTCTAAGGATCTAGATAAGACATTTATTAGACAAACTGATACAGAGAAGAACAGAGACACAAGTGCCAGACTGGAGAGCTAAGTATAATTTGAGAAATCATCAGAGTTTTGTTAGAGGGATGAGTAATACCATCTCTGTGGGAAAATGCAGTTGGCAGAGGAGAGAGTGTTAGCAGAGGAAGAGAAAGGTGAAGAGGTAATTATCTCCTAGGAGAATGGCACAGAGAGAGACATGCTTGGCTCAGGCAGCCTGGGAGGAGACAGAATATCATGCACTGTAAAACCAACACGCAACTGATATTTTGGGGTTCTGGAGGATACAGAACTGCCATCCCTAAGGAAAACATAACTTTAAAAAATAATTTAAAAACATACCAAAAATTACTAAATAGGACTTTTACCTAAAGAGGAGGCTCCTCTATTGAAGGAAGTTGCTTTTTAAAATAGATTTCTGACCTTAATGATGTGAAAAAACAGTTTGGATTGATGAGGAAAACCTCCTGTGACTGTCATGTACTGCTGCTCTGCAGCTCATGTGGAAATTCATTGAGCAATTGCAGGTGGAAATAGATCTTGCCTTGATTTGAAAAAGCCATTCTTCTTGATCCCAAAATTAAATTGGTCAGGAAAAGGCCAGAAAACTACCCACAGACTCTCCTCATCTCAGCAGTGCTACTTAATGACATTTTAAGCACTTCAAGCTACATTATCCCATGTGGAAGAACAGCTCTGTGTCTCAAATCTCAGTTTAGGACATGAGAACAAGTTGAAATCTTTCTCGTTCCAAGCTTCCTGTCTGGCTTTCGGATGGGATTTGTTCTTCTCTCATTTTAGCTGTCAGGTCTGAGCTCTGAGGTGGGTGGGATGAATTTCTCTCTGGAGAGCCTGATTTCTGGCTGTTGACAGCAGGAGGAGCTTGTAAAAGAGAAATTCAGCCATTTTTTAAAAGCTGTTATTTGGCTAGATAGACAAGAGAAATCCCAACTTTGTCGATTGTCTTCATTTATTTATTTTTGTCTTAGCTGCTTTTTTTCCTTATAAAGGAAGTACAATACAGAACTTCCTTATGGTAAAGAAATAAATGCATTGAAGTTTGTAGTATAACAAGATGCTTTCCTAAGATGTGCAGCATGTGTAACTTAGAAAAATGGATCTTTGTTTATGGTGGGAGTGTTTCTATTTCAGAATGATTTCTCTTTCTTAAATCCCTTTTTTTGCTGTTGCTCACAAAAGCACAAAATCTTATGCTGCAAACGATGCAGAAATCATCCCCCTTTTCCCCTTCTCTCTTAATTGTTATGTTCACACTTTAGATGAAGTGTCTGAGTGGAGGGTTTAATTTAGATTTAATAGGATAATTATTGCATGACAAATTAATGCCAAACAATTATTAAGTACATCTCTACTGAGGCTTCTGGAGTTTGTAATAGGATAGCTATCAGCTACCTGGTGGTTCAACTTCAAGAAGTCTGCCCCTAATAATCACAGCATTTATTTAACATACAATTTAAATACTGCTTTAGGTATAGTATTGTCAGAAAATAACTCAATTCTCCTGACACCTGAGAACTGGTAATGCCATTTTTTTACCGAGGGGTTTTAGGATGGTCCTAAGGGATGGAGATGGGATTATTGCTGGTGTTATCAGCACTGTCTGCACTACATCTTTGGAAACAATTATTAAAGCCCCAGATCCTCACTTGTGCATTCCACATCATCTGCAGTCAGTGGAATTGCTCCAGGGTAAAATTGATTGTGAAGACTGAAGAATTAGGTCCTGGTTTGTTAATATGGTCTTTGTTGGACTAGGTCTGCAATTAATTTGGGGCGCTGCAAGGTATTCTTTTAAACAAAATTACTTGGAACTGTGTGAAATTATTTTAATACTGAGGGTCAACCTCTATCTAAACTATGATTGAACTAACTAAACTTCTATTAAACTGTCCCCTCCGAGCTTCCTATTAGAGGTAGAAATGGAGGGGATGTCCATGAGTGTCCTGGGTGTTGGAGTCCTGGAGTCTTGCTCTGGCAGTTTGTATCTCCAACTGCTGCAAAAATTTGTAGCTTCCTCTCCCCTCTCTGAGGATGAGAAGATAACATCTCTCATCCTAAGTGTTGTCCTTCTCGTGGATACAGCTCCTCTCCTCCCTGGCTGGAAGAAGAAATTGCTATTCCCATGGAATGTTCCAGAGGAGTCATTCTGGGAAAGTTGTAGGTGCTCTGGTGTACCTAACACAGATGTTCACAGCAAATCAGCAGTGGTTGCTGATTATTAGCTCATAAAACCACTGCTGGAGGAGATGTGGCTGGGGAACACTGCAGAAATGGCAGATATCCTCTACTGGTCTTATCCTGAAAATTCATTCCATGCTTGATCAAAACTGTGTCATAACTTCTCGACCTTCAAAACATTCTGCAAAGTTCTTGTTTGGGTGGTTGGGGATTTGTTTTTTGCCTTTTCCAAAGGGTTGGGAAAGGGTGACTGACAGGAAGATGGTTTTGTTTGCTGCTGTGATGTTAATTTTGTGGCTGCAAACCTTAGCTGGTTATCAGCAGTCTGGATAGTGAAACTGGCTGCCAGCCTGTCATTACATTTCGATTAGTGCTTTTAAAGACAGCTCCAAAAAAAAGTGCCCAGAGCTGCTATTTATTTATTTACAATGGGCTTACATTTGTAAAGGAATAAATAACATGCCTTCCCATGAGCTGAGAAAAGGAGTTTATTGCAACAACAGGAAGACATTTGGACCAAAATTACCTCTCTCCCTGCAATGCAGTGTGAATATATTGCTCTGTATGTCTTTGCACGTATATATGTGTGCAAGAAACACATGACAACAAAAGGTTGGCATGAGAGCTTGCCCCCTTTCCTGCCAGTTGCCACTGGTTGCATTTAAAAACAGCGGGAGAGCATTTCCTCTCTTGTCACACTGGGTGGCTTCTGATATGGCACTTGAGATTGATCAGATATTTGGAATAAATATCCCAATAGAAGCTTGAAGTCTCATTTTTTATGGTGAGGGCAGTGTTTGTGTCTTCTGGGGCTGCTTGGAGTACTCATAGGACATGAACTGGATTTGAACTTGGCTGTTTGGAGATTAATCTGTCCCTATAAAGATTCCTTTTTAGATCCCATTATTTATGAGAGAAAATTGTCTTTCCCTCCTCCTTCCTCCCCACCCCTCTCCCAGGCTTCAAATCTTATTGCTGTGCCATCTAGTTTAATCTAACCCACAGCAATTAATGTCCTTGAATGGCAGTGTTTAAACAGCAAACAATTTCATCCTGCAAATGGTAGTTTGCTGTCTGGAATATGAACAGATCTTTAACAGTTGCATCAGACTAGATTTCCCCATGGCAGTTGTAAAAACCTGCTATATTTTGCTGCTACCTGTGACACAAACATTATTCACACGGTTGTTTAAGGAATTGCCAAAATCGCGTTTTCCGGTGTCGGATGTTTGGCTTTGTGTTCTCGTGCCTGGTATGGCTTCCTCAGCACAGTGGTGGGGGGGGATTCCTCATCCCTCACTGCCACAAAGGTGTGGGTCATGTCAAGGGAAATCAAGCTGCTGGGGAGCACATGGAAATATGCACGGCTGCCTCTTGACTTGGTGCTTTGGTCCCTCCCTGGGAGGATGGGGAGGAGGAAGGTGGGTGCTTCCAGGCTTTGCTTTGTCAGCAGAGGTCCCCAGTCCAGCATCGCTGCCGTTTGGGGGTTTTTGTTCTGAGCACCTGCCTGAGGTGGTGCTGGGCTGTGCTCCCTGGCAGCTCTTCAATCACAGCAGGAATCATTCTGCAGAGCACCCGTCAGATCTAATCAACCACAGCCTGCTTCGAGCTAGCATTTCCTTTTATTGTGTTGTACCTGGAGCTCCCAAGCCTTTTCCCTCCAGTAACTTCTAGGAATGAATCTTTAAAAACTCATAGCACCTTACTTTCAGATGTTAATCCTTCAGCTAATGTCAACATGGGGAAAAGGCTGATTTGGAAGAATGAGGCTCCAGCTGCTTCTGCTGGCAGAAGGGATTGAGAGCCCTTACAGACAGTGCTGTTCTGGGCAAAACTGATGGAGCAAACAGTAGTGTTTCCTGGTGTCTCTTAAAGCACAGGATCTGATTCCCAAGATGGTAAATGCAGTTGAGGAGTACTAATTATCCACCCCAAGCAAATGAATCTATTTAGTGTGAGGCTGTGATTTCCTCTGAGAAAGCCCTTGAGAAATGCTGATGCCTTCAGAAGCTTGATTCCAGTGAAAAGTGGAAGCTGAAGCTCTCAGAAAGAGATTGCCTGGAGTTCATGGGTAGGGGAACTTAGGACACGGAGCCTCCATTATCCAGATTAACAGTTAACATTTTCCTACATCAGATTAAAAAATATAGGCTCATTTATTATTTATTATCTTACTCAGCTGCTATTTCAACTGCTGCCACATCTGATAAGAACAGCAGAGCCTCCCAGGGGGCTTTTATCACAGAAGCAGATGATACCCGTATTGCTGGAGATAGATAGGAAGGCAGATGAATAATCTTTCATGGTCTGTCATTCAGGATAGTGAAACTATGGCTGATATCTCAGGGTAGTCTCCTCAACGAAAAAGGTTCATTTTCTATTCTCTGGTATCACCTTTTACTACTGCTGAAACAAAATAGACACAAAAGTAAAATGTTTTAACTCTCCATAAAAACTTAGGCATATTTTCAAACTAGCAAATCATCTGAAACTGGAAAGCTGAGTTACTTTATTGAATAAATACACAGATGAAACAAATACTCTGATTTGAAGTCATACGACATGCTTGTAGCATGTTCAGCTTCAGAATTAAAAATGAAAAACCCAGTGGAAGGCTCCTTTAAAAAATATTGATGATATCTTCTGTGACACATAAGGCCGAAGGTATTTTTACATTCTTTTATTTGCTCCCTGTGTATGACTCATCTTCACAGAAATCTACATTCACCCATGAATATCTATAAAAATGGCTGGGAAGATATTTCTCTTAGGGTACTGAACGGCCAGTAAGGTGTAGGGTCTTGTGTGCTGCTGTTTATTTCTTGACAAATCATCATGTAACAACAGCTAAGCTATTTTTTATTTAATCTGTGCGGGCCAACCACATTGCATTGCATTCTTAGAAATTCAGTTTTAAAAGTTGTAAATTTTAAAGTTGTAAAATCTACAATTCTGAAGGGTTATATAGCATTATATGAGCAGTCAAGGGAGTTCCTGTGCTGGTTCCAGGTTCCTAATGCAAATGCTAGAGGGACTAAGCTAAGCTTCGCTAATGCTTTACTTGACTAAACACTCACAAGAAGGGAAGAATACTGGTAAAACTCTCCAACAAACAGATTGCTGTGAAGAGCAAAAAACATGCACAGAAGATGGAGCTTTGGCAAATGAACATCCAGTGCTTAGCCTCATTTTTATATGGTTTTAAATAATTAACACTGCAGAACATTGGTACGCAGCACAAGCCACTCAATAACATTTTCTTTTCCAAAAGGTCAGGTGGATCAAAAAATAAAAAGGGAGGAAAACATCATTAAGACAGCACTTCTGTGTTCTTACAAATGAATTGGTGAGGAAGGGGCTGGTTTTGCACTGCTGCTTTGCCTAAATTGGGATGTAGCCTTGAATTGCTGTGAAACACCAGAGAGCTGAATGTCTGCTAGTGCATCTTGCCCCAGGGTTTTCCTGTGTAGGGACAGGGTTGGGACCACGTGTGATTCCCTGGGTAGGAGTGGAGGGGCTGAACAAGGCTGTGCTGCCCTGGCCATGCTGCACTTCTGGCTCCTCAGTTCTTCCCAGGGCCACCTGGCTCTGCAGCAATGCTCTGGATCCTCACTGCTGTGCCACAGTGGGAAGCCAGGGTTCTGCCAGTCCTAAAAGCTGCTGAACTTTGAAACCTGGCAGCACGTACCTGGTCACAGCGCCAGAAGCTCAACAGCTTAATGCCTCTCCACATGGCTGAGCACCATAATTCCCATCCTAATTATGACCTGGTCATTGTGCAGAGAAGGAAAGCACGGCCAGACACAGTCCAGTTGTAATCCCTTAACTGCTGCTCAAATGAGCTGTCCTTGTGCTGTCTAATGATGCCAGATTACAGTAGGCAGGGAAAAGCCACAGAAAATTATCAATCTCTGTGTGACCTACAGGAAAGTGCTGGATGTTGAAGCCACCCCCAGGGGTAACTTGGCTCACTCTAGATGGATCAGTCCTACCACTTTTTTACAGTGGACAGGGCAGTCTTGGGATGTGCTCCTCTCCTACTGTGACACACAGGTCTTTAAGCTCCAGCAGCATGTGTAGAATGGCATGGGGGAGAAAAGCTGATGTTCCTGCTGTCCCAGGGAGTTTCAAGAACAGGGAAGAAGCAGCACAGTGCTTTCAGGAAAAGCTGGCTGGTTCACTGGACCGTCAGCACCCAGGACCTGGGTGTAATCACAGAGGGACAACTTAAACGGTGACCTCCACAGCAGTACTTTTACAGCTTCCTCATGGTGAGCAAAAGTAAAGCCTTTTTGAGAAAAGTGGAGTGGCACATGATTTTTATACCCAAGAATAACACATCTTATATTTTCTTTGCGAATATGAACATTTCTACCCTCCAGAAAGTACTTTCTCTCTCCCAGACTCCCTCAGCTAACATGATAGTTGGCAAAATGGGTTAAGAATCCTAAATTTCTCTGACAGTTAAAATACAAGAAACTGAATAATTTATGCAGCTTCACCCCAAGTTAAGAGGCAAACATCAGCCAGTGTGCTGCAGCCAGAGTTCCTTGAAATCCTACCTCAGCTTTGGGTATTTTAGGTTTATTTTATTCAAGAAACATGGAAAGAGAAGTAGGGGCATATGAGCAAGCATACCCAAAATCCCTTCTAATTGAAGGTGACATGAGCTGAAATAATAATAACCCCAGCACCTGTGTTAGATGCATTAGTCCTGTGTGTGCCTAAGGTGTTCTGTACACACACCAAACTCCTGCTAAAGCGCTTCAGCCCAGGTTGCTCTACCAGAAGAGCAAAAATCTCCATTGTGCCTTGCAAATTATTCCCCAGTGGGATCTTAAATATTAATCTCTTTCTAGTTATTAATCATGTAGAAGCAAGGAATCTATTTAGGCCATGGAGTACAATGGGAACTCTCCTTTGTCATTGTGACAGAGGCAGGATAAGGTGTCAGAGTGGTGGCACCATCTCTCCTTGGCATCATCTCCCCTTTGCACCTCCCTGCCTGTGGTGAGAGCAGCTTCAGAGTGCTGTGAGCACTGCCTGGGATGGAATAGCTGGGGGCAGAAGCAGTGCCAGAGTCAGGGTGTGAGGACAGATTTCAGAATTTGCTTCTAGGGCACAGTGAAAAGCCCCATCAGGCCTGCAGTGAGGTGTGAGCCTCAGGGGCCCTTGAGAGATGCTGCTTTCCCCTTCCCACCACTGCAGCAAACTACAAGCCACATCCATGTCAGACATGGGATGAGCTTGCATCATGTTCTACACACAGCATCCCTGGAAATCTTAAAGATTAAAAATGTAGCAAACCATAAATATTTGAAATCCCCTGGAGCTGGCATATGTACTGTCTTTAAGCAGAGATTTTTGATCTGGTATCTATTTTTTCTGCAACAGCAACATGCCTCTTGCGAAGTTTGGGTTTTTTTCTTCTTCTATTTCCCTTCTCTGGCAATGGAAAATTTCACATTGCTCTGGCACAGCAGAAGCAGAACATCACAAATTCCATTTGCCCAGCTGCACAGACAGGAGCGGGGCTTCAGCCTCTCCTGAACCCTGTGCCACCTATTTCTGCTTTTCTCCTTGTCTGGATTTTGCCTAAGTGTGTGGTGATCCGATGGCACGAGGGATGGCTCTGTAGCAGTGAGGTCACTCTCTGCATCTGCACAGGAACAGGTCTAAAATGGGGAGACTTTTTGCTGAGCACTCAGGAGGTGCAGGTCAGCATGTGCTGTCTGCCCTGCTGATCTGCTCTGAGCAGAGCCTGCAGCCCCTGCACTGCTGGGCTAGCCTGCCCCTTGGTCCTTCTGAAGGATGTGGGACTCTCATCCCAGTGTTTAATCCAAGGGATCCCTCAGATTAATGGAGACAGGTGGTGCATTTTACAGCATCACTCAAACCACTGCTTAAGTTGTTCTTGAACAGCCTGGGAAGACTGGCAAACATTCCAGGGCAGGGTGGACAGTCATTTTCTTGAATATTCTATGACAAAGGCTGGGAATGTAATCAGGCTATCTCCTATGTTCTGTGCATCTGCTCTAATAACCACTCTCCTGTCTGTCGAAGAGAAGAGCCAGGAACAGCACCAAAAGAAATTCCCTCTTGCATCCAAATGAGTGATGCCTGGGGGAAGGAAGAACATATTCCTTCCCTTGACTTATAATGAGAGGGAAGAGACAAATCAGAGTTTTGCAATAGAGTAATACATTTTTTATAGCCTGGGATTCATCCAGTTACCCTGTATGATCATATCCAACGTTACCCCAGGGTGTCCCAGCATTGTCCTGCAGTGATCCTCCCTCAGGACCTGAACTCTGCAGACTTTGCTTTGCAAGATATCTCTGTGGAGCTGGAGATTGGCAGCTGTAGTAATTGTCATTAGCAGGCTCATTAGCCTCGGATATAGATCACCCTGTAGGGGGAGACAGTGGTTCTCCCTGGCAAAACATCTTTGTGATCAAAGACAGGGAATATCTCACCCTCGTTTCCTTACACTTAAGCTGAAATGCAATTATGTTCTTCCCGAGGCTGGGGAATAGGGAGATAATAGCAAGCACTGACTTCCTCCTGATGAACTTCTTTTCCAAGTAATTTTTCAGAAGGATTTCCCCACCCACCTTTGCTCTGCTGATGCAGCTGATGCTCTTCGGGGCATCTCAGGGTTTGGTTCTTCCTCAGTCTATTGCTATTTTTAGCCCTGATTTCCCAAGCTAAGAATCCATAATCATGTGCTCCCTCACCTTTGGTAGTCCCTCAGACCTCCTCTAATGGTCTCTGAATTAATTGACCAATGTCAGCCATTCTGGACAGAAAAATTTATGTTTCTTTGAGTAGAACAGGCAAAGGAGAGAGATTTGCATGTTTCTGTTAATGAGGGTTGCTGTGAGCATTACCTGTCCTGCTTTGGTCTAGATGGCTGCTCAGCAAATACACAGGCTTCACATAGACTGGTCTTTTTCTTGCTATGGACATAGGAAAGAAAAAGATGGAAAAACTTCAGGGCTGATAAAGGATTTTGTGTGAGGGTGCTCATGAAGGAGAACTGAGCTCCTTAAGGCCAGCAGAGAAATAGCACACTGACCCACTGGAGAAGGCATTTTGTTTCCAAAATCTACTACAGTGCTGATAGTGGTAGAAAGGATTTCTGCTGTTAGAAGATGTCCTAAGGACCTTGTTCAACGTCATACTGGGCACCAAAGACACCAGATGTTCTCCCCATTTTACTCTTCCTTGGAAGAACCCAACTAGGAGAAAGAAAGACCTCACTGCTCAACAACAGCAGCTCAGCTTTCTTGGAGACTTATCTAAACTTCATCTCATATAAATCCCAAACTTTCCTTGCAGACAGTTATTGAGAAGATCTTCAAATGTTTCCTGTTTAGCCAGTACAGCCCTGCACTGACAAGCAGTGCTAACAGAGACAGCTCTCATCTGCAGGCCAGAAAATTGCATTGACCCACTCACCAATGACCAATTCCCTTTCCTGTCTCTCCTTAGAAAGCACAGTTGTACCTTCAAATAATCATTTGTTCAACTCACATGTTTCTTAAACTCCTAACAGCTTTGTAATCACAATCCAGTTTTGGCTCAGGGCTTATTTGAAGTTACAAACCTTTTTGGGTGTGTGGGGAAGTTGTGGTGCTTCAAGGGGACAAGTGTTGCTGTTTCTTTGGCCTTTTGAAGCACTGCTAATGGAAGAGGGTATGTGACTCCATCACATGGGCAGTTAATTGAAACCCTGGCTGCCTGCTCCTGGCCATTATGTCAGGCTGAATTGCATGTCATTCATCCAGAGCATCCTAAGCCCTCCCCTGATGCTTCTTACCCCCAACAATTTGGATTTCCAAGATAGCAGTTGGAGGGAAGACAAAATTTTCATGTCACTGGGCAACGAAGGCGATATTCATTTTGTACAGATTTATTATGTGTCTGGAAAATGTATCATTCCTAGGTCCACTACATAACAAAGCTGGCCAGTGTGGATGGTGCCTTGCTGCACTCTGCCCTGGTGGCTGTCACTGGGAGCAGGATTGCCAGATGTCCTGGCAGAACATCAGCCCTTCCCTGTAAGTGGCCAAATGCTCTGACTCATGCTCTGTATTGCAGGGTGTGGGTGTGGTTGAGTAACTCAGCAGCATCAGTAGCCCTTGTGTCCCTGGTGACCAGGAGCAGCCTAAATCATGGCATTGAACTCCTACATGGTGGTTCATAACAATGATCTTTATTGATCCTGTCCACGCTGAGGGCTTGATCCAGCCAGGAATGTTGCTCTGAGGCAGCAAGTGTGTGTTTTCACTTTGCTTTTCTCCAATTTGAAATGAAAAGTATATCCTCAGAACAAATCTCAGCGGCTTGTGTAGAAGGGGAATCATATTCTCCTCAGAGTGCCAGCTGCAGCAACATCATATCAGAGTGATACAGCATCACCCTGAGAAGAGGCCTGAGCCAGCACTGAAAGGGTTGAGGAGCACCTGCACAATCCATTGACACATTTCAGCCAAAGGGAGGTGAGAGTGGGAAGCAGCCGTGGGTGGTGATGATATTCAGCTCTGGGTGATCATTTCTGATCTTCAGGACATGCTGGAGGCAGCCCCAGACTGTTCTGATTCAGCTAGATTGTTGTATCCCGCAAACATGACTCCTGCCAGGCTCTGATACAGTTGAAAGTGGGACTGGCAGTGTCCTCAACCTGTTTCTCACCTCCATATGCAGCAGTGGGTCATCAGAAGGCTCCTCCCCACCTCTCTTCCTCACTTTTTTCTCATTTACTACCCTTTGCGGTGTAGCTGTAGATCATTTTGGAGCACACTACAAGCCAGGAACCTTGCCTGCAAGCGTGAGAAAATATTCAATTTTCAGCTGTGAAGGATATTTATAAGGCTGCATGGAGCTTTTGAATGTTACTTCAGTGGATATTTTAATTAGGTTAAATCCATCAGGGAACCTTGTGCTGGTGGTGAACCTGTCACTGCAGGTTAGGGTCTGCCGCTAACCACAGCTGGGAAAGGAAGAGATACACTGTTCAGAAAACCCCTTCATTTTAGGAGACAGTATTTGTCAGTGCCTGGGAGATCACATAGGGGGTAGATGCATCCACACATCCCGTTGTGTCCCAGCCTAATGCAGTACTGAGCAAGTGGCTCTGTGCTGGCATCACCTGCAGAAGTGGATGTGTTTTGGTGATCTCTGATCTGAGGTGCCACAGGACAGCAGAATCTGCAACACTGACAAGTGCATTTTATTCTGCTTTTTATTCCAGGCTGGTTTTTTAATTGCAATTGTGTTTTACAGGGATCCGTGTGTTGTGTTGTGACCATTTCACTTGTAGGACTTGGAGATCTAATTTAAGAAATCTTAGGAAGCTGTCTATTTCCCTGGCTTCTATTTCACTCGTTGTCACACCTGCTTTGATGTATTAAGCCATCACTTGTTGTGTGCGTGCTGTTTAATCCTTTTAATTCCTTTGATTGCTAGATGTTGAAAGACAAAAGGAATAAATAACTGGAACAAAGACTGAAACGTGCACTTGAACGTGCACTTCCTCCTCCTGAAGTTGAGATTGTTTTACTTTCACACATAGAATCAGTCTAGTTCACTTAATCATCTTTTTCTAATGGGAGATGCACAAAAGGAGGGATTCTCTTAGGTGAGGTTCAGCAGTTGAGGTGTCCAGGGAACCAGAGAGAGACTCGTACCTGCCCTTAAGCTTCTTAATTTGCTTGCTAATTAAAAAAAAATCAAAGCACTCCCCCCAAAATGAAATCAGGGTTTTGTCTTTATACTCATGGGAAAGCTGTTTTTCCTTTGGTGAGGGAAAACACTCTGGGCAACTCTTGCTTTTAATAACTTCTCCCCCTAAAAAGGTGGAGGGATCTATAGTCTAATTAAAAAGCATCTGCAGCAATGCACACAGTACAGGCAATAAACAGGAGGAGCTGGAAGTAGTTGTGTGTCTGGAAAACTATGACACAGCTGGAAACACTGGAAATATTGTGGGATGACTGGGACAACTGGAGTGCAGCAGTGGATGGCCATAAACTCTGCAGAAGGGATGGGCAAGGAAGGAGAGACATTGGGGTAGCTCTGTGTCATCAGAGAGTGATTATATTGTCTGGAGCCTAATGGTGGGACAAGAGGATAGATGAGGAATGCCAACCAGGCAGGAATCCTGGTGGGAGTCTGTTATAGGTCACCCAACCAGGATAAAGAGAGAGATTAAATATTCTATAAGCAGCTAGAAGAAAGGTTTGCCCACAAAAATGGTTAACTCGCCATCCCTGGAGGTATTTAAAAGATGTATTGGTGGGGACATGGGTTGGTGGTGGATTTGCAAGTGCTTGTTAATGGTTGGACTTGCTGACCTGGAGGTCTTTTCCACCCTAAAAGAGTATGATTCCATGAATACTGACTAGAGACACTGTCTTACCCGAGTGTCAGAGGCATTTACAATTCAGCCTCCAGATGGGAGGTGACCATGCTCTGACACTTGCCCTCACAAACATTTACAGAGGCTTTCTGGCCAGCCCAGACTGGAATAACATGGTGTAATTAAAGTGAATTTGTGCTGTGCCATACAGATTGAGGGGCTGAGGCCAGAATAGGCTCAAAACCCAGAAAGATGAATGAAGTTTTCTTATCCCAGGGGCCCTGTTGATCAGCAAGATTTACTGTTTGTAAGAATCTGAAGTCAATAATCAACAGACAATACCACATTGATAAAGAAGCACTTGCTGCCTGCATGTGCCTTGTGCTGGTTTTGCTCCTTTCTGATCTGCAAAGCCCCAGGTACCCAGGCATGGCAATGTGCACTGCTGCAGCTCCCTGCATTTCTGTCCTGAAAATGGAAAGGGATTATTTTTGTATGCTTTTGAATGTGTGAACATTTCTAATTTTCTTGCCTGCTCCTGGGGCTTAAGCTTTGTTAACATTTTGGTAATGAAGCTGTGCCTTAAAAAACCTTTTCACAAAAAAAGCATTTAAGCAATCAGTTCAGAGCAACCAAAGTCCTGTAGCTTCAGAGTAACTACGTTGCCTTGTTCATTTTTTCCATTTAATGGCATTGCCTCCCCTGTTCACCTCACATGCTTACTTCAGTGGGAATAGACAAGTAGGAGCTCCAAAATTCAAATTATATTGGATGTGTTCTTTTGTTCCTTTTGAAGAGAGGTATAAAAGGCCAGGCTGTGAAAATTTAAGATTGCATTTTTGTTGTACTTAGGAATGTACTTATTACCTTATGTCTCAATCTCTCTGTTGCCTTACTTTGTGCCCACCTATGGAAAGGATCATAGTCTGTCACAGCAGTGAGAGGAGGAAATCCATTTTCTCTCCTGTGCTTTGAGAAGGATAAGTGTCAGACCACCTCTGGAAGAGAAACAGCTGGAATCCAAGATCCCAGGGAGTCAGGGGCAGGATGCTCTGGGACATGCTCCCAGCTCCTCCTAGGAGCAGCAATTGTCTCCCACCTTTGCATGTGGCTGTCCTGGATCATTGCAACAAAACCAGCAACCAGCAGCACTTTTGAGACACTGGCAGAGCAGAATATTCCCATCAAGGGCAAACCCATCCTCTGACCCCATCTTGTCACAGCACTGCCATGTGCCTGGGCATGGCAAACATGAGGATTGTGTCCAGGAGCTGAGGCCCTTTCAGCTGAGCTTGCAATTTAGTTTTTCAGCTGGCCTCACAGTCCTGCCCATGCATCATCCATCCCTACAAAATAACCCAGTCCAAACAGTGAGAACCAGGATTTTTTTTTCTAAATTAGCACACTCAAAAACAACTTTTGCAAGTTCTTCTCAAAGTGAGCCGGGATCCTTCTCAGATACATGCACAACCCAGAATGCCGCTAGATCAGCCCAGCTCCCTGATTGTCATGGTATTTTTGCTTTTCTCATGCTGGTATTTTAATTCAAGCTGAAAGGTACCACTAATGCAAAGTACTGTTCCTCCAAAGGATTCAATAACCTGGATGTCAGACATGGAGACCTGGTCCATGTATCATTCTATAGGCTAAGTTTGACTCTAGGGGTAAATATTTAATCTTTTTCATTTGTTTAGTGATAATTTAATAGACAAATGACAACACCAGAGAAATAAAATCATCTCTGGTATTAGAAAGAGTTGTTGCAATCTGTTTAGTAAAGACATAAACATTTTTAATTAATAAAGTGTTCTTCAAAAATGCATTATTTACTGGTTTGAATAGTAATGAGAAAACAATTTATCCTATTTAATGAACCATTTTAAAACATTTTTTTGACAGAGAGAGCAACAGACTGTTCCCTTTGGCATTTTTCTTCTTCTCCTGTTGGTACTTGCTTATAAAACCAAACGCAGTAATATGGTGAAACAGAGTGAGACTTTCCAGAATCTGGGCCATGAAGTCAGGTTTAGCTCACCCCAGTTATCTGGGGAATGCATTACTCTGTCCCAGACCAGGCTCTATTGAAACACATTACTGAAGAAATAAGAACAGTTGACATTGTTGAAATGTCACCTCTTGGTAACCTCAGTTTATTCAGGGAACAAAATGATCTCTCAGTACAAACCTGTCCTGATAATCTCTTGAGAAATCCCTCCATAAGACTATTTAAAGGTTATCTGCAATTTGGCTGGAAAATAGAGTCAAAGCTGTTAACATGACTCTGTCTTTATACAATCCTGGAAAGTTCAATGTGCTTCTCAGTTGTCAAGTGCAGAGATTTTGGCCTGCTTAGAGCTATTGCAAATACCCCTGAGGATTCTTGTCAGAATTTAGAAATTTATTGATCAGGATGAGTAAGAGGAAAAGAATAAAAAGTCAACATGAAGGATCCTGAAACCGAAATGCAAGGATCAAGCAACAAAACATAATCAAAACTTATCAAAGACCTTTTCTGACACTAAGAATATGTTAATTAGTGTGTGTTAATTCTATCAAGAGTTCCTCACACTGTGGAGGAAAAGGTTAGATTGTTGCTGAATTGGAACTCATTATTGGATTTACAGGTCTTGTTTTTGACAAAATATATGCTTGCACAGTGGAACAAACCAGTAAAATGGGGAAAATGAGGCTTTTCTCGATGCTTATAGCACCTTCAGAAGCCAGTCAGCCCAAATGGAGTGTTCAGATGGGGACAGGAGAGCCACAGGGACAATTTCCCTTATCTGGACACCTGTGTTGATGTTTTGGTTAGATCTGTTTCATGCATCTTTCCTTCTCACCTCCTGCTTGATGGGCTTGCTCTGTCTGGTTGTGATGTGACGTGTGGGATGAGCCATCTCAGGCAAAGCAAAGGGAAAAACTGGGCAGAAAACAAGAGCAGCATGAGGTACCTGAGGAGGAGAGGGCAGAGTGGACCCACAGGTGTGAGGCTGAGAGTTCCTTGCTTCTCCACAGTGACCAGCTAATGAGTGAGAGGACCTTTGGAAGAGATATTACAGCAAAGACAGAGCCAAACTCTCCCCAGAGGTGCACAATCTATGGACAAGAGCCAGTGGGCACAAGCTGCAGCAAAAAAGAATTTCTGGCTCTGTATATTTAAAAAAATATATTTTTTGAAATCCTGAAACAGGGCCCCAGAGAGGTGTGGCTCTGCATCCATGGGGCTTTCAAGATTTGACTACAAAAGCCTGATCTTGCTTTGAAGTTAACTCTGCAGGCAGTTGCACTAGGTGACCTACAGAGATGCCTTCCAACCTAAATTATTCTACAATTCTAAGAAAATAAGGCTTATGTTTTATGAATAGGCACCGTATGGTACAGCAAACAAATACAAGAAAGGAATGAAAAGTTATTTTTCTTTTAAAAATTAAGCATTTCTTTTCCCTTGCCAAGATTTGGGTGAAAGATTTCCCTAGCAACACCAGAATGTATTTTTTGGCAGAGAAGGGGTGGTGCAAAAGTACTGTTCCAGCACAGTGTAGGTGCTTGGCCCTTCAGCAGGTGCAGTGTGAAAAGACAGATCTCTGAACCCTGAGTTTGGCAGGTTTAAGTTCAGGAAAAAAAGAAAAGGAAACCATCTGTACCTCAAGTTCTGCTGAAACAGAGTTAAGCAATGAAAGACAAAGTATCTTTAAAGCAGTCACCTGAGCTTTTTCTTTTCATTTGAATGTTGCCAAAGGCCTAAGAATAATGTCATACCTAATGTTCTTGCAAAAAATGGAGAAAATAGCTGTGGTCGAGCTCTATAAAGCACCTGACCAGCATTTCAAATACACCTTCTTCCCCTTCCTCCCTTGGTCAGCAGTCTCTAGGAAATGAGAAACAATCATTTTGGTGGTGTTTTCCCCAGTGGGCAGCCTTGCCTGTAAGTGATTTGTCATTTAGCACAGTTAAATGAGAGATCATGTTTTTGTTTTTCCCCTGTTAGCCAAGCTGTGATCCTGCTGCTGCTGCAGCAACTCCCCTCCCTCTCCTCTCCCTACCTGCCAAACACACACAAAAAATCCAGATCTGTCTGGTCTGGGGTCCTGCTGTACTTTACAGCTTGGAATAGCCAGGGAACCATCCAGCCCTGGGAACAGCTCCAATATCAGCTGAGGAAAATGAGAGGAGTAAGGGAAATGATGTGAGGCTAAGCCCAGCAGCACTGGTGGTCTGCAGTCCTATATCACATCTCTGAAATTCCTCTTCCTCTCTTCCACTGGGTGGGGAGGGGTCTCTCCAGCCCTTCTCCCTTTGGAAGGGCTGTGTCGTGCTGTGAGCTGGTTGTAGAAGGAGCAAATAGGTCAGATTTGCAATTGAGGGACACCCTAGTTGAGCCTCTCAGGAGAAGTTAGCAAGCCAAACTATCCCTGAATTTGGGATAGTCCCTGCAGTGATGTCTGTGACCAAGAGATAAGTGCCCAGCTCTTGCTGGTGGTTTTTGTCTGGGATGAGAGACCAGGCTGACTGGGGCCTATTCTCCTTTGACATATGTGGTCCAGGAGAGGTTCTGCATGTGGGGATAACAGAGCATACATGAAGCAGTTTCATATAGAACAGGGTCTGAATTTGTCTTAGAAATGTGAATGTCTCTAAACCTGTATGATCCTATTCTCCATTGCAAAAGGATTATTGTTACTGTGAAGGTCTACCTGCAGACAGATTCTACAGCTCTTTACCAGCTGCTTTAGACAAATCATAAACCTGTTCTCCTTATTTTCTCTTTCTGTCACCATATGCCTGCAAATGTACAATAAATAAACAAATAAAAGAAGAATATGGCTGTTAGTCAAAAGCAAGCATCAAGGAGGTGAGAACATCTCTCTCCAGAACGACTAGTGCCTGGAAAATGAGCCTTGAGGGGAAAAAAAATGAAGGGAAGTCATGGAAATGAACAACAGGAGAATGCTACAAAATGTTGTTGCTTCTCAGTAGAATTTTACCCATCAGCTTTGACATAAGTACCATATTCCGGCTGTAAAACATAATTAGAGCAGTGAATCAGAAAGGAGCTGTCCATCGAACAGCACAGTGTGTTCTCAGCCAAGGAGAGGGATGTGAAACTCATGCAAATAAGGCTGAGTTCCCCTGCTTCCTCCTTAGGAAACTGAGTGTGACACAATCAGCAAAAAAACGTTTGCAGCGAACTGCAAATTTCACATGCTGCTGGGAGCCGGAATTCGCCTCCGAGCCCTGCATTAAGTGGAGGGAGCTGCCTCCCTCCATCAGCTGCTGCTCTCTGAGCTCCCCTTGCAGAATGCAACTGTTCCACTGTGCTGCTCCACACCGCTGTTTGAGGGGAAAGCCATGGCCAAACTCAACAGATTTGGATGTGAGCTCGAAGCCTGTTCCAGGACACAGCATAAAAAGTCTTCCAGCTCAGTAGTGCGGGTTCTTCTGATGTTTGCCAGGCTTGATCCAGTCATCCATCATTTTATCAACGAAGCTGGCTTTGTGCACAGAGGACTCAAAAGCTGGGTCTTTTAAAGGACCTGTTCAGAAAAAAAGCAGGCTTTCGGTCATTTTGGTTTCTTCAGGGTTTTATCTGTGCTTTGTTTTTTCCCTGCTATTCTTCACCTTGGTCTGTGTCTACAGCATTATAGGCAATAATGTTATTTAGATATTTAGTGCTGCATTCCTGATCCTCAGAGTTGCATTTCTATTGTGTCACTCCTACCTGTATTGATCTACCTAACCTGCTTTCAGGCTGGGAATTCAGACACTGTGGGGTACACATGGCTTATTGCCAAACACTGCCCCTTCAGAGAATTTGACACAAATGCCCTAAGTTATATGCTTCTGCAAGCCAAACTTTCATTTGATCCTGGTTATTGGGAACAGGGCAGACCTGACCATAAATCTGAGTACATTACACATCCAGCTAACAGACTGAGTTTTATAATGGCTTTTGACTGCTTAATGTTGCGCTGATTTTGGAGACACAGCAGCAGCACAAGTAACACGGGCAATCAATGCTGAATGGATGGAATTTCACTGCTTGCACATTCCCTACAACTAGGACTTTGTCCCTGAGGAGCTTCTAGAATCCAACAAAAATTGCTTATGCTGGTTAATATTTGAAATGAAACACATCCTCCCTGCCCCGAGCTGACCCGGAATCTGTGATGAGGAACATCTCCTGCCTCGTGGCCAAGCTCACAGGGATGCCTGTCCCTGAGGAATCCAAAATCCCTTTCATTTGTGCAAGGGAAATTAATTGTGTGCTAAATGTAAATTCATCTTAGAGAAGCACAGCTGGTAGCAGTGGCCTCCTCAAATGCATTCAGCTCTCCAAAGGCTGCTGATTCTGAGCTACACGTGCTGGCTCCTATCTTGTACTCTGAGGATATTTTCCCCTTAGGTACTTGCAGCGTGTGTGGGCAGCACTCAGCTGTGGTGTATAACAAGCAGGATTTGTCTATCAGCACTGTGTCATTTTGGCAGCACAGGAAGGATCATTCTTTGATATGGAACAGCCAAGGTTTTGCTGAGTGGTGATAACCAACCTGAGCTGGGCACTTGTGCAAAGCTCCTGTGCACTTCAGCGGTGCCTCATCAGAGCCTTTGTCTTTGAGTTTCTTCGTTCACAGATTGAATTTTCCTCTTAAAAGTTTCCTCCTTACATAACTGATAGAAAACCAATGGGATTTAGAGACAAAACCAGGTACCCGAACATAATTTTGGCATTTCAGGTGCCCAGGGATAGCAGAGACTGGCAAATATATCCAGGACTCAGGCCATTTTAGACCTTTAGCAACCATTACCCGAATACCAGGCAGCATGTCCTACTGGTGTCTGAAGGCATTTTGGACACAATGTTTTGCAGCTGGATATTCCTTTTCCCACCTCATGGCCCTCCTTTGTATTGGGGTCCCTATGAAAGCACATCTTGATTTGTCACTAACTTGCTTCAGCCAAGGAGCAAAGGCAAGGAAAGGCAAAATGGCAGTACAATAAATAAATAATAGCAGATCTCTGTGAAGGACCCAAACCTTTGATGATCTGCAATTGCTATTAATATTAAAGCCAATCTGAGTTACTAGGCACCAGAAAGAGGCAAAACACTGTCTGCCAGACCAAACATATATCAGAGAGATGGAGAGATACCACAGAAAGTAACAGCAGTCACTGCTGGGCTCCACATGCCCAGGAACCCGTCCCAAAATCTGTCCTTGCCTGAACTGAGGTCACTGTAAAGAGCACATTTCACTAAGTGAGCTTGGCAGTGCTTTGATCATGCATCTCTCTTTTGTTTATGGTGGCCTCCTTCCCTCTCTGAAGTTAAAGATCACACACTTTCCTTTCTTTCCCAAGTCCCTTTTGCTCTCTGCTCCCACTCTGTTGGCCATGGTGGCTGAGCAGTAATACTTCTGGATTGCTGTTGTGTTGCCCTTCCAGATTTATTTCATAACATCAGGTTGCTGGGTTAATGGCCAGTCATTAGAGCCCATAATGATGAGTTGCTTTTTCCACACTTCTTTTTCAGTCTAAGAATGCAGGGAGATTGTTGCAGCCCAGTGGAATATGGCTGAATCTCACTGAATGGATGAATTGAAGAAATGAGCACGTATCTAGGTTTTAGTATCAAATGTATCATTTTCAGTGTAATGGCATCCCTGCTATTAACTTAGCAAGAGAAGAGGAACCTGCTGGGAATCATTTTTCCATTTTTGTTTTAATCAAGAAATCAGTAAATTAATATTAGCTCTATGAAAACAGCATGGCCTTTTTGTTTTCCCTGTTAAGTATTTATTCAGGTTTTTGAACATGTTCTCATCGTTCACTTCTTATGTTTTCCACAAATTTTGAGTATTTCTGCCAGTAAGGTCCAAGTAAGAGCTTTGCCTGAATGCCAATTCATGGATATCTGTCAGAAGAGCCAGGGATGTCCTGGTCTGATTTATGTTGGGAATGATCCAGCTGAAGGGCATTAGTCAGACTCCATCATGCGCAGGAGAGAGGAAGGAAACACACCTGAGTGTGTGGTTAGATCAGGCAGAGCCCTGGTGAAGAAAAAGGGCTCTCACAGAAGGTGAAGGCAGGCAGGGTTTTGGAAAGTGCACAGAGATGACAGTTCAGGTATTTTGGTTTCAGAATTAAGATTGGACCATGTGAATTGAACTGGGCTCTTGGCAGCCACTTCACAGTTTCCAGCAACCTCTAACTTTGGCTGTGATGTGAAAATATGGACAGGGAGTGAATCTTGGTAATTGCCTACTTATCTAATCAGATTCATTCATCACCAGCAGAAGTGTCAAATGGAAGGTGGAACAGAAAGGCCTGAGCTTTCTTGGCCATGGTTTATTGGCCTTCTCCAGAGCTGTAGGAATGGGAACACCCCAGACTGGAAGAGCTTTTGTGTATCTCAGTGGCCAGGACACCAGCCCATGAGGCACAGACCATTTGGTTTATTCCCAGTTTGTCTTCACCTGCTGGCTGGCTTTGGTGGGAGGTCAGGCTGCCCTTTGTCTCCATCCCTGATGATCCTCTGTATGATGCTGAAGACAAGAGGAGCAGGGCTGGAATGAACTTTTCCACTGCAGGTGCTGAGGCCAGAGAACATTCTGGTCACTGTGACAGCTCAGGCCTTTGTCACCCTTCTCAGAAAGAACGAATTTACTGCAACAAGTTCTAGAGAAACTCCAAATGATGGTAGTGTCTTCACTGGCTCAGCCAAACTGCTGACACTCAGACAGCTGGAGTAATTATTTTCCCTTTTCCTTTATTCTTACCCCTACTGTATTTCTCCAACCCCACCACCACATCCCACATTAAAAAAAAAAATTATATATATATATATATATATATATATATATATATATATTTTACCCTGTTTCTGACAGGTTAAGGTGTCCAAGAATTCACCTGCTCTTTTCTAGTCCTGAAGTCTCATTATTTACTAATTTTCTTGCTCTTTTCTCTTTCATCATGTTTTCTCATGTGGTTGATCTTATTTTTTTTTTAATAAATTGCCCTCTAAAATAAGAGCATGAATACAAACTTCACAATAATTTTTTCCTTTCCCATAAATACTGTATTTAAATACATCTAAAAGAGTGTCTAGAGGGGTCATCTTATGCTACAGAGGCAGTTGCTAGAGAAATAGGGAATAAGAGATCTTGTAAAATGAAAGGTTTACATAATTTTCTACACTGCAAGGACTTCTAGTTGAGAACTTTATTGCATATTTAATAAAAGAATAAAGTTATTTTAATTGTGGTTTCTTGCCACTAGAGCTTGTCATTGCTTACTAAACTCTCTGTAACAAAAAAAGAAAAGAAAGTCTCTGAAGTTCATTTAGAAATTTTTAGTGTTTTACTTGCTTTAGACATATTATTAACTTTGATATTTCATGCCCATTTATTCCATCAAAATTAGCATAACCATTTCCTACCAATAAAATAATAATTGTTCCTTTCTATTATTTTTGTTACTACAGCAGTGAAATACAGGGCTCTGTTTTCATCTTTTACTTTCCAGGTCCTTTGTAGTGCAATTGCAAAATTAGGTTTTTGTCCCATCAAATGATTCAAGTCTTTCAAAATTATTTCTGCCCCACACTTTTGGAGGAATTACATCTTAATGTGTTTTTTGAGACAGAGTCTTTTATTTAGTTAATTTGAAGATCTTGCAGCAGTTTGAAAGATCTTCCCTTATTCAGAAAGATTACTTATTTTTTACCCTATGTAAAAATCCTTAATAACTCTCTAGCTAAGTAAGGTAGAGCAAGGGTTTTTTTAAAAAATTAAAAACCAAACAGAATAGAAACCCCAACCAACAAAACCAGCCCCAAACTCCCTTAGATGCAAAAGATTTTCTGAAATATTTTGAACAAAGAAATTAATTAAAACTCAGCTTTTTCTTTATTGCTTTTTTGTCTTATACAAATTATTTTCTTAAAGGAGACAGTGAACTATCTTAAAAAAAAAATAAAAGTACCAGCTCTAAATCTGAGTGTTAAGCACAAAAATGGTTAGGAAGGGCAGGCTTTCAGTCTGATGCCTTCTACAACAGACTCGTTTAAAAATAAAAGCTAGGAAGAGATGCAGAGATTGGCCTGAAATCTGATCTAAATTCTTTTCCTGGCAGGGGAATAAACCAGGTAGCTTTATCAGCCTTTCCTGTTGTGACTGCATTTCTTAGCACTGCCTTTGACTTGACAGGTTCTGGCAGGTGTTTTGTTCTCATCTGGGGTGAGAAGCTGCAGGGATTTAATACACGGGGCCACTGCAGCCTGCAGCACTCCCAGGTGCACCTTTACTATGGCAACTGGAGGAGCAAATGTGCAGGGGAACCTGTGGTGCCAGGTGTGTGACACAGGTGCCACATCCAGGCATCGCTGTGGCTCGTCTGGGATGGTGAGGGATGCCCATTGCTTCCTTGGCAGGAAGGATGGACACCCACCTGTAAAATTCAGTGCTTCTCCAATAATTTATGTGACTGCAAAGCTGAGGAAGTCAGTCCTGCTTTTAGCTCTGAAAAAAACAAGACAAAAAAACCCCAAAAAACCAAAACAAACAAACAAACAACAAACAACAAAAAACAAAAAAAAACCAAACCAAAACATAACAAAAAGCCAAAAAACCCCAAACAAACAAAACAAACCCTTCTAGATGTATAAAAATGCTTTTACAAATCTCAGCACCCCCTCCAATCTGAGGGCCACACACCTATGTCCACGTGCCTGCTGTCTGCACCTCTGATTTGTTTTACTTACTAGGGGAAAATAGTTTGAGTCCCCGCCACAAATCCAACACCCTGAGCAGGGTGTGCACGAGCAGAGACCCCTTGGTACCTGTGTGAGAGCTCTGGGTTTGTGCTCTGCAGAGCTCCCCTGGATAAGCTGGTCCCTGCTGCAGTAAACTCCATCAGCACGTACCAGACTTTCAATCTCAGACTCTCAGAAACAGACCCATCTTCAAAATCTATAATGCAGTTCACAGAGTCAATTTTTCATCTAGTGCTCCACGTCTGGGGTGAGCCAAGTTTCTGAGAGTTGCAGTCTGTGTGTTTTTTGCCTTCCTGGGTTTTTTGGTTTGTATTTTGTTTGGTTGGTTTTTTTCCCTTTCCTCTCTCAGATGATTAATGTGAGTCATTGACTTTTTTTCTGCTTCTCTGATGATTTGATTGGCTTTGTAAGGCCAAAATGAACCCAATACCTTGTGGAAGTATTTGAAGGCCTTTGCTAATTCAATTAACTCCAAACTAAATTCTTTGTGGGAGGAAGTTAGTAAAAAGTGCCTGGTGGGGAAGGAATTCCGCTCACTTAAGCTTCAGTTCCTGTGCCACTGCACTGACCTGTTCCACAAACATCCCTGAGAATGGCAGAATCCAAGAGATATGCAGGTTTATTTCTGAGACCATTAAGTCACCATTTAGCTGTTTGAGGCACAGGACTAGAAGGGAAAATTTGGAGTCATCTAGTCCTGCCCTTTCCAGCAGAGTAACTCCTAGATTTCTTCATACCAACTCTCCAGAAAAATCTGTTTTGCACCTCACAGATTTTAGGTGCTCAAAGAATCCTTTTTTTCCCACATTTGAGTATGAAATCCTCAAGAGTCACTGCTGAGCACTGCAGTGAGCTTCTGTCCCTCTTCTCCAGCTGAACCTCAAAAACGCAGGAACCTCAAAAAAACCATCTCTTTGGTATAAATCCCTCCCATCAAACCAGTGTGTCCTCTCCTGATCACTGGCATGCCTTTGCTCTCCAATATCATTGTCTATTCACTTCCCATGTGGTTCTGCCATCAGACAACCCAGGAGATCTGAGTTTCAACCAGAATCATTTATGAAGCAGCAGCAAAAGTGCTGGTGGATTAAAAGATGCCATGCTGTTTGTTGTTGTTTTAAATCTGATGTCTTTACAAAGGGAAAACATTTCCAGGGATGGGTTTGTAGTGTTAATAAAGATCTGAAGCAAGTGAACAGGAGAAGGAAGTAGGAGGAAGGTTTTGAAAACACTTTGTGGGGGCTGGGGGGAAGCCAACATGAAATGGAAGTTAAAATCAGAGGTGCAATCATTTGAGAAAAGACACTCAGCTCCTTCCCTCTTTCCTTGCTCTGCCTTTCTTCCCTGATAAACATATGGATGGGAGACTTGAAACAGATTTAGGGTAGGAATGCAAATGCGGTTTACATGAAACAGCATCTTGTTGGTCGTTGCTGGAGGAGCCTGGATGTGTCCCAGGTTCCCAGGCAGCTCAGGTTTGCTCAGGTACAGCAGGAGCAGCAGGTGCCTCCAGGCTGCACGCGTGGACCATCCGCTCACGCAGCAAGAGTTTGGCTGTGCCAGGTGCAGAGGAGTAGAACGTGGGGAAATGGGCCTGATCCAAACTTGTGCTTGGTGTGATTTGGATTCTGGATAGCTTAGTGGCCCTTGAGGGTATGTGGCTGCTCACACATAGTGCTCAGCATCTCACAGGAAAAGGCTAATGCTGGCTAAGGCTTTGATGTTGTTCCATTAGCCTGTGCCTCGCCTCGGACAGTCTGTCACACAAGCCAGGCATCCAAAATATAGGTCAAAGAGCTTCTTGTTGTGAAGCTCCATGCCTAAAAACTTCTCCTGCATAAATTTCGGTAGAATGACTGCAGTGTCTGAGGATTTTTAATAGTCTGAATGGCATTTTCCTCCAATCTGCATGCAATTTCAAAATCCCCTCGCCTGACATTTGGTGTCTACCTGGGGCTGACAGTCCCAAGTACACAGAAGAGGGCAGGAAGGATTGTCCTGGTGTCAATATGCTGTCTTATATGGGAGCAAGAATTGCATTGATAGAAGTAATAAAAGCCCAAAAGCTCTTCCTTCCCAACCCCTGGAAATCCATGGCAGCAGAAAGGTGAAGTATCGAGTCAAGGTGCTCAACCACCCTGGACTAACCTGAGAGACACCAGCACCTCCAGAGGAAAGCAAAACAAACTCCTCCCTGGGAGTATTTCTGCTGACTCTACAGGAGGTTGCAGTTAGAGTTATTTGGTTGTACTTTAATGAATCTGGGCTAATCTTTCCTTAAAACTTGCTCATGGCAACATCTTTTACTTTCTGGGATGCAATACACCCATCATGACTGTTCCTCTATCCAGGCTTTTGAATGAAGGAGACCAAAGAATGGGCGGGGAGGAAATAAGACTTGACAGCTGAAACCTTTTATTTTAAGGGCTGGAAAATGGTCACATAAGCCTGGCTGTGTTCCCCCAAGTTGGAAATATTGTGAGCTGGATTTTGGCACAATGCTCTTTTCTTAGTGACTAAATATCTCATTAGTTTGAGATGTAGGATGTGAGGGGGATGGCTGTTGTCAAAATGAAGCATTATGAAAAAGGTAGATCTCAGGATGTGCTCTTAAAACTTCCATGTAACTACTTGGCATTTCTTCTTAACTCCCATAAGGACTGGATTTAATGATACACTTATCTATTGTGTGCTTGACCTCGTGTCTGGTCTCCCCAGAATGGCCCAAAAAATCAATGGTTAGACTTTAATCAGCTATAATAAGTTCATAGAAGAGAATCATTTACCAAGGCCACTCTGTCATATGCATTTGCACCTGGTTCTGACTGATATTTTATGCCAATTATTAAGTATGAATCAGGATTGGAGGGAAAATAATCTGTGCTTGGTCAACCTTGTGCTTTCTGAGATTTTCAAATGATAAAACCAGCAGCCCTCTCTGCCCCTTATCCTTCTATTGCAATATTTAATGGATATGTTTCCCTTCTAAATTATCAGTGGTGAATTTTTTTCTCTATTTTTTTATAAAGTAGAGCAAAATCATACATTGGTTGGAGAAAAGAAAAAACAGTTTATTCATTAGGACTTCAAGCAACTTCAACCCAGGCTTGGGGGCTAGAAAGTGACTTGGATGATTTGTGCACAGATTAGATGCAGCTTTCATACACAGTCTTACACTTCTATAGTAAACAATTTAAAACCAAAATCTTAAAAAAAATGCCACAGTATCACACAACTCTGGGAGTTATTATTTTTACATAAAAAGGTCTATCTGGGCTCTGCTAAAAGCTAGCAATTAGCTTGTACTGCAAGGAGTGGAAGGCAGACAGCGAGTGGCACCTCAGTGGTTTTCTTTGCTGTTTCCCTTCTATTGGGTCCATCAGAGAGATGTCATCACCATGACAGTGAGGAAAAAAAATCAAACCCTTTCTGAGGAATAGCATGCTCATCTCGTCAGCTGTGTGCTTAGCAGAGAGCGAGCTTGGTAGCACCACACAGTTAATTAAATCTTACTTTGTCTCTTTTTAACGTTGTAATTACACCAATTATAAGTCAGATCCTGATGTTTTTCAAGGGGTTTCTGAGAGCTCAGCTCCTTGAGTCTGACATTATGAGACACATAAGGAAGAAGAGATGGTTTTGTTTTTGGGGTGGTCCCTGGCTTGCAAAAACACCTTTTCCTGTGAGTTTCTGGTGTACAGACAATGGACACCCAAGCAGAGAGGGAAATCAGAGGGTTGGTACACAGATTGGGTCTGTTAATGGTCTTGCATCTTCATGCTGTGGAAGGCAAACCTAGAACTGGCTCCTGCAAATCCTTTCCTTGTAGAACCTCTGGGACCTAGTGGCAGGCTCTGTCCTGTGCAGGTCTTCTAAAAAGCTGTATTTGAGAGAGACAATACTAATAATAAATTTTGCTAATAATAAGCCTTAGCTCTGCTGCTCCAGGGAGTATCTGGGAGGCAGCAAAGCATGCTCAGCCCATGGAAGGATTACTGGTAGTCTGAAAAGTAAAAGTCATACAGTGATCTCAGTCCTCTTAATGCTGCTACAGCAAGTGTGAAAAAAGGGCTTGTGTGTGTTTCCACCCTACACAAGGACCTTGTGCTCAAATGAAAAAAAGTACTGCTCAGGCAAGGGATTAGGCCACTGCCAATTTTCCTAGGCTGACAGCACTGCTGAAATAGAAAAAAAAAACCCCAAACATTATTTCTCCTGCAGCTTCTCATAGTCTTGCTTTGGAGCTCTCTCTAGCAGTGCCAGCAGAGGAAGGCTCCTCCTCCCCCCTGCTCCCCTGGTAGCATCACTAAGAGCTCTTCACTGAATGACAAACAGACTGTGAGAACACAGGGGCTGGACATTACAGCTCATTGGTAAGCTGAGTATTCCCAGATAGCTCAAAAACAGGAGCTGCACTGCCAGACTCCAGCCCCTGACAGTGCTTAGAGACACAGAGTGCACCTCTGAGAGCTTCCAGGTACCATCACTGTCGTGGCCATCTGGAGCCATGAGGGATGATGGTGATTCCAGACCAGCAGAGAGAGCTCTTGATATGCACTCATGGCTGAGGACATTGAGAAAGCACATCACAGCCATTTCCATGGCAACTGGCTTTGATGGACTACAGGGCAGTAGGAAACTAAAGAATAAGTTGACTTAGGGCAAGGGGAGAAAAACTGTGGTTATAAGTATTGTGTAAGTGCTGGGTGTGGGTGGGGACGTGTTCACCTGTGTGAGGGTGGAACTTAACCTAAGCCACTGCCCAGGTTATACATCTCAGTCAGAGCCCAGCTTTGCCTGCTGCCAAACATGTGAAGTTTTATTTTCTTTGGTGGCTTCTCCTTCGGTGTTTCTATCACTTTGGGAAAATAATCACTTAAAATCCATTAAAAACCTCTGCATGGCAGGGGTTTCCCCTGGCAGCAATCTCAGTGTGACCTTGGAGCCTTCTGTGAGTCCTGGACTTTGGGTTCAACAGGGCAATCCTGCATAGTAATGGGTTTTGGAGAATAAAGCTCAGGGATGCACTGTCACTGGGCTTGAAAAACCAAGCCCCAGATAAAGCATTTTTGTGAATCTGTGGTGAAATCTAGCAGTGCATGTTTGGGCAAAATGAGTGAGTCAGGTGCTGGGAGAGCATTGCATTAATTTGTTTTCCTGTGAATGTCAAATTGAAGAGAGAGAAGCTGTGCTGCATGGCAAAAAGCAGCATGAATTAAGCACAACTTCTATTCTGATCCTGAAAACAGCTCTGGGTATACTGGTAGTCTAAGGCTAATTGGAGAGGGCTTGTGATGGTCCCATCAGAGAGAGAGGAATGATTCAGTCACTCCTGCTGAGCAGAGTCAAATGCTTCCAGCTTTTGGGTTACACTCCAAGAGACAGGATGCTTGGCCAGGCTTACTTGTTCTGGAGTGAGCATGAGGGACTGAAGACAAACAGACAAGCTTATTCCTCAAAGAAAGTGAGTTTCTCACACGCAGAGGTTTGCAAAACAGCTGTTCAGGACAAAGCAGATCCCAGACAAGAAGGGTTTTTTCTAGCCTTGTCTTCCCCAGTGATAACCTAAACCCCAAAAACTTGAGCATGAATGCTCTGAGCCATGTGCTGCTGTGGGCCAAATCAGTGTGCACCGACCTGGAGGCTTAGAGTTACCCTTTGGTGTGAAGAGAGAGGTGTTTTTCTAACTAAGCATTTAAAAATGAGAAAGTGGGCCAGAGACATGGAAGCTGAACCCACAGAGCACCGTGGACACCTGGTTTCCATCAGGCAGGACATCCTGCCAGCACTGGCCTTTTGGAGGCTCTTTCTGCCAGGGCTCATTAGCACCCCTAAATCACAGCTACAACCCTTCTCACACGCTTGCCTCTGACTCAGAACTTATCATTCCCATTCCCACCCCTTTCTGTTTGGCATTCTGGAGTTATTTATTTATATCAGGAGAGACAATGGCAGTGTTTCACAGGTGGTCACAGTGGAATACTAAGCAGGCAGGCAGGGTCCCGCAGGTACTGCAGGATGTGGAGCTGATTTGTCCAATCCTACGTGACTAATATTAAATATCACCATATGGAGCTGAAGTCTTCCCCAGGAGTTTATCACTAATTCATCTAAGGGTGACTTTTGTTGTCAGTGTTAATGTAACGCTGGACTTTTCTTTCTTTTTTCCGTGTTGCTACACTGCCTTCCTTTTATTTTCTTTTTTTTTTTCCCTGTTTCTGAGAACTACTCAAGGCAAACAGAAATATTAATTAAACTGTTTAAAAAATAATCTCTGCAGAAAGGTTATTCCTGCACCTAGATATCTGAATAGAAAGTGTGTAATTTGGTCACAGGGGGAAAAATAGCTCACTTCCCACCTGTCTCTTGTGAAATCAGTTGCTTAGCTGTGAACCTTATTCTTAGCTGAGAAGCAGAATTTATTCCGTGTAAACAGTATCATCTATCAACTGATTTTTTTTGTCTGTTTGCACAAGTATTTTGTGAGTTTATATTTGCCAGCTGGACTATTTAGCTGGCAGTTTTAAGGGAATCAATTCAGGCCTTCAACACATGGTGAAAGTTGTTCACCTTGACTCTTCACTTCTTACAAACAATTACTGGATTCTCAGAGTTGTGTACACACACTTCAGATCTCTGATCAAATGGCTAGCATGCCTGGCCAGTTATAATTATCCAAACCTCTTTCTCAGTGCAGGACCCTCTGATGTGCATGGAAATAAAGCCTATCCCCCTACTCATCCCAATGATCTCCTTCTCTTGCTCCTTTCTCAAACCAATCTCTTTTAGTGCTGTTTATCCCAAGAATCCCATTCTGGGCACTGTGAAAACACAGAAGCACAACAGATCTTTGAATCCTTATAGCCAAAACATATCCCTGATGCATCAAATTAGCCTTTTCAATCAAGAGCTGCCTCCTGCTTGGAAACTCACAGTTGTTTCTGCTTTCTCTGTTGCCTTCACAGAGATATTTTTGTTTTCTGATGCCCAGACGAGAATCTTGTTTTCTCTTTTGACCATTCCACTGGGTTTTGTCCACTGTGAGTGATGCTCTCTCCAAATTCCTTTTCCAAGCATCAGAGAGGCAGCTCAGGGTTGGGAATTACAGCCGGGGCAAGCAGCTCTGCTCTAATGCTGGTTCCTGGGGATTGCTGCATAACACGAGTGATGAGGGGAAGATTGATGGAGTGGTGAGCACAGTTCAGGTTGCAGCGCTCACTCCCTGAGAGCCCATTAAAGGGAAGATTTAGATGCAGCAGTAGTTGTTGGGATGGCTGGAGAGTTAATTCCACGTGGAGGACAATTAACAGCTCCTAGTGAGGCAGAATGTGCTGCACGGTGCACACTGTCAGGGCTGAGCTTCCTTCCCTGCCCTGAGGAAGCTTTTACCTCACCTGAGCCTTTGCCTCACCTGAGCCACCTCAGTACCTCCTGCAGAACCAGGAGTGAATGTCAGCCAAGGAAATGCGAGTGGGGCTGTGCACCCCTGGGATCCAAGTGCCTCTTCCAGCCCCGCCTGCAAAATTCCCAATGTTTTGCATTGAATAAAGGCAGGATATTTTTAGGTGGTCGTGTCTTGTTCACCATCCAGCTGTATTTAGTGGAAAGATATGAGGGGAAATAGCCTGCATTTTGACCACAATAACCCCCTGCAGGCTGGGGATGGTGTGGCTGGACAGTGCCCAGGCAGAAAAGGACCTGGGGGTGCTGGTCGGCAGCTGACTGAACGTGAGCCAGCAGTGTGCCCTGGTGGCCAAGAAGGCCAATGGCTCCTAGCCTGGATCAGGAATGGTGTGGCCAGCAGGAGCAGGGAGGTCATTCTGCCCCTGTGCTCAGCACACCTCGAGTGCTGTGCCCAGCTCTGGCCCCTCAGTTTGGGAAGGATGTTGAGATGCTCGAGGGTGTCCCGAGGAGGCAACAAGGCTGGTGAGGGGCTTGGAACACAAACCCTGAGAGGAACAAAAACTGAGAGGAAACCCTGAGGGAGCTGGGGGTGCTCAGCTGGAGAAAAGGAGACTCAGAGATGACCTTATCACTCTCTACAACTTCCTATAAGGTGGTTGTGGTCAGGTGGGGTTGGGCTCTTTCTCCAAGCAGCACTGACAGAACCAGAGGACACAGTCTCAAGCTGCACCAAGGGAAATATAAGTTGGATATTAGGAAAATGTTTTTTATGAAAAGAGTGATAAAACTCTGGAATGGCCTGCCCAGGGAGGTGTTGGAGTCATCATCCCTGGATGTGTTTAAAAAAAGACTGGATGTGGCACTGGGTGCCATGGTTTAGTTGAGGTGTTGGGGCAGGGTTGGCCTCGATAATCTTGAAGGTCTCTTCCAACCTGGTGATTCTGTGAATTCTGTGAATGGATTCAATGGAGAAATATACCAGCCCAAAGCTGATCCTCCTTTAGCTGTGTTCCTGGCACTGTCATGGACAAAGATCTTTTGCTCCAGTTCTCAGAAGACACATGAGGAAGCACAGAGCCATCCCAGCCTGGCCATTGTCACACCATGAAATAAGGAGGTGGTTACACTTACAGATATTCAATATAATCAGCTTCTAAGTGATGGTCTTTAAAGACCCATTCAATTGTTTCACACATTTTCACTAAAGTATCAGCACTGCAGTGAGAGTAGAGATCACTTATCACCTTTCCTGTTCCTACCTGAATGTAAAATTACTTGGGTTTTTTGTTTCCCAGTAGATTAATTCTGAAGTAGGTTTTTCAAGATTTGGGTTGGGGACCATTTGCAGTCACTTTCAAAAAGTTTCACCTGTGCATTACACACATGATGCAATTTAAACTCCATTTTAACTTCATTTTTCTCTAAGAACAGCTTTAATTTCTTTTTTTTTATTTTTCCTTAACTATCTGAAATGTCATACAAAACTGGTAAAGAAACCCAAGGAGACTGTTATTAGATAATAGTGCTACAGATTAGCAGTCATACAGAGTCTGCCTTACATTGTATGTTTTTAAATTCATTTTAAGGGCAGAATTTCACATTGAATTTCAGTCTTTTCAAGGCTATAAACTTCCTACTGAAACGAAAAACCTCTTAATACTTCACATTGTAAGAAGTTGCTTGATTTGCTCGTTTTTTTGGGGGGCACACCTGGTCCAGAGACTTTGCTGCTTATGAACCACTGCCCCAGGAGCCCAGCCAGCAAACAGCAGCTGGTAATTCCTACCTGAGCTGCACTGGCAGAGCTGCCAAAACACACCAGTCACCCTCTCCCAGCCTTCACTATTTCCCTGCCAGCCCAAAATTGGGTTTCCCTTGGTTGTGGAGCAGAAGAAAGTTGGTAACCTCCACACAATTACGCAAACTCTAATACAGCAATCAGCGTAATTTATTCAAATAAGCCCATACTGCAATTTCTTGATTTACGTGAGTTTGTATTTGCAGTCCTTTCAAATCATTTGGGACAAAGAAGAAATTGCCTTTAGATGCTGCTCTTCTTTGAAGGGACTGAATTTATGATTAATGTTATTTCATAAACAAATTAATTGATTTACTTGTACATCTTCAAAAACTTCGTTGCATACTCAAAGTGTAAGAGTTATGATTTTAAGGATGAAAAGCTGTGTCCTTCATATGACTTTGAGAAATTAAATCCTGGTTAGGCACAGAAGAGAGTGATGAACTTATGATTCTTGTCTGAGACTGATAACATGACTGAAAATGACTGAATTTCCATGCTTTGATTAATTTCTTGCCTTTAGCCAGTGCTCAGTTGATATCTGACATCTGTGATAACCTATCTTCAGGTACATGATCCCACTTTTTGTACTAATATTTTGTACCCTTCCAAGTACAGAACAGTAGCCAAGCATCTACATAGTCCTTGAGTTGTTCTCATCTCTTAAATTCTCCAGCTCTTACTTCAAATGCCATTATTTTGAAATGTTCATCTCTTTTCTGCCTGAAGCTACTAGATGGCTAGTCCATACTCAGGGACAGTAAATTTGTAGGAGTATATTCCTGTAAAATTTAACGTTACAGGATTTACGTCTTTTCATTGTTCTTTGCCTCATCTTCTAAGGTGCTTTATTATAAACAGATATAATTATGATTAATGCTAAAGCAGCAAATGAATTTTAAAAAGTCTTGAAATTAATCTGTCAGCCAGAAGTTCATTCAAATATTACCCAAACAACGCTTGCCTTAAGATGTCCAAGAGTAACTCTGCACAGGAGAGACATTGTCTTAATTAACTGACTTCTGGGTTATTTTTGAGACCATTTTTTTTTCTCCTTCTGACTAAGGTTAATATTCAGCTGAAATGTTCTGTTGCTTAGGAACCATCTCGTAATGCTGAATTCATTAAGGCTTTTTCCAGCTTGCTCCCAGGAACCTTGTTAGATAGTGTTTCCTACTTTTATCCTAATTAACAGGTACCTAGGAAAAAAAAAAGAAAAGAAAACATTTCAGTAGAGAGCATTTCTGTTTATCTTTTGCCAGTCTTTTTTCTCCCACCTGTAAAGAAGCTGTAGTATTTCTGACCTCAAGCTCCTAATTCTTTTTCAGTAAATTACAATATCCTTTGAGCAATGCAAGTACAGTTCTCAGGCTGGTCCTGGTGCTGCTGACTGTCAGGATTGGGTGGGCTCTTCCTCAGGGCTTGGGTGAGCTCAGCAGCTGATTTCAGTCCAGGCTGGTGTTCCAGTGCAGGCAATGTCAGTGATATTTTGATTTAAATGGGATAGCAGGCTGGGGCTTGTGACATCAGCACGGCCAGAAAGGTGAGTGGGGCATGCACAGGGCCAGAGGGCTGCAGGAACCCAGCAGCTGTCCATCATGCACACCCTGGGGACAAGAGCCACAGCTGAAAGCTGGACAAATGGTTCTGTCACTTTGTCCATCCCTGACCTCCTCTGAAGTTATCCATTAGGGCCTCATCTCCTGCCACATCTTTTATCTGTTTCACACTGCAGGGTGCTTAGCTGGTGGCTCTGGTTTTCCTCTGCTTGTGGGTGCCCAAAAGCCAAAGGGGAGCACAGCCAAGTGTTTTTGTTAAGAAATTCGGTATTCTTACTCCAATTTGGAATCTCAGTTACATCAACAAGGCCAAATAGGACAAGGTCTATTGATGCCATTAAACCACTGGCATACTATGGACAAAGAATGAGAGTTCTGAAGTCTTCCTGATGATGAAAAGGCTCTCCTTTCAATAGGTTTATTTCTGTAAGTTTTGTTGATCAAAACTATTTTTTTTTTGTTTGCCTGAGCTGCCCCTCCAGCCATACTTACCCCAGTCATATTCCAGGACTCAGTGTCTGGGAAAGGATAAGTTATGAATCTCCTTAAGTTTTTTTCCACCAGTGCTTTTATGTAACTTTAGAAAGCAGAACCTTTTCAGATTCAAAAAGAGGGGCGGAGGGGAGTATGGATAACCTAAAATATATGTGTTGATTGCTGCTGTGCCTCCCACTCCCATTCTGCATGCAGAGCCTGGAAATGCCAAGGCAAAGGTGTTTCCATGGTGTTTACTGTTTAGACCTCTGCAGTCAATATCCCGCCCTGATAATAGCAAGGAGCATGTTAACATGTGATTTTCAGCCAAGATCTGCAAATTCAGAAGTGTTGAGAATATTAGCCATGGATATGAATAAAGAACTGGATTTCTGGATGCTTTGCAAGCTTCCCATGCCCCCAAGACAACAATTTCTCCACACAGATAATAAAGAGACTTGCTTTCTCCATGTTGAGTTCTGAGGCAGAACTGCTGATGCCACAAACATTTTATTTATTGCCAGCCCTGATTAGATTTACCAATATTTAGCAGCCAGACACAGAATTAAGTGATTTTAAGTGGTCACATCCTATTAAACATTTGTCTTTGACATGGCCCTGTTAATTGCTTTGCTCTGCTTTGAGAAGCCAATTCAGATTCTTTTAAAGGTCTGTTAAATAAGGAAGACAATATGCTGCCTGTTTTGTAAAAGCTGACAGCAGTGTTCAGGTAAAATAAAGATGAATTCAAGGAATTTATTTCCCAAAGATGAATTCAAGTTATTTATTTCCCAACTAAACTGGAGTTAATTTTGGATAATGATTCACCTTAGTTATTTTAACAGCAAGCTGAATAAAACAAGAAAAGTGAAATGGCATCAGGAAGGTTTTTTTTTCTGATAGGACTGAATTTCTGAATGAAAGGATTTTATTTTGCTTTTTTTAATAGAGTTTAGTGGGTTTAATCAGACATATCATTAATGTAGGTCAATTCAATCAATTTTAACTCAAGAAAGTGAACATTCTGGAAGGGGAAAGAAAAAGACACAGTAATTTTTGAACATATATATCAAGAAAAAATCAAAAGCTGAAAGAAACTTAGTTTTAATTCACTAAAAATCTTTTTATTGAACGACCGCAATTTGCAAGTTTTCATTTTGTTTGCTAAGGGTGTTTTTTAAAATATATGCTTTGGATTACCCTGAAATCAATCTCTTTTCTGATCTTCCAGAAGTGCAAGAAAAAACAACAAAAAAAATTCCTTATTCATGCACCTCTGCTCATGAGGGAGTCTGTCTCTGAAAGCATTCCAGCACACTTTCACAGCTGTTAGAACTTCAGATTGCTTTGATAGGATTCAGGGAGATGTCCAGACAGTGAGATCTTCCTTGATACTTTCTGACACTCACTATCAATAACATTTCTCACCAGATATCCTCTTCATTGTATCAGCATGAGCTATGATCGGTAAATTCTCACACACACACACACACACACACACAAAAAGAAAAAAAGAGCTTACAGTGAGATATGTCTAATGTTTATCTTCATGCCTGTTTCATGTCCTCAAAACAAGACTTGCAAATGAGAGAGACAGGAAAGACAGAAGTGTCAGCCCTGTGAATTTGTATTAGCTCAAAAGATCACTTATATCCCCAGTTTCAAAAAAGGTCAGTGAGTCACCATGATGGGTGACTCTGCTCTAATTTTGGTTGGACTGCAGGAGACAGCTCAGATCTGTCAGGCACCAGGCTCTGAAGACAAGCTCAGTCTCAGTGCAAGGAGAAGGTAAAACATGCCCCGTCCTGTGCTGCTTTTCTCATCTAAGGGAAATGAGAATATGGAAAAGAGTGTGACAGGAAAGATGGACAGAAAGAACGAGAGCAAATCTGCTCCTTGGCATGGAAGAGGAGGATGTGAGCACGTCTGACTAAGCCATGTCTGTTGAGGGAGGCTTGGAAACACTGGCATGGAGCTGCTGCCATGTGTGACTCATTGAAAGTCAGCATTAAGTGAAGTGTGGCTGATTTGTGTGGCTCATGTGGAAAGTCACTGTTTAGGTGAAGTGGAAGATGAACCTAAGGGATTAATTGCCAGGTTTTTTCCAGGGGTTCCCTCAGTCTCCGGTTTGCTGAAGGTATTTCTGACTGAGCAGCACTGGGAGCCTCATGAGAAATGCTGCTCCTCTGAGCTGGCCAGTCTGCTCTGCAGAACAGCTGAGCCCTGGCTGAGTGTTTGTACAGGGAAGAAATCTGGAAGGAGCTGCTTTTGTGGCTTAAATGTTTCAAAAGGCCCTGGTAGATGTGGATTTAAGTCCAATTTCTGTTGCAGAGTCACTAAAGAGGTGTGAGTTGCTTGCCTCAGCTGCCTAACACTGGAAGAATACTACTTCCCATTACTGCTTTCCTGTCCTATTCAGATCATATTCCTTCCTGTGGAGGAAATCTATCTCAGTTGGCAGTGGCATAATGCCAAAACCAAAGACTCCAGTAGTCACAAGCAAGGCATCTGAATGTTTGTATTATTGCATTCCTGGTTTTAAACCTCTGCCTTCTTTACAACATCCCTCAGCATGAGGGGCTCACAGTGCCTGGGGCTGAGTTAGCAAAGTCAGCAGATGATTCAGTTTGGGCAGTGGCAGGAGATCCAAGGTGCCATGTTTGGATGGGCTCCTCTTCAGGGTTCAATTTTCCCCCTGTACAATAATCCTCAAGTTCTCACTTTTTTAAATAAGTCCAGTGAGGAGAAGGAAACAGCTTGAAGAGAGACTACAGAGCCAGAAGGGGGTCTAGGGGACAGGAGAAAGTAATTTATCTGTAATTCTGAACTTCTCAGTTTCTCATGACATTGCACAGGGCACACTAATCCATGACAAACAGGTGCAACAGTGAATTTCTTATCAATCCTGCTGCTCACTTTCCCACTCCTCCTCCAGCTCGGGCAATCAAAAAATCAGATCACTGAAATTGCATTGTGGGAGCAAATACCTCAGTAAAAGGAATGTTTGGACTCAGGGTTTCAGTCCCATAATCTGAATACCCACAAATGGGGTGAGCAATTTTTAATTATGGGTTGATTCATTTTTGTTCTTCCATTGGAGAGAACTTAAGGGCACACCTGCCCACAGGTCCTGGGTCTGTCACACAGACTGCATTTCCATCAGCAGTTCCCAGCCAGTTCCCTTGCACAGCACTCTGCTCACAGGCCCATACAATAAGTCCTTCTGATTAAATATTCCCCAGGCCTTTCCTTTATACCTTGTTCTATAGATCTGCTGGACATTAGTGTATGTATGTGTAGACAAATAGATTTGATTTATGGAAACTATAATGACCTGCAATGAGATAATCTCACCTGTCCCCAGAGTGTTAATCTTCATTTCCCACAGTCACTTACTCCTAAATCTGACTAAAGGCTACTGGGTCTGGCAGGAGAGCTATAACAGCCTTCTCCTGCTCTGAGATAACAGGAGTGGAGCCTAGAAAACAAGAACGTTGCTGACAAGCCAAAGAATCCTCTATAAATTACACAGTCATCCTCTAGATTTCATGGAAGCTAATCCTATTTGTGTTTTGCTCTGTGTTTCTCACCAGTCAGGTTCCTGCCATTATTACACCTGTAACCTTCTCTTTCTTAAGCCTCTCTTTTAGCATTCAAGCCCAAGGTCATGCTGCAGAGCTCCAGGCTGACCAGGCAGTGCCTTGAGATTTTAAGTGCAACAGGTCTCATGCTTTTATGTACACGAGTGCACTGGAATTATTATTTGAATGGATTTGCAAGCAATACAATATCATGGCTGAGTGTTCCGATAAGACTGAAAGAAAACCTTTTGAAAATATTTTGGTTCATGAAAAAGGAATAATTAAATGTTTTAACATGTTGTCCTGGTTCATGGCTAAATCAGCCAGAGAAATCTTGTCCTTTCCCACAGAATGGAATTTTCATTTTCTGTCCAGCCTGGGGGATATTTCCCCATTCTCAGGGTGCTGGGTGGACCAGAGCAGCATTCCTGGCACAGTGCAGACATGTCAGGTTCTGAGATGAACACACGCTCATTAGAGCACAAATCAGGACACCCGTGGTCCGTTCCCAGACACAGCCTTGGCTTTATTAAATCCCCTCTGCACCTTAGTGACACCAGATGGACACTGCCTTAGTGAAAGCTTTTCTTGGGTAATAACAGCCCTGACATATTTATGGAATAATGTGTGAAACATGTTTTTAATTAGTGGCTGCAAAGGTGCTCTTTAAGCTCGTCAATGCGTGCGTATTTTTATGTAAGCGAAATAGGGGAGCAGTAAAAAAGGAACCTCATTGATCCCAGGAATAATTTGTCATCATGAATAAGAGAACCTGAGAGTCCTTGTGTTAGAACTGTTGATTGTAAAATAAACAGCACTTTTTATTGAGTAGCCATGCCTGCTCCCCAGAGCCTGCAGATCCATTACTTACACTGCTCTGGTCTCACCATGAAGCCAGTCAGTCAGCAGTGTGCATCCTTCTTCTCCTCAGGTCATCACAGAACACTTCAGCTGTGGGGTTTTTCTTCTTTTTCTTTTGCATTGTTTATAAACCTGCCAAGGTCTGAAGAAGGAACTTGTGTTTGTCCCAGAGGTCACGTATTATACAACTCATTTGCTGGTTCAGTTACAGACACCACAAGCTGTCTTCCCTTCAGTTTGCAAGCTGGAACCACTTTCCATTTGTAATTGAACCAGCTCTTCCCCATGTGTGTGGTGAGACCTGTTGGACATTGCATCTGTGTCTGATCCTGCTCAAGCTGTACTAAAACTATTCAAGATATCTGGAAAAGAGGTTTGGGTTGTAAGGGGTTGGCCAGATCCCAGGATCCCTTTTTTATTCTGGGATTTCAACACTTAGCAAAGGTTTCAGTGGTGATGTTCAGTAGGAAAAGAGGGAGCTATGGAATATGAGTATCTTTGCTTTTCACAAGGACTGATGAAGGCAAAGTGAAATCATGAGCTGTGCCAAGTTTCCCAAGAAGCTGGTTTTGTTAAAAAAAAAAAAAAAAAAAAAAAAAAAGAGAGAGAGGGAGAAAATTCCCCACGGAACCTCTGGATCAGAGCAGGGCACACAGCCATTGAAGCATTTAGTCCTGGTTAGTGTCTTCAGCTTGGTGCACAGCAATGCATGGTTGTCATGAAACACCAGAATGGGTTGCTGATGGATACAGGATGAAAGACCCAGAGAGGATAAGGAGCTTAACACAAGCTTGGGAAGGGTTTCTGGACTTTGTGCTACCTCAGGGACAAGTACTAAACCTAAAGAGGACTGTGAAAGAAAAGAGAAAAGAGGGAAGGTGGTGTACAAGAGCTTCAAAGTGCAAGAAAGTATGAGACTGGCCCTTTCTCAAGAGCTTAGAAGCAAAATTGGCTTCCTGGAGAGAGAACATAAGAAATCTGGCAACCTAAATATATTTAAAGGGCTTACAGCTCTCCAGGGAAAATTTTGAGGCTATTGAAGTGGAAAAACCCATTTGCTAAAATTAAACAGGCTTTTTTTTTCCAGAAAAAGAAAAAAATAAAAAACTGACAAAGCAGACAAATGTTTGGCAGGAGACCCAGAAAAGAAAAAAAACAAACATTACAACCTGGCAATAGCAACACCATGATGTGGGAAATCTGGGTGGGGGAGAGGTCCAGCCTGCTTCCCCTTTGTCTTCCACAAAATCTACAGGGGGAAAGTGAGATATTAGTCCATGTAGAGTTTCCTAAAGAGCCAACTTTGCAAAAAGAAAACTCAAGAAAAAGAGTTCTTTAAAAGCCAGAAAAGAGGCTTTCCAAGCAGAAATTTGAAAATGTAAGGCCAGTGAGAACTGTTGCAGAGCAAATGTTGAACAAGCCCTAATAGCTGGTGTGAGATAGGGAATGGTGATTGCTGCTCCACCTTGGGCTCCAGCCTAATGCTGAAACAGGCATGGTCACAGTGACTGGCTCATGTGATGAAATGGCAGGTGCTGAATGATTTTTGCCTAATTTGACTGCACATTTTGAAGAAATTGGCTGTGAAAATGTTAGTGTGAAACAGTGCCTGGTCCAGGCCTCTATCCCTCCATGGCTGAAGCAAGGCACACGCCGCTGAGATGGATTTATTCATCTTGGGTTCTCAGCATCTGCACCCCTGCAGCCCAACATGTGACACCTCAGCTCTTGCTGTGGCAGCAAGCTGTTGACCTGGGATTGGAGGTTTGCCCCAGGGAGGAGAAGAATCAGGGAGAGAGCAAAGTTCCCATTGAAACAGCCCATAAATCTTGGTGGTGTTTGTGGAGTGGGTGGCAGGTCATGGAGAACATCTCTGTGCTTACAGGAGGTAAGGGTGAAAACCCTCCACTCACAGCAGTGGAATAATGTGGCTTGTGGGAGAGATGCCCTTGTGTTTCCATGGCCAGCTAGGTGTGAAGGGCCCCAGAAGAAGGTCAGCATTAACCTGCCTTGTTAATACTGTGAGCCAAAATGTCGAGCTGATCAGCCCTTCCCTCCCTCAAGTATGCAAGATGGATGTAGATCCTCACAGAATGTATTCCCCTAAGATCAATGACCTGGTTAAGGCTAATTACCACATGCTCTCACTCTAAATTAAAAGGACCTTAGTAACTGAAAGCCCTGTATGATTAAGTGGCTCCAAATATTAACTGTGATAAGAGTGGTGTGGAGTTTCAAGGTTTCCTCAGTTCTATGTATTTGTCACTCTCTGAGCCCAGCACAGGGACTGCAAATAGAACTTGGGGTCATTTGTCAGTTGGGAGTGGACAAACCAAAGAATGCTTTTGAGCACCAGCTTTGTCTGAGCAGCCAAAGTTTGATCCCTGGGGAATTGACTGGGATTGTGAGCCTGGTGCTCTTCCACCAGCATCCACCCTGCTCCTGTTGCCCCTGCTGTCACCCATGTGCTGAGCCCAGGGCAGCTTTAGGAGAATTTTCTCCTTGACTTCATGTGAGTGCTGAAGGTGCTGGTGACTCCTGAGCAAGTGCAGAATGCAGCAACAATGAGACACCCCACTGAAAACTTCTGTGCTTTGGGCTTGGCTGATACAGGAGGTCTGCTGTAGAGGCAGCAGCTTTCTCCCCCTACTGCAAGGGGAGAAAGGAAGAAATCTTGGAGAAGCAAAGCTGAGGGCTAATGGAAATGATTCCTTTATATTCCCTACAGCTGAGGAGACAACAGCCTGTGAGCAACCCTCCAGTCTCAGAGCAAATGTCCAGCTGGAGCAGAATAATCCCTCTGTCCATGGCTAGTAGTGGGTGCTTAGAAATGAGTGAGGAAAAAAAACAGAGAAAGAAAACTCCCTGTCAACACCTCTCCTCATTTTTGAGTAATCTGCAGCTTAAAGAGTCCCAAATTGCAGCTTGGATCCACTTCACTGTGTTTAATAAGCCCTTGATGTACTTTTCTTCCATGAATTTGTCTAATTGCTTTTTGAACCCATTTATACTTTGGGCAATGAGCTCTACAGTTTGATTATGCTTTGTGTATGAAAAAGGGCTTTCTTTTCTCTGCTTAAATCTGTGGCCTGATCGGTTTATTCGGTGCCTCTTGTTTCTGCCTTAGAAGAAAGAGTGGAAAATTGTTTGTAGTCCCTTCTGTGCTATTTATGATTTTATATAACCCTTCATATACCCTTCACTCATCAAACTGATGAGTCTCAGCCATCTGAGTTCTGTGCCCGGGACCTGCTCCATCCCCACCTGGTTGTACTTCAGCCATCTCAGTGCCCCTTCCATTTCTACAGATTTTTTTTCTCTGAGATGGCACAGCCAGAATAATCAAGATGTGAGTAATCCTAGCTGTGCCTTTTATTCTTTTGATACTCTAGATATTTCCTGACTGTTACTAATATAGTCTTGACCTCCACTGAGCACTGAACTGACATTTTCAGAGAAATTCCTAGTGATTCCAAGATAACTCCTGAGAGACTCCACCCAATCTGGAACTATTTCTATGTATTTACAAATAAAATTTATTTTCCTCATGTGCAACTCTTTGTGTTTATCTGGTATGCAAGGGTTTTTACCATTCACTTTGTGAAAAAATATTCTGAAAGTTGTTCTACCTGCATTTCAAATAGACAATTTTTCAGATTCATCCCTCATAAACTACTGACCTTCTCCCTGGTCAACTCTGATAAAAGAATTTATTAGGCTTTTCCACTTCAGCTTTTCCTTTCTTGAGGGCCCATTACACACTAATCATGAACTGCCAGCATAAAATATCTGACAGGTTTCTTGTTTCTGATGTGCTTGAATTGTGACTTCAATTGCCTCTCAGGAGCTGTTTCTGGAAACGTTTTTTGCCCTGCCATATGACAGATTAACATTGAACTTGGACAAGACCTTTTCTGTTTTCCTCCTTTTGGCCCAATTTGTGCTCTTCAGTGGATATATTCTACTTTAAGTGTATTTTAATTAAAAAAATATTAAAATACACTTAGAATAGAATATAACAGATTAACATTGAACTTGGACAAGGTCTTTTCTGTTTTCCTCTTTTTGGCCCACTTTGTGCTCTTCCATGTATATATTCTACTTTAAGTGTATTTTTTTTTAAATTTATGACTTAACCAAACATAGCCCTTCCCCCTGTATTCACTCTTTCTGCAAATTTTGATGCTATAAATTTTGGTGAGCAGCTAATGTGATTTTTCAATAATTTCTATGCCACAGGAAAAGTTTTTTACCCTCTTAGCTGTTGATTTTCTGCTTCATTTTTTATGAGGCTGGCTTTCCTCAAGATAAATTCTAATGCTACAGAAGTGAAGGGTTTGTTTATTTGTTTCTGAATCCTACAAGGCTGTTGCATTGAATTAAATTGTGCCTGTTATTATAGATGGATTCTTAAATAGCTGTGTCTCAAATCCAGTCCTGGTCAGAACTGGATGAGGAGTTGTCTTTTCCTCCTACAGGAGCTCAGAGCTGTGTATCCAGACTTTCTGTATTCATCAAGCTCAATACACAGACATGTATTAATAGGGACTGCAGAATTATGCCTGGCTGGGACATGGATTCCTTTCAGGCTCAAACAGTTCATATGATAAATAACTGGGTTAGCATATAAACAGTCTGAGATCTTTGGAGTTTGCTTTTGGTTTTTTATTTTGTGGGCTTTTTTTAGGGGTCTTAAATTTTTCCTGTGTGTGGTTTTTGTTTTGTTTTTTAATATGGGGATTTTTTGGTTTGTTTTTTTTTACTTTTATTTATTTGTTTATTAATAATTCACAAGTCTAGGTTTCCAGAAGTAGATTCATGTATTGCATCTCTCTGTGCTGTGTTCCTGCCACCATTCACATGGAAAAGGAACAGATCTTCAGTGTGATAATGTCCACCTTTATCCAAAAGTATATTGTTGCTTTTCTTCAGTTGCTCAGAAAATCAATGACTGCTTCTGAAAGTTTGTAATTACATTGTCTTTTCTGCTATTCTGAAGATTTTCCCCAAATTCTTCCACTTTATAAATAGTATTTTAAAAAATCCCAAAATGTGCAAGGCTTGTGTCATCTGTACCAGCATTTCCTGAAAGCTGGCTCTACTATCTGATGCAATAAATATTGCCTAGAACATCCAAGACTATAAATCAGTAGGAGAATAACCTGAACCCAGTAGCAAATTACCACAGGCAAACTGACAAAGCTGTAGAGAATTGCAAACTTTACTTGAACCCAAACTCAAATGTTTAATATGTGGGACCTGTACATGGGGTCAGCTGGACTGCAGACCCTTTCTCTGTAACCCTTTAATAAATCTGTGCCTTTATTTTTAGTAGCAGCTTTAACTGCCAAGTTATCTGTCATGTCTGGCCTGTCTGGTCTTCTTCACTGTCATATCAGAGTGCTCATATTAAATAATATACTGGCACCATGTTTTTGTAAGAGGATTTTGATAAGCAATAAAGGGAGAGTCTGATAGCATTGCTATGAAACTCCTGAAGGAGAGCTGAATCCTCCCATTCTGTTCTCAAATTATTTTTGCCAGTGCCTTTTCCAGAACAGCTTTGCTGGCTGTCCCAGCCCTACATTTCTGAAGCATTCAGCAAAATTCAGGAGACAAGTCCTCACAGTGTGACCTACAGCACTGCCCACCTCTGTATCCCTACAATCTCCTCTGTGCCTGGAGTGCCAGGTGAGGGAATGGTGGGATATTCCTTGCTCTTGATAAATGGAGACAGGAATCAGGTGGCTGAGCTCATTTCCACTGTAGCCTTGAGCAGGCTTGAAAGTTGGAAGTTTGAACATCTCATCTGCTGCCCTTTGCTACCTGCACCAAGGTCAGACCTACTAAAGAAGGGATCTGCATTCATTGTCATGGAAAAGAGGAGTTTTCAAGGTAACTGTCATGAAATGGGAAGGCTGGAAACACAAGGCAAGTAAATTAGGCTACTTTCACCTCCCCACACAGTTTCTCTTTATTGCCCATGTGCTGGAGGAGGATTCCTGGGCTGTGCTTCCCCCATCCCTGGGCTCTGAAAGGCCAGGGGGAGTGGTGAACAGCAGCACACAAAAACATAATTGCTTTCAATTTTCTCTTTTGTAGTGAAATTTTATGATCAGGATGCAGGGTGATCTGCAAGACAAGTTGGCAGAGGTTTTGGGCCAAACATAATTTGGGATTGCTGCCTCAGAAATTCTGGAACTAGATAGAGACAAAAATGCTCTGAAAGCAGGTTGAGAACTAAGTACAGTGTTTGTTATTCTGTCTGTCTTACTCTGGCAAGAGACTGGAATAATAAGAGGTGGGGAAGCATTGTTTCTGCTATGGATACAGAGTGATTACTTTTTTTTGGAATGTGTCTCTTTAGAGGAGATTTATAAAACTGACCAAGGCAATCTGCACATTCCCAGCAAAGGTCGGCAAAATTACAGGCGGCAATCTCAAAGGTGGTGTGGCAGAAATGCTCCAGCAGTGATTTATAATTCCCCACCAGCTGAATTCTGATGGTGGGGAGTGAGTAGGACAGGAGTGATGCAGTGCCTTGGAAGAGAGAGTTGTTATTTATGCACAAATACATTAATAATCAAAAATTATGAGGAATGAGAGAAAATTTACATGGCAATTTAATAGGATTGTGGGAACTCCTGATATACTTGTGAAATTTTGAATCCAAAAAGGGACTCCAACAAATTCCTTTTCCCCATTTTTAATGGGGGTTAAACAGATTTTAGAAAATATTAGGGTAAATTTATTAAATATTATGTAGATTTAAAAAACCCACTGGAGATTCAATAGCAGTTATTTTTGAGTTATCAAATCTTTCCTTGTGCTTGTTAGAGATCTTGGTAGATTAAACAAGGAGCCAGGTCTAGCAAATGTCGAAGTTTAATATTTAGAGTCAGTCTGAATAAACCATGGGTGGATTTTGCAATAACATGTTCGAGATTTAACAAATATTGTCTCATCTCAAGAAAATAAATGTTAAATAAGGATGAAGCTAATAAGGTTCAGCAAGAGAAGAGCTCCATTTACAACTCTTTTATGTATTTAATAAATACATTTATTAAATGAAGTGCAGTGCTCATTGGAGATTGTATCAATGTAAGAAATTCATCTCTGGTATGACTTAATCAGACTAATTCCCCATTTATTAAATGTTCTGGAGATTTAAAGAGTCCACATCAAGCTTAATGTGCATCTGGAAGGCTCTGTAAAGGGTTCATAAGGAATGGCAGCAGTGGCAGCCTTGGGGTTAGGAAATGTCTTCCTTTATTCTTGTGCTTCACCCCAGGAAAGGGACATCTGAAGGAAGGAGTGGGAAGTCATTTTGAAATGAAAATATTTCTAATATTAAATTTGTGTGGGAGAGAAGCTTCTGGGCCTGGTCATGGGAGACAGAGAAGCTCATACCCAGAAGTAGGAGGACAATGAGTTAACTGGGGTTGTAGCTGTGAGATTATAGACTTGACACACTGGGACAGGCACCAAGAATCTGGAACATTGAATATTCAGCATTTTTAGCATTAAGGAAAATATATATCCTGCAGATTGCAGTGGACTGACCCTTTAGCCACAGTCCAGGTGGAATAGCAGGGCAAGCATCTGTTAGTCATTTGTCTTTCTGTTCTCTACCTGTGATTTCTATTCCTGGCCAGCTCAGCTCTCAACTGCCTTGCTGAGACAAACAGAGAGGTGATGAGCTGATCTGGCCATTTCATGTGTGGATGTCTCTCCTCTGGTAGCTGGAACGAGGCTCTCAGGTCATGCCTGGGGCCCCTGGTGAGCTCCTAGATGGTCTCAGGGCTCAGCAGCTGCTGCTCTGGACAATGGTGTGCTAAGAACCTGAAATACAAGCATAAATTTGAGCCCACTATTAACCCCAAGTGTGGTTTGGTGACTCAAAATTCACACTGTCCAATGTCACCATGCTCTTCCCAATGACAACACAGCAGCACGCTCAGTGTTCCCAGAGCATTATCACTTCCATGAACTCCTACTGCACATGGTGCCCTCAAGGATTGGCCACTGCTGTGAACACAGCAAAATTCAGGATGTGACTTGATAAGCCTGGGACAATTGTATTTGACTAGTCTTCAAGCAAAAGTGATTGAGAGAAAATTCCTAGTGATGACATTTGCAAAGTGAAAATCTCAACTTTGGCTCGGCTTAGTTAGTTCAAAAGATGGTGTAAATTAAATGTGGATTCTTGCTACCTGAAGCATATTTTTAGAGTCTCCCACCATCTCTAATAGAGGGAGACAAAACAGGGGACCCTCAACAAGGCAGGGGAGGCCAGCAGGGGTGCACACTTAATACAAACAGCACTATTTACTGCTGTCTGCTGCTGTTCCAGAGCAGATTTCCCAACAGCAGAGAAAACATCTCTCAGAAGAGATAATAATCATAATTGAAGTCAGAAAACCCTCAAGTATCTTTGTGTGTGCAGTAATCACAGTGGGATTAATAACAGGGAGAAATGTTCTGACACTTGTGGTGTGTTTTGTTTGGGGCAGGGGGATGAGTTGTGCTGCACAATCCCCAGGGATGGCTCTTGTCTCTTAAAGGACTTCTCCCCCTGACCCCACTGAAAGTGGGGTGGTATCTGGTTTGCCTCTCAGTGGAAGAATGACCAGAACACAAGATGGACCTGGCATGATGGAGCTGAAGCTATTTAACATTCTGGCACTCCACACAGGAAGAAAAGAGAAGCAAAGGAAATCTAAGCTGATGTTCAGCTCATACCAAATTTTGCAGGAACAATTATCAAATGCAAATACTCTGGGCACTTGCTTAACAAAGCAAATCTAGCCATTACCTGCCTCTGTTCTTCTATCAAACATCCATTAAAAGAGAAAATTCTCTTCTATTTTTTTCCTCTCCCAAGGTCTATGATGTTAATGCAAGTTGTCCATCAGAATCCTCCCTGTATCACCGTGCCAGAGGAAGCTGGCTCCTGCTAAATGCTTCTTGTGTCACATCTGATAACGATGATAACTCTGCTGGGCATCTCCTTGTGCTGATCAGCTTTTTTACAGCAGGAAGGTTTATAGCAGGTGAGAACTCCTCTTTTTACAGCAGGAACACAGAGAAAACCACACTTTTTGCCAGAGCAACTCCCACATGTTGGCAGGAAGCCACCAACCAGATTAACCCATAGGAGCAAGCGAGATGTGCTAAAAAAACAGCCATTGCCTGAGCTGGTCACTTTTATTTCTAAACCAACCTTGACCTGAATCTCTATCAGCTCTGACTACAGCATCACCTGCTGCTGATCCCTTCTCTCCTGGCCAGGGTCCAAGGGCAGCTCAGTCCTATCCATTTCAGAGCCTGAGATAGTGAAAAGACCCCTCAGGTTATCAAGATGTCAAGCAAATATTGAAAAACGGGCAAAAGACCTGAATACTGAAGGAAAAAAAAAAAAAAAAAGAAGAAGAAAAAGAAGCAGTATACAGCTGTAGAAAGCCTCTCCTCCCCTAAATGGACATCTGGGTTTTCTCCTTGCTGTTAAACCTGCTTCATTCCTCCCAGTGTGGACAGGCTGCCCCTCCTGCTGTGGAAGCTGGGCTCGCTGTGCCAGGCTGGAGGAAGGTGGCAGTGCAGCAGGTGTCAGCAGTGACGCACCAAAGCAGACAAGTGTCAGCATTCCCTGCCTGCCAGCCCCTCTCCTCCTCTGCCACTTCTATGGTGTGCAAATTATTGCAGCTTTTTGCTGCCTTCAACAGGATTTTGAAAATAGATCATCTGAAATTAAGGTCACTTTTCTCCCTTTTCTGATTAGCATTGAGCTGCTTTTATATCTCAGGGGTGGGGAATAAAATTTAAATGAGTTTCAACAATTATTAGGAAATTTTCTTTAAGATGGCATTAGGTTCTTGCTTCTGAGATCTATTTCTTCCCAGCAATCAGTTTTAAGAGTCACTATTTAATTTAGGTGACAGGTCCAGGGGAGTGAGACATGGGCAAATCTGAGGCTTAAAGTTAGAATAAAAGAGAAATCGAATGGAATTGGGTTTTACACTCTGTCTTTCAAACTGGGCACATTGTTATTCACATTTATCACCATCTATAAAAGATGCAAGAAGAGGAGGAAAAAAGCAGGAAATGAAATGCCAGAAAAATAACTGTCTTTAAATGATGAGCAGCTGAAAAAAGCCAGAGAATTCAGACTGGAAAGGACACCCTGAGATAAGGCCCTGAATGCTGGATTTGTTAAGGGAGAGATGAGCTGGAAGACATAAAGATTGATGTGGGAATTTACAAAACTCTTCACGGTGAGAACTCAACTAATTCTTAACTCCCTTAATCTGCAGACCCAATTATCTTCACCCCATCAAAATTTGTTCCACAACAAGCACAAAAAGCCCAGAAAGCAGCTCACCATAACATTACCTTTCCATTCCTACCAGTGTTTAATAGCAGTGCTCTGCTGAGATTTCTCAGCACTAAGAATCCATTACTTTTAACTCAATATGCCACAGTACTTTATGAGCACACTAACTAGCACTGTAAATAATTGAAAATAAGTGATACTTGTTAAAATAAATGAACAAAGTGTATTTTGTAATGCAGTACCTTTGATTTTTTTATTGTGTTTGATTGCTAATTTGTAGAATTCTCCACTCCCAAATACATCTCTTAGTCATTAGTGGAACTTGTTCTGATCTGTTTCATGCATAGAAATGACTCCATGGTTTTGATATCAGCAAAATAGGGGATTTCTCAGCTATGGAATATGTCAGTTAAATAAGACGAAAGGACAGGAGTTGCTGCTGTTATATAGTTTAGGAATTTATGCTGCTTGTTCCCCATCCTACTGAAGCTGGAGTGCTCTGTAAGTGGAGGCAATGGGAGAAAAAGGGGGTTGGAAAAATTGAAAGTCACAGATATTTCTTTTATATGAAGTATAAATTTAATATAAACCAAATTTTTCTGGGTTTATTTTTCATAGGGGTGGAGTGAAAGAACCATGAAATTAGTTCCTTTTTTTCTGAATAAAGGAGTAAGAGGCTGGGTTGTTCCTTCTCTGTGTCAGTGCCTCCATCACTGTCATTCCAAGAGACACCAGGGTGAATGCCACCAGCCTGGTCCCACAATCCACACTGGTCAGATAACACCACATCAAGCAAATTATATCAGGGACCATTTTATGGCTGTACCAGTAACAGCCCCAGAGCCTGAGAAACTTCTGGGCATGCTGACCCAGCAGAGCAGTGCACAGGCAGGCACCAGGCTACAGCTGCTTGCTGGGACAAAGGTTCTGTGTGTATTGACTCAGTTGCTTCATGTGGGTTTCTTTTCTGGTGGCTGCATTTACATCCAATGTTGATTGCTGCTCACCTTCTACATGCTCATGTCTTTGTTCTGTATCAAAGCCTGCTCATTATTTTAGAGTCTTATCCCGCTTGTTGATACTAAACAGGAATGGTTTGCCCTATACAATTATGGGAATCACATTTGAAAGGAACTTCAGCAGAGCAGGAGATGCATTTCCCTGCCCCAAGGCAGGGTGAACTGTCCTCCTATCATCCCTCACAGATGTTTGTCCCATTTAAAACTACCAGAGGCAGGGACTTTACTGAGTTCCTGGTGCTCTGCTCTCTTCATCACTTGGAAGTTTTTCCTAATATCTCTTCTGAGACTTTCCTGCAATTTATTCTTGCTTCTACTTACCCAACCAAGTGAAAGCAAAGGACAGATTACTGCCTTTCTGAGTGTCTTTTTAATGTTATTCAAAACTTAAGATCCCCACTGAATTTTCTCTTCTCTTAGCTGAACGATCCCAGGCTGTTCAGTCTTTGCTTGCAGGTCGTGTTTCAGTCATTTGATCTTCCTGCTTTCCTTTGGTCTCTCTCCAACAAGTCTGCCTGTCCCTTGAAGTGTGCATTAAAACCTCACAACGATTGCCTAGGAAAGCCTCCAACACACCAGGTTTCAGTGCTGCTTAAAAGAGCTCATACCTCATGTCCTAGGATTTCTATTTTCCTAGGATTTTCATTTTCACGTTTCCAGCAAGCAGGTACAATGAAAAAGTCTTTACAGCACTTGGTTGCTTGTTGTTCAGTCAGAATAAAAGTTGGCTACACTCACTCAAGCCAAATTCCCAGCTTGCTGGAGCAGAATTTATTGAGGACTCCAGGATTTGACCCTCAGTCCCGGATCATGTGCATGGCCTCAAGATGTACCAGAAAACAGTTTGTTAGCTAACCATCTCTGCTTTTTTAAAATAAGGGACTATTTCAAAGTGAAAGAAGTCTAGCAGTGTGTCAGATTTTTCCCTATGCATGAATTTGTATCAGCCATATGGAAAGGAAGAGGCGTAGGGCACCAAATTTCCATATAAAGCCTTTTCACCATGATAACAAGGATTCAAAATTCCTTTTGCAGGCAGAGTCTAAAAGGTTAAACATGCCAGTAGAGCTGCCACTGTCACCCTCCCCAGTTTTCCCCCAAAACAACTCATTTTTTTCGACAAAGCCAATTATCTGAAAATGACAGGAAATGATTAGTCATGTTAATTAAAAATAATTTTCTTTTCCACTCCTAAAAAGGTCAGAACGTCAGCTGTATGGAAAATTGAGCCTTCATGCACTTTCATTTGATTTCCCATTCAAAGTCTAATTAGTTACAATTTGTTGTTAAAAGAGATCATTTTTTTGATAAAGCCGACATTTTTTATCCTCTCCCTAGTCATTATGAGGTTGATATTATTATTGTACTATATGTGTATATGATTTCATCACACAGGCTTATCAAAACAGCCTTATATAATGGGCACAGAGGGAAAAGACAGGGTGGAACTGGTGAACAGTTTGCAGTTATTTCTACTCAACAAGAACTTGAGCAACACAAGGCAGCTGCACCAAAGGCCTCACAGTCAGAGGGTTTTGTTTCACCATTGCTAAGTAAAAAAACAAAAAAAAAAGAGTTTGGAAACACCATTAGGGCTGTCCCTGATGCTGGGTTTTAAGGTTCCAGAATGCAGAGCCAAGACAAGACAGAGATGATAAAGCAGCAGCAGAGAATGGTGGGAAAGGTTCATTTTGATTTCTCTGAGAGAAGGGCCAGGGAATTTCCTGGGCTATCTGATCAGCTCTGCCATTTGCACATCCAGTCCTAACCTCACTCACCCCATGCTGGGTGGGCTGACTTTGTCTCCTGCATGCAGTTCACACAACCTGCCCTTTCCCAAATTTTGTGTGATGATGAGATGAATTCAGGGAAAAAAAGTGTTCTTCTGTCTTCCATGGGGAGTTTCCTTAAGATGTTTCTTCCTGGTTTTTTCACTCCTTTCAAGAAAAATAAGTCACATGACCAGTGACTAATACACAGGAAATAATGCTGAAGGTTGAACACTCACAAGTTGTTTATGTACAAACTCTACACAAAGAGACAATGCTGACAGGAGTGAACAATTACAATATCATCCATAACATACTGGCACACTCCCTAGATTCACAGAGACTTCCTGACAGGCTCTGAGTGATAAATACCAATTTGGGAAAGTCTTCAATAGGAGAATTGATTAATTTAAAGATTTCCAGTCTCAGCTTGGCTCATACTGGAACCAGTGCTCTGACCCTTTCAGGTCCCCTTGAGGTAGGTTATTCCCAAAGAAAATTGGTTTTTCTTTTAATGAAAATTTGTGCTTCCACGTCTCCTCCCACCTCCTGTGGGTGTGGCAAACCTGAGGAAGAAATAGAAGTGTTATTACTGAAAATAACAGCTTAGAACAGTTTCAGACTAACTCCCAGTGACTTAATAGAGCCCGTCAACATGGAAAGACCATTGAGCAGCACAAGTCAAATGAGAAACCACTTAGCAGCCCAGCAGTGTGGGAGATTAAAATGCTTCTTTGCAGAATATAAAGGTCAGTGAGGCAGTAAATTCCTTAAAGGGGAAGACAAAACATTTCATGCATGAAGGACCAGGGTGTGTTTCAGCCATGTGTCAATAATCCCTTCTAAAGGAAAATATATTAATAATTTTAATTTGGGGAGTTGATGGCACATGGAGGCAGCAAGAGTGCTGTGGTCAGTCACAGGCTCCCCAGATGGGATGGGAACCCTCAGAGGCAAAGTTATGCCTGGTTTTCTAAACTCTGTTATAAACCCACTTCTAACACCTGAGAGAGCAGCTCATGCCATGAGACACCAACCCACCCTGCCCCAGTCTCATTCCCTCTTCTCCCTGCCATCCAACCTCCTAATGGGATTGCTCATCCAGTGGGCACACAACTGTCTGTGTGTGCTGACATCCCTCCTAAAGAGTTTTAAATTGCACTTGTCATCCAGATATTTGAGTGAATCTGTGCAGCTCACAAGCAACAGTGCCCTTGTCATCCTGTATGAGTCCACTTAGCTAACTGAAGTGCTGTCCAAAGACTTCCTTTTCCTGACCATCACTGTAACCTTTCTATTCTACACAAAAGGAAATTAAAAAACCTAATGACAAAAGCCACAAATGAAGCATTAAGGGGTTAGTTTTGATGTCATGCTAGGCAGTGGTGGCATGTGAATGAACCAACCAGAGTGGAAGAGTGAGCTGAGAGCACCAGATGTACTCATAAGTAGAAAGACAGAGAAAGAGAGAGGTGGACAGTTTTTGTAGAGGTGAAGTCTCCTCTGCTTTGGACCTCTGTGAATTCAAAACCATAGTACTAGTGGACATAGGAAGCTGTAGCAGAATCTATCCTCTTGCCTCTCTTTTCCAGCTCCATTTCCTCTGCATATTATTGATGATAATAATAACAGTAATAATACCCAGCTCTTAAAGCTTTTCCAGAAAAAGCTGATGTCTCTAAGCCTGCTGCCAGCAGGGGATATGGAAAAGCTTGCTATGAGAAAATGCTGATTCTGAGAATCTGAGTGTTTCAAGGGACAGTATCAATTTCATCTGACTTTTATTTAACATTCTGCTTGAGTAAGGTTGAAGCTCTTCATTTCAGCCTCATTGTGTTGACTCTTATATGAATTATATTATTCACAAAAAATATGTTGCAATGGGGCAATTTACAAAAGTAGTTTAGGAAGGGAAAGTTAATCTAATGAGAAATTTCAAAATATTGGTGTCCTTCTTCAGAAATCATTCTTTTTTTTTTTTTTTTTTTTTTTTTCTGAATTTTCTCTGTGAATAACAAGAACTGAAAAGTTTGGGGGGCACTGGCTGGCAGCCAGAAGCTCCATAAAGACAGTGATTTTGAAAGTGAATCCAACCTATTCTAAAGGTCACAAAAATGGGGGTGGGGAAAGTAGACTGAAATTCCTGTAAAATGTAGGAATCAGCTTTCCTGAGGAGATGCCTATGACTGTGGTTTTTTTAATATCTTTTTCATGAGTCCAGGAGCCTTTTAGAACTGGCTCAAGGTTTCTCAGCAGCTTGGGCAGGACTGAGCAGTGCCGTTCCACAGACAGGGCACTGGGACATCAGAAGGAATACAGAGGAGAAAGTGTGATAAAAAATTATGCCCAGAGCAGGCTCTGGATCTCTCTCAGCATGGGAGCTGCAGTCCTTCAAACTTCCTGCAGTTGTGCAGTTGGGAAAACAAACCACTTTGCTCCCTGGAAAACACACGGCATCATCCCTGAAGGTACTGCCACCAGGACACAGTAATTAAACTTACATCTGTACCACTGGCCTGCTCTGCATCCCTTGAAGCATCACTTCATCTCTGCCTTCTCATCACCTTCTGGTTTTGTCCAATTTAGCTCTTCCTGAGGGCAAGGACTCCAGGTGCCTCTTTAGTGTCTAACACAACCCTGGTTAGCGCTTTTAGGCAGGAATATGTTACAGATAATAAACCTGAGAGCTTGGATGATGAAAATAGCCTGGGGTTTTCATTCAACACTACACTCAACATGAGCATATATGAGATCAGATCTTGCATTATCTTAATCTTTCCAATGTGTTTCGTGGCACCAGGAGCTCAATGAAAGCCATAAAAGCAAAGCCATGAAGTGCTGCTGCCTGCATCCACCCAAGCTTGACTTGGATGTGAAACCACGTGGAAAGTGCACACTCACTATAAATACATTAGGGAGGAAAAGCGAGGAAAAAAAAAAAACAAACATTTCAAGGAAATGGTAAATGGGAAAAAGGCTTCTGAATTTTTTAATAACACATGCTCTGATTGAAGGGTTTGCTGGGGTTCTTGTTTATAGTTCTGCAGCGAATAAAGTACTCTGAAATAAAAGCTGTTTGGTCCTTTCAAGCTAGCAGCCCTTTGTTCACAGCACATTACTGGAACAATTTTTAAATAATGACTTAATTATTTTTTTATTCCTTGAAAGATGTTTTTTTGCAGTCAGAGTCTGGTTCTTTGTTTTCCTGGTTTGCACACTGATTCATTAGTGCTGCTTGCATCCAACTTGTAGAGGTTTATTTGTTCAGCTAGAAATGGAACATTAACATTTTAAGAGAATGATGTATAGCTTTTAGAGATAATATTCTTTCTGTCCTATTCTGCTGTTTCTCTCTTAGAAAGTGTAGAAAACCACATTCTCTCACTCCAAAATGATGAGTTTATTATTAACAGTCATCACTTGGGACATGGTTTTCTATTTTCCCCCCCAACTTTTTCTGATAAAAACACATTTTCTGCATGCACTTACCGGACTGAAAAGTTAAGACTGGCAGTTTTGTTCAGGATCAAGGAAAAGGCAGGCAGGACACCAACTTTTTTCACCCTGGAGTCTTTCTGAAGGCAAGTTAGGACACCCCTGTCTCTCCTGCCTGTGAACTTGTCCATGGCCTGGGGCACTCACATCTGCCCAGGTCTGATCTCTCACATCTGAGTGCCAGCAGTCCCTGCTACTCTAGAACACCTGAGCAGGAGTTAAGAAGGTTAACACCAAATCCCTCTAAGATATTGCCCCACTGAGGGAAGAATAAATCCTGCGTTATGTGCAAAATGCTGCATTGAAAGGGTGTTAAGGCTGTAAAATCAGGTACTTGTAAATTAAACCAAGTCATAGTTACAATTTCCTACACATCTGCAAGTGTAAGCACTGTGACATTCCACCTGCTTCTCTTTCTCTCTTTGTATCTTGGATAGAAAAAGTTTGGTGAAATGTAGGGGAAACCTTACATTTCTGATAAGGAGAACCTCCCCACCAGCATAGTATGTAACTGCAGAGTATGTGGATACAGAGTTTTTCCATAAAATTCCTGCTGGAACTTCTTAAAATCAGTAAAACAAAGAATTTCTATCTCTTCAGGTACTAGTAAATGACTGGATGATGTACGAAGTAAAACTTCAAAAATAAATTCATAAATAACCCAACCCAAAATTAAAAAGTCAAACTCATCTGGCATGAAATGAGGCACCTAAACAGTTTGTCATAAAATGATAATTTAGGAGGCTATTGCAGTACCTACTTGTGCCTTTTTAGCTTCAATATTTAACAAAATCAAGTACTTCTATTTTCCTCTCATAGGAACACATTTCCATTTTGCTTTTCCCAGACAGCCCTCAAACATAGAAAATCTGCTGGCAATGGCAAAAACTCAGCTCCTGCCCACACCTGTGCTGTAGCTGTGCTACCCTAAGGCAACTGTGCAGTCCAGAAGTGTTCAATTCCATCTTCCTTCCTCCAGGTATTGGCTTCCCTCCTGCAGCTTCCCAGTCTTGAACACAAGGTTACATCTGCCAGGGTTAATTTTTGCAGCATCTTGACCTATCTGAGGGCAGGAATTGCAAGAGGGGAGGCAGGGGGCTGTGGCTGAACAGTCAGAGCTGGTAAAATGTGGGGAAATTCAGGTGTGGGTGAGACTTGAACCTGTGAGTGGGGTTGAGACACATCAGCTTCACCCCCTGAGCTGCCAGCATGAGCCTGCACATTGGGTAAACCACATGTATTGTTTTTTCTGGAAAATCTCTACCTTAGCCCTTAGGTCATGGGGTATTGTCCATCTGGCCTTGGATCTGGAAGAAATGTGGCTGCATTTCCTAATATAACGGGCATAGGAATACACTGGCTATTCTGTGACTGTACTTCATGTCCTGCAGTCCCCGCTGATCATATTTCTAAACAAAACAATATGAGGGTCCTGATCTAGATTTGAGAATGATCTGGAGTAGGAGGAGGAGCAGGGCATCATTTGTGTGAGCAAATGCAGTATTTAAATATGTGCTCATTCAGAGTGGTTCAATAGCAAACTAAATTGACTGCAGCATCTACCTGCCAACAAAGGGACACTGAAGCTTCTCTGAGACCAGATTTGTCAGGCTGGACAGGTTCAGGCAGAGTAACAGGAATAAAAATGTGATTCTCATGAATTTCCTGGTTTTTATCAGCTCATGTCATGCACAGTCCTGATATCAAGTGAATCTACATTTGTATTTATTATCATCTATTTGGGTGACCGAGACTAGAAATTAATAATAACAGCAACAGGAATAGCACAGCTTTCTGAGCTGGAAAATATCTGACACTGATTAAACTGCAAATCTAAATAATTGATATTAATTACATGAAGTTTTTAGCAATAATCTGCACAAAAGAACTCTGAAATTAGAGGATTAGAAACTAGAGATAATACTCAGCAGCTGGTTCAGAGGCATTATGCAAGCACATAGTTGACATGAACCCAAGAAGTATGATTCATAGAGCTCTTCATTTTTCTTTCCTCATCTTAAACTGGCATTTGTAGAAGCAAGATGCCCAAGCTGGCAGAAAAGAGATTACTTGGTCCCTGGCATGTTAAAAATAAAATAATTTTAACTTTCTGTCTTTGAACAAGCAAGCATTCATGGAAGATTTTTAGTAACAAGATCTTATTTAAATATTTTGGACTCTCCTTTCAACTCCCAGTTTGTAATCTCAGGGCACAATGACACAGCATTCTATGGAGATGTGGGCAGGCAGTGAATTCACATGTCATGGACATAGCTTGGATCTGAAAATCAGCAACAATTTTTTGTTATATGTATATATATATATCTCCTCCCTGTAAAGACAGTGAATTATGCTAAAGCTGTGGCAGTGAGAACCTAGTGGATAGATGTCAGGCACCAGCTGAGCATCTGGCCCCTTATTGTATTTTAAATGATGCACATTTATAACTGTAAAGCAGACAGACAAGCGATACTGTCTAACATCACCATCACTAATAGCTCTAATAGCTCATGTATCCACAGCCTGCCTCATCCTGTCCTAGCTCAAAGCAATTTTGAGACAATGGGCCCAGCTCTTTTCAGATAGATATAAATGAGATGTATGGAAAAAGCACAATTCCCCCTGCAACAGTCCAACAATGCTGATGCCCCTTCCAGGCTGAACCACCACCTGGTTGTACCCCAGAGAGGCAAATATCATATAGAAAACCAGAGGAATTTTTCTATTTCTTTTTTACTCATTACTTGTGCCTTTGAAAACATTTAGACACTGTTTTTAATTATTATTTTGATGGTGAAGTCTTTTTAAGGAAAAGAATTCTGAAATATGGAAATACGAAGTCCCAGCCTGTGCAAATCCAGCATCTGCTAAACCTTCCTGTTGAGGGTGCAGTTCTCCTTGAAGGCAGCATGAGAACAGCCTTTATCAGAACCACAGAGTGGTTTGGGGTGAAAGGGACCCTAGAGGTCATTTATTCCAAGCCCCAGTGAACAGGGACATCTTCAATTTGAAGGGCTCATCCAGCCTGGCTTTGAATGCTGCCAGGGACAGGGCATCCACCAGCCTGGGCATCCTGTGCCAGTGTTTCATCACCCTCATTGTGAACTATTTCTTCCTTATATAAAGTCATAATCTACTCTTTTTTTAATATAAAGCCAAGGTTCCCTGTCCTTTCACAACAGGCCCTGCTAAAAAGTCTGTCCCTCTTCCTATAGGGAACATCCCAGATTAAGGCAGTATGAACACTTTACCAAGTACCTGGGAAGGCAGCTTTGACACTTTTGATTTTGAAAGTCACCTTACAGCCTATAAAGAGAGATGTGCAGGCCTTGGGTTTGCCAGCTGCTATAAAGCTTGTGTATTTCCAGCATCCAGCTCAGTACCTTGTGGGCTCCAGAAAGGGATACACCAGTGCATCCTTTTCTCCTTGGGCTGTGAGTGATGGGACGCTGGAATTGGCCTCCTCCCAGGGAAACAAAGGCCTAGAAATGATCCTCTGGAAGGGAAAGGGAGGAAAGACAAAAGGGGCTGAAGTAATAAGCACTGGGAACCCATGATATGACATGTTTTGGCTCTTTCCAAACCTAATGCAGTTTTTATATGCAGACATAAAAGACCACATTTTCTGATTCCCCTCAAATAATTACCTGATAAACCCCCACTTTTGGAGTTGGTCCGAGCCATCCATTACACCACTGCCATGAACTTTATTTCATACCACACCAGGGAGGAGACAGAGCAGTTGGAGTGCTCACACACTGCATGTAATAACTGGCCATAAAAATCAATGTAAAATTTAATGCAAAAGGTCTGTGGGCACCCAACCATTGGAGTCCAGTGATAAGGCAGATGGAGAGCACCACTGTGCTTTCCAGCAAGTGCTGTATTTTCTTTAATGTTCCTGAATTATAAATGCTGTTGCTGTTTTGTCCATCTACATACTATTAAAATGTGCTGCAACCACAACATTTATGTCTCTGGGTGGTTTTTGGTTGCAGTTTCCTGGACTCAGGATGTGTTTTGTATTCTGGATGGGTCCCATGCAGGACCTGGGAGGGAGAGCAGGAATATCTTCCCACTGTTTTCTCTGGAGTGACCTGATTGATATGCAGCCAGCAGTCCTGCTGTGCCCTACCCTTCATGGGAGGGACTGGGAACAGAGTTGCTGCTCTCTGTGTGTGCCTGACCCAGCCAGTCCTAAAGAACAAAGGTTGCATTTACATGCAAGCTCAGTGTCATGGGTGTCACTCAGCTGGTCTTGAATGAACTTTCAGTGCTCAGATGAATAATTTTATTTTAAATAACAGCTCTCGTCAACCAGAGGATCCTTCCCAACTCACTGGCTCCTTCACAGCATTCAGAGAAGAAAGGAGCACAGGATCTACCTGAAATATTAGAAAAGGAAAAATAATAGGAAACAGTAGAGGGTCATTGACCTTTGTTTCCAGTCTGACATGAGCAGGCAGTGGGATGTTGAAGTCCCAACAAAGGGACATGTTTCTCCAGTTCTTATCTATCCTTGTCACTCAGCATACAGCTTTTCACATGCACTCCCACAGGGATGAAGAAAGGAAGAAGGATATTGTTTGGCTGTTATCAATTTTAGCATGCACAGGTGCTCAGATATTAAGAACTGAGACCAGAGAAATCATTACAGCTCTGATGTGTCTATAAAGGCACAGAAGCATGAGCCCTACTTTGGCTGTAATGTTAAGAATTACATTGTTCCTAATGATTTTAGCAATGGACTTATTTCAAACAACAGTAACCTGTAGAATGAGCCACTCTATTAGCTTCCTTTTGGATATACAGCTGCAGTGGCTGTTCATGAAGTGTATTAAGTCTGGGGCATTTTCTCTTTATTCTGGGAGCTGTTATTGATTTTACCCTAATAGATACTTGGGTCCAACATATGATGAAAAGTCATTTAGAAGAGAAAGAGAAAAGAATTCTTAACTCCTAGCACCTGTGATTCAAAACATCTCTGTTTAAGTATCACTGCAAAATTCCAAGGGAACAAAAATGGCCAGAAGAATGGAGAACATCACAGGCAGGTTGGAGGAAGCTGAAACAGGATTTTGTGAAGCCATTTTACAGTGCAGCTAAAGTGTTCTGAAGTATTTATTAAAGCAAACAATTATGCTATTCAGTACTGTTTAAGGTTATTATAAAACTTGTATTAGACGAGTAATTGCCTCTGGATAAGCATATGGCTTCCTCTGCTAAAAAAAAAGAGTATTTCCACAGGCTAATGATTTCTGTGTAAGAATTGGGTAGAAGTGATTCAGGGAATGCAACAGCTGATTCTTCAGGCACAATCTGAAAATTATGAAATATAAGTTTGTCTTAAATGAAAATGTGTGAGATGCACAAGAGCACTTACTCTTGGATGCAGCACATAAGAGTGTGTCACATGTACTAATGCACGTGTGTATCAATGTCACCTGTGCACATGTGCATTGATGGAAAGCACCTTGCCTTCAGGTGTACACACCTGCCAGGCTTTGCCCACAGTACCCCAGCAAAATGATAAATTCTGGACCATCTGCCCACCTTTGTGCATCCTGCTGTTCCTGCTTGGGGAAAAAAAAAAACAACAACAAAAAACCAACAACCTTGCTGTAATATTGTTTTGCACTCTGAAATGGGCTGAGGCCTCTTTGAAGATTTCCCTGAAATCACAAGATTAGTTCAGACCAACTCATTTTACTTATGTAGAGCTCAAACCAGATATTTGATATTCTCACAAATGCTCATTCCATCAATTGGAAATCTTTGGAGTGCCAGGATTGTTTATATTGAATCAAGCTGCCACAGTTCTCTTTGAAACAGAATGTGGTTTCCTTCTGTTGCTTCATGATTTATTAGCAGGTAAAGAATTGGTTAAGCTGGAAAACTGGTTGAGTAGTGAGGAAGGGGTGGATAAAGATCAGCATCTGGTTCAAGTGGTATTGGAACTCCCTTCTGAGTGGTTTGAAACAGGATTGAACAGCTGGAGATGCTGAGCCTGGAGCTATGTGACAGGATAAGCAAATGACATTCCCATTTCACAGAATGGTGGGGGAGCTGACTGGGTTGCTGGTTATCACACTTACAAGGTAGTAGAAGGGTTAGAGAAGTCTGTGGAGAGCAACCTGCAGCCTCATCCAAGAGCTCCCTGGATGGAGCAGCAGGGAGAGAAGAAGGGAGCAGCAAGGAGGAGCAGAGAATGACAAAGAAAGTGAAACACTGTCTAAGTTCCTAAATTGTGCCTGGCTCTGGGACACATTGCCAAGTGCCATGGCTATCTGAAGAGCACCATGTGACAGGTACATCAGGGTCACTGCCTCGGAAGAGGCTGGAGTGATGAAAACTTGCTGGAGGGCTGCAGATAGAGGGAAGTGCTGGGAAGGAAGCCAACACCTCAGGCACTGGGAAGCTGGAGGCTGTCCAAGTGACGTGGACGGTGAGAGCCAGCGGGTGTCCTGTTCATGGGGCTATTTGTCACACTAAACTAGATTATCAGGAAATAAAAGTCCAGCCTACATGTTTATAAATCCTTCCACATCCCAGCCACAGGGCTGTGGATGTGATGTGCAGGTAGCTGGCTATGAGGTTTCTGAGTCATGACAAATGGGGCTCTATTCCCCAGCTGGGAAAGGGAAAGCAGTGTGGGGGTCAAACTCTCCTTGCAGCTGAGCTCTTCCTTATGCATCCCTCCCCCTTCTTCATTCCACTTGGCTGCAGTGTTTCATTTACAGGAACCTGCAGGAGCCAAGGTTGTTCATCTCTGCCACTGAGCCTTCCTCCTACTGCAGGCACTGCCACACACGTAGGCAAAGGACCATTGTTACCATCAGCTACTGTTGGTAGCATGAAGAACAGGCTGCACTGAACACAATCATCTCAAGTAATGCTGAACTTGCAGTTTCTAATGTTAAATCATCATGGAAATAGCCAATCCTGTTTTCATTTACACAGTGAGAGTTTGAAGCAGGAATGGAAAGGGCCAGGTAATTCTGCTGCTCTTGTGCTCTGGAGTTACTGCTGTGGGCCCAAGACCCTCAGCTGAGGGTGTTCCTCTGCAGGCATCTCTGGGGAGCACTCTAAGGAGCCAGAGCAAAAACAACCCTGCAAGACAAATCCATCTTTATGTCTGTGGTTCTGTTCCTCTGATAAAACTAGGATTGGGAGGAAAAAACCACAGGCATGGCCAGGAAACAAGAGAAAAATGGTCATAAGTCAGGGAAAAGCACTTTTTGCTGATGGGTGAGGGCTTTGCTCTGGTTGTTGTGTTCTACCAGTGGCCTCTTACATGTGCTGAAAAAAAAACCCTTAATTTTTTTGTAGAAACTAACTTAGTTCTGCTAGACCTCAGTGAGCAGGAAGTGACAGGCTGGTGTGAGCAGAGGGACTGTGCATCTCGAGTAATGAACTTAATTCATTACTCTGCAAAACAGCCTCCAGAGTCACACGGGGATAGAAAACTCAGTGATGAATCAGGCCCAGCATTTGCTGCAAATTTAGACTGCTGTCTAGTTGGCAAATAGCTCTGAATCCAGTCCCCATGCTGCCTAAGTACCTTCATTACTCTTAAGTGCTATATTTACTTAATAATTTGGACCAATTATTTTCAGGTTCATTAGTCCCAATTGTTCATTTTTCTCATGGTTTGATTGGTTTCTGAAACTTCATGGTTTTAGTTTTCCTCCAAAACTGAGAGTAGTAAGTAGGAAAGTGCTAATAACAAGAAATACACCTTCTGGAAAGTTGGTTTTTTTTGTTCTTTTTAACTGAATAATGATGTGAACAAAAGCTCATTAAACTCTAGGGCTTTTGGAACATATTCTGGATGCACCAGAGCAATCTGAGTTTTGGGGAAAGCAAAACTAGAAATCTAAGATCAACTGAAGATAATTCATCCTAAAACCACCTTAGATTATATTTGGCAGTTTTGAAATTTAACTCTCAGCTGCACTTGTTAAACATGGATGTCAATAACTCCTGAGGCCACAGTCTTGCCCTCCACTGGTTTTCTATGTTTCCAACCTCTCCATTGGTTTTCCATGTTTCATCCATCTAGGTTCAATTCCAAACCCTGACTTGAGGCACCACGGACAGATTGATCAAGGCAAAGGAGAACCAAGATATCAGAGTACCAGCTCAGAGTGGCAAAATGGGTAGAAAACTTTCAGAAGGAAGAAAAGATTGAAATGAAGCTGCCAGTGATGCAGTTTCCATGACAACTGCCCTTCCACCTACAGTTTTAATCCACTTTTCCAGGCAGCCATTCCAGGAAGTGCAGGAAACCACACAACAGCTGCACATATCCTATTTCTAACACATCTCCTGATTAAAATAATTATTCTGTATATAGAGATGGCTCTGAGCAGCAGTGGCTGAAGGTTTTGGATAGCCTGGGGGAGGTGATTTCTCCCAGTGCTAGATACTTTCTGAAATAGCACATGTGGATGCAAAGCCTAGCATTTGCTGGACGTAGAGTGAAGAAAGTGCAAAGCCATTGCAATGGGATATGTCCTGTTGTCCCTACAGAACTCCATGTCCTGTTTATGTCACCTGTTGGGTAAAGTCTCTTGTCTGTGCCAGAGCCTCTAAGCTGCACGTGCTGAGACTTTATTTTAGCAGAAGTAGCAAGGACCAGGTTTAAAGCCAGAGCACATGACTTGCCTGTCACACTCCATGTCCAACATTTGTGGAGATCGATGGCAGCCCCAGTGCCAACCTCACCTTCAAATTGTCCTTTCACAAGGGCAAACTGATGAAGTATTTTGTGGGAAATCATTCCTTTAATCCTGATGGGACCACGTGGTGATTGCAGCACTGTGTGGATTCTGTGTGGGGATTATGTGGACTGACATCAGAAGGCAGTGAGCCACCTTTGTAGTCCTGAGGATGTTATCTCCCATTGTCATCTCTGTTATTGTTACCTCTGCTCTGCTTTCTAAAGGCCCCTGCAAAGATCCACGTTCCCTTCTGCTAAATAACACAACAGGTTGGGACAGAGATTATACCAAAGAGCTTGTAATTTACACCAACACAGTGGAAAAAGAGTTGAGAGAAAGTAAAGCTTTTGACAGGTAGAGAAATAAGGAATAGAGAAATAAAATGGTTTTGTTAAAGTCACACACTATGTTTGTGGCCAGAGTGAGTCCAGATCCCTGAGTCTTCTATCAGCATGATGGCTCTCTCTTTCCTGCACTCCCAGGCTGTCACTCTCATTTTTCCTACAGAAATATTAAGATAGCCCTGGCAGATGCATCACCTGAAGGGGAGCCTGTCTGAAATTATCCTTTCTTCCCTCCAAGGAGTGCCAGGGGAAATCTCCATTTCCACACCATAACTATGTTAACTGCTTGATTCCAAAGGAAGCAGATAACAGGAAGGTAATAGTTTGGGAATGGGCAAGTAAATAAAAGAATATGTCTCTCCAATAAGCCTCAATTCTCTGGGAATTATTTTTTAAAGACTTACAAAGAAGCCTGCCAGAACAGGTAATGACTAAAGGGAGAGTGCCTAAAAAACTTCATGTACTACAGTTACAGTGCTAGAAACAAGGATTTAGCCAATATGGGGAGATCTCTGGGTGACAGCATTTCTACCAAAGACTTCAGAACAAACTCTGGCGCTTCTTAGTATTTAATATCTAAACAGAAAGGGCCAGATTATGAGTTCTTGAATTTTCTCTCTTAAATTCACATAGTTCCAGTGTCTCAGAGAGTCCAGGGGGACTGAGAAACCTGACTCTAAAATCCAGTTGAATGATTTTGAAATAAAACATCTCCCTTTCTCAGAGATCACTTGTGTTGGTACTTAGTGTTTAGTGATAGTGGATATTAGGGTAACACCACGTTTCCAGCTGGGCTGCTCCAAGTTCTTCCTGGCTTCACAGGGATGAGCAGAGCTGTGTGAGGAGTGTCATCTTTGACTGAAATGAGTAATGAACTCAGGAGGGCTGTGGGGAGGGAATGCCAGAAATGGGACAGTGGCTGTTATAAGATCACAGATAAGGGAAATTCTGAGTGTATTTTTGTTCAGCTGTGCCTGAGCCAGAGGTGTGGAGGACAACTTCTGGGTGAATGTCACTCCACCAAGTATTATTTGCCAAGTGCAGTGCAGCAAGAAGGAAAACTTATCTTGCATTTTCCAGTGTCCCCATTTCATAAAAATGACACATTAATATTCATTATACCACATACATTATCATTTTGGAAGGAGATTACTGAGGATTCACTATTTTCTCTCCATCATATTTTCCAATTAGGATCCCCTCTTTTGCAAATAATAAGCTTTTTGTTGCCAGAGGCTTTGCAGCAAAGTTCCAGTCACAGCTTTTGGCATTCTCTTCAGCCTCTATTTCAGAAAGCAGTGAAAATTGAAGAACAATTATATTTTAAATGACAGGTTAATCTTGCTGTACTAAACATGATTAGAGGATCACCTGGCTAGTGTCAGGGAATATAAGAACTGGTAGGAATAGTTTCCAAAAAACTCTAGGGAGATAGGTAAGGAAGACTTCTTACAAATTCACCACTGAGCCAACTGGGCTGATCAGACAAACTGACAGATACTTCAGAATTCTTGGAGCAGAGACAAGAGGATAAGAGTAGAACAGCAAAGAAAAAGGGGCAGCCTGAGTCCTTGTTCCCCTTAAAATGGAAAAATCTTTTGCCTCTGTGGTTGTCTCACATGTACAAAAGCAAACAAGGCAGTTCTCTTTTAGCAAGAAACATGGTTGTGGATGGGTGACTGCTGAGCTGTGCCAGGCAGGGGGAGACCAGGACTTCACGTTTTGACCTCAGTTGTCTCCATACTTATTTGCACTTGAAATCTTTCCTTTAGGCTCCTTTTTAGAGTAGAGACAAACCCAAACACCATCCTTCTTCAAAGGAGGAAGAAATGGTGAAGAAAAATGCAAAAAAAAACACTCTTAGATGCTTAAGTGCCAGGAGACTGATCACTAAATAATGCTTGGGATAAACACTGGGATAGACACTGTGTGGCTGTATCTGTGCAGCCAGCAGCACATCACTTTTCTGGAGAGTGCATTACAAGCAAAGACAACAAGGGAACAATGGGAACTCTACTCAAAATGTACAGGAATGTCAGCAAACCCTTTCCCCATTCCTGGTCCTCCACTGCCTCTCCTCTCCGTCCACCACCACAAGACTTTTTGCCTCATTGATGTGTGGCAGGAGGTGTCTCCAGGTGAACCTGCTTCCAGGCAAGCAGGCAGGTGATGTCTACAGTCCTTCATGCTCACCAGACCAGATGTAGAGTGCTCCAACCTCCTCAACTGCAATTGGCCTGACTGTGGATTTCCATTAGTAAAAATTTGTAAAGGAAAAAAATTAAAGGAATAAAAAAGCATAACAAAACACAAGAAATACAAATTTAGCCAGCTCTGTGAGAGGCTAAGTATTCCCTACACACACATACACATGCTAGTAAAACAGCCCTTTAAGGTTGTTGGTGTTGTCAGTTACAAGAGCAGCATTTAACATTTAGTGGTTGGTTTTGGTCAGAGCTGTTACGTTTCATTGTTTGCTAGATTTGTTCCTTAAATTTGCTTGGCTCTGTGCCATGTAATTCCTCCAGTTTTGTTTTATATTGTGCTTGGAGTTGAAGTATTTTTTTTTCCCTCTTTGAATACACATTATGGAAGGATTTTCTTCTTTCTGACCCAGTGCATTGTCTTGTCATGTCTGATGTTTATCTAAAGGGCACAGATGTCTCCTTACAAGCTCTGTTGGAGTTCCAGCTTGTTCTCAGCCTCCTCCTAGATGAGAGTCACCAATTGAAGCAGGCATGAGAAAGTTTTTGGGTTAATTATATTGGGAAGAAGTTTGCAGAAAAATACCTGGTCTGCTGATGCAGTAGCTCTTATAGAAGTCTAAAAGTAAAGAGACAGAAATAAGATTATGCCTGTACTTATTTTCTGTTATAATAGGCTGGATTAGCTTTTCAATTAAAACAAATACAAAGCAAGGAAATCCTGCTGTGCATCTTGACCTTTTTTACAGACTGGTACTCATTCTTGTGAATTGACTTGTTATTTGCCAGGTCTGTTTTAATCAAAAATTCGGGGAGTGAGAGGTTTTCACAAGTGTTTGCCAGACTTCTTGCCATTTAGAAATTGTGATCAGTCATCAAAGCCACATGGTTCTGTGGTCTCCATAGTTCTTATTCCTGATTCCTGGGGGATCAAAATCTTTATAGCAAGGTTTTAAAGGCAGGGCAATGTGATTTAGCTGTTGGTGTTCATATCCAGCTGAGAACACGAAAAACATGTTCCCATCCCAGCAGACTGCAGTGGGCACCCACAAAATAACCCTGGCAACAAACTTCACCTCCCTGTATATTGTGTCTTTTCTCTGTCTAGTCAGATACTTTTTCAGCTAAACAGTATTGACCTATAGGGTTTTGAGCTCAATTTCCACTCCTATTACGTTTTCTGGCATGTTTATAGTACTTCTAATTAATTATTTCTAATTGCCTGTGTTTTTCTCCCCCCCCCCTTTTTTTTTTTTTTTGTGCCTTTATTTCTTGTTTCTCTCCCAGCCTTGGTAACAAGATGTTATATCTCTTGAGGCTATGAGGGTAAAAGTCTATTAATAAATAATTAAGTGATGAGCTCCAGCAGTGTGGAGTCACGTCTTGCCACCACATGGCTGTAGTCTCCATGACGACTCACCGGTGTGGACTGAAGGGATCTCTTTGAGAGAAGGCAAGAAGAGGTTATACAGGGCAAAAATATGAGAAATTATATCTTAAAATATTAAAGGCATCGTCACACTGGCTAGTTCCCTAAATAACCTGGAAAGATGGAAATCCATTACCCCTGTTCTACCAGCATCCCCTCTTTCTGTCTGCCACTGTCCCATGGGTTTTTTTCTGGCCCAGAGCCTCCAGCACTGAGTCTTTCCACTCTGCAGATGGTCCTATCTGCCCAGCAGCATTTTCCCTGTCCCCATTTCCCCTCTGACCTTGCAGATCCACAGCAATCCTGCTGCTGAACTGCTCAGTCTCCATCCATGAGAAGGGTGACTGATCTCTAAGAATGGTGAGCACTGAAGAGTTTTTCATGTGTCAACAAGTCAAACCTTAAAGCCTGAATTCCAGAGGTTGCCACTTGTGTGCTCCTCTGTGCACTCCTTGCCTTTCACAACAGCATGTCACCTTTCCCTGGAGCTGCCCTGCAACCTGCCTTTCTGCAAAATTCACACCTGCTCTTCATTAGAGCAAGATTTTGAGAAGCTTTTGCTGTGCTTTTCTCCTTTTCTGGTGAGACTTGGAGGCAGTTTCATATGCTGGCACATGAAGTAGCCCTTCTATTTTTTCTCATCACATAATCCACCTCTAAGTATAGCAAAGACATTTCTTGCCCACTCAAAGCAGTAGTTTTCAAAGGAAAAAATTGTTATCTCAGCAGTTCCAGCATCTGTAAAAGTGTGTCCTTGTGCAGCAGCAGGATCTGAAACCCCCTTAGTCTGTTTTCAGCTTTCCATCTGTGTTAGCAGCTCCACTCTCCACCAGCATCCTGATCCATGCATTTCAGCCAACGTAATTTTCCCAAACCCCCACCTCTCCAACACATTTCATGGGAACACGAGAAATGTTAAGCTTCCTGTAATGCCAAGGATCTAAATCACACTAATTATCTCCCAGACTTCAGAAACATCCTGGGCTTTCATTTCCTCTGCAAACTTCTGGAGCATTTACATTAACTTTTGGCAGGTAAACTGTAGGGGGCCCAAGCCATCCATCACATAAAACTGCATTGAAAACACATCAAATTCAGAGTTCTGACAGGCAGATAGGTCTGTGCTCTGAAGGAATGAAAGTTTTGATGCCACAGATCCCTTTTCCTCACAGGAGGACGTGATGTTTAAACCCAGGATCCTCCTTCTTCCCACACACTGACAGCAACCACGATTTGCTGACTTCTCAGTGTCCACAGCCCCACATGGACACAAGCCTGGTGACAACCCTCTCATCTTGGTGTCACTTGTGGTCTTCTTTAAGCTTCTAGGACAGGATCTGCCTGACAAAAGGTGGTTCTGACCTTGTAGAACTGAAATCTGCTTCAAATTGGGTATTGATGGAGCGAACAGCCCTCGGTTCACCCTGGGAGTGGGTCTGTTCCATTTGGTTACCACCAAGTGAAATAGAAAAATCTTTTCCATCCCCCTTAGTGGCCTGTTTTCTCCCTTTATTTTTCTGGTGGCAGATGCTAAAATGGAGGTGAAAGATGGTTTGAGTGAGGTTATCAGAGGGATAAAACAATACTTGAAGCAGCTTCCAACCTGTTTTCCTGCTGTTCTTCCATAGCCATTGCACAGCTTTTCAGAAATTGTTTCCCTGCCCTTTTTACCTTCGTGTTCTTCTCCAGCCAACAGATTGAGGCCGGAGCAGAAAAGCAAAGTGGATTAATAGTTTAGGGTTTTTTCTTCAGAAATCTGGCATCCTATCTTTGATTACACACTTCTTGATATTCACCATCACCAGTGGAAAAGAAAAGGATGTAATCTGAAATTCAGAGCTTGGTAGGTAAAATAAAGTATAACAAGAATAACTATGACAATTATGCTGATTCTGAGGATAAATGTTTTCATCTTCCTTTTTCCTTTTCTTTTTTAGGACTGCCTATGGATTCTAAGACTGACTAGGGATTTAAAATTCTTCATCTCTTCTTAAGTGATTTTGGCAACCTAATTTTGATTCAATATTTCCACGATGCTGAAGGAAAAAGAGAAAAAGAATAATTACACAAAACAAAATAAGCAGAAATTGTTTCAGTGAGGTGTTTTGATCACCCTCATGAGCTGTTTTCTTGCTGTGTTGTGCGTGACTGAAAATCAGAAAGTGAATCTGCCTATTACAAAATGGGAAGCTGACCAAACTCGTTTCATCAGACTTCAGCAAAAATAGCAAACAAGGGAAAAATAAACGTAGGTAATTATTTCCATTCTGACAAAGAGACCTCATGAATGATACAGGAAAAGCTTCCTGAAAAAGAAATTAAAAACCTAAGTTAAAGTTCTGTGAATGGGGGAAAATTGAACAGGTTCCCACCTGTGGTGTCATGGACTATCAGTGAACGAACGACCTTTGGATCTGCTCCCTGGGAAGTCCCTGGAAAGGGGCTCCATCTCCCCCCTGAACCATAACCTGGGCTCTCTGTATGCTGCTGCTTGCTTTTGGAGTAAATTTCAACCCTGAACAAGGAGCTGAATAAACAAATTATTGCCTGTGCGTGTGTGTTTATTAGGAAAAAAAACCCAAAAAACCACACTGATTACTTGGCAGCCTGATATTTCATAATATCACAAAGGGTTTTGAGAGATGAACAGCTAAAGCAAACCCTCCATGAAAACCAATATCTCCACCTGTGGGAAATGCAAAGATAACAGGCAATTGTGACTAAAAATGCAATTACTACAAGAGAAAAAGGTTCACTTTCCTTCATATGCATAAAAATCATGAAAAGATGTTTTCATCCTGAGCAAAGAAGGCCTGAAGCTGGGTTTTATTCTGCATTTAGAAATAATCTTTCACCTATTATATGTCTTCCTGAAAAAAATTTATTCTTCTTCATATCACCTAGAAGGTTCTCCACTTCTAGGCAATTATTTAAGCAGATGCAAAGAAATAAGATAGAGAAAGTAAATATTTGACTTTGAGCCTTTATAAATCCTGTTTTCTCTCTTTTCTTTCTGCCATTCGAGATCAGATTTCTATTGCCACCTGAGTGTGCTCAAGATAGTCTTCCTAGTTTTTTGGAGAAATGTTCTATTTTTTAACCACTAGCATAATTTAAGAGAACGACAAGACCATCCAATGCAGAAAGAAGGGAGACCCATCCTGCACATTGTAGGATAGTTGGAGCTGGTAAAACCAGCTTAAAAAAAACTCCTTCTCTCTTACACTGCATTTGTGATTTCATCTCTTGACCTGGCTGCTGATTGCTCTTACTTTGAGTAGAGAAGTTCAGCCTCCTCTCACAGGGTCAATTTTTTGATTTTCCCAATGAATGACCAAAATATTCACATGCAGGACCCCCACACCTGGACCAAGGAGAGCTTTAGGAGTGAGGTGCTGCTCTGATGCTCTGCTGGGTTCCTCTGCTGCAGGGTGAGGGGCTGGCCCTCAAAAAGAAGCTACAGAAGATAATTTGCTTGTGATCCACAAGCAGCTGAAGAGCCACAGTGTGGCTGTAGTCACTTTAGCCAACTGCTCACTCTTGTGTATTACCCTCTCTATTTAAGATCATTGGCAGTAAATCTAAATTAACCTCAGCTTCACCCAATCCCCATTCACACCCAGCTCTTGGAACTGCAGAGTTATCCTTGGGAAAGAAGCACAGACCTACTACAGAGATGATCCAAAGAAGCATGGAGAAGTCAAATTTCAGGATTATTTACTAATTTTGGGTTGGTGATTATGTAAAGCAAGAATATAAAATTTTGCAGTTAGATCTCCTCAGACAGATCCACTGCACTGTACACATTCCCAATGGCTTAGAGGGAAATTGCATGGGAATGAGGAGCCATCTCCATGACCCCAGGTCTCACATGGAAGCCTGGAGGCTCTCTTGCATTATCTTTTTGCTTCATTTCCTCCAAATTCAACAGTCTGACCTCCAAATACAGAATTTTGGCCTTCTGTCTGCAAGCCAATGTACAGTGCTGACCTCCTGTGACTGTTCCATGAGTGGGGTCAGCTAAGGAACATCTCCTTAAGGTCAAGTGGGTAGAGGACATGATTTGGCAAGAGGGAAGAGGACCCAGTAGCACAGACATTGTCACAGAGAGCATTGCTCCTGCACAAGAGAGACAGAGAGTGCTTCAAAACTCCTGAAAAGACTCTTTGTTAAGAAGAAAATGGCTTAAGAATGGAGACTGTTGCTCAAATCTGTCACTGAAACAAATGCAGAGAATGAAACTATTGAAAATTGTGTCAGTTCTTCCACTTGGGGTTGTCAGTGTGAGGCTGAGCTCCACCAGAGGTGAGGAGAAATGCCAGTGTGTGAATGATCCAGTGGCTGGGATCAGCTCTCCAGGGCTTCCTCAGGATGTTTCAGGGTCAGCAACTGACACAGCAAAGAGCACAGCAAGATCAGGTGAATTAAAAGAAGAACAAATTTTCTAGCCTACTTTCCAGGCATTGTGTTAGCTTGGGCAGTAGGTGCAGCTCATCAAAACCCTGTGACCACACCTCTGGTGGGTTGTGAATAACAGATTATCGTCATTTTACAGCGGCTACAAATCATGGCTGTGCCACTGCATCTAGTGGGAAAACACAGCTGCTTTCTGAGCAAATAACGGCCCATTGATAGGCAGCCCTGTGACTCAGGAGAGGTTTGACAGTGTATAAAGCCTTTCAGCAAGGAAACCGCTGTAAATCTTTCCCAGGCAGGCTGAAGTATCTGAAGAAATACTTACACCTCACTGATCACTGAACCTCAGGTTCGTGATAAGACAGAAATCACTGCTGTCTGATCCACTAACCTGTGAGATATGAATCAGAGAGTCTATGCCCTGTCCAGAGTTGACAAGATGTATCAACGTAACAAAAAACATCATCGGTCTGACACCTCTGCTGTCAGCCTCAGGAGGGAAAAAAAGGGTGGTGGAGTCCACACTGTTCTCTGGTTCCTCCAAACTCGGCCTTGCTGGCAAGATAAAGAAACCCTTGCTAGTAATTCCCCACAGGACTGGAGATCTTTCATGACAATGCTGAAAGAAAATCACGTACTTAGCTGATTTTAGTACATGGTCCCCATCAGAGAAGTGCTTTGCACAAAATCAGTCAAACTGTTTCTTCCTTTGCCACCATCAGCCCCAGCTGGTAAGGTTGTAAAGCTTGAAGAATACACATAATAAAAGATACAAAACACCATCCCGAGGATAAGATCTTTAAATATACAGCAGCTTTCAGTTCACCTTTCACATCTGAAACAATGCATGCAACTACATGGAGCAAACTCAGCCCTTTCTGGTGTGCTTTGAGAGAAATTTTCACCCACACTCAAAGATATTGCATGGTACCATGCTTCCCCAGGGCCCCTGATATTGTTAGTGCCCTCACAGGCACTGACACCTCCCAAATGACAGCTACTCTGACCTCATGCACACTGACACAGAAACACCTCCAAGACAAAGCTTTATCTCAGAGATGCTGCACATCCACACATGCACACCGACACACAAAATTATATCAGCCATTTAAGTAATCTTTGCCCAGCTGTCTTTTAAAATGCCTCTTTTGTCTTTTTGTAACCAAAGGCTTTAATATTCAAATGTTCACGAGAACCAGCTTTATTAAAATTAGGGCTTGGGGAAACGGTTTCGAAAAGGAGCAACGAATATTACCCAAGCATTTAAAAGATGCTAATTAATGGAGTTCTGCAGCCCAGGGAGGCCATTTGAGGGAGCAGAGATTCTTCTACTAGACAGATTTGTAACTTAGCGCTTCGAGTGGCAGAGGCGCAAAGAAGAGCCGAGTGAAATAAAATGCAAGTAGGTTAAGAAGAACAATCCTCCAGGTATTATGAGGACTCCAGAGTTTAGTTCTGTGCCAGCGATTTGAGTTGTCAGCCCACGAGCTCTGTGCATGAAGATTTTTTTTTTCCTGGCCCTGACACAAAACAGAGTTTGTGCCTCTCCCCTGCTGGCTCTGCCTGGCGCTGGGAACGAGCGAGCGTGACCCACACGGCGCGAGCCACGGCCGCCAGCTACGGCTGTGCTGCAGGAGCCACTCAGGGATGATTTCCAGATAAATCTAATCTTGAGCTAGATGGGCATGTTCACACACAAGTGCACAAGGAAAAGGGTTTTCTATTGGGATAGCAGAGAGACAGCAGAATGGTCTGAGCTTTCTATGTAGGTTTTTTTATGATTATTTCACCTGAGTCTGTAATATCAGGGACATCTCAGCAGAACCCCACTTTCACACTCCCCTAGATCCTGGAAATCACTTGTCTCAACAGAACAAATCCATACTTATATCTGTACCACTGAGCATACATACTAGTGTCCAAATTTTTCTCTTTTGTCTCCTGCTCTCCTTCTTGTTCTTGTCTCTTGTGCACAGATACAAGCCCAGGTCAAGAACTGAAAATACTTCATGGACTAGAAAAATAGATTTTTTTGGTGAAGCTTGTATATAGATATCTATTCCAGCTCCACTGTAGAAAAGACATTTCTGCAGTCTGACAGTGATTTGTAGCTGGATCTTTTTCACTGATGCAGTTCTTGACAGGTCACTTGCTGTAAAAGAGCCAGGGTGGACTGGTGATTTGAAACCTATGATCCAAGAAGGAAACTAAAAGGCAGGAAGAGGGACTGATGATTGGAAAAGCCTCCTCTCCAGCCTACTCCATCATGCAGGTGTTTGGGGAGGAAGGACCACTGCATCCCAGAAGCAAAACTGCCCTCCACAGCTGTTGCTGAACTGGATGAAGAGGGAAGAATTTGCTGACCCTGTTGTGTTTTAATTCTTCTGTATTTAATCCATCACCAGGGTCTCAAAGCTCCAAGTCAGGCCTATTCAGCAAGTAGATGAGAGAAATTACCTGTATTTAGTTTCTTCCAGATGAGAGCTCCATCCTTGTCCTCATTACTTATTTTCTCTCACTATCCTGCTTTTGTGCAGAGCCACTGGAAGAGGTGGCTTTCTAGGTACACAATAAATAAAGCCTTCCTTGTCATTTCCTGTACCCAACCAATGCTCAGGTTCCCTTCTTGCCTGGCTTAGCCCTGCAGGGTGACACTAATCTCACTGTGTATCTAGTGCACATGGCAATTTCTGTAATGGGACTGTAGACAGACATTCTGTCCTGTCTACAGGAAGACTCCAGCCTCTGATATCCAACCCAAATTTTTGGAGAAAATTAGGGCAACAGCCACCAACACAGAGCAATCCAGTCAAAGTCTAGTGGAAGGTGTCCCTGCCCATGGAAGAGGCATTAGAACAAGATGATGTTTAAGGAACCCTTCCAACCCAAATTTTTCTGGTTCCATGAATCCATAGCAACCCACAAATGGAGCTCAGAGCTGCTCATCCCTCACAGCTGAAACTCTCACTGCCCTAATGAACTCATTGATTTTCCATTTTCAAGCTCTCAATGTTCTCTCTTTTTTCATCCCCAAACCAAACACTGCTGGTTCAATGTAAGTTCCCTACATTTTCCTGGGTGTTTTTTGGAAGCCTCCGGAGTGCCATTTGCTGGGAAGGACACCCCAAAGAAGTGCAGGGCAAAGACCATTTAAGTCTGTAATAATCTTTTAACATTTGTGATGAGGCTGAAATCTGGACATTTCAACTGTGCAGCTGAGGCCTCTTTCTGTTGGGGGACTGTGTTTCAATTGTCTTGTGTCTGGGTTAAGGTTGAGACACTTCAGCTTGAACATGAGTCTGTCCTGTGGCTTGTTGCCTCCTTGTTCTGGTGGAATCAAGGCTGCAGATCTCCCCTTAGCTCAATGCAATCTGTTTGCACTCCACTAATCTGCACCCACAGGGGGTGGTGAGCCACTGCTGCCTTCCTGTGACAAACCTGGGCTAGAGAATCCCTTCTGGCTGATCCAGTGAAAGCTTAAGATATTTGGAGCCAGAAGATCTGAGGTTTTGGGTAAAACACTGGGTCATGGAGGCTTAATATGTTCTTTCACATCAGCAGAGCGAAGGTACCTGTCCGTACATATGCTCTTTGCCTGGAGCTAATGCAAAATAATATGATGTAGCTGCACTTTGTTTCACTGTCAGCAAAGTTAAATTGCATTATTATATCTTTGTCACCAGCCAAGAATGTGTGCCCAGACTGCTACCTCAGCTCTTCTGATGTTTGGTGACTTGTTAAGTCACTCTCGCTTGATCATATGTCAGAGCTTGGAGTTCTTCACAGCTGTCACAAAGTCCTTGGGAGTCCTTGTTTAGTTACTCTGGGATAAATTCTGATTTGCAAGGACTTATGGCTGTATGTAGCACAGATATTTTACCCAGATTTTTTTTTTTTTAATGGGGTGTGACAGATTGGATATTTTTTATCAATCAGGAAAACCATCCCCCAAGAGAACATCACTTTCTGACTCAAACCCTTTCAAGACCTTTAATGAGAATTAAAAATAAAATAAAAAAAAAACTGGAACTGGTTCTTAAAGAAGAAATATTCTGTCAGACATCTGATATCTGCAAGGTTATAAATAAGAGAGATACTTTTTAAGTTCATAGAACTTCATTGTTTTTAGAGAGCTATTGGGAGGAAAAGCATAAAAAAATGGAGTCTGCTTCTCCAGTAATATATAGATTGACCCTCCTAAATGAAGACAGTTGGCAAGAATGATATGATCTGAGACAGAAAAGCAGCAGAAATTCAGACTTTATATAAATGTATCTATTTAATTTATGTCTCAACTCCAGCAGCCTGCCATAAAGAAAATGAAATGCAAGCTGGAAACACAGGCTTGTTCTAATAGATGCAGGGGGAAGAATAAAGCTAACAAATATATTTGTTTCCCTAGTAATCCCTCTTCATTATAGGGCATAGCTGTTTTGTTTAATGGTCATAAATGAATCCAATATGAACTCAAACAAAAGGAGGTTTCTTTTCTGTTTGTAGATTAAATCATTTGTAAAAATATTTCAAGTGCATTCAGCATCAACGAAGTCAAATAGAGCCTCTGATTCACGCAAGCAAAAATTTACCATAGCTGGTATCTTTCTATGACAAGTGGCAAGAGGTAATTTTTCCCTGGAGCCAACTTCCATTGGATCAGTGTTGTTCCAGTCTATAGCAGAAAGAGTTTGTATCTGAATCTGTGTACCAGCACGCATAATAATGAATCACACCCTACATTGATTTAGTAAACCAATAGGTTTTATTAACTCAACAATGAGATTAAAATGGATTAAAACAGGAGAGGGGCTCTATCTTTGCTCTAGTAATTTACCCCAGTTCTACAGCAAGTGCAATTCACTTTGCTTTTAATACCTGATTAGACTCCTCTCAGTACTGCTGAAATGTTTTCTCCAGGGGGAAAAGTGCAGCAGATATAGGTGAATCCTATACTCACATGTAACTACAGAGAGGGCAAGCAAACAAGACAACTTTAATCAGAGTTTGGACCTTCCAGTGTTATCCCAGACAAAGAAGTCAATGATTTCTCTTGGCAGGGAGTTCTGCAGCCTCCTGTGCTAAAACACACAGAGAAGCACAGGTAGAGCACCAGTCCTATGAGGAGCAGCTGAGGGAGCTGGGGGTGTTTGTTCTGGAGAAAAGGAGGCTCAGGGGAGACTTTATCACTCTTTACTACTCCCTGACAGGAGACTGCAGCCAGGTCAAGCTCCCATGCCCAGTGACTGGATGAGAGGGAATGCCTCTCTGTGCCTGCCCTCCTCACCCCATACCCAGCACCCTCAGCCCAGTCTGGATCACAAGGTGGCTTTGGACTGGAAGCTCTGGCAGCACCCTGGTGCTGAGCAGCAGCCTGGAGCTGTGAGAGCTGCCTGAGAGCAAAGTAAATCAGGTCAAGCAGAGCTGTGCTGCTCCTGCTACCTGGAGTGGGCACTTTCAGAGCCCTGAGCACTTCTCCCCTCTATTATCTCCAGCTGAGATTCACGCCAGTTCCATTAGTTTCAGCAGATCCAGGACTCAACACCACCCTTCTGCAGGATTACTCTGGGAGTCCCCTGGTGCAAACCAGTGGTTTTCAACCCCTGAGGATGCCTGGGGACCTGGGGGCTGTTTCTAATGGCTCTGCAGCGGGAAGCCATAAATCTTACAAAAGGGTAAAGCTTTTTACAGTGGGCTTAGGCTTGCTGGACAGGGCTTCCATGGGGAAAATGTGGGTTTTGAGAGGACAGCAAATTGGAAAAGGTAGAGAATCACTTGCATATAACTTGTCCTGGAGTCTAGGGAGAGTATAGGAGAGCCTCCCTTTTTGCCTGGCCTAACCACCTACCCCAGTGCTCTTTGGACTAAAAGTGGGTCTTTAGGGAAATTCCTGACAGAGCCCAGGTGGCTCTGAGCCCAGCCCAGTAAAGGCCAGTTTTGGAGAGATTGGCCTATGGGATGTGGAAGCATAGAAGACAGGGCTGGAGGAGAGCCCAAGGAAATATCTAGTCCTCCTGAGCCAGGGAAACTAACATAATGAGTATTTAATTGCTTTAGTATGGGCTTTTTGTATAAATTGTGTGTAATCATCAAGTTATGCTGTACATATGCAATAAAATTAAGCAAATATTCAATGTTTTTTCACAGATAAAGATAAAATAAATCCAGCTCTCCCTTCCTGAGTTAATCCACCATGAACAACTCGATCAATAACCATCCTTTTAAACCATCATCCACCCACCTCACTCCTTCCCACTTTCTCCTGTTTTCTGGGAGCAGTTTGATTTAAATTGCCAATAACTATCCTCATGACCACTGTAATTATGACATTCATTATGATTGCTATTTGTTATTATATCAGTAAAGGAAATACTTTCTCTCTCTGTGGGAATTTGCAAAATTTTATAATAATTTTCCCTATTCTGGATTTATCAGTGTTTGTGAACCAATAATCTAAAAAAAAGTACATACCAGATAATTTACAGTTCATTTAGAGACTTTGAGAGCATGTCATTTAGATGGTGGTGAGTTTTCTGAAATAAAAAAATATATATATCTATTTAGTTCTTGAAAATTAGGAAACAGGATGTTTTGCCGTTAAAAAAAAAATTAAGGTTTCATCAAATGAGGAAATTAATTTAAACCAAATTCTTCTACAAACAGCTTGTTTTGACCTACATTCACCAAGAGAAAAACATTTAATCTAAAAATTGTCAGCTTGCCATTTACTATCAAAAGTTTATATGACACATCCAAAACTGCATAAAAAGTTACTGCTGTTGTTGGTGTTCTCAAAAAGAAAAACAGAATGGCCTAAAGGAGTTAAGCACAGTCAGGGATTTCAAGTTTGAAACTTCTTAGATATTTTTGATACCATCTTAGCCTCCAGGTCACACAGAAATGACCTCTAATTCTGCAGCTCTAAGAGAGTTTTGCAGAGCTCTCAGAATTTAATTGCAGGATGTATAAGTTTGGGCTTTATACAGTTACTATATAATCACCAAAACCTTATCCATCCTTTTAACTTGGATAGTATTTATTTGGAATAAATCTGATGCTATTACCTTCACCCCAGTTTTGACAGTTGTAATTGAGGGTTGTTCATCTCAGATATTCCAAATCCAGCCTCAAGCATGGGCAGCTGATGCAGACTCAACTCGTCATGGACTTCAGTCTGTGAACTTGGCAACTACATGAGCAAGTGACTCATGCCCCTGTTAATGTTTGTCTGTTAGTTCCCACACATTTGTCTGGAGAAGCTGTGGAAATAATTGGTTTTGGGGGGTAGTGGCAATTCTGATTGCATAAGAGTACTATAAATACTATAAATCACATTCAAACCTGATGCCAGCTTCCTTTACCATCCTGCTTTAAAAAGGTTACATCTAAAGAGGTTTTCTTCCCATTTCTGGCATCTTGAACTTCTCTGACCCTTTGTCTCTTTGCCCTAAAACATTGGGGCATGTAAAGTCTTTATCTGTTAACTGTCGTTCCTGCACTGTGCTGCATTTGCCTGGTCTGGCTCCAGCCAGATGATTTTGTCTGTACAAACCACTGATATTGAGGCTCACTAGCTCCTTACTGTGAGCCTCAGCAGCATCAGCAGCTCTGGGAGGAGAAGCTGCAGACCACCCGGTTAACCACTGAGGGATTCAGTGATGGCTTCAGCAGCAGCTCCAAGGGGCAGCAGAAAGTCCATTGTCCTGAAGAGCATTTATGAGCTGTGGAAATTTATGGATGCTTGTGACAAACTGCCTCGGTTCCTACCTTTTTAAAAAAGGGGTGATGCCTAGCACAGGGACAAGGTGTTGATCAGCTGATATGTTCTGCTGGAGGCACTGGGAACAGTGACTTTACTGCCACTGTGACTGTACTGTCTCTGGCAGGTGATGGAGCTGGGCAGAGCACAGCAGCTCCATGCTACTGAGAAATCCAGTGTACAAAAATTCCATCATGGAATGGTTTGGGTTGGAAGGGACCTCAAAGATCATCTCATTCCAACCCCCCACCATGAGCAGGGATACCTCCCACTAGACAAGGTTGCTATAGGGTCCATCCAACCTGGCCTTGAATACTTCCAGAAATGAGGCATCTTTTCTCATGAAGGAAAAAATGGGGCTGAAATTAGTGTAATTCAAGGAAAAGCTGTATATCAAAGGGAGAAAAAAGTAAGCTCATAAAATATGGTTCCCAAAGAAATGATGTAAACTGAGTAAAGAAAAATGACATGAGACTCCAGCCTGACCATTTCCTTACCCTGGCACTCTGCTGCCATATTAACACGGGGATTCAATACAGCCACAGCAGGAACCTTTGCCTCTGGTGAAGAACAGCAATTAGAGTATTTCCAATGCATCATCCATTTCTTCTGAAGTTATCTGAATTGTCCTCTCTTGAATAAAGAGGGTCAATCATATAAAGAGGTCTTTAACCCTGCTCCAAGCTGTAGGAAGAAAGGGGAATATTTCTGAACATGCATGCAAAGTTTGTGGGAACAGCCCGGGGAAAATCGTTCCAACAAATGTCTGGTTCATAGCTAGGTTTTCCAGATGGCATCAATATATCATGAAGAGTCAGAGAGAGCCTTTCAGAATGCAAATTGCTATTCACATTTTACCTAATTTATGCAAATTAGCTCATTCAGTCTTCTACCTAATCCTCCCTGGAGTTCCTCCAAGGTTTGAAAGGAAAGATATTCTTCTTGCAAAATATATATAATCCATATTAATTGCTTCTGATGGAGATGAGTGGGATGGACAGCTATTCCAGCAGTTAATATTTTAATCACTTCAGCCCAGCAGTAGCCCTGCCTCAGGTGAACAACCCCTGAGTCTCTCCACATTGCTGACATAAACCATAAATGGCTTCATATTGGGATGCTCCCAGTGGGGACTGTCAGGAAACAAGATTTTGGGAGGAACTGATCAGCATTGAACTGTTGAGGACAGAGCTGTTGTGTGGGAAGATCTGATAGGCACAGACCAAAATATTTTGGCTACCCAAGCTGGGAAGAGGGCTGCAAGAGAGGGATGAGGCTCAGTGATGGAGCCACAAGGATTCCCTGGGGTTGCTGGGTTTTGTGTAGGTATGCACTGGCAGAGCTGTGAGGTGGGTCAGACTGAACCCAGCTGAGAGGCACTGAAATGCAGCTTCCCAGCCCTCTGAGGAAGGTGGAGATAAAGGGATGGCAGAGGAGAATAGAAGGGGTCAGCACAGAACAGCTATTAGTCTAAGCCAGAAATGTGGGAATACTCTGGGATCCATCTGGTCAACGCACATCAACATATCCTGAGTTCAGCCAGCCCCTTGCCCCACTCTGTCCTAAACAGAAGAGGATTTGTAAAAGAATGAATGGAAAAAGCAGAAGATGATTGAGTTGGGAAGTCTCAAAATTATCCACTTATTAAGAAGCAATTAAAATATGTTCAAGCATATTGACTTCAGCCTGTCCTTGCTTTAATGTTTGTGTGTTATCTAGAATAGCTGTTCTTTAACCACACACTGGTGCTTATGGATTTCTTATCCCTGTCCTTTGTGTCTGGATGGCTGAGATCAGATACTGAGATAAAAGAGTAAGACTAATTCTGAAATCAATGAATTAGAGATTTAATGCATTGATATTTCATGGCTTATCTTTGTAGAAAGGCAAGACTGATATGCGAGCAGTGAAATGGTGTGTGCCACTTGTGGTACTGACAGACCTCAGAACTCCCTTGGATGATGGGTTTTGTCAGGATCAGGGCACATGGGAATCTATTGCACCTGCACCAAAACCCACCCAAACCCCCAAAGCAGATTCCAGGTGCAACAGGTGAGAATTGGGCCTGGTTTAGATGTACTTCATTGATATTGACCAAGCCTGTAACACACTTGGCCCAAGGGTGGACCTGCATCAAATTACACAATCTTTTTGCATTATCTGCTTTCCAGACCATGGCAAAGACACTGACTGACGTGTTTCAGCAGGTGTTTTTTTCCTGTAGTGCTGTCAGTAACAAGTCACTTTCTGCCAGTCAGGAAAACTTGCGATGTGAAGCATTTTGAATTGACATTTCAAATACAATTTTTTTGTGTCAGGTTTGCAGGAAAAGACTGAAGCAATTGATTGGTGACTTTCAAGAAATACATATTTTTTACTCTTCTGTAGGGAAGACATGGGATTTTCTGACAATGCCTAGGGACAGATATATCACTGCACTGCATTGCACAGCTGTTATTTATATAACATGATCTATGCTGTCTGCTACATTTCAGAGGGACCCACAAGATGACAAAATGCAAGGAGGTGGGAAGAACCTTCTTTGCCCTCCACCTACACATAATAGTGGCGGGGGTTTTAATGTAAATAATAACAGAGCAGAGTACATTACAGTAATTTACAGGTTATATCACCTGAAATGGAGCCTTGAACAAAATAGGTTTATCATTTTGATGCTAAAAGTGGCTATAAATATGTAATTTGTATAAAACTAAGCAAGTTGAGTTTACTTGTTTCCAGCAAGGTGATTACTTATGGGTGTCCAGGGACAAATCTCACACTTCTCAGCAAAAGCAACTTCTCATTGCAGGTGTCTAGAGGAGCTCAGCAAATCATTCACAAACTGAGCCTGGTCAGTCAGGGCAAGCCCTGCTCTCATCCTGCTTGGAGAGCACATCTCACAAAATCAGCTTTAAGGCGACTTAGAGAGCAGCCTTGGATGGGAGATGCTTAAACGGATCTTCATCAATTTCTAAACTGAATTACTCAAATCAATACAACTCCTGACCATTGCCAAGCCACACTGCTTTAAAGCTGAGGATGCTTCCACAGAAGGGCTCTCAGCACCTCCCCTTCCAGGGCTCAGGACTCTGTCCAACAAATCACTTAAGCTTGGGCTTAACTTTAAGTACATGGATACCTCATTAACATCAAGGGGACTACGTTAACTAAAGAATATGTGTAAAGTGCTTTGCTGGATGGGGGCCGTGGATGCTGCAGTCGTCTTTGCTAGGTAGAAAAAATAGCCAGACAAGGAGTTGCAGCAAGTATGATCTGGAGAATTACCCAACAACAGAAAACTCTGAGAGCAGGAAGATGATTGACTGATTACTTTTCTGATTCATGGGAGCCCATGGGAGCATCTAAATCAACTCCTTTTAGATCCTGCAGGGTGACTTCAGTCCAGCAATTAGAACTGAGTGAAATGTTTTGATTGAGAATAAATTAATTCAAAAGTACTGTTTTGGCTAAATGGAAATCTTTTCGTGACCTATTTTGATTTTTTTTTAAATTTTAATTTCTGGAGAAAAATCCCAAATGGAATTTTTAAACTTTTTTTGGATGTTTTTAGTCTAATGTGTATATTTTTTTGTGTGGGAAAAGCATCTTGCTTAAATGAAAACAGCGTGGCAAAAAATCCAAAGAGAAGAACACATGCTTTCATTTTTAGCAGTGTCCCACTAGGAAAAAATATTTTAAAAAGCATGGGGTTCAACTGAAAGATTTGTGTGCTTTTTTTTCTCTTGGGGAATAAAATGACATTAAAAAAATCCCACTTTGTTTTAAACTGGCAAGTTTTCATCAAGGAAAAAACCTAGAAACTGAATGAAATGAAGGACAAAGTGTCTCTGTTCTACATCTACACAAAACAAACTTTTTTATTCCCCAATATCAATAACTCGCAGTTATGTAAAACTATTGAACTGGGAACTCACCTTCAAAGAATGGCAAGGAGACAACAATTTGCAAATGAAGGGTTTCTTCCTGTCCCATATCCAAAGGGAGTTTTTTTCACAGATTGAAATAGTTTTATGATCAAACATTTTTTTTTTTCAAAACCACAAGGTAACCAGTTCCTGTTATCAGGACATCTTTTATGCTATAAAGAAATAAGAAAATAACATATAAGTTAACATCACTGCAAGTGTGTCTTAGGGATGCTCTTTCCTTTCAAACACTATTTCCCTATAAATTCAATGAACCAAGAATTGTCTTACCCCACAGTATTCCTGTTTTAAGATGAACTGTGGTAATACTCCCCTCACTTGCCATGTGCTCATCTTTTTGAGCTCACAGCTCATGGTGACACCCTCATTTCCTAACATGGAAAGCCCCAAAGCCAAAGATGAGGCACATCTTTGCTCCAGTGGACACCTCCTAGCTCCAAGTATCCCAGGACTATTCAGTCGGCCAGGTTTGTGTCTTGTTGCTCGTAATTGAATCATATTGATTTTTAATGACTTTAATTGATTGTGGTTGTCTCAGGGGCTGTGCTGACAGCTTCCTCTCAGAGGCTTGATTGTGTGGTAGAGAGGGAGGGCACATAAGGGGTTAATGAAAGGCCACACAAGTTAATGGGGAACTGGAAAACCAAAGGGAGAGCTAGATTGAATACCTATGGAAGAAGCCAAGGAGGAATAAAGGCAAACAATTTATTTGACTTGAAACAGGTTATAAAAGACAATAATTGTTTTAAATAGAAAGCTGTTGAATTATAATTGGAAGTAATTGAAACTCACCGAAATATTGAATAAAACATTAGATAATTTAAATGGTGTTATCTTTACAATTATCATTGGAAATAATTGCAGTGAAGCCCATGAACTGTTGTGAGCAGAGAAGAGTCACCTGGGGCACATTGTTTTCCACAGGTATTATGCAGGGTGTTTGATGGGAAGGTATTTATAAATAGGTGGCAGCATTTGTTTCTGATCTGGCATTTCACAAGTGTAAGCCAGCCCCACGATGATGGGTGAGAAGGCAGGTGAGCAACAGTGAAGCATCAGATATTTTCAGAGTCATTGCTTTAAAAAACAGTCAAGAAGATGCCTCCCCTGAAAGGCTTCCTGCCTTGTTGATTGGATTTGGAGGCTAAAGACACATTTTCATGGCTGCACATTATCATTCTGAAATGTTTTCACAGTACATTTTCAGGAAAACATGCACATTGTCCTTTGTCAACTAGGAAAGCTACTTGAAAACAAGGACAGCTTTTCAGAAAAAAAAAATAAAAGTGTTAATTCATCACAACACTCAAAAGTTGTCTCATCAACATATGTAGCTATTTTTAGTTTGATGTCTAAAGATGTAACTGCCTTAAGTTCAAATACAGTCATGCCACTGCAGAATTCTGGAAAAGGTTACACAGGTTCTCAGCTCTGACCTGAACATCCCCCTGGGTAAGGCCACGTACAGTCCTCTGGAGGGGGAAAATTTGAATAATTATATCAGGCTATGGCTTCATAATGCGTGACATCCTGCCAGAGTTTCTGGGTGATTAATATAATTACTACAATGGGCTTGATGAATTTTGAGACAGCAACTGTGATAGGAGCAAAGCAGCATTCCACCTACAAAAACATCTCCACAGATTCTAATCAGCTTCTGCATGGAAATTAGTTTGTTGAGTTCTCTTCCTATTTGCCGTGGGCCATATTTTTCCAAGCAGATGTAAAGCAAGTAAGGAATTGAATTGCAATGATTTCAGGTTATTTTTGGTCACATGGAAATAAGCCATTTTCCATCCCCTTGATATAGAACCGGATATACAGATATTAGCCTATTAATGCTACATTTCCTATGGACTAAACTGAGGAAAGGAGTATCATTGAAGCATCAGTTGGGGAAAATTGCTGAAATTGAGTGGCAGATGAAGAGGATTGCATGATGCCTTTATCTATGAGGAGAGAAGGAGAAGGGTGAATATGGAACATATACAGAGGAAAAAGCAGCTGAGCTTTGAGAGAATAACATAAGCTATAGCAATCTGCTAATATTCCTGAAGGCTCTATTAACAACAGGATGATTTTTCCACAGATGATCATCTGTTCTGTTTTAGATTAATATCTACTGAAGTCATATGTTGGGCATCTGGCTCCTTTGTGCTTCTCTAGAAGGACAAGTTAGAAGGGGGATTTTGCTTTCTAATACAACTTACAAAAGCTTTCATGTTTCCACGTCGGCAGAGGAAAAAAAAATGAGAGACATCTGAAGGGGAGAAGATTAATCCTGGGATACCCCAGTCCTGATCCATCTTCCTGGGGAAACTGGGAGGCATGGAGAAGAATCTGATGCAAGGAGCCCAAGATGATGCAAGTGATGCAAAACTGGTGGAAGGATCTGTCCTTGGGAGAAGCTGGGACATCGTGGCTGATTGTTATGATACAGTTTCAAAACTGCACCAAGATTGCCTTCATCCTTTTTTGGTCTTTAAGTGCTGTGTGGTATATCTTCCTGAAGACTGTGCAGGATGAATGGAGGAGCAGGCAAATGTAAATTATAAGCACTAGTAAAAAAGGAAAGAATCACTTTGCTAAAGATGTCTAGACAGCACAAAAAGTAATTAGTCAGGTTTAAGATTCTGCCAGCAAATATACACGGCAGGAAACACAAACATAAGGAGAGCAAGAGCCACCAGGCTTCACTTGGCTCCAGACACTTCATCAGGGCTAATTAAAGTGTTCTTCCAAGTCCTTAAAGAGATTGACTATGACAGCAAACAATTTCAAATAAGATGCATTAGGCCAAAGAGGTGGTGGTGGAAGCAGCTCTGCATTGTCAAATCCCATTCCGATGTTTTCAGCGAAGAACATCCAAGGCCAAGGGAATCAAGGCCAAAGACAAGGCCAATGGATGCTCTTCAGCTAATTTGTCTTACCATGTCATTTGGTGGGAAGGTCTCAGCTGTCTGCAAGGTCCTACCTGTGCTCCTCATGCCCGTGTCACTGCTCATGCCCTGCAGTTTTGCTGCCACATTTTGCAGCCACGAAGGACCACAGGTGATTTGGAAGCTACAGCTGCGATCATGTCATGAAATATGATATACAATTCCAGTTCCATAAAAGAGGCAAATGAAGTTTGTGCAGGCAATCCTACGCTTTCTGAAGTTTTGGCTTTGAAGCCAAGAAAATGCAAATATGTACGTGTATAATATAGATACATCAAAACTACAGTCACAGGTTGGGCCAAAATCAGGTTGGCAGCTTCCCTTTAAACAGTTTTATGGATCATTAAGTACCCCACAGGAGGCTGACTACACCAACTATGTTTTATTGATAGTCGAAAGTTTCTTGCCTGAAACAAAACAATTATTCATGTTAACGAGAGGCTGGAACAAACTGCCCCAGACCAATGTCCCCTCCAAACACATGCACACTCAAAATTCAGTCTCACATTTATTTATTGATACATTTTGCTGTTCACCCAGGATTATAATGTTCTGTTGGATGCTTTCTTTAAACAGGTTAGCACAACTGTTTTCCTGGGAAGGTCTTTGGCAGGCAAAGAGACAGGATTTTTCTCATGTGCTCCAACAAAATGTCAGCATATTCATGTAAGTAATACACATTCTTCTAAGAAAATCAATGAAAATGAGCCTATCTCACCAGAATAGCCAGCCTTCAAAGTGTGAAGTTCTAAGTTCGGGGCAAGGTGACCCATACATGATTTTTTATTTACTGCCCTCCATCTCAGACAACTAACACACCAGTAAAACTTTGGAGATTCAATGCTACAAATCCCTAGAAAGTCCTTTAAGTATTACAAATACTTTCAAGGGAAACAAAGATGAGATAGAGTATATAACAAGTGGTAATTCACTTTGTCCTCAGCTCATCAGTGGATAAAGAGGAGGTAGCTGAAACTAGGCCTGCCAAAATCATGATCATTAGACCAGCAGATGACCAAACAATTTTAACACTCACTGCAGCACTAGCTTGTTCTAAAAATCTGATCTTGTCGTTTAGCCAGTAGTAATCTGCTAACAACAAAATGAAAATGGTCACCCAGCCCTAAAAGTTTCAGCGAAATATATGTGAGATTTTCTTTCATCACTATGACATTCCTCACAACCCAGGGAAAAATCAGAAAAAATCCCTGAACAGGTAAGTGGAATGTACAAAATATTTTTCTCCTTGTATGGAAGCCTTCATGTAAAGAAGCTAAATCTGGGAAGCTTCTAAAGTGATAAATCTGTTATGAAATGGAAACCTTCATTACAGGCTGTCCACTTAATTATTTGACAAGTTAATTAATCTCCCAAGCAACTATAGAACTGCTGTTTCCTCAGTAAGCCATGGAAACAAACTTTGGCAGATCCCACAGGTCTTGGCACTACAGTATCAGTAGGACTCTACAAAGTTGTGTATAATAGACATTAAGTGAGGTCAAATTGCTTCTGTAGGAGTAGCTGGAATTGCTTATCGCCTGAAGGTGTTTATGTTGCTAATTATTTCATTGCAGATAATTACGGTTTGCCAGTTTAGTTGCGGCTCAGCTTTCAAGAGATGCCTCTTTTCCCCTCAGAAAGCCATCGCGTCATGGTAGGAAAGGACAGAGCCTCCTGCCTCCTTAGAACAATGCCACTGTCTGCCTGTCCTCAAGAGACAACACAATTACAGCTGACACAATAATTGATGATGAAGTTTTCTAGTGAGAAAGATGGACACACATTATTATCCCATCAATCTTGTTCCACACGGTGCCTTGTGCTGCTGGTTTTTCATACTGTGGCAGCAAATTGACTGAAGGATGCTGAGCAGTCTGTTTGTGTTCCCAGAGGTACCCTGTCATGGAGTGAGGGCAACGTACAGGGCACAAGGAGAAAGGTGAGACCAGAGAAAAGATCACTCAGTGTGAATTGAAGCCAAATTTACTTCCACCACGTTCTTTACCTGCTTGTGTCTCCATTACACAGTATCAATTCCCAAGGAAGCAGGATCTCATCCAACATTGGTTCATGCATTGCATGAGCAATGTTTGACCATTAACAGCCACTGCATCTTGTTCATACCCAGTTCTACCTGAGTTCACTCACAGATACCTGCCAGGTCTGTAAGTACATGGAAACTCCAATGGAAATATGTTATGTATATATTAGAAAACTTTCAGGTCATCTAAACTAATTTGAGGTTTCTACAGAAGATGAGGCTCAGGGAAGATCTTGCCACTCTCTACAACTCCCTGGCAGGACGTGGTAGCCAGATGAAGGCCAGGCTCTTCTCACAAGTAGCAAGAGAACTGTCTCAAGCTGTGCCAGGGGAGGTTCAGGTTGAACATTAGAAAGAATTTCTTCACTGAAAGGGAGGCCAGGCCTTGGAACACACTGGCCAGGGACTGGTGGAGTCACCTGCTCTGGAGGTGATCAAGAAATGACTAGATGTGGATCTTTATGCTGTTTTATTTGGAATGGAAATGTTTGGTAAAAGGCTGGACTCAATGTCTTGGAGGTCCTTTCCAACCTTAACAATTCTATGATTCTTAAAATCTGCTCTCTTCATAGATACATGAAAGACACCTGATTTCTACCTGTCCACTGCTTTTCTGAATACCTGAGCAGAAAATTATTTTCTTCAGTTGATGACAACAATATGATTAGTCAACAAATATAATTGCATCTTTTGTTAAAAAAATAAATAAATAAAGCCACTAAAATATACCGTTTGGCACAGCTGTATTATTCCTGTAATGAATAATCACTAAAGATATTATTGTGGATGCAGTTACCATGCAGCAATGTGAATAAAATTCTTTAGATGGAAAATTGTACTTCAAGAAAATGTATGCAATAGTACAACTGTATTATTGCCCATTAATATGTATTAGTTCAATGAAAAATGCCTGACTGAGCTGGTTTACATAGATTAGGATGGCAGGCAGTGAAAGGAAGCACTTGGGCTTGGTTAAATGGGCTGTGAAGATAGGAGGAACTCTAATCCAAAGCAGAGAAGCAACCCACCAAGATAGGCTGTCCAGTTCCGTTGGTATGATTTGTTCCCTCTCTCATTCCTATCAGTGTTTTTATTATGACAAATAATCAACATTCTCTGTTCCTGATGCGTTAGCTCTACTCAGTCCTCTTGAATCTGTATTTAAAAGCTTTCTATTTAAAAATAATAAAATAAGATAATTCTTCCCAAGGTGGCTATTTAACAGGAATCATCTCATTTGCTTTACTGTCTCCAGGAGGCAGAATTGGAGCTCCTGACAGGCTTGTCATTGTCAAGACAAGCTTATTTGAGCCTAAAATACTCAAATAATTCACTCCTTACTCTAACTTCTGCACATGACACGCAGGGTTTGTTCCAGCTCCCCAAACTGCACCGAGTGGGGCATTCCCACAGCCCTGGGGGGAGCTTTCACTGAGACACATCCAGTGTTCCGAATTATGCCAAACGCATCCTTCTGTCCAGGCATGCTTAGTTACACATATAAAAACCAACCATTTTGCTTTCCCTTCTGGCTAACAGCCTTGTTATGAGACAAACTATTATGGCAGTCATATGCTCAGCACAAGATGTCGTTTTCCCTGAGTTTATTTAAAAACACTCAGTTCAGTGCCTCTCTCAGCCCCACCCTCTACACAAAGTCCCATTTCTAGTGTGGGGCTGGCTGAAACCTTTCTTTTCCCCTGCCTGTGCAAAAAGGGAGGCAATATTGGTGAGGGTTTAGGTGAGGAAAAGCAGAACATTCACTCCAGAGGTAGCCTTGGTTGTAGGACAAGGTGAACTGGTGCAGATTGAGTCACCGGGGAGGGGGTGTGAGGAAGGAAGAAGAACCAAAAGAACCTAGGGGGCTTTTGGACTTTACTGGAATATCAAGAAACAGACAGTAAGCATAATATGCATGTTTTGTGGAAATAGGCATGTATCCTGTGTGATTTTGACCCTAAGAACTTGTTCATAGCGCTTTCATATCGGGACACCAGGATGTAAACAGGCCTTAAAATTACAAAGATAAAAAAGAGATCCTTATGTTTAGAAAAAGATATTTATATATGACCTGGTAGGTCATAAAGGTTATCCAAATCAGTAAAAAATTATATTATAAATGACTGCAAATGATTTAGTGTCTTCATTCCCCAAAAAGCCCCATAAATTGTATGTCTAATCCTCTGTGTTGACCACAGCCTCATCCAATTTCATCTGCCTTGCATAAAACTTAGTAACCTCTCAACAAACAGCTGACCAACAAGAGTGGGGTTCATGTAGTATGTTAAACCCCTTCTCTCCAATAAAATGTGATGGGATCTTTAATGACCACTCCTCATCTAGGAATGTTTAAAATTATAGGACTGGATTGATTCTTTCCACCACGTTTTTATGCACTTTGTTCCCGTGGCTCTAGTGACATTCTAATAACTGTATTGAATTTTGAGCTATTCAAGGGAATTTGCTATTATTTATGAGAAAGGATTGATTTGTCTCCCATGCGAAAGAATATATGTAAAATTGAGTTTTGTTGTGGTTGTTTCTTTGTTCAATGTCTCTGATATGATCATGGCTTCATAACAACTTCAATATATTATTGCCAGAGGTATCATAAAATAGGGAGACATTATCCTTCATGTCATAATTCTTCCTCTGCTGAATAAACTCAAAAGCTTATTTTTGTTTGTTTGTTTATCGATCCTTACTTTGGAACGCAGTAAATTAATGCTGTTAAACAAGAGGCCAATTTCCCTTGTAGTTTCACCAAAATGGACTTCAATTAGCTATGCTTCTATGGCTGTGTTATGATGCTTTCATAAGTGGGTTATGACATTGACAACAAATCAGTGAAACTTAAGCTCCTGTTATTATCAACTCTGAGGTAAAAATTGTACATGCCTTTATCCCTACATAATGGGAGCTTCAGCCAGTGTGGTCAGAAATAGCATTGACATGAAATACCTGCAAGTTATGTCAGCATTGTAAGACAGACCAGTCACAAAGTAAGTCTGGAAAATGGAGGGGGAAAAAAAAAGATAAAAGCAGAAAATACAGGGTCTTTGAGAGTCCTAATTTCTGCCTTCCCATTGTTCCAGCTGTGCAGCAACAGGATATTTGTGAGCCACAGTCTGACATGTCCTCAAAGCCAGTCTGCCGCGGTCAAAATTAGACACTCATGGACACATGAGGAGATTGTTTCCTTCTGCTATTATTTCACAGTAGAAAATATGAACAGGGAACTATCACGCACTAGCTCTTTCCATAATACAGTGAGGAGTTATGGAATATTTAGTTGATGGCAAGTTCAAAACGTTCATCACGAGATTACTCTGCATTGCCACGAGATGTTGTGGATGCTAATTTTTTATACGGGTTTTAAAAGTGGCTGAACAAATAAAGAGAGAAAATTCTGTAAGGAATTATTAAATATAAGAATAGCAGCTCTGGTTAGGGAAGTCCCTCACCTGTAAGCTGCCTGTCAGAATGAAAGGTGCTCTGACACTGTTCACAGCCAATTTGCTGCTAATGGGCAGGCTTAGAGGGTGCTTGATAGAAATAACATCTCAGCTAATCTTTAAATGACTTCTCACTTCCATAGCAGGGACTGTGGGCAGAGAACGCCTTCCCCGATGAAAGGCTGAAGTTGCTGTAAAGAGCAGCAGCATTATTGCAATGTCTTCCTCTTGGAGATGGCAGGGACAGAGCTCTGCGTGCCGGGGAAGCCCTGTCCCAGTCTCTGCTGTGTTTAAACTCGCAGCAGATCATCCTGATTTAATTTCACTTGGGTTTGCTCTTTTTTTATATTTACACTGCTCACAGTGCATTATCCTCCTGTCTACTAAGTGGATGCCCAGTTCAGGGTGTAAAATTCATATTTTATGGGATAGAATAGAGGATGTATTGTCTGTGTCTTTACAGTCATCTCTATTTACCTCACTGATGCCAATCTCACATCTTGTCCCCTACCACTCAAAAAAAGGCACCCTTTAAAGCTTTTTTTTTACCCTATTTTGAAATATTTTGTTGCTATTCAAAGATTATTCCTTTGTCTTGTCTTATTTATTTTTCCTTCTTTTTTTTCAACTAATGGCTAAACAGCTGCAGCAGCATGCAACTTCGGAGCTCCCTGCTGCTGTTCTCAGAAAAGAAACAATCTGCACTTAAACCAATTTGCTTGTAAATCCCTGCTTCCCTGCTTCCAGCCTGCTAAACTGTTCATGCCCATCATGCCAATCTGTTTTTCCAATGCAGAGATCACTCTATCAGTGCCAGTGAACCCCCTACAAACTAATGCTGCAGGCTATGCCCAGGGAAGGAGAAATGATGTCTCTGAGCTCATCAGCTAACTACATTTTATTGGAGCAACACAATTTAGATTGACCACTGAGGTCTGGATGAAAGGCAAGGTCATTTTAAAGGGGGAATATTACATCCCTGTTGTTGGGGTGCAAGATTTACCTCTGGAGTCCATATTAAAGGGAATGTCATGGCACTAAGGGAGTTGTGAATATTGTATTTTAGTCTGAGAGCAATGTACCTAACTGCAATGCAAAAATATGTGCCAGAAATCAACTTGAACTGGTAAGATATGAGACACTGGGAATGAACATAAATAATTCTAAGCCAAGGCACCAGCAGGGGACTGAAAAAACATATAACCAAGAGACTGGCTGTTTGCTTCCTTTTTCATACTGTTTTATGATTTCATTTCTCTGTGCTGATTAAAAAGGGACTAAAAAACAATGCTGGAGACTGAATATTTTGGGCATGTGCTGTTCCAGTCTCCCCCAAACAGCTCTGCCACAACCAATCCCTTTCCATCTTTAAATTAGCAGGTTTTTAGAATACATTTCCCCTAACTGACATTCAATATTCTGCTGGAATGAGATTGTCCTCTGAAATGTAAGCTGATTATGTTTATGAGTATCTTTTAGCAATAGGTATCTTCTTTAGGTTAAAGTTCCCTTGCCTTTTCCTGGTGTTTATAACACTACATAATTCAATTTCTAGGCTTTGTAAGCCAGGTCTTCCTAATTCTGATAGTAGTAATCTCCATTCTTTTCAGCCACGTTGTCCTGTTCTCCAACTGCTCCATATTAAATCCCCCCTTCCTGATCAGCAGACAACACATCAGGAAATCTGACCTTACTCAGCAGCATCCATACTTTTTCAAGTAGAACCAGCTGCTATACTCAAATCCCACATTGACTTTTTAAGGGTGACACCTTATTGATGGCTCGTCAATTGTTACACCTATGTTTTTCTTCTCACTCATCATTGCCAAGTGATAGATCACAGTAAAGAATATTACTACAATTACCTAAATATATGGCACAGCAGTCTGTACTAGCAGATCCCACCCTGATTCTGTTGTTCCAGCTCTCAAAATCATCTAATTCTTCTTACAATGTTCCAACACTTCTTCCCATTTGTAAAGTTTTCCAGGTTTTAACCCACAGGTACAAATGTTAAATGCACTTTTATATACTGAATATATAACAAAGAGTATTCATGAGAGCTTAAACCAGGTTAGACGTTTGGAAGTCCTTTTAGGACTGACATTCCTATCTTGCTTTCAACCTGATGCTTCTCCCTTTAAACAAACCTATTGTTGCTTCCCCTTCAGCTGTTTCTTTGTTTGCCTTACAGTTCCTGTGCTAAACCCCAGATCTGCCAACAAAACAAATCATTTCTCATGCAGCACCATATCGAATGCTTTACTGAAATCCAGATAGATTAAATCTACTGCTTTTCCTTTGTCTAGAAAATCAATTATCTTATCAAAGAATGATATCGAGTTAGTCTGGCACTCTCTGAGTCTTTGTTAAACCTATCTAACATTTTATCCCATTTTGTGTTTACCTCCGTGTCTCTAATTATTCTCTCCTTAAGAATTTGCTTGAAAGCCTTTGTGTGAGCATCTCTATTTGTGATCCAAGTGGTTTTGACCTTGGTTTGCAGGGACCCTACTCAATGTGGTTCAAATTCAACATGCAGGTGCCTGCACAGTACCAGGATGTGCCCTCAAAAGTATCTGTGCAAGAGTGCAGAAGGAGAAGTAGAGCAATGAAGGGACAAGATCATCAGGAATTCACGAAGACGTAAGGGAAGCCTCATAAATTTTTGCACTGTTCGTATGCTGGTTTTTTTTAGATCACTGCCAAAACAGCTTCCCCTGTGCAGATATTTTAATAGTTTCCTGACAAGGATGTTCTGAGGTTACCCTGCTTCCGCCAAAGTGTACATTGCCCTAACAGAAAAGGGTCTCAGAGGGTGAAGGTTCTGCCACAAATAAGGATCTGCAAATCTACTGAGACTGACTGAATTACGTCCTTTCATCTTTGGTGTCCTATCCAAGTCCCACAGGGAAATTCAGGTGTGACAACAGCATCTTCACACCCTTCAGAAGAACAGGGCCAGTAATTGGTTCTGTTGAGGGAACACCTCAATGAGAAATATTGTTGTTTCTTTACCTCTCTTCTCTTGTCACTCTTCTGTCCCATGAAATATATTATCGTTGTCGTATGGAGGCTGCTATAAATGAAACTCTTTCACTGCTGCCATTATAAGCCCTACTTTTAAACAGTTTATCATTCAAAGGCAAAGATTCATTTTCTCCCCTCACCACAATTGATGCTGGGTGTAAAAGTTCAGGCACAGGCTACTGTCAAAAATAAACTTCTTCTGAATTTTAAACACAGCGATGAGCATTCTTGAGCAGAAATGGGCCAAGAAGGCTCAGGTATAAAGACACACCATAGGTATTTCAGCCTATGAAGTCAGAAGCAGTGCTAGAGTGCAAATTTGAGTAAAAAATACTGAATATTATAATGATCCTTTATCCTGCAAACAGTCTTAGCTGAATTCTCACAGTCAGCCTCCTTCAGAGTTTGGAAGATACATGAACCAGATCTGTTTTTGTAATCTGTGCTCATACAAAAAGAAATTATCTCAGCTCTTCCTAAAGCAGGCAGATATACAAAGATTTCCAGGAACCACAAGGAGACAAAGAGCAGAACACTGTGTCAATAACTCCACATAAATTTAAATCTCTGCACAAGCCTTTGGATTCTATGGGAATGAACAGGGGAGAGAGAGTGATCCAGGAATGAAAGGGAGAAATTTGACCTGCATTGTAAATGGATAATCTGGTAGTCCAAGAGTAAATGTGGGATAGTCCAGCAGAAGTTAACCTCCCTGTGTCTGGATTTCTTATCCCTAAAATGATGGTAATGATACTTGCCTTTGTGAAGTACTTTGAGATCTGTGGTGGAGAAGTGATGTACAAAGACAGGCATTGTTATTTCAAAGGAACATGGAATAGCAGGTGTCACAGATCTGGAATTACATAATAGACAATTATTGGAAGGTGAACAGTGGGAGTCAGCTGTACCCTACAGTTTGTTGCAGCTTAAATAACATTGGTGGCTTTCCTGTCCAAGTGCAGTATTTCAGGTAATTACTCTGTTGCTCACTTATCAGGGAGACGATTAGAAATAATTTATTTTGCTGGAAGGATATAATTAGAGCCAAACAAAATAACCTGGTGTAGAATGATTAGCAAATTCATTTATTGTGTGCAGTATTCCTAGAGAAATTCTCAAACACTTCTGTTCATTTGGAAGATTTACCAAATATTTCAGGCATCAGTGCCTTTCTGTAACACCAACACAAGTCACCCTATGGGGTAAACACTTTTCCTTCCCCCAGATATCTAAGATGCCTCATCATGCTGAGCACACCCATATCTGCCTCTCACACATCACTTCCAGTCTGTCCCAGGAAACTCTCTTGGGGCAGCCTCATCCTTGCTGAACCCCTGCTGCTTCCAGGGATTGTGCTGTCTTTACACCATGCCTCCTTTCACCTTCCCCTGTGCTCCAGACCACTGCTTGCTGATGGAAATCAGAATGAAGTAGAGCTGAGCAGATTTATGTCCCTCATGAAGGAATGTGGGGAATATGCCATCATACAGACTGGATGCTGTGTGACAAGAGAAGAAAATCAAAGTGAAAAGCACTGCATCAGAGGGACAGCAGCCAGGGCCCTTTGGTTACTCTGTACAGAGGATGCCTGGGAAAAATCAGAGGGAATTTTGTCCAAACAGTGGCACTGAGGTCAGGCCACAGCTCACACCAGTAACAAGCCCAAGCAGAGCACATCACAGAGCAAAGCTCATGGAAACAGGCTGATGGCCTGCAGGAGGTGTAGGGCAGGAAAAATCACTGCAAGGCATTCAGTGCTGTGTTGTAAGTCCAGAATAACTTCACCAATGCTAACACATGGTCTTCTTTATATCCCTGACCTCATGGCCATGGCTCAAGAAGTCTTTCAGATGTCTAGACATCTAAAGGTAGGCAAAAAATTTCAACCTTTGGAGATGCTGGGAGCAGCAGTGAGCAGGCAGGGGGGAAGGATGCACATATGCACTGGCTGCCCTGGTGAGCCACCATCCCTGCTGTCCCCTGCTGTCCTGCAGGCTGCAGCACCAAGCTCCAGCTGGCAAATTGCCACCTAACAACTGCACAATCACGGGCATTTCAAGTGGCTTTCAAATCCCTGTCTGGATAATGATGCAGCAGGCACATCAGGCCAGGCCACCCTGCTGAGCTAAGTACAGCTCTGAGGAGCAGTGTGGGGGGAGATGAGGCAGCTGGGAAAAGCCATTCCAGAGGGGCTGATGCAGACCAGGCACTGCCTTCTTCCCTCCATGTGCTCCCAAATCCTGACCCAGGCAAGGCTCCGTGAGGTGTCCATGGTTAGAGGACATGGAGAGATTGGTTTCTTCATCTCCAGGCTTTTCTCATCCATACCCGCCCAGGAAAGGGATTGCTCCTGACTGATGGCCAGTGGTGCTCCCTCCACCCTGCAGACTGGGAAATCAGCATCTGCCCTGCCTTTCTTACTCATCCCAATCCTCCTCTGAAAAACCTATGTGGCTCCTCCATCTGCACAATTGTGTTACTCTGGGAAACCACTTTCCCCCCACCCATCCGCTTCTTTCACTTATATTTCACATAAGGAAGTAAGAAACACTTGGGATAAAGTACAAAACATTCTCATAAAATTTGTAGTACTCCCTTCAGCCCTTCTCCCCAGACTGAAACTAAATATAGCAAAGCCAGTCTGCTGGTTGGAACAAACACAAATAGCTGAAATAAAGGTATGACAAATCAAGGCCAGGTTGCTCTCATGCTGCCTTCTGGATGAGGTGACTGTTGTCTGTCTGTGATGACACTAGCAGGATTTTTATGTTCTAAATTGCAAGGGATTCATGATCACTGAACAGAGACATTACTGCAAAGCCTAGGGGTGGTTTGCTGAAACTTTAGCTAAAACAGCTCTGCACTGTGTCCAAGAAACAGCTGCCTGATCTCTTGCATTTGTAGAATCATTTTTAGATCAGAAAGACATTTTGGGATTATTTTCTTTCAGTGGGCAAGGCAGATTTAGTAACAGCAACTTTTTTTTTCAAATTTATATTTGCTTCAGTGAATCCTTCTCAGAGGCTAAAAGGGGAATTTTGAAACTTCATTTTGACATTGAATATGTTACTCAGATCCAAATGTTTCATTTTTCCACTTTCAAAGAAAATGTTTTGATCTTCCCTTTGCAAATTTAGTTTGGTTAGAATTTCCCTTACATTTTGTTTTGAAAAGTGTGCTCATAATCCAGCTGTTACTTCTGTTAAAGAGACAAAAGAAATGTTTTGCCCAAACCAAGATGTTGCTATCTTTGCTTTACTTTTGGCAGGAAAAAAAAACCCAGTCAGAAACAATACAGAAAAGAAGCGTTCTTTCTAGTGAACCAAAAATTCAATTATTCTCATTTCAGTAAAGGTCTTGTCTGCAGAGAGAGATGAGTGTTCAGCACACATTTACAACCCAACCTGTTGCATAATACTTCCCCCCAGATGGATCCCCTCCCCTGAGGACAACATTGAAACATTACAAGTTGAGTTTTCCCAATCAAAGGCAGATTGAGGCTTGGATTCAGTTCACTTCCCTTGCCTCACCCAAGATCTCAGTTGCCATCTGCACATGTCTGTTTGTCTTCACTGGGTACCCAGGAATTCTGGGCCAACCTTACATCAATCAGGTGCTTTGGTGAGGACCCAGAAAAAAAGGAATCCCTGCCTTTGGTGCCCATAAAGAAAGTCCTCCAGAACTGGGTGACTACATGACTGCATTTTGGACCAATTGTTAAAGCTTCAGTGATACTACAAAACAAAACCAAAATACAATCTGCAGATTTTGGCAGAACACTCTTCCTATGAGGTTAGACTGCCTCAGGAAGGTTATGGAATAGCTTCTCATGAGCTCCTCCTTCAACACTTGAACCAAACCAGGGGGGGATAGAGAATATGGAGAAGGTTCAAACAAATTTCGACACATCAAGGCCTTTATCTGAGTTGGACTTGCTGCTTTACAGCAGACTGAGAAAAGTCACTTGAGAAGAAGCTCCTGACTGAAAGGCTACTATCATGATCAGGGTAATTCTGTGAGCCAAATTAATGATCCTAGACTTGCCATTGGGGTGTGAGTAACATCTTCTGCAGTAGGAAAAATGTAAAATTGAACTGCAGAATTGAAGAATCCCAGAAACGAGGGATTTAAAAAAAAATTACTAATCTATTTCCCAGTCTAAACCACTCTTGTTTATGCCTGAAACCTTCCTGCTTCTGACTCATCTCCTTGCATGCTCCACCTTGTGCCTGGGATGAAACCTTAGCCCCATCATGTCCTGTCATCCAGAATGTAGTCTGACAATGACTGCCAAACCTCCCAGGGAGGCTCTGAGTGCAAGCAGCTGCTAATGCTGCACCAAGGGGACTGCATGGAAATCCATACTCTGACCTGCACACTGTCAACACATCACCTTTTCCAACACACAAGAGATGCTCTTTTGTTGGTCTGGCTGAGGCAACACCAGTGCCCCTCCCTGGCAGAGCTGAGAGTGCAGGGAGGCAAATGCAGAGCTGCTTTCCTCCTGGTCATGGCCCCATCCACGTGCTGTTCTCCCATCCACAGCAGAGTCTGCAGGAGGCAAGGGTGGAGGCTCTCTGCATCATCCCCATCAGGCTCAGATGTCAGCAAGTCACAAGAGACTGGCAATTCTCATCGTGATTTTTTCCAGTAGCTCACTCTGCTTTATCCATGGAAATCACAGCAAGCGCCCTGTGCCAAGTCCTGATCCCACTGAAGTCAGTGGTGGAGCTCCAGTTGACCCCAGTGGGGCTGGGGTTTAAGTAGCACCATGTAATCTTGTGCAGTTTGTGAAGCATGTGTGCACTCTCTCCCTGCACGGTTATTTGACTTTCACACTCTTGATGGAAATGTGTCTTTATAAATTTACAAATAGCACAGCAGCTGTGTGTTTATGTAACCTCATGTGAGGGCCACATGTATTCTCACCCTTGTGCTATTAATATTTATACTGCCACAACCACATACACACAAATACCTCACATAAATACACGTGCATGCAGTGGAACAATAAGGAAAATAGATTAAAACCCCTTCTGAGTCACCCACGCCTTTGCAAAATTCCATGGGAAGGCAGATCTATGTTCTTGAAAGAGATTATGAGGAAAGTTTTTGCTAGATCCTGGTGACTCTGTGCAAACTTCTGTCCTTTTGCACCATTAGTTTCTGCACAGCAACACCTCCCCCTGATTTCAAGTGACCTGAGTCCAGAACATTTTGTGGAGCAAAGTCAGATATTTCAGCCAGTTGGGAGACAATTTATAGGGCAGCCAGGACTCCAAGAGCTGCAAGCTATTGATGGCAGGGCAAGGGACTCCAGCTGCTGCTGCTGCTGCTTCCCAGCCAGGGTAATAACATTGTTCAGAAGGCCACAATGGAGCTGGAGAACAGCTTTTCATGAAAATTACTTTTTTTTTTTTTAGGCAAAAAATGCTGCTTTAGTCAAACTGAAAATTACCCAACTTGCTTCAAATGCAAACACAGAAAAAACCCGCAAAACATACAGCCTAGACATTTTATTTTGACAACTCAGATGAAACATTTTGATTTCCTCATACTGAGAAGCTTAGCATTCTTGAATTTACCTCCACTTAATCTTGTCTGTTCCAGAAGATAAAACCTAGTTGTCCTATCCTAAATATTATTCTTTTAAGTTTTTGCTATGCTGGAGAAATTGGTATAAATTATGGTTTAAGGTTGTCCAAGTGCAATTTCTTTTCCCTCTTCCACATTGATTTCCCAGCTCAGTTAAGGGACCAGCTCCCTTTAAGGAGCCCAGTCCATGCCAGATTTTGAGACCAAAAGACAAATGTGAAGGTGTGATGGGACAGGCTTTGTGCACCATTTGCCCAGCATGCAGAAGGCAGAGAGCAAGCAGCCTTGCTAAGTCTTCTCCTTCCGTCTTGCAAGGAAACTTCGCTGTGAGCCCACATGGCTGTTCTGATGCCAGCAAGTTCCCTGCAGATGGAGAGAGCAAATAAAAATGTGCATATTTACATTATACATGCAGATTAGATAGTGTGCATTCCTCACAGCCTGTCCCTGAAACACCCTCCAAAAGGAGTGTGGGGGAGAATGCAAAGAAGTTGAGTCCAACTCTGGTCTCCTATTGTCTCACTCCCACACCACGGGAATTAGACAACATGTACCCCCAGCTGATTAACCCTTTCTGATGACTTGCAGCACAGACAAAGCTCTCAGTCTCTGGCAATGTCTACCTTAGTGCAAAAAGAGGAAATATTTGCTTGCAGAATAGTGCTAAATTAAAAACTCAGCAGAAATATCTGCAGGGCAGCAGTGGTAATGATGGGGAAATTAATTACTGAGCCTTTACGTGGTCTGGTGGAAGAAGAGAGTGGGAGTGTGGGTACCTTTGTGTGCACACAAGGAGTTACCCTGACACAGAGAAAAATAATTTAAATATTGGACTGAAGTCCTGTTGTATTTACAAAGAACTTTTGCAGTCAGGCTGACTTTTTTAGACCACTTCACTCCTCTCTGAACACCCTCCTCACACGTAAGCCTGCTCCCTCTCAAGGCTGGTTTCAGGCTCTGTGTGTTTGCCTCCCTCCAGCCTCACACTTTTACCAGACTCACCTTCCTACTGTGAGGTCAGTTTGGGGAGAAGAGGGAATGAGATGCCAGTGATGGGATGCCCAAATTCCGTTCCTGAGGAAGGTCAAATAAAGTAGTAGGAGGACAAACGGGAGAGCAGTGTCAGACCCATCTCTCCCCAGATGAGGATGGAAGATTTTTGGACCCAAATCTGTTTCCTTCTGCTGAGCTAAGTCTTGGATACCTGCCTAGGACTGAGCTGTTCAATGCCATCTGCACTGAGAGCACCAAGACCAGGGCTTGGGCCCATGGTAAAACACTCACCTTGCTGCAGGTGTCCCCTTCTGAAAGGCCTTGAGTTAAACACTTACACGTGCAAAAAACATTCTGCATGGAAAGAAGCCTGGGATCGTGGCTTGCTGACAGACCCAGGATGGGAGAAGCCTGCAGCAATCAGAGGCCATTTCCTGGGCCACAAGGAGCCACTTCATGAGCCCAGTGCTCCCCATCTCCTCTCCCATGCTGCAGCACTCGTGTCTGCCCTCTCATACGTGCTTCCTCGGGGCACTTGTTCTTCTGTCTCTTCATCCAGCGAGCAACACTCTCACTCACACCTGCTGCCCTCACCCTCCCACGCAGCTCAGCATTGCAACAAAATTAGGAAACTATGCCCATTTCTCCCCAGAAAATCCTCTGCCTGGCTCTGCCAGCTGCCACCCCGCTGACAGATGTTCTGCTCAAGCACTCACTATCGCTCTTACATAGTGGCAGCCTGGGTAAATATTTCACGCCTCATGCCAAACTTTTAGTGCTCCCAGTTGGAGGGAATGGCATCACCAAATTCAGCCTGGGCCATCCACAATTTTGGGGTGCTGATTCCTGAACTCTCCATGGTCTTCCTTGCAGGTGGGTGACAGGTTTTTTTGTGTGGGAAGCTGTTTCCCTTGGAGCCAGGTTAATTCCAGCCTTTTGAGCTGCAAGGAGAGGAGCCTGCACAGTGCCAGCTGCAGGAAAGGGCTTGGCTGAATACAAGATATGGAGGAATGAGAGATTCATGGCATTTTCCAGGCAGATGAATACATTATACTTTTTGATATCTTTTTAAAAGTGCACTTCTCCAATTTATATCCATGAGTTATAAATTGCCTTTGACTTTTTCCATATAGAGTTTGTTTCTGACACTGATAAGCTCATGTGGCTGTATAAGATCAAAGCTGTAGATTAAAAAAAAAAAAAAAAAAGCACCTGGTTTAGGTCCCAAATCAAGCCCCAAATATATGTGAGGACTTAGAATTAGGAAATTGCTCTTGAATTTTTAAAGAAGCTGTTTGAACATTCAGCCCTCATTCACTTAGCATATACAATATTGCCCATTCAGAGCCTTGGAGCCCAGTTTATTTTAGTGTTATATCAATTTGATGTTCCAGCACTGTAATTTTCTGCTAGGTCAATGCCAATCCTGTTGAGTTCTTTCGAGGTGCAGGGTCTCAGTTCACAGAAGGGCAGGTGCAGAGTTAAGCAATTAGCCCATTGCCATCCTAGAGCATAGGAAAATGTAATGATGACCCAAGATTTTACTGCGGAAAGGGAGCCCCAGATACAGTGTGTGATTGAAGCTGACAGATCACCGCATTTACAGCAACTTAAATGCAGGTCTGGAGCAATTTTGTGTAAAATTGAAGGAAAATAGTAAAGTCAATGTGTCACAAAGTACCATGCAAATGTTGTGAATAAAAGCTTCAAAGGGTACTAAAGTGCCATTGATTACCTCTGAGAGGTTCTTTAAGATCTCAAGCCCAAGAAAAAGAAGTTCCATATACACTGTAATGTTAAACCATCATCTCCACATTTCTAGTAATCACCTCTTCTCCAGATGAATCCAGCCATTAGCACCCTGTCAGGGGTTCTCACTAAAGATACACAAGGAAATGCTGCATCCCTGCTAGGATCACAGCATTATGCCCTTCAAAAGCCACCTCTGCTTTGGCAGATTTAAGATTTAAAGAGGGATTAACATGTTTATTCTGAATGATGGCTTAATGTCTTCTGTATCCTGAAAGGCAGTCAGAATTCAGAGGTGGTAGCAAAATGCCTCATCACCTTTCTTTTTATATTTTCATTGTGCCTCCTACCATGGCTTGTTTTATAGATATAGATTCTAATAAACTAAGATCATATACTTTTGGGGAGCGCGGAAGAGGAGAAAATTACATGCTTGGTTGGTAATGATAACAAGATTGCCATAGGAAGCGTGTCATTTTGAGGAGGAATTTAAAACAATGCAGTGCTCACATGGCATGGGTAAAGCATGTTTAAACCTGACTGCAAAATGGAGATGGGGAATCAAAAGGGAAATCACTGAGTGTTTCCATGTGTAGCCTCCAAGGACTGGTAACTCCAGCTCTCAGAAACACGAGTCCATGAGCAATGTCAGGCTGGCACATGTTCTTTAGCCCTTTTCAGCCCTCTTCTGAGGCAACAGGCTGAAGACAGAAGAAGAACAGTAGGAGGAATGAGCTGATATTAACCACAATCAGGTATCCACACTAGAAAGCTGTGCCATGTCCTGGTTTTTACAGTTCAAGAAAAAAGTTGGCAAATGAAAAGTGCTTTGGGGGAAAAAAACAAAAAGGCAAGCAAATTAATAGCTTTAACAATTGTTTCAAAGACAAGAGATGTCACCTTAGACTCAAATCTCCATCCAGGTTCCTTACCAGGGTCCAGCTGATTGGCTGACTTGGAAACAATTTGGAAATTCTTGCATGAGAAGCATTGTGGCAATAAACTCCTGCTGGAAGACAGAAACAGCCTGATAGTGTATTTTAGTGCATTTAGCATAAAACATCCTTCCATCAAAACTGCTTGTCTCATCCTTCTTCACTAGCACCTTTGTTGCTGTTTCAACCCTGAGTGGTTTCTTTCATTTGTTTTTGACACTTTGGGCTTGTCCTAAGCCTGCTGAGTGATGACATTCCCTGAGCTGCTTTACTGGGAGGTGGAGTGAGAGGGAATGACAGCAGGGCATGTTCTGGGAGCACCACGCTCTGCTTGCCAGTCTCCCATGAACATTTTTAGGGTCAGGCTACCTTGTGAGGAAGGAAGGGAGCACCAGAGCCCCGCTCTCTCTCTGCCTGTGTGTGGCCAGGAGCTCTGTGCTGTTAAGACATGGGCTGCATGCACTGGGACAGGGAGCAGCCTGTGTTTGCAGGGACCTCCGAGGAGAACAGCCTGGAAATGTCAGAACTCCTTTCCTTTGCAGGCCCACTCTTGGGAAGTGCAGGGAGAAGCTCAGTCCAGCCACAGACTGCAGGAAGGAGGGTGCTGTCATGCAGAAAATCTTGGCAGAAGCCTTTGAGTGCTGAGCCCTCTCCCAGCACCACAAACCAACCCAGCCAAGCGAGCGACAGCTACTAACAGGCCATCTCCAGCCTGGCCCAGATCCGAGTGTCTGTCTGAGCCAATGCTCACTAGCACTGTGCTTTACCTAGACAGAGTCAGCCAGGTGGCATTGGCAAAGAACCAAGACAAGCAGCTCATTCCTGGGGAGTAGTCTTCCATCGAGATGGCACGTGATAGGAGATGTGGTGCCTACTGGCAGCGAGATCAGATGTGCCTTATAACAGTTTCTGAAGCTCTGGAACTAGTTCAGCCTTGAAATTTAGAGAAATTTGGTTAACTTGTTCTGTTTTGTCTGAATAGCACTTCTCTTTTTGTGTGTGTGTGGGATCTGGCTTCAGCTCCTGTTGGGAGTGCTGAAATTCCATCACAAAAGCTGCCTCATCACTTAGCTTTTTATTATAGTCTTTCAGCACCACATGACCGTTAGTGAATCTCCAGCCATGCTGGAAATGGGGAAAAAAACAACAAATAGCTTTTTAGATAGTGCAAAAAGACCATGTGTTTCTGCCAACAGCCACCCCCATTTACATTTCCCCTCTCCCCCAACTACCACAAGATGGGATTAACTGGAGGTCCCCATTACCTTCAGGATGATTATTTGCAGTGGGAGGTATTTTTCAGAGTGACAGCACAGTGGTGGGAGGAAGAGAGATCCCTTGAGGGGTCTCTAATACCCCTCTTTGCATTTTCCATTCCTTAGTAATCACTCCTCTGCAGGCCTGTCCTACAGGGCTGGCCTGCCTAGCCAGTAATTGCCGAAGAAATCAAAATACAAAGTATGGCAGCTGCAGGCATCCAGTGGAAAAACATCCCTGCATGTACATGCACAAGACTAAGGGAGAGAGAGAGACAAGAGAAAGCACATTAAAGGAAAGGCAACACTTTTAGCAGGCTGGAGTGTCCTTGACCAAAGGAGACATCACAGACAGCTCCAATGATTTACTCTTTGACAGGCTGACATCTCTGTGATTCACAGAGCTAATCAATTAGGTGATACATTCCCCCTCCTTGTCACCCCTTTATTTTTAACAGCTTCTTTCCAAGAGTGGAAATGCTCCAGAACTGAATGGATGGCCACATCCGGACCACACTGCAGGACCTGACAAATATCATCCCAGTGGATCTTCAAGGGAGTCAGAGCTCTACTAAAGGGGATTTGCCACTGGGCAAGGCACTCCATCAACAGTGCATGAAACATATTCCTGGGTCACACAAGGCAGTCAGTGTTGCAAAGTTGCCCAACCCCTCTATTTAACTGGATTTAGGTCTATCCCTACCTCACCCCTTCTGTGCCCATGCAGGCTTTACAAGACATCCAGCACTTCAGACCTCCAGGCCTGTGTAAGCAAAGTGGCCTTAAGAAGCTCCCTTCCCTCTGAACATACATATCTACATATCTGAACATACATATCTACATATCTGAACATACATATCCACACCTGGAGGCAGCTATAGCGACCCTTTCTTAAACCCAAAGGGACTCTCCATCATTCCTCCCCTCCTTTTTGGGTGCACACACAGAACTAACACAACAAGTTAGAGGCACTTCAGGGGCACCCCGAATCACACAGGTAGGTCCCACAATCATTTCCATATTTATGATCTGTCACCTGAATCACAGGCCAAGAACTTACTTATGCAAGCACTGACCCTGAGTTCACACAGGCTGTGCCATGTGTGCACCATCCCCAATGCATGCACCAACTTTCAGCCAGTGGCTGCTCTGATGACTGCTAATGGGGGAGAAATTAGTAAAAAAAGCATCATTCTCCTTGTCTGCTTCCTCCAGTTCATTACAGGTGGGATGTAGGGAAGCAGAGCATGGCTTACATCTCAAACCAACAGCATCTGCAATAACAAAACCCTTTAGTGTTCTGCGTTGAATCCTTGACATCTAATGATCAAAAATAAAACACAGCAATCCTGCATTTTCCAAGCAGTGTATCAAGGGACAGCACTCTCCTCTTCGTATAAAAACATCATCTTGGCAGTCCTATTGTGAAATGAGAGCCACTGTCACAGCAGAGCAATTCCTAGTCCTGGGAGGCACAGAGGCTGGGGAATACATCACTACAGGCTTCTGGGACTGAGAGATGCAGAAAGAACCCTACATTTAATGTTTGTGCTTCCTCTCTCCTAATTAGAAGCTACAGAAATCTGGTCATGGTTTAGTACAGTCAGGGAGAGAAGAGTTTCAGAGTTTGGGAATAAACCTCTTCACACATGGGATTTTTCTGAAGATCATGGTCGTCCCAGGACAGAAATGTTCTCAGGGATACACATAGGGACTAAACCATTTGGAGGCATAGCCAGAGGCTGAATGAGTTAGTCAGAACTTGGGTGCTGAGCCAGCCATATCAGTATTTGCAGTGTTTAAAATTTCATTGAAGATAATATCAGAAATCTCTGGTCTTTGTGGCTGCAAAACATCTTTTGAGCATGGCCAATGTAATGGTCCCCATATGAATATACTTATGCACAGCTCAAATAAACAGTCACAAATTGATGAAAATGCCCCAGAAAAAAGCCACAGTAACACTTGAAAAGTTACTCCTGAATGGAAGATTTCTCCCTACTTGTCTCAAAACCCAAGACCTGACAGGAATTATCTCAGGGTAATTCTTGGTGAATGTTTACTACTCATTTTTTCAGGAGAAACATGATGCTAACAAAGAGAAGAGGACAGTGTTGGGCACTGGCAGAACACCAGCAGACAGAGGTCTGTTTAGAAGGTGGAAGCTCACACAGGTTTTATCCCTGCTTCTTAGCCTCATGAGACACTACATAATGGCATGGTGAAGAAATCCTCCCCTCTGGGTTCAGACTGGAGATCTCTCACTCTGACTCATTGTGTTCAGAGAATGTAGGGAAAAAGCTGACAGTATTACCCCATTCACTTCCCTGCACAGCACAGACTGCCCTGGGCATCCTGGGGTGCACCCAGCTGAGCCCCAGCTCACTCTTGCTGCTTGCAGGTCTCCTATGAAAACAGAGACATTGTTGAGTATTCTTTGATTTGATCTAGATGAAACCTCTCATCAGGTCCTGCTGCTCTTCACGGCAAAATACCCACAGGCAACAGAGTCCAATTTTTACCCGTTCAGCTTCAGGCATAAATTTGCTGTTTTCAAAGTGGAGACAGCATCAGATGGCAGAGTGAAGGGGGAAAAAAGTCCTTCACCAGCTGTGAAAACTGCCCTTTTAATTTTCATGAGAAGATATGAGACAAGAACAAAAGAAATGTTCTGCTGGCTGTTTCATTCCTTACTGGTGTTGTCGACAGTGAGCATTTCCTTTCACCATTCAACTCTTAGAAGTCATTAGCTGCTGGATTTCTTTTTAGCTTCACTCCTTTCTCCTTGGTGAATTACATCCTTCTAGATATCACCTCCTGAATTCATATTTGATTTGTATGGGGCAAGTTTTATCTGTTCTGCCTGTGACATGAAATTGTTGTTTCCTCTTCTCCCACCCAGGATTCTCTGTTGAGGTAAATCCTTTACCTATTTCTGTTACTGCACTTTGAGGTCTGACTTCACATATAAGACTTTCTGGTTTACATCTACACTGGATCTCATTAAAACTGTGCATCAGTCCAGATTTCTCCTCATTATAACAGTCAGAGCTTATGGGAGCACAGTTATAATGAGGCCAAAGAGTATGGCTCAAAAACAATTTCTAATAGCTCATTAGCAGGAGAAGATAAGTCAGATACCTCTGTTGTTCCCTTTAAAGATGAGAGCCATCCCCTTCCCAGCCCATGGAGCTTAGCAACATTTAGTCTTCAAAATCAAGGCAAAGCTGTCTTCTTCACTGAGGTCTGTCTGACTGCCTTAGAAGTGTCCCGGACTCCTGTGTGCTGTGATAATATCTGCAGATGTTCAGGAATCACTTAATGAGCTCAAGGCTCATTTCTACTTTCTCAGTGTTCCCACTATACCTGGAAAAGCAGCTGTACACACTGGCAACTCAACTGCTAATTCTCTTTCCTCCTCTGCTTCAAGGTGGATCCACTCCTGCCTGATTCTGTGCCTGTGGTGTTCTGCTTCCTCTCCTTCAGAGTTGCTGAAGTTTGTACTGACAAACTCGACAATCAACTTGACACATATTTATTCCAAATATTCACCAGAATTTTGGTGGTGGGAACCTGGTCTGAGCTGGTGATGCATTGCACACATGGAGGATTTCAGAATCTCCCTTTTTTACACGAGTAGACAAAACCAGAGAGAAGTGTTCAAGCTTGCAAACAAGCTTTAAAAGAGCTTACCTTGTCTTTTTCTTCTTCCCCTTCTGGGTAACATCCTACAGGAGCTACTATTGACTTGGAAGTGTTATCAAGACCTACCAAGACTTCAGCTGCAGAGGAGCTGACCAAAAGCCACTGTCTAGGCTTTACCCTGCCTTTACCCAGGCAAGGTGGCTAAACACTGTAGAAAATCTGTGAAAACCACCAAGCAAGGACCTCAGAATTTATGAACTCACATTATTGCATTGCTAGGACATTTCCCAGGATGAATCTATTCACATTGTAAAATATCAGTGCACTAAAAAGCTCAGGAGGAGCCTCATTGCATTGACAGTGTGGCTCATATGTTCTTATCAGCTACTCACAGTACCTATCAGAGGAAAAGTCTATCATCAGTGGTGTTTAATGCTGAACTTTTGGCTCGATTCTGGTTCATGATGTTATATTTTGACAGTCTCACAAGATGCTGTGTGTCCTTCCAGAGCTGACACGATGGGCGCCTCTTTGGAATGGGCGATGTCTGCCCGTGGAAGGACTGCAGAGTGATGATGCCACAATTATGGAGTGCTCTTTCCTCAGGAACAGCTTGGCTGCCATCATCCATCAGGCTCAAACTCCTGTGCTGCAGCTGCAGGGCAGTGTGGGGGCTGCTTGCTTTGGGTCTCTGTGTGTGGCTGACAGAGCTGCCCAGCTGAGCTGGGAAGGTGTCATCTCCCCTGGAGGAATATGCTCCTCAGTCAGAAGCAAGAACACAACTATATTTGAAAGCATTTTATTTTTAGCTTATCATTCATAATTCCGCTTGTGCACGTCACAGTGACTCATGCTTTGTTCCTTCTTCCTCGAGCTGGTGGTTGCAGAAACACAATTCTTTGTTTACCGCATGGTCTCTCTGTTTGAGGGCTTGTTGTTGCAGTGAGGTTTCTAGCAAGGGCTTCTTCTCAACCAAATACTATTTTGCCATTAGAGGTTGGATAAATATCTTCTTTTTCCTCTAAGAAATGTGGTTTTGGTAAAATGCAGATGCAGTCAATGCAGATGCAGTGGTCACAGCTGTCTGAAATAGAAAAGGCCTCCAAATAAAAAGGGAGCTATTAACACAATGGAGAGCAGCATCAAATCCTGTTCCTCACACCACTGCCAAGCCCTCAGCAGATGTTCAGTCCAGATGATTCCCCAGAACATCTGTGCCATATCCTCTACCTGCTGCAAGCCACAAAATGTCACCCAGCAAGACCTCACAATAAACTTAGACCTCGTGTAGAAAAGACAAAACCTCCCAAACTGCAGAGTATTACAGGGAAAAATGAGAGACCAAAGAGAAAGAAAGGAGCAAATAGCTCCTAATAGTTACCCCACATGTTCTACATGCTCTGATACTGACTTTTCCTAATGTAAAGCCATGGCACTGTGCTAACAACTAGCAGTTTTTGTACCCTGAAGCTCATGGCTCACCTAAGCTTTCTCTGATCCCTCCAGTGAGCCATTAGTGCACCAACTGTTGTGAGGTTGTTTTAGCAACAGTTTGAAAAGTGATTTTTATGAGCTGTTTATTACCTTCTCAGATTTATTGTGTTCCATTCAGACTGATTATGTAGGGGGAAAAAAAATCTCTAAAAAACATGAACTAAACCAAACCAATCCAAAAAGTCTATATTCTTTTCTTCCTTTATTTTTCTCTTTCCCCTACACATTTGGAATAAGTGTCAGAATTAATTTAAGTCAACATTGTGAAATCGGTCTTGAATATTTCAAAGTTTGAGTATTTAAATTAAGGTTCTTGTGAGTGAATTTAGGAGGTGATTTGTGGATTGATTCCCAGTGATTACAAAATTATTACCTGCTCCTTCCTGTCTCAGGAATCTGTGTCTGGGGCTTGACATGTAAAGGTGGATATACCTTTCATTTTCAGAGCTTGATGATGCTGATGAGAACATCTCCACAGCCCAGACCTGAAAGGCTTCCAGGTGTTGCAGCAAGCAGATGTTGTGGGAAGAATTTCTTCTCCAAGGATGTGGGACTATAAAAAATAACATCAAACTGCTCAGAAGCATCTCAGCTAGATGGCAAAGAAGAGTTCTTCTGCCATAGAACCAGTGTCCATGGTTGAGCTTTGGACAACAGCTAGTTTGTTGACAAATTAAGGGTCTTTTCTCTCCATTTATTCTGTATGTTCATATGATGGCTCCAGGCAAGAATTTCAGCAAATTTCCAATGTTTGCTGTGCTTAGGAAGTGATTGTCAAAGCAAGTACATGTGCAAAATATGTACCTGGCTGCCAGTCCCTCAACACAGCTCCAACAAGCCCAGCACTCATTTATCCCAGCTTCAGTGGCAAGGGATTTATCCCACTCCACATGATGCCTGTGGGAGCCAGTCTACTGATTGCAAAAAAAGCTCTGGGAATTGCAAGACGAAGTCCTGGGAAATCCAGTGAGACTGAAAGTTGGACACACAGCTGAATGTTTTCCCTTTCCCCTGGCAGTTAATGAGAGGAAAGCCCAGGAGGATTCTTTGCCAGTTGTGGAGTAGGATGGGAATGTGGTTCCTGTGCAGTGCTGAACAGAGCACATGGGAGCAGCCTCCTGCAAGGAGGAGGCAGCCAGACTTCATGGGATTAAACAGATCCCTGGCTGTGTGAGGCACCACTCTGATTCTGACTCATCTTGTGGATTTTTCCTTTTTTTTTTTTTTCTTTTTCTGGTCTGTACATTGACTGAAGAGGCCACAGACAATGAACTCTCCATCAGCCCTAAAAAAGGGGTTTTCTTAGTTGTAGCTGTTGTATCAAGACAGAAATTAAAATCTTCAGTCTTCACAGTAATTAATATCCGTCCATCAGCTTTAATATCAGCTGTGTATAATAAATGCAAGAAGCTAAACATCTTGCTGCTGAGCTAGTTTTCATCCAGGCACAACAAGCCTCCTGTTGAGGGCTCACTCATGTAATTCCTCTAAAGGCCAGAGGCAGCCTTAAAAATCTGAGAATTCAGAAATTTGCCCTGCTGCCTTGTTACCCTGCATGATCATTTCTGATAAGTGTTCTTGTTTAATCATTTCCCTGCATAAAGCCCAGGGTTCTCTTATGTTTGCCTGTGTCATGTTAATAAAAGTCCATTTGGGAGGATGCTGGGGGTGGAAATTATTTGACCGAGGTTAAGTAACAATTGTACAAAATTGTTTTGACATTATGTTAATATCTGCTCGTGTATTATCCTCAATTTAAAGTTAATCACCAAAATTACCATTGTAGTTCCAAAAATCTAATGAAATAAGATTTGTTGAGGTGTGAATAATGCAGAAATTGAGAAGTATGCAGTCACTATTAAAAAAATATAAGTGAAATAAACTGCTGGCTTTAACTCTCTGAATGCTCATATAAACTGAGGCGAGTTCACAAATTACAACAGGCCTTTAACACTTTGAAATTGTGGCAGGGACTCAGCAGGGTCTGGAGCAGTGTGTCCTGCTCGTGGGCTTGTGTTAGCACACAGGGCTCAGCACAGCAGGGTCCCACTCCTGTCCCAGTTCCTGGGGCATGGCTGGACATTTCAAGCTCATAAATAGGAATTGGTGCTTTAACAGCCAGTGGGCTTCACCACAACTTGGCTGTGCTAGGATGAGCATATCTGACCTGGGAAGATGAAGACAGACCACTGCTATCATGAAAAAGCTTAAAAAAAAACCAAAAACCATAAATTCTAATAAAAAAGCAGTGAAGAAATATTAGCACAAGGAACGAAAAGTGATGGAGAAATCTGTTTGCCTCTTGTGTTGCACCTGAATGAATATGGAGAAAATTAAGGAAGAAACATCACTGCTGTATATGACTGCTCACTGGTCCACAGCTCACTGTTAGCTGATTTAGATAGAACAAATACAAAAATACTGTTTAAAATAAGTTAAATCCATTCTCACAAAGAAGCTTGGTGCAGAAAGAATTCAAAGATAAATTCCGTGCTACTGGGAGAAAGTAATAACAGCTATTTTTGTAAAATTGGAAATTGTGGTGGATTTGAACCAGGGTTTCAACCACAGCAAGAAAATAGATAATAGTTCTGAGAAAGGGCATCCCAACAGCACACCTAGAGGCTTGCTGCCTCGGATGTGTGAGTGGGTTACAAGGGAAGGGTGGGACAGCTGCTGCAGGGAGGCAGAGGCAGACTGTGAGCATGGCTGGGTGGCTCAGGGTGTGCTTGCAGGGACAGTGATGATCTCTGCTTCACCTCTGCCCTTTGCACTCCAGGGAACAGGCACAGAAAGGAGGAAACGGGTGATATCTGGGGGGAAAAAAAAAAAAAAAAGAGAAGATAAAGACAAAATAAAAGGACCAAAGAAAGGAATGGAGGAGAAATCAAACCCAGACAATTGCAGCATCTTTCTGAAGACTTGCCACAGACATAATTAAAGCTGTCACAAATTACAGAGCAGTGACATTTTCTTATGTCCAGATTGAAGTACAAGAAAGACAATAAAGAAGAAAGAAGAAGCAGCCATAGATGATCCATTTTTTGATCCTCACTTCACACTCCAAACTGGCTAACTTATTGGGAGAGGCAGTAAGAATCACAATTTTTGACGGAAAACTCCAATTTTCATGTGCAAAATGAATCAGCCTGCATTTACATCTAGTATTCCTAAGGCTGAGTGTACAGAGATCTAGTCAGTCATGGCCCAACCTGTTCTGGCACAGTAATTGCAGCCAGTTTTGTGGATAACAAGTACAATTTCAAGTGAGGAAACAAGCTTGAAGGAGACTGAAGACCTGATCCTCTGTTTGCCTCAAAAAGCTACAGAATAGCTGCATTGTTGGCTTTAATAAATTCCCCATGGAGATTTCATATCCTCTCTAAAGTGGTTCCACAAAATCCTGTTTTCAGCTTCTTCACCTACCATTATCTGTAAAATGATCCTTGTTCTTCTGGTTTTGGGGCTTTTGCTGTGACATTTGAATGAGAATGTTTTGATTCATAGAGGTGAAGAATTAAAGATGCTTTTCTCTTTTTTTATTTTTTTCTGTTGTTGTACAATGGAGCCAAAAATCTACCAGGACAAAATTGATAGCTGCTGCCAGAAATAAGAGTAAAGTGCCCGGGCATAACATATTTAGTTTGTGGATGTAGCTGTATTTCAAAAGGAAAACTAACAGATTGAATTGTCCCACAAATTACTGGAATTTGAAATAAAACCATTGCCACAATGGTTAAAAAGAACATCAATTTTAGAAGTTCTGGTACAACAGAGAACCTTCCTTCTGAAACTTCCAAGTTCTAAGTACCATGAGAAAATTGAGCTAGGGGACATGTCCTCTTCTGGCAAGGTGTCATTAATGCCAGGCTGTGTGTGACAATGTCACCCTCTTGTAGCTAGGAAAATAACTGCAAGTGTAAGCCTTGTAGTGGCACAATCACCTATGGGCACCTCAAACTGCCTGCAGTCAGCCCAGAGCTTGGAGGACAATGAGTGCCAGGCTGGGCTAATGCTGGAGTGAAAGAAAGGATTGCAGACTCTGAGGGGTCAAGCTAAAACCTGCGATCAAAGTAGATATTCAACCACAGAACAAGAAATCAAATATAAGTAAAAGTAAAAATAAATAACAATTTTTCTATCAACAGCTGTTACAGGCAGGGATCAAAAAGAAAGAGTCCCACAGGGCTTAGCAGGGACTGAATGAGCCAAGAGGCTGGGAGTGTTAGAGGGAGCAGCTTCAGCAAAAGAAAAAAAAAAAATCAAAACTGTTCTGGTGACCTTAATCCAAGCATGAGACCACAAAAAGACATCAGGAATGATTTAATAGATTTATTATTTAAACTCCCCTCATTTTAAAGTGTCACACTTTAACTGTCCCAGTGCAACTGAATATGTTCCATGGGTTGATACCTAATTTCCGGAGGGAAGAGTTAGGCTCTTCCAGATTGAGCTATTAATGTAGTTATGTGTTTCTATTGCATGATCTCCTGGAATAAATTCCATTTCTAATATGGTTTTGTTAGTGTACACTTTTCCGAACTCCTCCAAATCAAAATGCCCACTGGTTCTTAGCAGTTGCTAATTAGACAAGATCAAACACTGTGGGAACCTCTGCTTTATCCTTGACATGACCATCTTGCTTTTAATTGGCAAAGGCTTTGTGGACAGACTGGTGGCTGCTCAGATATAGTTGTTTGTCCTTTTCTGATTAACAATCTCAGCACTCTGCATTTTTGTCTCTTGCAGGGGCTTATGCGAGGTTATTAAGAAACTTGGGATTTTTGTAAGACTGCTTTACAATACTACCTTACACACATAAGATTATTTAATGCTTTACATTTATTTAGTAAGCTTGTAAATAAAATTTCAAGCTCTACTTTCCATGTAGAGGTGATTGCTTTTAAAGATTGTCAACAGCCAGTGACAGCATTCCCTGAGCAATCCCAAACTTCTGCCTTTGGGCACTGACAGTCTGTTTCAGCTTTACCTTCAACCAGCCTGTACTTTGTGTGGATGAGTCTGGCTTAGCCTCTTCCCACAGAAAACACATCATCTGCACACTGAACTCAGGCCAGACTCGCAGAATGGTTCACAAAGCGTTCACTTGGCCTGAAGCTGGGATTTGTGTTTTCTGAGCCAAATTTTAAGGGAAGCAGCAAGGGTTTGTAGCGTTGGGGGGGTGCCAGGCAGGTTGTGGAAGTTATGAGCGAGCATTGAAGCCTGTTTCAGACACTGTTTTCAGAGATGCAGACTTAGCAAAGTGAAAGCTCTGAGAACTGAAATTCTCATGTAGGTGCCCAAGAACTTAAATTACAGTCTCTCACTGCTCTTTCTTCTGGGATCTGGCTGTCAGCTGGGGCCCATTTGCACATAACCTCAGGTTTGCAGGTACCTCCTGGGCTTCTGAGTCACAAGTCACTTCATTTCACCTTGTGGTGATGATGTTTTAGAAATAAGGAGTAACTCCTGCTCAAAGCTCTCCTTAGCCGTCTCTCCAAGTTACTTTGCAAGCTTTATGGCTTCTCCAGAGACCCTGGGCTACTTTACTAATACTTTCCATTCCAGGCTGAGATGGTGCCTGAAACATCATCTGGATTCTGGTGTGTGTGCTCTGCCCAAGCACTGCAGTGCTTTCTTGGGCTTTTCTCTCTCTTTTCAGCCTTGTCCTCATCCCTCCTTGAAGTTTCTCATGTTTCACCTGCAGGATCAAGGTCCTTCTAGTCTGAGAACATAAGGCATTGAGATGCTTAAAACCACGGAAACACACTGGCCAAGAGAATTTACTGGTTCAGCCCCTACACAATGAGCCTGAGATTTCATGGCAGAGATAGACAAATTAGATGGGAAAAGGAGCTTGAAACATTCTGAGTCTTAAGGTGAGTCCTGCTCTGTGTCATTGGCCTAGCACATTCTGCTCAGGGGAAAAACAGATTATTCCAAATATAAATCTAGGATCAACAGTAACAGACTTTTCATGTTGCATTTATTAATCCATTTTCTTTTGGTTGTCTGGTACGAGGCTTTCTAAACAAGAGAGCTGTGCAGCTTGGCTGGCTGTGGGGGACAAAGGTTAACACTGAAGACTACACAAGTTCTTGCAATTAGACAATTTCTTTGTAGCATGATGTAGGCACCAAGATGACCTCAGAGGCCTTTTTTGCTGTTGCAGAAGCATACTGGACAAGTTTTCTCAGCAGCTGTGCATTAGTGTTCCGTATTAAATGGGCTGGTTATACGTTACAGCAGCTTGCCTAAGATCTTCCCATCACTTTGGATTTCTTTATGGCAACTTTCTTTCTCTCCTCCTTTTCCCTTGCCTCCCAGGAGTGCTTTGTAAATATGTGCCATGTGGTGGGAAAGCAGATGGGGGGATCACAGAATTCGTGCTTTAGGGATTCAAAGGAAGATTGTTGTGTCCTATTTCTCAAAAAAAAAAAAAAAAAAAAAAAAAGGACTTGCCTCGTATATTTTTCAGGAAAGGAAAAGAGATTTCAGGCTCTGGCAATATGGGACTCACAGCCATGGGAAAGATCTAAGTGTGCACACACCACAGTATCTGAAGAGAGAAAGGAGAGATTTTAAGACCTTATGATAAGGTCCATTTTTATTATGATTGTTTTGGTGCACCATTTATTTATATTCTTGTTAACTCCTCCTACCTGTACCCTCTCCTTCCACAGAACAGAAAGTTTAATATGTAGTGTCTTTCTGGTTACTGAAGGAAAGAGCTCATTGAATAAATTTGGGGAGAAGGGGCAGCTGCCCAGGAGAGGACACACAACTGCTCAGCTGAGGGCAGGGACTGCCAGACCAGCAAAGTGGCCCAGCTGCTGGAGTCACTTTATCCCTCCTCAGTTTCCTCTGCTCACTGGAAAGGCCTGTGCAGGAAGATCTGTGGTTTAGAGTTACTGGGGTAAACAGAGGGGGGGTTTTGATTGGGTTTTGGGGTAGATTTCCCCCCCAAACTCTATCTGACTTTGACTGTAAGATGTGTTGCTGGCTTTGATCTCCTTCAAATACCTTCCTCTGTATTGCCCATGATGGTTTTCTTTCTCTTTTGTGCTGTTTCTGGGGGGAGTTACATGTGAGGACTGTAGGTGTGGTGTGAGCAGCTAGCAAAAGCTGCATTCTGATGAGACACATTTAGTTTTCCAATTGCTTTCTGGGGATAGCTGGAGTGTCTGTGCTTTCTGAACTGAGGTGTGATGCTCTTTGTCATGGAGGAAAAGGAGCCCAAACTCCTCTTCAGCTTGTTACACCCTTATCCTGTCATCAGTAGCTTTCATCCCCACTTGCTACGTGGGCCCCAAAAGTTTTTGAGTGGCATGACAAATTTTTCTGCAAGAATTTATGGCTTTGTTGCTCTCATAACCGCCTGCTGAGAGGCTTTAGAAGTGGTCTGTGGATCCCTGGAGTCCTCAGGCAGAGGATTGAAAACTTGGTCTGCAGTTGTTTGTGAGCTAAGCTCAGAGCCTGAGTATTTTGGCCAACTTCTGAGCTTTGTCTCTTCCTCTATTTTCCTCTTCTCCCCAAAGCATGCACCCATCCCAAGGGGCCTGGAGATTCACAGTCTAATTTTAAGCAGCTAAACTGAACCGTATGTTTTTATAATGGTGTTGCAAGCTTTTTGGAGGCTGAAACACAGCAGGAGGGTTAAGCTCGTGCAACCCAAAAGCACATTTGCTAACCTGGTCCTCATGTTTAATGTGAGCAAAATTTTTAGGAGGAGGTGAGGGGAATGTAACATCTCTCAGTTGGCTGAGATGTGAGGGCAGGAAAGAAGCCCTCTGATCTTAGGGACAGGCATGGGAGTGGGGCTCTCCAGGCAGAAAAACACTGAAAAGCCAAACTGCTCAGGCTGAGACTGCTGCTGATGTATTTTAAGGCTGTTGTGTATCTGTTATGTGTACTCTGCTCTGAAGCTGGCACACTGCAGATTCTAGGAACAACTTGTTCACAGTTTGATGGGGGAAAAACCACAACAATACTGACTGTTAGAGGCTTTTTAGACTGGTGGTGAAAGTGATGTAACAAGATCCAATGTCTCTGTTTGTCTAACATTGATTTCCAATTGTAAAATGAGCTGGATGTTTTTAACAATGGGATGATGAACCCCTGGAGCAGTTGCCTAAGGGATGAGGCAAGCTCTCTGTTACTTAAATTCAATATATCAAGTTCAGATCACTTTTCTGAAAGTGGCATTCCAGCTCAACTAGAAGTTCCTGAGCTCAGTATAGGACCACCAGGTGAATTTTTACACCCAGAGCTAAGTGGGAGGTCAGATTAGAAGATCATAAGTCTTTTTTACCTTCAGAGTTTGAATCCTTGAGTACATAAAAGTGAAATCAAAGAGACAAGAAAGGTCTTAGGGCCAAATATTGCCTGCCAAACCCAATTATCAGAGCTGCAGTTCAGAGGGATCTGTGCTACTGGGCCAGAAGCATTTGACCACTGATTATGGCAAAGGATATAAGTGTTAGGAGATGTGACAGGGCTGCAAGAGAACAGCTTCAGGTTCAGGAAATCTGCACTTTCCCCAGGTAAAGAAGACTGGAGAGACTCATGAATTGCCTTAGTCTAAGCTAGGTCTGTGTGTCAGAAGAGAATCTACCCAGGATGTGCAGGACTCCGTGTGTTCATGGCATGGCTGAAGGAGCAGGAGCAGGAGTTCCAAGAATGACACAAGGATGGGCTCTGAGCACGAGCAAGGATGAAACAAGGGATGGGCAGCTAATGCCAAAATTCTGATGTGGCTTGAAGCCCCTGCTTCCTCTCCTACCACTGCAGAGGTGGGCACAGAGCAGGTAAACTCATTTATTTCTCTGGGGTCCCTTGCAGGACAGAGCCAAGGCTCTCACTGCCCGGTGCACAGAGGAGGGAGCTGGCAGCTCCATGAACGAGTGCTTGCAGCCCAGCCTGCCTTGCATCCAATGCACTGCATGCACACAGGTTATGAATGATTTCTTCCCTAAGAAATGAGCCCAGGTTAAAAATAGCTGTGTGCTGCCTCCTTCCTGCTTGCCGAGGCCGGAGATCACTTGAAGTGCTGGCAGTCATTTTTAATGTGGAAATGTTTGGAAGCCAAAATTGTCTGGCATCTCCTGCCAGTATGGGGAGCTCTGGGGACAGCTGGAGGGCAGTGGAGTCTGGTTTTCTCTTCACCCTGGCCTGGAAGGAGAGGGTAAGAAGTTCACTCTGGAGGCAACTTCTTCCTTCTCAGTTCCAGCCTTGACTCTCTGCTGAGCTTGTTAATGAAGGGCTAATTAACACCGGGTAGTTTTGTTACGTGGCACCTGGAGCTGGATCAAGATAAAATATTTTCAAGCTGCTACACTACAGACAAACTGATCCTGATACTCTGCCTGGTGTAGGGGACAGCCTCCTGCATGTGTCACCAACTCCCTGTTACCTGGTGAACTTGTACAATAAATTATGTGTTTGGAGGGTTACATGGCAACTCTTTGTCTAGCCCTGCTCCTCTTCTCTGGGATTATATCTGCAAAGAGCATGCAAAGCTGGAAGGGTTGAAAATTTAGGACCTAAATTACTACACAGATGCTTTCTCATTAATTCTCAGCTCAGGGCTTGCAGGAGTTTGCCACCATTTGAGAAGCAGGGGCACAGAGAGCTGCTACCACATGATGATTCCCTCATCACCTGCTGACCTGAAGGACTGACTAAAGCCTGGAATGGCACTGTAAGTAATGATATGTTCTTGCAGTTTGCAATGAAATAATCAGGATTAAGCCCAAAGGCATGATTAAAACTATGCAGCTTATACTGTGGTGTGAAAAGGATGAAAACAATCAGGTATTTACTTACTGAACAGTTAATGCAGTGGTTTTTACTCTAATCAATCTTTTGGGGTGGGCAATGTTTGTCAGATCTTGCCTGAAAGAGGTGGAGATTTCTGGTCTCTGTGCTTGCAAGGAGAGAAGGAAGGGGGAATACAAGAATATAAACTATCTGCTGAACCCCAGATGTCAAAAACTCTGTGAGGGATGTTTGAGTTTCTGGCCTACAGATCTCGCACAGACATGATCAATCACTGATGGATGGTGCTAGGAAAGGTGAGAAATTTGATTATATGCTGACTCCAGCAGGGCCTAATGTAGAAGATGGTTATTGAGACAGTTTAATTGGAGCCTGAAGGGAACTGAGCAGATATGACCTTCCATCCATATTATCAAGGCCACTGCCATGGGACAAGACAGGAGTTGTCATCAAGCAAACTCCTTCCTCTTCCTCCAACAGCTTGAAAAAGAGCCACAGTTTTCTTGATTTCAGACCTTTTGGGCATGAAGTTTTTCTGCCCCCAACACAAACCTGAATGTCGTTCCCTGCTCACCAAATGCAGCTGTGCCTTTGCTGTGCTGGCATCTGGAGCATCCTTTCCATGGTGCTTTCAAGGCCTCTCTCACTCCTTCCCTTCCTCAGCTGCCAGAGCAGTGTATGCCCTCAGGTCTCTGACTTAGCCTTTCTCCTTTTTCTGCTCCCAGCCTCAGAGATTCATTATAGAAAATGATCCAGTTTTCAGAAGTCACAAGGTTGTGTGTCTTCCACTTAATTATTGTTTTATTTTAATAAGCAATTATGTTTTGAAGGCACGTCAGGGCTCCAGGCATTAACCACTTATCACCTGCTGAGTGATTTAAAACTAGTGAAGCACATCCCATTTACAGGTTGGAATAAGGCCTGAATCCAATCAGGAGACAAATGAGTTCAGAAATACTCCATGTTTGTAACTCCTTGCTGATGGTTTCATCTCCTGCTCCTCAGAGAGGGGCTGGTTATGTGCTGGAGGGATGTCTGTTCCCTTGCTGTTCTGATAAGAAGCAAAGGGCTCATTAGGGGCTGTGAAAGGGAGAAGACTATCTGTTGGCTGGTTTGTGCAAATTACTTTGCCAAGTGTCTTCCCTGAGTCTGTCTTCACTACACACCACAAAATTCCAGCTACTAAATCAACCCACAGCTCCAGTACCCCTCATGTGAGGTGCAAATCTGCTCTACTGTGAGAGGTAAGAGCAGGATACCTGTGAGTCTCAGCTCCAGGACTGATACAGAAAATAAATACGGCCTCACAGGGCTGAGGTGTGAGGTGCAGTTGTTGATTTGCCTTCAGGAATTGTTATTCCCTATCAAAAGGCAATGTGTTGAGCCCTCTCCAAGAGCAGGAAAACTCAGTAGATGTAGCAATTCAGAGGAATAAACCCTGAGCATTCCCATAGATTGGAAGATGTCCTCAGAAGCACCACCTTGAAGAACAGAGACCTGTGTTATCAGTGCTATCTGAAGTTATCATGCTTTCTCCTGAAGGTTTTATAACCTAATAGCTTGGTTTTTGTCCTCCCACATCTCCTTGACTTCCAGGTGGCACAGCTGGAAGCTCGTTTGAAAACAGAAACTCATTATATCTTTATTTTTATGTTACACATTAAAAATACAACCCAAGCCTGCACTGATCTCCTGACTGGAGCTGCAGCCCAGCTTGTGTGCACCATGGAGCATCATTACTGACATTATCCACAGTGTTAGTCAGCACATGGGCCATATGCCCCAAGGTGTGCATTCTGCACAGACTGCAGGAGCCATTTTAACACCCCAGGGAGTTTTTAAATGGGTTTAAATGCCAGGGGAGATTTAAAGGCACTGTAACCAACACCAGCCCTCAGCTGCCAAGGGGTGCAGCTCTGGTGCCAGCATAATCCATGGAGGAATGCTCTCACATAGTGCAGAGGGCCTTCCTGAGCTGGGGAGCCCCAGGGAGCAGAGAGACCCTCTGGGAGCTGGTGGTGGATGTGACAGGGGCTGAGGGTACCCATGCAGGGCTACAAAAAGAGACCTTGGGGAGGAAGGAGAAATGGGAATGAGCTGAGGTGAAAGTGAAGGTGGTGTCCTCTACTACAAAGAAGTGTTTCCTTCCCATTTGCTCTCTGATGTATCCTTGGGGATTCATTTTCCATGCTGAAGATGCTTATTTAAAACTGTATTTTCTCTGAACAAAGAAGGGGGTAGAAGATCGTGGTGAAATGTGCAGTTACCCACAAGTGTGTACTTCCCTGAGGTGACCTGAGCTGTTCCTCCTTTTGTTTCAAAGTTCCAGCCTCTTTGCCCATGTGTCCCAGCCACTATCTTTTCCACAGACAGAAATGAGGACATCAGGCTTTCTTTTTGGAGAAACGGCCATTTCCAAACAACAGTCAGCCTGAATTACATGTCAGGAACATGTTATATTCCTACCTGTGCATCATCAGAACAGGCCCAATAAAAAGCCTCGTTTCTCTTTATTCCCTTGTGATTTTACCTCCCCTGTCCATTTGACCTTCTGTTGTCATCCTCTATTTCTTTCTGGTCCAGTGTCTGCTCTGATTTAAAAACTGATGGCTGCAGCACATCCCTCAAAGGGAGAGCAGGACATCCAGAAAAGTCTCTGTGTCAGTGTCTAGAAATGTGTAGTTTGCAGGGGCTGCTCCTTCACTATTTCCTCCTGCAAGGTCTGGGCCTTACTTGCTCTGTGCCTGCTTCATCAAATTCCTTGGAGCTGGGCTGGGATGCCTCAGCTCTTTTCTGCAGTCCTCTTGGTATTCTTAGCTTGGATTTGGAGCACAGCTCAGCAATGTTTGCTTGTCACGTCCCCACCAGTCTGGGGACAGCAACACAACAAATTCAGCAGAGCTTGGTGATAGGATTTGACCCAAATCACAGAGGGGAAAAAGAAGCAGTTCTGTAAAAACAGAAATTCCTCCGGATGATAAATTCTATTTGAGGGAAATAAATACAAAAGCCAGTTATGAAAGGGGCATATTCTGATTTTTCTCTTGTCTTAGTGTGATTTGAGCATAATTTGATGGGGCTCAGCTAAGCAAGCAGCGCAGAGACCCTGAGGAATGAGGCTCTGTTTGCAGAAAAGTCAACATCATGCCTCCTCAGCAGCAGGAGAAGAGGTGTGAATGAGATTGCATAGAATCAGATCCCTTTCTCCCTGTTGGAAGCTTAAAGAGATTGGAAATGTACTTGAAACCAAATAGACAGAGCTGGACTTGCAGGCTGTGTAGGAATTTTGATTTTTCTTACCCTTCTCTGGGGCAGAGCTCAATGAAGATATCAAAGAAGATGCCCTCAGACAGATTTGTGAAGATAGGACTGGGCTCTAAAGCACCATGCAGACCTGCTGGGTGGAGATGGTTTGAGGCAAAATTAAGGCAAAAAAATAGCAAATTAAGGTAAAGTTGAGAAGTACCAAGAGTTTCTTAGGTAATGACATCCAGCTGCTCATTACCAGTACTCAGCCTATGATCTATCAATATTTATGAGCACAACCCTGCTTGATGTAGAGTCTGTGCATTCTCTCCAGTCTAGTTAGTTTGTTTCCCTGCAACTAGAAAACAAAATTTCATAGAAATAAGACATTTTTCAGACAGCTGAAGGATTCCCTGGCTGCACAGAACTTGATGAGAGAGTGCAATGCTAATAATTCTATTGGACAGGATTTACGGGCTGAATTAAGGAGCAGCAACTACCATCCAAGTGTGGAACACTTATGTCAGTTTATGCCTGAAAAGCCTGAATTTGCACATGTAAGATAGACAGAGATACAGACCTTGGCCTGTCTAGTGATGGCAAAAACTGCATTCCTGAGTTGGATGAGGGCATGCTGCAAAGGCCATTGAAGGATTTGGCCCTTTAGAGTTCTAAAATACAGAAACTGGAACTGGAGGTGAGGTCTGGGGACAGTGAATCCATCCTCCTTGCACTTGTCCTGTTGAGGCAATACAAATTTATCTCCTGGAACATTTCCTCAAGTGTTTTCTTTCTTGTTGCTGTTGGAGTGAGGTGACATTTTTCATGCATAGTCTGGTGGATGTGCCTGAGGCAATGCTGAAACATAAGTCCTCCATCTCATCTGTTTCCCCTGTTCCTATACAAGTCTTGGGCTGGGGTGTGAGCAATAACTCAGTAGTGCTTCCAAGCCACAGGGGAATGGACGGAAATTAGAGGGACACCTTGATAGAAGAGCCATTTGAAGGAATATTAATTGACAGGCAGCAAGTTCTGGACAATTGAATCACAAGTCCAGATGTTCCCATTCTGACTAAATGCTTTAGCAAAAATGTTTAATTGATTGCTATCTTGTGAGCTCTGTGTGTGTGTGATAAAACCCAAGACTGCTGAGCTAGAGGGATTGTCTGATGATAGCAACAGAGTGCACTGAGTGTTTCTTCACCTTTTGAAACTTGTGCTTTTTTATCATAGGGAATCAAGACCAGGTTCAAAAAATATTCTTTAATTTATGATCTTTATTGTAGTGTCGTGGTGCTGATTGAAGTCACTGGGCCTCACTGTACATGGATGCCTTTAAATAAAGAGACATCTGTGATTGGTCTGAAAGGCCTCTGAGTCTTGTTTAATGAGGGACTGCAGATTCAAGGCCTTCTATGTAACTATAGAAAAGGTGCAAGGACAGAAGGGCAGCTGAAAGAAGAAATAAGCCATTGAGATAAAATAAAACCAACCTGAGCTTTTACCCCAGGCTGTAATTGTACCACAGCTGAATTTCAAATAAGAAATTGTTTTTCTTTTTTTTTTTTTTTAATCTCCAACCAAATTCAGAAATGTCATCCAAGTATAAGGATGTTATACCTGACATCTTGGGGGCTGGGGGGCCTCAAAGCACCACACGGGAAGGGAAGGGAAGACACATAATAGGTAAAGTGACACTTTGCAATGAAATTATAAAGTCCCAAAGATTTTAGTTGTGTTCCTGCAGCTGGATGGGAAGAGCTTTTTGTTGCACACCAGATCCAAATTCTCACAATATCTTAGGTATCTTTTCATTTAAGTGAAAGCTGGCATGACCCTAATGGAGATACTTCTCACCAAAATATTCTTTTTTGTGATGATTAATAGATTGGTTGTGACTTGATCCAAGGTTGTTTCTCAATGGAGCAAACACATTGATTTCCTTGACTTTTAGGTCCCATTTCTTTTCCATACTATGAAAGCTAAACTGAAAGTAGTAGAGGAAGTAAATTAGTCCCATGCTTCTAAAAACAGGAATGCTTCTGCTAAAAGTATGAGAAGTACTTAATGGATACGGTTTCTGTGAAAAGAAAGTGGGAAAAAAAAAAGCCATATTGCCAGGCAATACTAGTGTGTTGTCATGAGAACAGTTTTGTGTTTTATTTGTTCCTTTCCCCTCCAGAGTTTCAGTGCATGAAATTCTGTTGTGTTTTAAGCTGTTACAAAGACCTCAGAGCTGCCCATGACAATGGGAAAAAGACAGATTTAACAAGGGGAAGAGACATGAATGTGATGTGCTGAAACACCCAACAATTTATTCCTTGGTGCTTGGTTATGCTGAATGCTTTTGTTCCAGCTGGGGTCGCTCATCTGTGAGCAACAAACCGATGGCACAAAGTGTCTGCACACAACCTTTGTGTTTCTCTGTCTGTGGCTTCAGAAGGTTCCCAGCTCAATTGACTTGCAGGCATTCTCTGGATGTGCCAGTCTCTGCCAGAACTGAGGTGTGTGGAAACAGGTAAATGAAGGGGAAAAACCAATTTGAGTGCAGCTGTAAAGTAGAGACTTAATTGTTTTAATATGCAGGAATTTAGGGGTTATTAATTTGCTGGTTTTAAAAATAGCATCTATTTTTAGCTCTCAAAGGTGGTTGTTTCCTAGGGATTAGTGGCAGGCCGTTCTGCCAAGGTGTGTAGGCTGATTTTGGAGAAGCTTCCAGCCAGCCTGGATGGAGGCTGATGTCTTGCAGACTCCTTAGAGCACCCTGGCAAGGGGACACTTCCTATTATACTTGGCCTGTAAATGCTATAGATGAACTGTTGCTTTTTCAAGACTGTCCTAATCCTGCCAGCTCAAAGGGAACAGCAGCTCTGGAGGAATCCAAGATGCTTTGGCACCCCTGCTAAAGGACAAACTGATTATGCTTCCTTCTGAGAGCAGTGCTGCAGGCCTTCCTGGCAGCAGGGTTTATGGAACAGGGGCTATTTATGTATAAAGCAAAAGAAAGGAGTTTGGGATTGTTTTTTTCTGCACGCAGTTACCTGATCCCATTTGAAAAGCCACTGATCCCTAGCAGAATTTTAACCTTCCAGGCCATGAACAGACTGGCTCACAGGGAACTGGAATCCAAATACCCAGAGTGTTGTGGACTCTGGTCCGGGCATCAAAATCTGAGCTTCTGGCAGGCAGAAATCAAATCCTGGGTTGAACATCTTCGAGTTTGTCAGCTCCCAGGCTGAAAACAACAGACGGTTCCTGCAGCTAACAACCTGCTGCTCCAAGAGAGGAATCAGTGGGAGCAGTTGGGCAATGATGAGCAAAGGCTGAGAGTCTGCTCCACACTGTTTAGAGCTTTGTCATCATAATTAGATCTTAAAATGTGTCAGTTCTGCATGAGACAATTCATCAGCGTGGCCCAGGAGCACGTTTGCTTGGGAGTGTGAATGTCTGTGACTGGCACCTGAGCTATTTAATGCAGCTGGGACAATGCATTGCCATATCCCAGTTTGTGGGCTGTAGGAACGGGATGGGAATGATGAGAGAAAGAAGGACTCTTGCTACCTTCTAATTTTCACTGTCTTCATCACTTCTGAGTTTAACAAAACCTTCCCCCGTGGAGCAGCAATCATCAAAGGCAATGAGCATAAGGTATTCAAATAAGAGCTTTCATTTCCCATCATAAAAGTTGGCTATAAATTGCCATTTGGGTGTTTTTAGAGCAAAAAGTTTTATGTCTGCATTATTTTTGTTTCTGCAACTTCTCTTGTCTCAAAGGTTTTTACATTGAGGAGACAGGAGGCTGTTCCCCCTTGGGAAGAGGGAATGCAGAGATGACCAGGGATGATTGCAGGAGCTGGGAAAGGAGGAATGGTGGCATGAAGTGCTTCTTCTGGTCTGAAGCCTTGTCCTCACCATGTATCCATGTTATCCTGGGATGCCACGTCTGGAGGACTCCATCCTCAGAGGGACAAGTGCTTTGTCACAATTAAATCAAGAATACTACACTGCCAGTTTGTGGTAGCATTCAAATTGTAGAGTCATGGAAGATGGGAGAGAAATGAGAAGGGATCTGAGGAGCTATTAATTTTATTTAGGTTTAAAAATATATATTTTTAAGTATATTTTAAAATATATTTTTCCACCCCTATGGAGAAAGACAAAATGCACACAGTTCATGGAGCCTGGAAGATGCTGAATTTCACATGGATTTGAATCCATCCTTATAACTGTGATTTGGGAACTCATCAAGCCTCAGGACACAAGAAAAATATTGATACTCAGTGCTGGAAAAGACAACTGTGATGATGAGCCTCCCCCAGAACAAGTTATAACTTACCTGGCCACTGCCACAGCAGTGCCAGGACTGCCACTTCCACTGTGACCCAAAGTTTACAATCCATGGAGGGAATCTACTAAGCCAGAGAGAGGCTGTGTTTCTGTCTTGGCTGGATTATAAACAGATAATCCCATTCTGTTTTGCAAAATTCCCACTTCATTTATTTTATCTGCAAGAGATACAGTTTTCCCTTCTGGCATGCCACTGCTTTGGGGGCTGTGCTGGTCCCTACTGACCATCAATTTCTAATAATGGTGAGGGCTGCATTTCAAGGCTGAAACCAAGTAATTCCTCTGTCAGCTCATTGTGATATGTCCCTGGCTAAAAGCCTGGGAAACAATTTTCTTATGACCTACTCTTTGATGATAGTGGACTGTTTTATGCTGTTGCAGTCTCCCCCATATGCTTGGCTTTGACTGATAAAGCTCAGCTGAGAGAGAAAAAATAAAAACCACTGCTGATGTGCATTGCTGCTGCTGGCAAAGGCCAGAGCCCTGCATGGGGCCCCCAAAGAGGAACAAGAATCTATCTCTTGAGATTGAGCCTGATTTAATTCTTCTTATAAAGCATCTTGGCAACTGTCTGGATCTGACAGGTTGATAATAAGACTTTCCCTCAATGCAAAAAGGAAAGTAATTTACATTGGCTTCACACCTCTGGCAAGCAGGAAAGATCCTGCCCTACGTTAGCACAAATGGGGAGCAGACGTGAGAGCGAGAGCAGGCAGCACCAGGGAAGGGGGGAAGGATTGCTCCACGCTTGAGCAAGCACAAGAAAATGCCATTTGGAAAATGTCAATGGCTGAGAGCTGGGCTTGGAATCAGCATTCTGTCCATGGCAGTGGTTTGGAACAGCTTTCCAGCCAAATCCTGAAGGATCACTTGCAGGAGGAGCAGCAGCTCCACCTGATTTCATTTTGCTCCATTTAGCCCAGCGCCCCTGCTGATGCACTGCTCACTCTCCCTTATTACAGCACCAGCACCCAGCTGCACTAAGCTTTTATTTTTGTTTTGTCATTTCATTGATAAGCATCTGACAGTCTCCAGGGGAGGACAGTGACTCTCATTGAGTGGAGAAGAGCTCTCCAAGAGGTACAAGGATGCAATTACCCAGCCTCTACCTCCCCCAGTTCCTGAGACAGTGCTATTCCCAAGAGATCTAACAACCCGTATTGTGTCCCACCTTAAACCTGCTGTCACAATAGCTCTGGTTCTGAGTAAGGGCCTTGTAAGCTGGGCCCTCAGCAGCTTTCTGCTGGTCTCATGCCTCCAAAACATGAGGCAGCCTCTCCATGCCTCATACACAGCCTGGATTGCCCCTCAGCACAGTGCCATGGGAGCTAACAGTTCTGTGATGGAAAATCCCCAGGTGGAAGCATGCCAGGACAATGCCATGTCCTTCAGGGAAATGGTATTTAGAAGGTTTTGCTCCTTACAACTTATCAGCTTTAAAGGCTTCTGTCCCTCCTGTGAAAATTGAGCGAGGATGTGGTAGGGAGGGGAGAACTGGGTTTATACAAAGCAGACAAAAGTGGGTGGGTGGTGAAAGCATTTACTTTACTTTTTCCCTGGCCACTGGGATTATGCAGAGGGGTTTTTTCTGTGACAAGGCATTGGCTGGGCCCTAGGGCTCCTTCTCTTGGAGTGCTCTCTGTTACACGGATGTTTTTTGGAGACCTCATACTCAGCCCAGGGCAGTGTAGGCAGGGGGACTCCTGAGAACTTTTAAATGCCCTGGCCAACCTTGCTGGATGTGGGAAGGAGGGCACTCAGGTTTAGAGAGGTACTGAAGGCTCCTAGGAAGCAGAGCGGGAGAATACCTTGTGCTGTGGGGACACAATCACTAGAATGTAAGCTTGCTCCCTGACCCTTGATTTAATCTGGTTTAAGAGGAAATTTATGTTAAAGTGTGCATTGGTGTATTCCAGCTTTGAGAAGTGTCACACAGCTGCTTTGGGGAAGTGAAGCTCCTACATCAAGGCTGTGGCTGATTTAGGGTTTTGGCAAGGGTCAGTAGGGTCAGAGAGTAAGGGGAGGTGTTGTGGGGCAGGTGGGAAGGTTCAGGTGGGAGATGTGAGAGGTGGATCTCATGGAATGGTGTTTGATGTTGCCTAGAAGGTACCACATAGATGGTACATGGGTCGTTTTGGGGGAAATAATCTCTAAAGATCAGGAATAAGAAAAGTTTACTGAATATTAGTAACAATAATATTGGAAGAGCAATGTAACTAGCTGTGGAGATTGCATCCGTATCTTGGCTGAGCTGTGCTGGCAGGGCAGGTTGCCTCGTTCAGGGGTCTTAAATACTGCCTGTCATTGTGCCAGGTAAATACAGGACCCTGAGAGGGAGGCTCAGCCCTTACAACAATCCTTACAAATGAGAGATCCTGCCTGAAAGCAAAAGAGATGAAATTAAGACAAGTGCAAAGCACTCCTCTGGGGCAGGCAAAGCAGAATACACAAACACAAAACAGGGAATACACAATGAGGCATCTGGAGAGGGACGGGGTTGCTCTGGTTCACAAGTAGAATATGAATCAACCCTGCAAGGCTGCTGCAAAACACCTCATTGTATCCAAGATTGTATTAACAAGAGTGCTCTTTGCCAGACTCGTGAGGCAATGATTACAACCTGCTTGGGGCTGACAGCGCTTCAGTCAAGTGTGGGTGTCCAGAACTGATGTGGAATTTTATCTACACCCATTAAGGAATTTGGAGAGCCCAGGGTGAAGAAAAGCCTAACAACAAATCAAGTGAATGATAAGAGGTCAGGCAAACAAGTCCTGTGGACAAAGATTGAAGGCACCACATCAGTTCATTTTAAGAGAGAAGCTATGGAAATGGGATCAGTCAGTCTTCCTCACAGAAGTACTTATAAAAAAGCTGATGGTGAGTCATTCTGCACGGTCACTGCTGTAAGAAAAAGAAGGTGATTGAATTCATGGTGAAGATTTAAGATATTTATTAGGAAAACCCCTCTAATCCCTAGAGAGGTAAAACCCTAAAACAGGCTGTCTAGGAAAGATGTGGTATCTTCTTTCCTAGTGAGTTTTAGGAGCAGGCTAAACAAGCAACTGTTATTTAAGTATATTTGACAAACAACTATTATTTAAGTTATTTAAATATATTTGATCCCACAGAATGCCTTTCTGCCATATGTATCTATAATTAAGCACAATATAAAACACAGACATTTCCTCGAGGAGTTAAAACCCCATCTATAAATAGATAAAGTCTTCATCTTTTAGTGGTAAAACTAGGTTGAACGTGCCTTATGTGACAGTTCTTTTCATATATCATTGTGGAGCAAACATCAGGAGGAGAAGGAACTCTTTAAACCAAAGAACAGCACTGCTGTAACAACATGAGTATAAAACTGGCCAGGCATAAATTAGGCAGGAAATTGAAAGAAAGTTTTGAACTGTCAGAACAGCAATGTTCTGAAACAGCCTTTCATAATGGGAATGCTAGAGGCAAAAATCAGAACTTGTTTTTAAAATAGAGCTTGCTAAATTAATTCAAAGGATACAGAGAACTACTGCCTGTCATAGCACAGTGCAGGACTAGGAGATCCCTTTTGTTGCTGGATTTTAGGAGCTGAGAGGAAGAGAAGTATTTTTTTGTGCCAGTGGGACTGTTTTCTGCTCTTTATTGACACAAATGTGGCTCTTTCATCCCTCTGCTTTTTCATCTGTGAGGCAGTTACTGACATTCCATTCAAGATCCGAAGATCAAGTCTCTGTTTAAAACTACATAATTGCATTAAGGTGAACGGGGGAATTCCAAGTTTGGGAAGACCTTCTTGGAGACAACTGCAAATCCTCAATTGCTGGGTGTCCTCTTGACTTTTCCTAGGCTGCACTTGGGGCTGATTGGGTTAGTGCTATTTCGGGCTAATGTGAGCAGCTGGGAGAACTACCTCAATGAAGAGCTGAGCCACTCTAGTCTGATAAACTAGAGCCAAACCTCATGGCCCAGAGGGTCACAGCTTGGCAGCTCAGGTGGGGCAAGGTGAGGTGTCAAAGAGGGACAAGAAACTGCTGCGAAGGGATGCAGTGTGCCAAAGGCAGCTAACAGGACAGCACAGGACCCGTGCCAGCAGAGGAACTTAATTTCCTTGCTGACAAATGAAACAAAGATGTGATTGGAAGTGCCACGTTTTGGAGGTATGAGCAATTTCCCTGTAATCAATCATCCAAACCAAATTGTTTTCATTTCTTTGCATTATTTAGCAGCTTTTTGATGGCAGACAATATGAGCTGGATTTTGTTTTTCACCCGTCCCTAACACTGATGTGATTTGTGGGCTTTGGCAGAGGGATGCTGGGGTGAAGGGAGGCTGAACTGGGCTTCTCTGTTCAAAAAACTTGGCAAAGACAATGTCTGTGATTATCAGCTAATCATTCAGACTGAGACGTTGTTTGTCTGCTCCTATTAGGTCTGTGAAGTATCTGGCTTCGAGAAGCTGACAGAGAAACACCTCCAGGAGAGGATGTCAGAAGCAGGAGGGAGGCAGTGAGGAGGTGATAAGGTAGAGCTGAGTTTGATAAGAGCCCCTGCCTCCTCCAGTAATTGCAAGAAAGGTGAGGCTGATTATTAGACCTATCAGCTCTCCTGGGGTATTCCCAGTCGTGTGAAGCTTTTGATGTGGTTAGAGACTGTGGAAGGAGGGCTGGTTCATGTGTCCTGGGCTGAACTTTGTGCAAGGGTTCTCTTTCTTTTCCTGGTGGGAAATGTACCTCCAGGATCTCGAGGGCTATTTTACTGTCCCTCAAACAACGTGGGAGAGAGGAAGGAATTAGCTGCAAGCATCAGCATAGATGAGTCCAGCGACAGATTTGTTTCCTTACATGGGTTCTGCAGCTGAGACTCTTGAGGGAGAACTGCTTGGTGCAAATATAATGAAATGGAAGGTTGTGAGGAGATATATCAAGAATAAATCTACTACAGAGGAAATACTTTTCATCCCTTTTAAGTCTGATGACTTTGGCCCTGTTTCAAGTCATGGCGAAAGAGCCTGTTTGCACCACACAACATGTCAGCTAGAGCCTGATTTATAGGAGGGCCTCCTGCAAGGGTCAAGTAGCTCCTTGTGTCCTTACATGAGAGAGGAGAGGCTTTTTCCTTCAAGCAGGTTGAGCAGGACATTCTCATGCATTAAATTCAAAGCTGCCCTTAAGCTGCCTTGTACCATGGTGTGTCTCTGGAGGCATCACAGTTCACAGACAAGATGCAGATCTCTGTCTGTGTCTGACATGTCACTCAAAAATGTCCCGAAACCTGCAAATGGAGCCTGTCCCACTCTGTGATGCTCCCCAAGAGATGCTTAGACTGGGAAAATGTGATCCCCTGGTGGGTAACTGGTAGGTGACTGCTGGAAAATCTCTGCTCAGCACATCCTAGAACAGCACAGTTTTACTCCCCATCAGGGCAGCAGGATGCAAGAGCTGTCTTTCAGAGACAATTTTAAGATGGACAGAGTTGGAGATCAATTTAAGGATTCATTTCTGCTCTGAGTACAAAGGCTTGTATATTTGTTTAGATGTCACTGGTGTGTTTCAATTTTGATTTAACTAACTTACTAACAGTCACTTGCGGTGTGGTAATTATGTGAGTGTGGGGGTGTTTGGGTGGCTGCTTGCTGTTAAATCTGAACAAATACAATCCTGGGAGCCTGTGCAGTTAACCCTTGGAATTACAAAGGCATCAGGACCTCCTAGATGTACAGGTAAACAAGAAAGGCACGTTGGCTGTATCACTGACAAAACACCCAAGCTCCAAGCACAAACTCACCTCTCTGTGGCTCAGTTCCTTGTACAAGAAATAGGAATCATGATACTTTTCCTCCTGCCTTTGTCTACTTTGCCTGTTTGGCTGGTTGCTGGTGAACAAGGAGTGCTCCTTGCGGAGTTTTTGTACAAAGCTTTGTGCACCTCCCCTGATCCCAGCAGGGGCTCGCGAGTGCCACTGGGTTCGAGTGAGCAGAGACGTCTGAACCCTGTTGGAAGCAGCAGCCTGTGCAGCACCAAGGTGGTGGATTAGGCTTGTGCCTGACAGGCTGTAATGTAGTCAAATCTCACCGTAATAAATGGTTCTTGTAACAAACCACCAGTTTACAGGCACCCCAATGCTTATTTTTCCACTGCTAATTAGTTCTTGATAGGGCAAATGCTTACATCAAGTCGAATGGATACAAAGATCTTTGTTTTCCTGCTTTTTTTCCCTAAGGGTACTTCTTCTCTTCTCCTTCATGTCTTTATTTTCCTTTTAAACTGCCATTTAAATGTTGAGAAGTGCAAAGCCTCCAAGCACAGGGTATTTATGGACAATTCAAATTGAGTGTTTTCCCTCATTATTCTGGGATGGTGAATTCCCTCTCCTTTTATAGTTACTATCAAGGTATAATGAAAATTTAGTTGGGCCTCTTGATGGCTGCTTTGTTCAATACCAAAAGCCTTTATCTCTTCTTTTACTTCCTCCATCCTCTTTCTCCTGATCTTTAGAAAAGAATAAATCTCACCTTCTGATCATGATGCTTGATATTTCTAAGTTCGTTTAATTAAGCCTGTTTTTCCTACATTCTCTTCAGCCTCACTTGCCACTTGTCTCTCAGGTCAGATTTCAGGAGAAGCTTCAAACTTCAGAATTTATCCAGGTGAAACTAACAGAAAATATGGGCTCTTCAGAGACATGATTGTTTGCTTGTGAGGATTTGGAGGGCAGGAAGAGGAGCAAAAGCCATTTAATTCATCTAAGCAGCGGAAAAGTCAATCTTCCACACACAGACAAAAGATGCAACTAGCTAAATGCTTAAATAATGTTTGAGGTAAGGTAATGTGTTTGTCTGGGGAATACTCTGCAGTAATGAAAGGAACATTTCCCTGTCTCTGAGCTGTTGGTGAGGGTTGGCACTTGGGTGGAGGTAACAAACCGAGAAACAGCGTTTTGCTTTGCCGGGCGGGTGAAACAAACCATGCTGCTGATGCTTTAACCATGAAACCTTATGTGGAATTACACAGTCAACAAGTCTTTAGTGTTATTGGGATGTGGAGAGGTTTAAGCATCGCTTTGGCTCAGATTTCACTGAAGCCCTGTTGCCTCAGTTAAGAGTTTGCTTTCTTTTATTGGGAAGCACATGGTAGGGACTAGAAAAGGGGAGGGGTTTTGCTGTGTCCCGTCCCTACTGGGGATCTTTCTTTGCCCAAACTGCCCTCTGTGCTTGGCTGGTCTTTGCTGGCAAAAGTACAGCACTACTTAAATACCGTACTCAGGTCACTTTTATGGTCTCAGAATTAAACTTGGATAGGGATGTGCTGGCAGAAGTGGAATCAGCATGTGCTGGACACTTAACTGCTTGTTCATGTGTGCTCAGGGAGGTCGGTGTGCGTGTGAGCAGAATGAAATTACTGGCTTTGCTCTTTTCTCTCTCCTCTCCTGTTCCAGTGATCAAGCCTTAGCAACCACCAGAGCCAACACACACATACAGGTCCTTGAGAATCACCTCCCTTAGATGAAGGGCCAAAAAAATTCCACCAGCTCCTGCTGGCAGAGTCATTAGAATCTGCTTTGCTGAGCTTTCAGCAGCAGAGAAACTCATCCTAAGATGCTCTGTGAGAAAAGTTCAAGTCACAATGGCGGCCACAGCCTGAGCAGCTTTACCTCCCGGTGTGAGCTCATGATTACACGGCAGTGATGGAAGGCTTAGTCATAGCAGCGGGTCTCCAGGAAACCTCGTGTGGGGAATGCTGCCTTCAGGCAGCAGACAGAGCTATCAGAAGCCTACCAGGGACATATGCAAAAAATGGGAGCTTAATTGCCAAATTTCCCCTTTATCTTAATATAATTAACAAGCTGGTGTCTCTGCGGCTCTGGTTTAAGGGAATGCTCACAAATGTGTTATGGATGTGTTAAGGAGGATGGGAGTTTTGTTACTGTGGCTCCTTTCATAAAATATCAGATATTTAAAATATTGCTGAATTATTATGGTTTCTTATAAAACATGCCAACAAAACAGAAGCTTTGCTATCAACCTTCTTGTGATACACTCCTCTCTCCTCCAGCACTTGATATGCTATGAGGTTTAGTTGATCATTCTCTTGCAGCAAGAAATAGACTTCATCTTTTTGGATGAGATGCTCCTCGTAGTTGGGGCTGGCAGCTCTCTGTGAGTGGTGACTCACAGACTCATTGGACAGGCATCCACACAAATAAAAAATTCAGCAGGCTGGTCACAGCGTAAGGTGCAATGAATGGGATGACTCAACACTGCTGTCTTGCAGCATTGCATGCAAACTACCCAGGAGATGGTGCCTGGCACCACCCATAGGTGAAGACTTGAGGCAAAATGACTCAGCTCAGTGTCAGGTGGAAATCCACCAGCTCTGGCAACCTCTGCCTTTGCATCCTGTGCTCACAAAAGTCTGTTTGGTGTGTGACCCAAGAGGCATTTTGCTGTAAGGGCTCTCCCTCTGCCCTGTTCAGACATCCTTGCTTTGCAGACAGATTGTTTGTTTGGCCACAGCAGCGAGAAGCAGAACTCTGGAGTGTGAAGGCGAGCTTGGCTGAGCCTGGGTGCAAGTCAGCTTCAAGCAGGACTTATCTCAGGAGGGACTGGCAATGTTTTTGGAGGCAATACACTCCCAGCCCCTTTGAAGCCTTATCAGGGATCTGGCTGTTTTATCTATAATGACTTTTCATGCAGGATGGCTCCTGTATGTTGCTCATGCATTGAGTATGCACAAATCATCCTGGTTCATGGAGTGATAGGTGGAATTGCAAAACTGCACTTAATGACTGAGTGACAGCCATCTGTGCTACGTGCTTTCAATGTGATATCATGAAGGATAATATTTTCTCCTGCCTGTGAAGCTGAAAGAAACAGGGTGAGGGGGAGATGATCTCTTGGGTTTATTTGCTTTGCTTTTAATTGATTTTGGAGATTAAAGCTAGAGTGAAAATATCAGCTTGAAAGCCCTGAGAACTGAGTGCTTCTGTTTTTGTCAAAGGATGTGCAGGGGAAGCATATTGTCAGCCTGCCTGGGCCCTGACCAGAGGCTGTCAGGACAGTGTTGGTTAGTCCACGTGATGTTGTTATGGGGGATATGACATTGTTTTTACAAGCTCAATGGACTATAGAAGATAAGTGCTTGAGATAGAAAGCACTGAAGACAAGGAAGACTTCATAAACTTTGGATCTGTCCCTCACAGACAGATGCAGGCAGAGCAGAGACCCTGATGTCCTGGTGTTGCTGTAACTTGGTCTTCAATGGAGCCTCTGCTGTGTTAGAGTGATCTGATTTTTTTGAAGAAGCAGAAACCATTCTTGTGGCAGGTGTTTATCCATTTCTTTAGTGTTCACCCATCTGAATGCTTGGGTGAACACAGTGATGGCTTTACAAGCACATGCCGTGACTGGTTCTTCCCTTGCCACTCAAAAAAATTCTTCAGAAAATCTGCTCTCCCCTCTGCCCCAGCAAGCAGCACCTGCCCAATGGTCCAACAGCCCTGTACTGGAGGTGATGAGCCCTTAGAAACACTGGTGAGCATTTGTATGGGAAATACAGGCATGGAGATAAAGCCCCAGCCCTTGAGCTGTCCCTCAGGGTACATCAGGATTTTGGAAGAGCTTTAGCTCTCACCTGAACCCAGCCACAGCTATAGCAGTGGTCTGCTAACAGAGGTGGGGGAACTACTTTTTGGGGCAGGATACCATAATGGAAGCTTGATTGTCAGAGAACTGCTGTCTCATCTTCATTTTGTTGTTATCATGGATACCTTTTCTTAAATGACTTTGAAAGCTGCTGGTGTTTTACACTCTCAACTTTACACCTGGTGTAACATCCTACTTCAGTCTACAATGTGTTTAATAAATGAACACTGCAGCCATCCTGCTGGGGAGCAGACTTTCTACACACTTGCAGAATGCACTTTCCTTCATCTGTTGATGATTTTTAAACAGAATGTTATGCAATAACCAAAGCAAAATATTTGTCCTTTGCAATTTGCCCCTAAAACTTTCCTCCCACCTGTCCGACTCTATTCCTAACCTCTCTGTTTTTCTACCAACTTCTTTGGGCATCTAGAAGTTATTACCACCAATTAGAACACCTTTGAAGGGCTTTCTCATAACTATCAAAGTGTTACTTGCAATAGCATCAACAAAGGCTTCCCAGTGAGAGGATGAAATGGCTGTTGGGCTTTTTTCCTGGGCAAACTGGGCCCTGGCTCAGCTTTCAGTGCAGTGACATTTCTATCACATAGGAGCTCCATGTTTCTGTGCCTTCCTCCAGATGCAGCTTTTGCAGAAGTGAATGCATGCATCTGCACACCCTGAGCTCTGCTTAGGCACTGAGATAAAGTGCTTTGAAGATCAGAGGGGATGAGTCTTTGTAGCTGTGATTAGGATGTATCCCACGGCAGGGAGCGTTCCTGGGCACTGAGTATGGAAGGGCTGGGAATCCTTGGTTGACCAGTGTTTAGAGATACCATGGAAATATCAAGCTGGAGGGCTATAAGTGAACCCATCTGTCACAATAATAGCACAGTTTCCCCAGCAATGGATGTTTTCTCTGTATTGTGCTGTGGCCTGGAGCTGGTCTGGAAAGGATCCAGGATCCCAGCAGTCAGCAGGTGAGGCTGGAGTCTGCTGACTGATGTGTGTGTGTTGTTTAGAGTTGCATAGAGAGTTAGGTCAGGGCTGGCATAAAGAAAAGAGGGCAATCTTTATCACTGGGCTGATGATTTGCTGCAGGCTGTATGACAATTTTGTCCAGGCCTGTGCCAGGAAGGTGAGGGCACATGCCCTGCAAATGACTGTCCAACCCAAGACCTGTGTGAAGGGACATCTCCCTGTGAGAGCAGCAATTTGTGCTCTCTCATCCTGCTCCTTCTCAGTTGTTTTGGTGTTTTCCCTCTTAGCCATTCACCCCAAATCTCTCTCCTACACAATACCTCTTTCAGCACATGCCTGGCAGGTCACACGAGGTGAGCAGGGCAGGTTTCTGGGATGGGCAAGATGCCAGAGTGACTCCAGGGTAGAGGAAACAGCCTTAAATGATATTGCTGCTGGGAGTTTAGCACTTTAATGGTAATGGCTGTAATGACCTTCATTTTCTCTCAGGAGGGTGATGTGATGCTCCTCCTCAAGATTTTGATGAGTCAAAAAGAAAGAAAAAAAGTTAAGGTATTTTTGCTTGTGACACATGACCCTTCTCTGTGGACAAGGATGTTTTCTCCTTGGTGTCTGTTCCTGCCATACTGGCAATAGGCTCCACACAAGATCTCAATTTAGCATCCCCTGTGTCTTTCCACAAGGCTTTAAAACAGCAGAAGTCCTTTCCCTGAGCTGCTGACAGGTCAAGCATTCAGGCTGATGGCTGTGCAGTTAATGTGAGATGTCAAGGGACATGCAAGCAGCCTTCTCTTGATCCATGCCAGTTCCAGCCTGTGTCAGGGACTTTGATTAGGCTAATTTCTTTGGGAATCTTGAAAAAGCCACAGGTGAATCTATATTTCTCTGAAGGCCCTCTGGAAACCCATTTGCATGATTAGCAAAAGTTGTACATGCAAATGAAAATCCTGTGTTTGCAGGATCATGTGGCTGCCAGCATCATTCCCCTCAGTGCTCTAAACAAAATCCATGAACACTCAGCCCTTCCCACCTGGAATTCATTCTCAACTGCTCCTGTGTAATGCATTTCTCTTCTCTGCATATCTCTCAGCTGTGACACTGCAGCTGTTTTGGTGGATTGCTTCTTGTAATCTTTCTTCTTCCTCAAATGGTAAACTTGTTCCTGATGTAATTACCCTGATAAAGTTCTGTGGCATGAGGGATCATCCTTAACAGCACTGCTGCTCTTGGCTGCAGACAAGAGGATATTTTATTTCAAACTTTTGTGGGAAGAGTAGTAAACAATAAACAGTTTTGTTTTCCCCAGCATCATCTTCCTCTGCATTGTCTGGCAGGGAAGATGGTCCCTGCATCCATCTTAGAGTACTGAGGTTCCCTTAGGACTTCTCTGCAGCCTGCAATAACAACAATGAAGTGCTGAAAAGTGCTCGTTCTGTAGGGGACTGAGGTGTTGTCATGGTCCAGCCAGCCCTGAAAAGCAGTGGCTCTGGAATAACAGGCAATGCCATGGTGAGGGTCATTCCCTGCTGTAAGCAGAGGAAATCAAAGCACACTTGCAGTGAATGCAGGAGGAGTTTTGTATGTACTCCTTGCCTGAATCCTGTGTATCCAAGTGTGGGAAAGTCTAAGAACTGTATGATTCCATGCATTTCTGAGTAAGAGGGACATTGGGATAGTGGGAAAACAGGTTTGGGAACAGTCTGTCACATTCTCTCTTTTTACAAATATCTGTAACCTAGCTTGTCTTTTCCATGAAAAAAACCACACAACTACTTCGTCTCTGAAGGTCATTTTTATTATTTGTTTTCACTATTGTTTTTTCACCTGACAATCAGAAACTGCCACAACTGCAGCTTCCCAGGCTCCATTGTACTGCAGGCTGTTTGCAGTGCTGCCTCAGAACAACGTGCAATAAACACAGAATCCATGGGAAAGAGGGACAGAAACAGGTGAGTTTCTGGCATGATAGAGGAGCAAGGAGTATTCTGGGTTTCTGAAGGAACCTCACTGCACTATATTCCTGAGGAAAGGGGAAAGTGGGATGGGAAAAAAAAAACATCAAATAGTGACAACCTCATGATGCATAAGGAATTTACCAGTTTGAAGGAAGGATTTGGAGGGTGTCAGTTTTTTGGGAATTTAGTGGGGTCTGTAGGGATTATGCCACTTTGCATGAGTGTGAGATCAAGGACTGCAGGTCATTTTGGGGTCAGCAGAAGAGTTTTCAGTGCCTTTTCCTGCAACTCTACAAGCTGCACAGAATTGCTTACCTTTCTCATGCCAAGTCCTTTCTTAGCCTACAGAATGTTTTTTTCTAGTATATATCCCTTCTGCCTGGGGAAAGGTCGATCGATTCCTGCTCAGCAAATGTGGCTGCATCCTCTCCTCCACCAATTTGTGGGAGTGTTCTTGTCACCCTGCTGTACATTTTTAGGAGCCTGAGCAGCCTGTGAAACCCAGGGATCCTCCAGAGGCCAATTTCCATTAATTTGGTCCTCTGTGATCCTCAGGATTGACCCTGATAACTCCTACAACCCCACCTGCAGCAGGAGGAGCCAGGGGAGCTCTCTGGTTGTATTTCTTCACTGACATGGCTCTTCAGCACTCAAGGACAGTAATTGAATGTTATGTCCAAACCCCAAACCAGCCTGCAAATCCCAGCACTGTGAACAGGAAGCTTCAGCAGAGCTGTTTCCATCATCTTATCTCTCACAGACAGTTACTGTGTTCTTGATGTAATTACAGTGATAAAACAATGTGACATAACTGCTGGCTTCTATCGTGGTATCACTGCTGTTGACTTAAGTGACAGGATAATAATTTTATAAGAGACCTTTCATTTTTTTTTTCCCCTGGCAGCCACTGGCAGTGTTTAAGCATGGGAGCTGATATCTCTGATAAAGCACATTATGCACGATCCACAAGTCCTAAAACTTTTTATCAGTTTTATTTATGCACTGCTCTTCCAGGTGAAATCTCCATATGTTCCTGCAGCATCGAGGCAGTGTCTCTTCCCAGACAGATCAGGGTCTAGTGTTTGCACAAATGGGCTGGAGCTGCAGTGGCAGCAGTCAGTCATGGGTGGTGTTTGGGAGAGGAGAGAGAGAAAAAGGCATTTTTCTGCACAATTCCCTCTGTTTTCCATCACTGGTGCATTGCGGACATGCCAGTCCCCCTACTCAGCTGGAGGAGGTGTCCTTGGGATGGCTTCTCTGAGAAAGCCTGGTTAAAAATGAGCCATGTGAAGAGGATTAGAGTGCACTCAGACACCTCCTGGTTTTAATATATCAAAGCCCTGACAGTGTTGCTCCAACTGAGCTGGGGAGGTGCAGCCCAGAGGCAGACTGTGTGGGGAAAATTTCAAACCAATGGGAATCTAATCATATATATTTATGTCCCTGCACTTCCTTGTCTCAGCTGCACATTTATTGATGTAGTGTCACGGGAGTGCAGAGCCTTGCTGATCTATGCTTTGTCTGAGGCTGTCAGCCAAACCTCCCAGGGGAGCACAGGCCACTGGCTCAGGGGGGACATGTGCTGCTCCTGGTCCATCCTGCAGCCATCCATTGCCTAAAAATACCTGGGACTGCAAAGCATAGATCTTCACAGTGACTCAGGCATTTGGGAAAAGCACTGTTCTTCTCCATAAATATTTCCAGGTGATGCAACAGGGCTGTGCAGAAAGCAGGGCCCTTCCAGGAGCACTCATGGGATCAGATGAGCTGGTGGGACTTGCTGGATGTTTTCTTAGCCAGAAATGAGCCTGGATGAGAAGATCCCTCTGGGGGATCCCTGTGACTCTGCTGCAGGGACATTGGCTCCCTATGCATTTTGGTTGGACATGCATTTTAATGTAATATTAAAAGCTGGAGGGGGAGATGCCCTCATGAGCTTTGTTTCACTGTGTGCAATATTGCTTGTGCAAAACAGTGAAAATGCATTTTGTTTATCTGTGTGGAGTTGTCAGGAAGGATGATGAACTCAGAAAATCTAGTTATAGGCAGATTGAGTGCTCGTTTGCAAGATTTTGGATATTCGGGTTATTTTTCTACCTCCCTTTTTTTATTTTTCTGTTCATTACAAGACATGATAATGTCTGGAAGAACTGATATTTGCATTTGGTGACAATCAAATAAAGAAAGGAATCATCCGAGAATATTAATGGGCAGTGAACCTTACAGGGTTTTTGGTTTGAGCTTGTCAAAATGACTGTGCGAGGAGTTTTGACAGTCTGCAGGTTTTGAAGATTTTTCCTTGCTTTAAACCATCCCAGAGTGTTTGTATGAGGAATATGTTTTTCATTTGGACAGTTCAGAATTTTCTGGTGTTTTCCTCTCCATCCAAGCAGTAGAGGAGGAGGGGGAAAGCTCTAATTTGCTATAAAATTATTTTCCTCTCTTTGATTTATCTTGGAAAATAATACTGGCAAATTGGGGTAGGGTGGGTGGACAGCTCTCTGGAGAAGTAGTGTGGACTTAAAATTTTGGCTTTAAAAGCTGTAGTCAGAAGCTGAAGCCATCATGTCTTTCCCAACAAGAGCAACTGGGAACGGGTGCATTTTTGGAACTGTGAGAGAAATCCCAAAGCGAGCTTACAATAGTTCCTATCCTGTCTTAAACTGGGCAGCCTCCTTCCCCACGTTTTACCATCACCTCCAGGGAAGAAGGGAGGTCTCTGACTGATGCAGGTGTAGCTGCAGTTGTGCCCCATTGCCCTGTGCTGCTGTGGGCGCTTTCCTTGCTGCAGCATGGGAGCAGCAGGAGCTGCTCTCTGCTGTGCCTGTCTGTGCTGCTCCTTTGTGACACTGTCCCCCGTGGCAGTCCCTAATGACAGCCTGAGCAGTTGAAACAGGTACCACGGGTGAGAGAGGGATGTAACTGCTCTTTTAATGCTTCTTTTGTAGTCCTTTCCATCTGTACTGAAGGTGTCTGTTTAATTCCAACTGACGACTGCCCTGACTGTCACTCCCTGGGAGATTTTGTGTTTAGGTGCCCTCCTGGGCTTTTCAGGCAATGAAGTGGTGGCACATGGCCATGATAAACAAATGTCTTTAAAAATTCCCTGCGTCGCTATTGAAGTGCTGATCCTGCTGGACGTGGAGCCCATCACACAGAGGAGCAGGACAGCTTTTCCCCTGGCACTGTCATCCTCCCAGCCAGCAGCTTTTGTGTGGCTCTGAGCTGTGTAAGAGCCCCAGACAATGGAAAAAGGGATATTTTGACAATAACTCTTCCTGTGATTGACCTCTTACTGATTGGAGCCACCAGAAAGGATCCTGGGGCTTATCAGGGCTGCAAAAGGACCAGGTCTGTCCTGGCTCTTGGCTGCACATTGGCTGCTCATTGGAAATGATGGGGGTGGAAAAAGCTGGGGAACGAGGAAGAGGGGAAGATCTGGGTTTGGGATAAATTCATATTGTGTGGATGAGAGTGTACCAGACTTCTTCCCCAGTTACACAACAAGAAATGAGATTGTGCCTTTCCTTGTGCTGAGTTTAGCCACTGCCATTGATAAGGGGGTGGTAGGACCATTCCAAAACCTTAGGCCTATTAGCAAGCATAGGCTAAACTTTTATTTCGCTCAGGGCTGTGGTTCATGAGACCAAGAGCTGGTGAGAAAAGTCAGAGCTAAAAGTGGGTGTTAGTTACCTCTGAGTGCAATAACACAGCTGTTACCACCATGGAGGTGCCAGACACTGGCACTTCAAGCAGCCCAGGGTGGAGACCCAGATGTGCTTTAGACCCTGAGCAATTCCTCTTCTTGCTTAGTCCCTGGTCCATGAGAAAAATATCCCTTATTTCCCAATGATAAATATTGGGTGAGTGGTAAATATATCGGCTGCAGTTCTGTGTGTCTGCATAGAGAAACATGGTGAAAAAAGCTCCTGAAAAGCCAGCAACTCCAAGGTGAGAGGTGCTGTCTTGTCAGGGTTCAAAGCTGCCAGAGAGGAGGGAGCTGGTGGCCTTTGGCCAGGCTGCAGGATGCTCTCTGCATGCCCAGTGCTGGGCAGAGCACAGGAACAGGAAAACAGCTGTGAAAACTCCTTTTTCAACATAAAAATAATAATAAAACATCTTAAAGAGACCATCGTGTACAGATATTTTCATAATTAGTGCTGAAACCAGAGAGAAGCGTGGCTTGTATGAGTGAGTGGGGAATGCTCAGTGTGTGAGCTCAGCAGGGGATGCCCAGGGAGAGATGGAGACTTTGGGTCTGCTCTGCAGAGGCACATGAAGTGGGGACCAGCTCAGGGAGATGGGGGTTAAGGTGCTGCACCACACCACCAGCCCGTGGGAAGGCTCCTGCTCCCACCAGGATTTTCTTCATTCACCACCTCACCTGTTTTCTTCTCTCTTCATTTCCTCTCTCCTAATTTCCTCCTCCTGGGGTTGCTTATCACTGCAGGTCCCCTGGCCTCTCTCCTGCCATCCCTCCAGCATGAAGCTCTCTAAAAGAAAGGCCTGAAGCCTGCAGGGATTTCTGTGATCTTTTCATCTTTTAGACCCTTGGTTCACCCAGCAGATGGGCTGTGGAAAGGGCTCCAGCAGTTTTCTTCTCTTGGCAGTGATGAATGTCCTCTTGCTCCATTAACACTTCCCAAAGCATGGGTCAGCTTCAGGGACAAGCTTTTCACTGTTGTGTATCTGATAGTATTTAGAGCAACCTCAACCACATGAGTGTGTTCAATGGCTTATTGCAGCATCTGAAAAAAGATTCCAGGCCTTCCTGTAGTCTTCCCCTTCAAAAGGAATTAGGATGGTCCTGCTGCTGAGGGAGGTCAGGTGTACAGTTCTGTGAAGGAGATGAGGGGAACCAGCCTGTGTTTTAGTTATATAGTGCAGGCACTCTGTGTGGGATATATAGACATATATATCTATGTGTGTGTGTGTGTGTGTCACAGGGATTTCATACTTCCAAAAAATGAAATTCATTCTGATTTCAAAATAACATGTTGTTCAACTGGATACTGGAAAGTTTTGCTTCCTTCTTTTGTAGCAGCTTTCATATTTTTAGGAGAAAGTAGGAGAAAGGAGGGAGTGATGAAGTTAATCCTCTGCTCCAGCTAAGCCAAAGTAATATCTCAATCTTATAAATATTTCAGCGGTTCTCAGTCACTCTGAGAGCATTATGCTTTGGCCAGGTAGTCCAGATTTATAAGGGATGTAACATCAATTAATTTTCAGTCACAGTCATCTGTATTATGTCACCTACTCAATCACAGGCCCAGGAGAGCTGCTGACCCAGGCCTCCAGCATCTTCTTTCCAGGTCAAGCAACAAGTCACTTCTAAATCTTTCAAACCTCTTTCCCTTTCCTGATGGTTTAGGGATTAACTTTTCATCTGCCAGCCCTCTGCTTTGCTGTGAGATCTCGTTTTGGTTCCTAGCAACTGAAGTCCAGGTCGCTGAAAGAAATGCAGCATCTGTTTTGGTACTTTTAACCAATTTTCTCTTTAAAAATAAGTAAATAAAATAAAAATCAGCCTCTCTGCAGAAGCAGTTCTGGTTGGTAACAGGTGGAGGAGCCCAGCTCCTCCATCTCTGGGTGAGGTGGTGTTGCCTGGGGGTTGGCAGAGGGTCCTGTGCAGGTGGCCTGGCTGATGAGCACAGGTTCCTGGAATACTTGTCCTGGTGTGTGTCCTGCTCTGTCTGTCCATGCACCAACACAGGAGGATGCATTTGTTCCAGCAGGGTGTTGTGCTGGGGTGTTTTTGCCTGGATCAGCTGTTCCCAGTACCCCCAGGGAAAGGCAGGGGGGATGGAGTCACACTGCAGCACAGACAGGTCCAGAGAGATCCACCTGGTCGAGGCTGCTCTCTGAAGTACTGCTGGGCAGTGCCTTTTATTTCCTTTCTCCTGCACTGATTGCAGGAGCGTGTTTGGCTGAAAGATGCCTCCCAGGGATAATTCCAAGTGTCTTCCAAGTTTTAATTTAAAGGTATTATAAAAAAATGGGGGTGGGGAGAGAGAGAGGGAGAGAGAGAGAGAGAGAGAGCGTGTCATTCCTTCTTGTTCCTCATTATTGCAAATGTATGTTTGATTTCCCATTTGGGTTCATCTGCCTTCATCTTTCAGCTGCCATTGGTTCTCACTATGTCTTTCTGTGTGTGAGCAGATACCTCTCTAATATTTGAGATCTTTCCTGCTGGAAGTTGTTATCCCCCATAACTATCTTTTTGATAAAGCGAATTGAGCTTCTCTTAGTCCCTTGCAGCCAGGCATTTTCCCCACTGTATCTGGTGGTTTTTGTAATTCTCTCCAGCACCATCTCTAAGTGCTTCTTAGCAACCTTTGAAAAATGTATTTGTGAGAGCTGTTATCAGCACACCAGCATTGGTTTCACTCAGGCAGTCTGAAGTTACAAGGCACATTCTCCATCCCTTTGCATGCGACTAAAGGCTGTACCAGACACTACTGACTACAACCTTCTCTGGGAGCTCACAGTCAGTTACTTCTTTATTAGGAAATAGCTTCTTTTGGTGTGTGTGCTTTGCTTTCCTTTCTTGTTCTCACGGCACAGACACTCCTTCACACTTCCCTACAGCTTTCCACCCACAGTTGGGACGTGGATCTTCCTGCTTTGTTTGCTTATAACTCTGTGTTTACATCCATTAAGGTGTTTGACTTGGACAGATCCAGCATACCAGGAGGTCTGCAAAGCTCCGTGGAGCCTCCTGCTGAATTGTTCTGTGCTTCCTCACCAGCTTTTGTGATGTCTCTAAATCTCAGTGGCAGGGATTTTAATGCTGCCTAGCTGAACAGCATTGGAAAGGCTGACTGGCATCAGGCAATATCCTGGAATGATAGTGAAATTAGACTTTTTGATTGCCAATTTCCCCACATTTCCATCTGTCCAGTGTTATGATTTCAGCTCTTTGGCTTATTCCTTCCTTCTTTCTTAATCCAATATTGGTGACTAGTTTACAGCAACTGTGGAGAGAACAACAGTGGGGTGAGAAGGGTTGGGTAATGAAGGGGGTGAATGGGGAAAACTGGGTTTACAGGTACCAGGTCCATGTCTCTGTGTGTGTGTGTACGTGTTACAACGTAGAGCAGAGAAGCCTGAAGTCTCCTTTAGCACAGCCTGTAATCCTATTAGAAGGATTATTCTGTTGTCCCAGGCTATCTGATCGTGGTAAGAACTCATTTAGGTCAGCTGTTTAGGAAATTTACACACACAAGGAAAAAAAAAATATATAAGCCTCTTGCTCTATTTCATAGGGATCGACAAGCTCCTTTCAGACTTTCCCTGTGCTAGTGATTACATCCCTGCTCTTGTCATTTCTCTCTTAAACCCTCATGTAAATGACTTGCTTTCAGGTTTTTACTTCTGACAGCAGATGTGGATAGACAACGTGGTAGCTGGACCCCAGGTATTTCCAGACCTTGAAAGGATTAGAATTCTAAACAGTAAAGTACTTTGGATTTTGCTCTCCCTCTGTGCATTTGTGCCCATTATAACTTCAAGAGCGAGGGTATGGGTAAGTCTGATTTGTGGGCAGAACTTAATGAAAGCTAAATCTGGTCTGGCAGGGCCCCAATCAGTTTAATCCCTGGTCTGCTGATTATCAGCAATGTTATAATTTAATTTGAAGCCTCTGTATTTAGAAGGTCAGTGAAGCACTCCCATGCTTTCATTTATGGAGAGAGAAAGCAGGGTGGCAGTCAGTTCAAGTGCCTGTTTCCCTCTGTGCTCCAGCAAAGCCAGGTATTAAACAAAAGAGATCTTAAAACAAGCAACAAACAAAGCATCTTGGGCACAGAAGTATAATTATGTAGCCAAGTAGGAGCTCTTAATGTCAGGAGAAGTGTGGTGGGAGCCTTTGCTTCCCAGGCTGGAATAAAGCCATCACCATCCCAAGTTTTGCATTGTATTTCACAGCCTCCACCCAAATCCTTGCTGCAGAGCTGGGAGGGAGGTGTGGATCAAAATCCCACCTTTTTCTGCCAAAACACAGCCCACTCATGAGGGACTCCACTCTGGTTATTGGCAGGGCTGAGTCTATGACAGGCAGTTGAGCTGCTTCTTTCCACCCAGTTGTGCTGTTTCTATCCAGAGGGAGATGTTGTCAATGTACACAGAAAGGTGTGAATCCCTGTTTCTGCACAGCATTTTGGAACATTAAGCTCTCTTGGAGGAATCTGCCTGCAGACTAACAAGGAAATCCACTATTTTTATCTGTCCAGGAGCTCCACACGTCTGGCAGCCCAGCGTGGGTCATGTCTACTCAAGGTGCTGCACACACTGCAATTCCAGTCATTTCTGGAGGAAGCAACCAGATCAATTGTGCAACGTGTGTTTGTGAGGTGGGGATCCTTCCAGAAATCATCAGATATAGTCTGAATGTGCTATTGTGGATTGAGCAGCTGGTCTGGGATACTACGTGTGCAACAACCCCTCTTCTCCCCAAGCATCTTGTTTTCCTCTCTGTGTCCCTCAGAGCAAAGGTCTGGTTGAGAAAGAGTTTGGTCTTTCCCAAAGTCTTCTCTTCTCCCTCACTGGGATTTGAACAGCAGCCAGGTTAAGATCTTGTCAAGGTTGCTCTTCTCTCAAAGGGCCTTGGGCTAGAAGAGTGTTTGGTCAGGTGAAAGGAAGTGAAAGGATTCTGTGAGCATGGAATTCCAGGTGCTCATGTGTGTTGGAAGTCATTCTTCACTGGGAGATGTCCATTTAGCTGGCAGGTATTTCTATTTGTACTGACATGCAGGGCCCTTCTGGGGAGCCCTCAAGGCATGTATGTATTCAGGATTTGCCAGAGGAGGAGCAGCCTTCTCCATCCCACCACTTCTTTTCCTTGGCAGTTGTTATGGTTTGTGGGCTGGTGGCCATCTGGGAGACCTACATCATCCTTGGTCTGGCTTTTCTTTCCAAGCTAGGATAGCGATTTCCTTTGTCCTTTCCTTCATGTCCTCACCTGGATGTCTTTTGCTGGATTTATTCTGGTTCTAGAGCATGTTAGATGATCCTTGTTAATTCATGCCCAGCCAACCCTTCCTTTAGCTAACCAGAGTTCTTGCTTTAAGAATGGAGGTTTTTACTGCCAGATACCTGCTCCCTCCTCTGTGTTTCCAGTGGAGTGCTGGTGACATCCAGTGTCTAGTTTGGCTTATCACTGGCATGCATGTGTCCTATGCTGATATCCCCAGGGGATGCTATAGATCTAAAGACTTGTTTTCCCCCTCAGCTAGTCTGCATTTGAATGAGGAACCCTGCACCATGTCGAGGTGTTTGTGACATCTGTAATTCACACATGAAGAAAAAGGAACCTTTGAGGCTAGAGCTCCCACAAAAAGCTGCCTTGAAGAGGAGAGGCAACTGTGTACAAAGAGAAATGAGAACTGAGAAACAAATCAGAGCTTCCATTGGATATAATGAGAATCTCAGATAGTGACACAACTTACTGAGGCCAGAGCAGTCCTGTCTCTCCACTCCCCAGGGCGAGTCTTAGTGGTTTGTAATACTCACAGGTTCACTGCCTCCTTCCCCTCCCTGAAAGCAATAATGGCCCTGCAGGAAAAAGGCTGGGAAAAGGTGCAGGAGAAATGCCAAGGGCCAGCAGCACAGACAGTCCTCCACTTGTCATTTTGTCACTGCCTGGGCACGTGCAGAGGGACTCTTTTCACAGGCTGCCAGGAAAGGAGGCCAGTCCCCATGGCATGGCTGCTGGGCTCTCAGCTGAGATGCAGCTTGGCAAGAAGGATTTGAGTGAAGCACTAATGGTGGGAGGTCTGATACAAACCCTGCCCAAGTACCCCAGATGTACAGGCCTGGCTAAAGGCAATATTTAGCCTCAAACCTAGTTTCCACCCCATTTTTTTGACTGAGGTAAACCCAGGCTGTGCCTCTTAAGCTTTGCTGTCATGGAGATTCCTGAAGCTGTGGAGCTGTTCCTGAGAGAGTAACTAGAAGCCCTGGTTGCTTGGGTCATTACACACAGTGCAAAGCACAGGGGAGGGATCTGTCACTGTTGGGCTAGGAAAGACAGCAAATGGACCTTTCCATCCCTAAATGCTGTGATTTTCTCCACTCCTCATTTCCTTTATGAGATGCAGCCTTGAATGTAGTTGCTGCTCCTGCAGCTGTGTGCCCAACCCTGGGGGCAGAACATTCTGCTGCTCTCATTCCCAGCATCCTCTTTCTCATTTCACACAGCCTATTAGAAAATAGTCCTTTCTCAGCAGGGTTCAAGGGTCACCGTTTGGTGTGAGTGCGGGAGAAGCTCTTTGCATTTCAGCAGTTATAGATACTTGAACTGCAATGGTGGGATGGGGCTTTAAAATAACAGAATTTTGCTGCATATTAATTGGGTGGAGTGTACCTCTCCTTGCCTTGAAAAAAATATGAGAGGGAGGTAAGTGTTCTCATCCCTGAAGGGGTGAAGGGGCCCTGGGCTGAGCTGTCAAAACCACTTGCTGCAGGACATATTCTGTAACTTCACCTCCCAGGTGGTCCTGTTCTCCCTGGCCCCTTCTGGTGCAGGAAGTTCAGAGGAGCACCATATTTGCCTGCCCAAGGCCAGAGGCAGCTGACTCCCAGCAGGATGGTTTCCCTGTCATCTCGCTCTGACGATCTTAGTTTATGCTGTTTGTTTTCTTTAATTGAATATTTTATAAATTAACGTGATTTCTGCATAATGTTTATCTTCCTCTCTGCGAGCCTTTATGACCAAGACAGGCTAATTAAAACACTGAACCATGGCTGTGTCCCTGGCCAAGAAGGGAGACGACCATATAATGTACGTGGTGCTGATACGGATCTGGGAGCTGGCGGAGCAGAGCACCAGAGGATCTGTCTGTGACCATCAGTCTTACTTAAGGAGCCTTTTCTATTCATTGCTGTTGAGGCCTGTCTCTTCTCTGCCTTTAAGTGGATGCTGTGATGAGAGCCTCTGGGTGAGCATCATCATCCTTGCAGATACCTGTGCTGCCAGTGACACAGGCAGGTACTCGCAGGCGGCAGTGAGAGCCCCCGAATATGGAGGCAAAGCTGCTCACCCTGATCACCTGGAAGGGCTTTTCCTCTGCACTTTGAGGCTGAGCACTGCCTTGAGAAGCAGCTGAAGTTGCCCCCCTGTCCCCTAAGACGGGGAGCTGTGAATGTGCTTATCTCCCTCAGCAGAGACAAGGCTGAGCTGTAGCTTTTCCCACCCTGGGTGCACTGAGGAACCAGGAGAGCTGTGCCAGGGGGCTGGACGTGTAGGAGTTAAGCCTTCTGTATTCAGCTCTGAGGAAGTCCTAAGGGGACTTTTCAGAAGGCTGCCTCCTTCCTCTACAGGCCTTTTTTTCACTATTGTTCTTTCAAGATAAAGAACTTGGCTCTGTAAAAGAGTAAGCCAAGCACTGTTTTATTGCTACCAGCTGAATAGTAAAAAAGCCAAGCATAACCCATTTGCTGTTGTGCAGTGGTTAAAATCCAGCTTGGTACTTTGCATTCCAAGACATTCTGCCTCATCCTTTCTCATAGATTTCCTGCAAGCAGTAAAAATATCTTGCAAATGACTTATGCCCAACCACAAAAGCCCCCGTGTAAATATGCTGGTGCTCAGTTACAGAAGGGAAAGCATTGCACAACAGTGGCTTTAGGAATCTTTGTTTAAGTGAGGTAATTGCTTTCCTCATCTGTAAAGGCACTCTAATGTTAACCTCAGAGTGCAGAGTGTTACCTGCACAGATTCAGATCACAGCCCCACTGGTGTTAATGCCTTAGGTCTTAACTGAACAAAAGCCTCCTCTGGGCATGGTATTTTTAAATGTTTATGGTTACAAACTGTGTGTGCCTATATCTGCAAGTATCTGGCTCCTCCACTACATAACAGACACAGGATACAGAGCAGGCAGATAGCAAAGGTTGCTTAATGAACTGCTTGTCCTCCTTCCTATCTGTGGTTATCTTTGCCTTTGTAACCCATGTTCCCATGCTGAACCTCGTTGTTTTGGCAGCCTTCCTCTGTAGGACAGCAAGGAGTGCTCTGTGTTTACAGTGACACTGAGAAGATGAACAAACTGGGGTCTGGAGGAGGAGACTGGAGACAGAAGCTCTCCAGGGAAGAAAGGAGATGCTGGTAGGATAGATGTCCTGAGCCTAATTCCTGCAAAGCTGTAGGCTCAAAATGAGAGAAGCCAACCAGAGCTGTGATGGATGAATGGTTCCCAGTGAACTGGAACAGTGGGAGCTGCTCTGTTTAAACTCATTCCTTGCCCTCTACAATGTCCTTAAGGTCCTCCCTGAAGACCCTTAATATATATTGATGGGTACAAATTCTTCCTTTCACATTACACTCTCTTCTCATTTGGCTTAATTTCCAGTACAGACCTGCCTGGCTCCCTGTTTTATTTTCCATTTTATCAGGGGTGACTATAAACAAATCTTCTTGTAAGATCAGCAAATCCAGTCCACTTTTCGGCTTGTCCTTCCCCTCAACCATGTCTGCATCACAGTTTGAGCTGAGCTTTTATTACTCCTGACAGCTGGGGCTGTGGTCTCTGCAGAATGGTTTCCCCAACCTCTGTGAGCTCAGTGCCAAAATTGGAGTTAGCTGTTCTCAGATTTAACAGCCTCCAGTTTCACACACAGATTTCCAGCATCCCTGGCCCAGCACTCATTCCTGCCGTAGCTCACCTTGTCAGCACCAGGAGCAACCTAACACTCATTGTTTCAACCTGACCCTGCTCTCTGCCTTTAAAAATTTGCAAACAACCTTCCTTCTAACATGCCACTGGTAATGCCACCCATGAGTGAGAATAATGGTAGGAAAATAAGTTCACCATGCTATTTTCTGTCTTTTTTGTTTCCACATGAGGGACTTGAAGTGCATTTGTAGTTTTATAATTCATGTAAAGCTAAGAGGAGGAGCTGCAAGTGTGACTCTGAACAGGGAAACAGCAGTTCTGCTCCTCGCAGTCTGAACCCACCAAGATGCATTTCTGGCTGTCATCCTTTCTGCAGAGACACTGACAGCCAGCAGGACTGGGCTTCTGTGCTTGGGGTGGAGGTAGTAAGGATGTCTCCATGGTGTACATGAACCCTTCAGAACCTGTTCTGCCCAAAGGTTTTGGTTGTAGTGACAGCAAGCAAGGGTTAAAGCTGTTGGTGAGGTCCCAAGCTCTTTGGTGTTCACCACTGTCTAACACAGATGGGGAAAGTTTTGGCAATCTTGCTGTGGTGCTGTCATTAGCATGCATTCATTTCAAATTAATTAAAAGCGAAGATGAGATTCCCAAACTCGTTTAACTTCCTAAGCTTTGTTCTCCAGGGACTGATAGTGGAAAAACAGCTGGAGACCCAACGTGTCCTTTAGAAAGGGATGAAATGCAGTTAATCCTTGTTATATCAAAGCGAGCAGAAATGAAAAGTAAATTCCCACTTGAGAAGAGATTTTTCCCCCTCTGTGCATTTTCCCCACTCTGTTTTTCCATAGAAGAACTTTCTTGACCAGGAAGGTTGGAGGATATTTGTAGCCCTGGTTGTTTAAATATTAATCTGTACTTTAAGACTCGTTTGTGTGCGCAAAAGAGAGAGACAAGTGCAGTGGAAATCTGACAAATGTACATTCTCTCCACTGGATAGAGCTGCTCCAGAGCGTGCAGTGACGTTAGTCAGAGCCAGAGATGTTATGTGCTTTGACAGGACCAGTCTATTATGGGTTTCAGAAGTACTAACCTGCAGCAGCCCCACAATATTAAATGGGGTGTCTGGGACCTGAGTTGGCCTAAAATCCATTCATTACTGTCCTAACCTGGAAAAATTGCCTTCCTGAGCTGAAAGTATTTTCAAAAGTGATATCTGTGTTATATAAGTGAGAGTGTTTCTTCTGTAAAGAGAGGAAGCAGAGATCAGGCTGGGAAGGTGGACTCCCAAGGTGCTGGCTCTGAAGAAAGAGGTGTCTGAACACTTTACTTGGCAATTGAAATGTGTGAGTTGAGATTTATGTAAATCTAGAGTCAAACTCTGCTCTTTCCCTTGCCAAACAACACTCCATGTAGCTGGTTATTATTTGGAAGCAATTTTGCTCTCTGATGACTCAGTGAGGGAAGCTGCTGAAACAAAACAGAAGTGAACTGCAGAATAGTTAATATTGTAGAACAGCACAGGAGACACACATCATCTTTATTTTTTGGGTCTCAGTCCTCAGTCAAAGCAGCTAAGCCTCATCCTGCCAGGGGAGGGTTGCAGTATCTGTGGACTGGCTCTCCATTCATGTTCTGGCACTGAATATGGAGAATATGTATTCAACTACCTGCAAACAAGCTCTAGTCCAAGAAGGTAAAAATCCATAATCAGCCTTGTGAAAACACTTGAATAATGAATAAATTGGAGAGAGATGACAATTTATGCCAAGGTGAAACAAGTAAATATTTTCACTACATTTTTATTCATCTTCCATTAATTGGCATTTTCCACTAAGGTAGAATAGGAGGCTGGAGAGCCAAAGATCACAGAGCTGAGATTTGGGATGTCCCAGCAGCAGTGATTCTGGGGCCTGGCAGAGCTGCTGTGGCAGCATCATTCTGGTGTTGTGGGATGTGGTGGAGCTGCACTGAGGCACTCACTGTATGAGGAAGTTTTCATAGCACCTGCCCACGGTCTGCTTGGCTACATCCCACACATCTCAGGCTTTCGCACGTAGCTTTTGCAGGTCTGCAGCTCTTCCAAGCAGATATGAATGATGGAGGAGACGAGAATTTCCTCAGAGAGCAGTGAGTTAATTAATGGCTCCAAAGCACATCATTATAGCAATGAGCTGATGCATTAGAAATCACTTCCAACAAGTGGCTGAAGGTCATATCCATGTGCCATGGACCTTGCACGAATGCCCACAGTTTTCTCCATCTTCAGGGAGTGTGGTACATCGTTAACTGAATTTGGAATTCAGACTTTTAAAGTGAGTGGGCATAGGAGCCACACTCTTGAGGTGTTTGAAATAAACTCTGCATCTACTGCATGTCTGAGCTGTGTATCTAAATAGGTTCTGGTGAGCTCCCTAGGGTTTTGGAGAAGCCTTTCCAAATGGCTGTGAGTCATGTACCACTTCATCATTTAGGTACTGATGTGCAATGTTTGTTTATGAGTTCTCCTTTTATTTCTGTAAATTGAATTGGGGTTTTTTGGGGAAGGGCAGGCACTGGCTTTGTTGTCAGATGGAACTGGTCTGCAGTTGCTTTTTAAAACTGAGCTGTTCTTCCTCGTGTCTGTATCACTGAGAAGCAGCAGCAGGCATTGCTTCCTATCATGGAAGTGCCTCCCATTTCAGGCACCAAGGCATGAGGTGTTATTAGGGAGACTAGCAGGGGAGAGGAAAGGAAAAAGTAGAGAAGAAGTCTGTCCTAATTTTGACTGGATTGGTGCATCTGTTTAAATGAGAGCATAAATTTGCTGAGCAGACTCACTGTTTCACTAGCTCAACTGCATCATCCTCCTGCTCAGCTGTTTCTTGTGGTTGAAGGAGTTGGGGAGGATAAAGGCTTCACATCTTCTTTCAAAAGTTGTGTTTCATTCTGCCTCATTTATGATATTTGGATTGGAAATAAGTTTATTTCCACAGTGTAGGCTTTATTTGACAAATGTTAATTTTATGCTCTTTCTGAATCCTGTAGAGAATGCCAGCCCACCTAAAATCTGAGGTGACTTGAAAATTGCATTAATGAGCAGTTGCTTTCATTTTACCAACACAAGAAGAACTTCTAGACATTTTCTTGAGATCAAATGTACCACGGTGACTCTACTTAATCCAAATAAAAGTCGACTCCTTTTGTAAAGCTAAAGTGGATTTGGATGTGCTCCTGAAATGTGAGAAGGAATAGATCAAACTAAAGTATAGATTTCTGGATGGGGGAAGCTGAACTGGGAGCATGCACTGTTAGACCTTCAAGACCTCTGTACCTTTTATCTTTGATTTGAATCCATCTCATCTTTCCAGCAGTCTTTGATTTCCCAAGTGAATAAAAGTTCCAAATGTCACATATCTGAGGACTGGCATATAAAAGGTCTTATTTTGGAGCAGTAGGAGCCGCATGCATCCAGCATTGAACAGCTCCCACATGCTGCAGCTCCATTTAATTGCTGAAATCAGAGATGTTGGGAATGGATTTCATCTGAAAGTCTGATCTCCTAAACTGAAAGGCATAGGACAACATTTGCTCATCCCCTGGAGATGCTGCCAGAAGTCTGTCTCTGATTAGCAATGTTAATGGAGTATTAACATAAGCCACGCCAGCAAGGGAAACTGTAGAACACATTATCATCAGGAGAGCCAGCTGTGTAAAGGCGTGTAAAGATGATGATAAATGTAGTTTGTGGCTTGGGGAGCTGGTTGCTGAACTGCTGCATCCCCTAATCCAGAAGGAATGGAGCGGGAATGGACACAGCAGCCTGCTGTTCTCTGTGCCATCGTACCAAAGAGCGATGGAGATGCAAAGAGATGAACAGATGTTACCTTCACAGGGAAAGGGGGATGAAGGGGACTCCCCAGCCAACTCAAGACTTTTGCTGTCACAGGTTGAATACTTTTGGCTCAGCTCCATCTTTCAGCTGTTTAGGATTTTGCCTTTTGCAACGTCTGTGGAAGATTGATCCAGGATCTAAATATTGTGATGTCTCTGATTTCCACTCTAAAAACATCTCCAGAGATACTTTGCACTATTTGTTCTTGTTTTGTAGGTTTTTTTCCCCTCTTGACTCAGAATATGTGAATAGTCTGGTCCGAGAGTGAGGCTCAGAGATGTTGTAAAGCTGCTCGTTTCCTTTATTGTCTTGGATCTTTCATTGTCAAATATTAGCTATGTAAGTCCTACAAATCCTCACACACTTGCCCCACCATATCCCTCAGGATGTCAATATTTTTTCCCCTGATTTTGTACTTGAAATCCAGAATCTTCAAGGGGGAAACTCAGTACATCTGACCCATATATTGTGGTGGTTTCTGCTTTGCCACGTGGAGAGAGCAGTGAGCTCTAGATCAGCTCGGAAGCAAAATGCTTGTGCTTCAATGCGACAGCACCAACAGGGGCTTTACAAAACAGCACTGAATCTACTGACATGAGCTTGCTTGCACAGTTTTCTGGTGGAGCCACACATTTCACCCAATGACCTTTTTGACATTTTCTTGGTTTCCCTCCTGCAGGAACACTTCAGCAGTGAAGTGCCATACTCTGCTGAGCAAACTTGGCATCTCATCAAGCTGACTTATTTGGTATGTATTTACACTTGTAGACTTTAGTACTCTCCTGGCAATTGAGCTTCCTTCCTGCCTACATAAATATGATTTCATTATTAGCTTTGTTTAGTTGTTGTTGTGCATCTGTGTGCTTTCCTTTCCCAAACTGCCAAAGAGAATTGCAGGTGTTGATCTCAATTTGCACCCAAAGCATCCTGAACTCTTTACCCCACCTGCCAACTCTAATAATAAGCAGCACTCTTGACCTCCTGCCTAAAACAACCCATGAAAACTCACCCCCGTAATTTTTTTACACTGAGGAGCCAGTAAGTTCTGTTAGAGCTGTGGCCTCTGTACTTTTGTTTGTTTGTACTTAGACAAAAGTATTGGGTTTGTCTCAAAGGTGCTTTTCTGGCTTTTCCCTCTTGCTCTTGGATGTGCAGTGTTTACTCAAAACACGGGCTGAGCCAGAGAGGTTGCCTCTGCACAAAGGGCCCCGAAGTGCGTGAGACTCGTCCTGTTCGAGTTCTTGTGAAGTGCAGGAGAAGGTGTTATGAGCACGATCTGGACAGGAAATAAAGCTCTCATTCCCACCATAAATGCTGTCTAGTGGAGCAGGTCAGATGAGAGATCTCATACAATTGCTCGTAGTGTTGAGCCCTCCAAGGGTGTTGGCAGCCTCAGCTCCCACTGATGGGAGTGGTTGGCCACGCTGATCAGGCTTTGTGGAGGCAGGTGACGACTTCCAAAATGCCTCCTGTTAGCATGACAGGCTAACTTCTGCTTAGGGGAAAATGAAGAGCCAGTGGTTGGGTTTCCACTTTTTTTTGCAGTCTAGGCACTGCTTGGCTGTTTCTGGCCCAGGCACTGCCAAGGCAGCTGCCTTTGGCACCTCAACAAAGAGGCAGATGAGCTACGAGCACACAACTTTCCACAATTCTGAGTTAAACCAGCTGCTGTGCCTTTAGAAAGGAACAAAGCAGTTTCTGGACAACCTCTGGACAATTCCTGCTTGCTGAAACTGACCATAAGGCTCCTCTAAGCTCCTACATAATTTTCATTTTGTGAAACCTTTGCTGGTTGGAAAAAGATATATTTGTATGCCCTGGAATGAGGATGCACTGAAACTGTGCTAATGCCAGAGGTTTGTACATGCATTATCTTCTCTGTGATCTCACATCCCATGTACCTGTAGTTCTCTCCAGGGAATCTCAGAGTCAAAGGAGAACTGTAGGAAGTGTGCACTCACTTCATGTTCAGTCTTTTATGGGAAAAAATACTGCAGGTGAGCATCACTTGAATGACTATCCTGGATTTTTTTTGCAAGGCTTTGCAATGATCTTGCAGAGGAAAATATTTCCTGCATATATCTTGAAATTAATTTCTGCTCTGAGTCCCAGGACTATGTTTGAATTAAAGCAATTTTTATTCTTCTAGAAAAAAACCCACAATCTCATTTTACCAGGTGGGGACCTGGCACTGTAGGGGATGGAGAAGCTGCTGGAATGAGGGTAGATTTGTTTTTCACCTGGGAAGAGGCCAACAGGAGAGGTTTTATGAGATGAAGGAGAGACAAAGAAAGAAAGTGAAACCAAGCAGTCAACTTGGTAGCTGCAATCTTTGATCTGTGGCTGTCTGCAAGCAGCATCACAGCTCTGTGATCAGATGTACATGCTCATTACGTGTTGTACTCTCCAAGCAGGCATTGTAAATACAGCACAACAGATTCTGCTTCCTTCTGCCCAAATATCTTTTTTCATCTATATTGCATTAAGACCTTGAGGCCTATCATCAGGGAGAGAAAAAATACAATTTTCTTATTGTACAATGCATTTCATTCCCAGCTGCTGTATTAAATTTATTCCTATTTGAAGTGGTGTCTGTGAGTATAAATCATTTAAGTTTATATGTTTTTGTTGCTGTGGCAACTGTTTGACTAATTGAATTCCAAAGTGTCTCTCAGTATTTCAGGGCTACGATAAAGGGCACAAAAATTCTTAGCAGCAGGAGTCAAATGAGGAGGGGGAGACAGGCAGCCCTATCAAAATGACATGTTCTCAATCTCCTGGGAACAAGCTTGTCAGTGGTACCTTTGGCAATGGGCAAGGAGGGCAAGGGCTGGGGAGGAGCCAGAGCTTCCTGTGAGCTCTCACTGTGGGTTTCATACTCAGAAATTATGTTCATGCCCTTAGCTGGATGGGTAAGACATGGAGAGCCTGTAACTTGGCATTGGGAAGATTGTGTTTTACCTCTGTGTCTACTTTCCCCATAAGTCATCAGTTCTCAGTGGACAAGAGGTGCTGGTGTGCTTCATGGTTATAAACAAGCCCAGGTTTTTGTAGGCTCCATCTTCTTTCCATGGGGACTTTGAATGAGCTCCTGGGGCTTATCTTCTGTCTGGGATCATGAATGTGTTCCTAAAGGATTTCTTTCCCTGTCAGTTTTTGGCAGGAAAAGACTCCTCAGAGCTATACCAAAGGACTAGGGAATACTGGAGTGTCCTGAATCTCTCCAGAGACAATTTTTACCCTATTCTCTCTCTCTCATTTTTTTTTTTTCAGCTGCAAAGCAGAGGTAGGTGTCCTCCTAGACTAAAGCAGGAGAACAGAAGCATTAAAACTTAACTCTTTGCAAGGGAATTGTCTTAGGTGGGTGTAAAGAGCAACTCCTTTGCAAGCAGAATGTTCCAGACAGGAGCTGACCCACCTGTGCCATTCCCAGCTTGTTGTGGCAATTCCTGTTAGCCTGGAATGGGCTCCTTTTTTTGTGTGTTAATTATGTAGGTGTTTATTATGGCCACAAAATGTTAATAGAAAGCCTAATGGAAATCATGCTGGCTAATGAGAAGCTACTGTATACCTGCTGCTTTTCTCTGGGAATAACAGAAGCCAGAATTCAACAGGAAATTATTTTTCCAATTCCTGCCCTGTGCTTTTACTTTGTGATTACATCTTGTTTTAACCTTTCATCTGACTCTCCCTGCAACCTGGGGGAAGGCCAGGACCTCTCCCTTCACCCTGCCCAGAGGGCATGCAGGGGTCTGCTTGCCTTCCCTGCTTTCTGAAGGGCAATCTGTGAATGGTTTTATGGAGCTTGAAAAGGTCACAGGGAGCCCTGAGCAGATCGAGTCCTTCCATTGTCCATTTCCCACAAGGGATCCTGTCCAGTCTGGCGCAAGTGCCTGTGGCCTGACAGCCTCCTGGTCTGCTGTTTATTTTGGTGGAGTTTTATTTCCCTCCCATTAGATGCTTCACCAGCTGCTGCATGCTCCTGAAACCACCTCATCCTGGATAGGCAAAGGCAAACTGCAGCAGGTACTGGGAGCAGGCACAACAGGGTGACTCCAAGGGAAGTTGGTCAAACTAGGATTTTTTTTTCTTTATTGTATTTCAGCTGCTGGTTGAGAAAGGAAAGGGAGCTGTGTTTGATGAGTGAGGCCTGGTTTGGGACCCCAGAAAGCAGCAGGAATGTATAGCATGGGCAGCATTTCCAGGGAAGGGAGCAAATTCCTGTTGAACAAGAGCAGGAGAAGGCAGAAGAATGGTGGGTTGGAGTAGGGGTTTGTGTGTGTGCAGGGTAGGGAGAGGTGTCACACTGGGAGGCTACTGGTGGGAAAGTGGGTGTGTGCTGGATTGGGGGTGGGATATGTTGACTTTTGGGAGAATGGGTGGATTTAGCTATGACCAAAATATGCCTTTGTGTTCACCCACACGTGGAGAGCACACACCTCTAATTTCCATAGGGGAGAGTAGGCGTCCCTTAGGAAAATAAAAACCGAAATGAAACAAAAAAATAATTTTAAAAAGCCCAAACTCAGAAGGAAAAATCCATTGGAGATACTGGAAAGCTGCATGCTTGAAGCTGTGAATTAAGTAAGAGACTCTCCTCACCAGGCAATACTGAAACTCCCAGCTGGGACCAAGTTTCACATTTTTTTTCCCTTGTGGGCAGAAATTGAATGCTTCTGTCTTTGCCTGCCAAAAATAATAGTTGAAAAAAAAAGTGGTCTTACTGCTGCAGGAAGAGCCAAACATTTCCCTCATGGGCTGTCTGAAAGAACAGTTGTGAAAACACCAGATTTCACTGTAAAGGTGGGATTTCTCAACGGTGAGGAGCTGCAAATGAGGCATGTTGCAGGGTCCATATGGAGTTGCTGGTAGGAACTCAATACCAGGCTCTTGGAAGCATTTCAGAAGGGGCTTTCAGGAAACAGAAGAAAAGCAGTTCAAATGACTGGCTCTCAGTGATACAGAAAGCTGTAAAAATAGCATCTGAGCATCTCCTGTTACCTGGGCACTGGTACCCAGATCCTGTTGAGTGATTTCTCTGGCATCCATCCTCCCTGCCTTGACTTTAACGGGTTGTGCAGATTATTTTATGATCAATAAATATCCAGGCAGACACTGTGAAATTCCAATCAGAAAAATTTACAGTATTAAGGCAGATATTGTATAGCAGGATATAAATAAATAGAAATTGTCAGTCAAATTTCTGGCAGCTGCAGTCTGGTGTCAGTTGCAGTAAATTAAGTGTTACTTCACGAATCATCTTTATAGTTTTTTACAGTAAGTGTATCTGTGCAAGGAGGGGTTTTTTTCAGATTGCAATGGTAAATATCCTCTGGTTCCTGTGGTTTCAGCATGAAGCCTGGAATCAAAGGGAAACAAATGATAATCCAGCAGTGGATTTTGCCATAATCCTGAAATTTGCTCCCAGCCCCAAGACTGGAGCTGAGTTTGGGTGCTGAGCAATCCAAGCAGCAACAAGCAAACAACATGACAGGGAAGAGACTGGATCCTTCTAAGCCAAGGGGAAATTTCTGCACTCTGGGAGGGCTGGTTGAGGCAATGGTGCAGAGATCCACCAAAAGGGGAGGAGGAGGATGGACTCCTGTTGTCTCTACCCAGATGAAAGGAGCTGTGATTGGTGCAGGCTGCACCTGGAGGTAGGTGGGAAGGATGAACTGGATCAGTACAGAGATCATCATTTACTGCAGTTAGGACATCATTTTACCTACAGATTATTGCCTTTTGTTAACAACACTTACTGGCCTGACCTGCAAATAAAATTCCTAAACCATCATGTGACGGTTTCTGTATGGTTGGGATAGCTGAAAACTGCATAAATTTTAAATGTCAACTTTCTATGAATTAAAGCTGAATGTTCAACACGGACCAAAGAGGAGAGGAGGACCTGCTGGTGGTAGTTTTGTACTTTATTGGAGAAGAGAGAGCTACATAAACTATGTCAGGAGTGTACAGGTCTACACATAGTTTCATCAATCAATAAATGGAATTGTTAACGTAACACTGAGGATATGATACTTTGAAGAAGACATAGACACGTGACCAAGGAGTATTTACAGCTCTAACATACAATATATTTATACTTGAGAGAGATTGGTGTGCATCTGTGCACACAGGTACCACTGTGCACACTGGGTGCACGCACGCGCACACGTAAATAGGTATAAAAGGCTTTAAAAAAAACCTTACATAGTTCAAGAAATGAGTCTGCCTGTCGTTTGCAGCAACTGACTGTTTTCAGGGTGGAGATGGTTTCAGTTTGGGGTGGTCTGGAGTGGAGGTTTCTGTTTGAAATCTCTGTTCTCCATCGGCCGTTGGCTGAACCTGAAGCGGGTGCACGGAACGCTGGGGTGGGGTGGTGACAGAGGATGTGTGAGGTGAATGAAAGGGAGGGCGCTGGAGTTACGGGAAAGAGGGGATGCACAGCCTCTGGGGCTGGGGCAGTAACACGGAGATGAAAAAAATGACCTTTGGTGATGCCATTAAATCATCCTTTATACTAAACATAAATTATCGACACAGTTTTAAAAAAATAATTTTCTGTTTCATTTCAAGGCTGGGGAGAGAGGAAGGGCCAAAGCAGGGCGGGAAGGAAGGGAAGGTCTGGGGAGGGTAAATACCTCAGCACTTTAACAGGTCCCTGGACCTCACTGCAAATTCTTAATTTAAAAACTCTTTGTGTAAGTGTGACTAACGCTGTATCAGTCATCCCCTCCCAGGGTAGCTCGATGCACATGATGTGGCAGGTAGGGGACAAGCAGGGACCCTATCTTGGCCAAAACTCAGATCAGAGTTCCTCATCCTCTGAGTTGGAGCCAGTGGAGGTGGGGTGGGCAGGCAGAGATCACAGCTTCCTTGCTCTCACCAGATTCTCCCTGAAGGGGTAACCTGGCTTGTTCCCAGCAGGAGAAAATGGTGAATTCTGGTTTGGAGAAGGGGAGACTGCAGTTTGGAGAAGGTTGAGAACCATCAATTCACTTGCAAAATGTCAAATAGGACTCAAAAGATGCAAAAGAAGCCCCAGACTAAGCAAACATGGATTAGTGCATAGTGTAAAAAAAGTCTGCCAAAAATATAGAAATCAATTCAACATAGATCACCAGAGGGATTGTTTTCTGCTCGTGCAGTCTTTCTGTGACATTAGCAGAGATTAAAATAAGCTGGTTTAAATAATAGTAACAACACAAATGTCATCAAAATGTCTTTCCTCTGAGCTGTAGCCCCATCCTCCCCTCAGTACCAGAGAGGTACTCTGGTACCTGCCAGAGTGAGCTGTGGAGCTGCATCTTCTGGGCGCCAAGCCTGCCTGCACTGCTGAAGGGCAGTTCAGCTGGCAGGAGGAGCAGCTGCCTGGAAATTAAGTCTGCCCTTGCAGATTTCTGGGAGGTGCATGGGGGTTTTTTTGAGGCCAGCACTGGAAATCCAAGTGATTTTTCTGCCTAGGCCATCACACTGCCACGCAAACCACTGATAGACAGCACTGCTCCAACACACAAACCCTGGAAAATTACCAGAGGCAAATGCACAGTGCAGCCCCTAAAAACATTCCCAAGCACAGCCTGAAGACCCCAAGACAGCCTTCACCCAAGAAGTCTGTGTATCCTCAATGTTTACCTGCAGAAAACTTGCCTCCTTGCCTGACCCAGAAGATTCAGAGGGAGTTGCAACACTCCTGGAAACCTAAATAAATGTTGATTGCTTGCCTGCCCAAAAATACTTCATTTCTCTTGAAATAACTTATGTAAAACAACACTTCATTAAGACATGGTGGGGGAGGGGGAGGTAATTTAGTATAGTTATTTATTTATTTTTGTTCTGCTTTAAGCCTATCTATGTAAAGCTCTCATGCAAAAAATTGCCTTCCAGTTTAGCTGAAAATTTAATGGACACTTCTGGGAAAAAATAATAGAAAACTTTTAAAAAAAGCTAATTCTCCTTCACACAAGGAATTAGCTGGTTGTGGGGGTTGAACGGGAGGATTGAGAGGAACTAAAACAATTTAGACTGTTAGTACTGAAACCAGAGCTGTCGGAGAGCAAAATGAATGCACTTAAAGTTATGGTGTTTGTTGGGTTTGAAGGATAAATTGTGAGCCTGGAGGAAGCCCAGCAGAACTGAAGGTTTGGAGAAACCTTCAGGACCCATTTGGACGAGCACACATCATTCTGTAGGGACTCTTTCCTCACATTTATAGTTCTTCCCCAACCAGGGCTCTCTTCTGCTTCACCACAGGTCCTATCTGACTTTTACCACCCTCTTGATCACTGACCCTCCACTGGGAATCAAGTCCTTGTCCATTTCCTTCCTCTCCTTCTGTCCCAGTAGGTTTCTTTGATCCCTCCTCTTAGCATCATTTGTTCTCTAAGCCCCTAATTAAATTATATTTGCCATCCCCTGCAAGCCCATCCTTTCTGACTTCCAGACAGCCCTAAGCACCAGAAGTCTGGCCTTAACCCCTCATTTTCAATATTGCTACTTACAAGTTTTGAAGTCTTGTGTCCCAAACACTTCCCAGTCCTCTCTGTCTCTAAGTGTCCATGCACACGTCCCATTGTAGTAACTTCCAGTCACAGCTGGGGAGTGTGTGGGAAGTGGGATACAGAGGAAAGTGCTTCTAAAAAGCAGCATATGTTGAGTGGGGGAATAGCCCAACTTTCTGCCTTACTTTTGTGGCTCTTCTTCTTCACACTAAATTTTTCAGGCATGTTAATGAGTCTGCATGCTCCTGCCCAACAGCTTCTCACCAGGATGGATAGGTCCAGGTGACATTCAACCCTAATTTAAGGGTATATCTTCCTTAGTATGATCCAGAAATACCTGCAGGATGAAATCCCAAGTATGCAGGCTGAGCAAGATGAATGCTGAGACACTTGCCTTTTTTTCCACTGTGAGATAAGACTGCTTCTCCATTTAGGGTCCTGCCATGGTGCCTGCATGGCTCTTCATCTTTGTCTTCAAGGCCAGGATGGACAGGGCTTTGTGCAGCTTGGTCAGGTGGAAAATGTCCCTGCCTTAGGGTGTTGAAACAGGGTGATTTTGAAGGTCTCTTCCAACCCAAACCATTCTATGATTCTGTGATTCTGACAACCCTGTACTACTCAGTAATGTAGCTTCTTTTTTTTCCCTTTTTTTCTTTTTTTTTTTTTGAACACAACTTCCAGTGGCCACAGTGTCATTTATATGTCCCTTACTTGCAATTTTCCAAGAGATTTGTCTGTTTACCCTTTACCAACAGTAAATGCAATTGATGGCTGAAATATGAATCACATGATGCTTCCAATAAAATAAGGATTCTGCTTCTAAAGGGCTGCCAGGGTAATATCTCTCCATTTGTCAAACTGTCTCAATGGATGAGAAGATAAGAACCTTCCACAATCCAAATTAGAGATGGAGCCTTCATAGGTGGAACACCAGTGCAGGAAAAAGTGGGGCAGAGAGTTTAACTCTGAAGGAAAAAGATGGTTCCCTCTTGCATCGGGATGATTGGTTTGTGCTTTAAACCATCCCTCCTCCATCAGTTGAAAACAAGATACCAGACAATGAAATCACACTAGAAAAAAAACATGGGAGAAACGAACGACGGGCGAAACAGCAGTTCTCTGGGAAGTGTGGGTATGATTCCTTCAAAAGCGGGGGGGTGTGATTCCTTCCAAAGTGGGGCTCCTCCATGGAAGGAGGGGCTCCTCCTCCAGCGGCGGCCGGAGCGCCGCGCCGGGCCCGGTGCCGCTGTCCGCGGTGCTGATCCGCAGGGACGCCTCTCACCACGCCTGTCCGTCTGCTGAAACCTCCATCTTGCCGAGAGATTGGGGACTGAACTGCTTTAGGCTCTTTGTGAACACTACTTGAAGCAATTAGGGGTTCTCATAAAAATAGAGAAAAAAAATTAAAAGAAAGGACACACCAGGCACTTGCTGCTGAGAGGTGCTGGGATATAAAGCTGTTCTATCATCCAGCAGGATCCAGTCCCTCTCATCCTCTTCCAAATCTGCCTCTTAATTTCAGTTTCCAGGAAGGCCATAAGCCAGGATTTTTCTGTATTAGCAGGATAAGGAGAAAAAGGAAATTAAAAGTGAGAGGAGGTTTGAGCTGCTCTTGTCCTGGTGGCCAATGTTCTTGGTTACCAGGATGAATATTCTGTGTCTTTTCTTATGTACAGCAGTGGATTGTCTTATATTGTAAACCAACCACTGTCTTTTCTGATGTAATGTTTGTTGGTTTGGATTTTGTTTCCTCTTGTAGCATTCATCTCTCTCCTGACGTTCTGTTTCTAACATCTGTTCAGTGTTTCTCAGTACCTACAGCCTTTACTGAGTTCAAAGTTGTGGGTCATCAACGCCTTCTACATTTAGCCTGGAGTTGCACAAGAAGGTTCTGTTTCACAGGAACAACAATTCAGTCTCTTGCTGATTTCTATTGTTTCAATCTAGCTACATAAGAATGAGGCTGGACTGGAACAGGTCACAGCCGGAATCAATCCCAACCATCTCCCCAGCAATCAGAACAACCTGCTGGGAGCTGAGTAACGGCTGAATTCTTGGTGAGAGAAATTATAGGCATAAAAACAAAATCAAATATACTCGTGTGCTCATTCAACATTTCAAGGCATATTTATAGGTACTGCTGTATGGCATCTTAAATATCAGAGTTTTAAAAGAAACTGGATCACTGCTGTTGGGGAAAATAATTTTTCTTTTCTGTCACTTTCACTATCTCTGCCCCTGATGAAAAAGGGAGAGAAAGACACTGAATTACACACCCATTCAGCCCCTGTCATCACTTCTTTGGGCTGTTTGGATAGCCCTGGGAAGGGTCTGTGAAGATAAAGAGATCTGAAGGTGATCTGATGGTCATTCCTCAGATCAGGAATAGAAACAAGAGAGCTGGGCAGGAATCTGAAGATCAAGAAAAGCTGGGGATCTCTTCCTATATGAAGCTGACAATGGCTCAGTAGGTGAGCAGATGACTTTGCAGTCTAAGTCCTAGTTGAGTCCCTTCCTGAGACTGCTCCACTGTATTCTCCCCCTGCACCCAAGTCTTGCTGTCACTGTGAGGAAAAGCTGAAATTTTACCATTGTTGAAAATCTCTACACAGGGGAGATATTTCCACCTTATTTCTTCACTTTTCAACAAGACAGAATACTTGAGAATTTCTTAGATTTTAGGAGGGAGAATGTCCTTCAAAAAAATTCCGAGGATCACCAAAAAATGGATCCACATTCGCTATAGAGAGGTGAGGCAGAGAGCTACAGTCTCCAAGGCCTGTACTTGTAATGGTCTGTGAGAAACAGCACAGACCAGCTAAGAGTATTTGTCTTGGGAACTGTAGTCAGTGAACCTTGGGTGGGAACCAAGCTAAATCAGCAAACTTGCTGCTGGTCCAGGATCAGAATGAGCTAAAACTCCTCTATCGCATGCCTGGGACTCAATTACTGTGTAATCTCTGTGGCATAGACATCTAGGAACCTCTGTGGATAGCAGATGGCTGCTCAATGGTGAGAGCAGATGACAGATTCTGGGCAGTGCTAAACCAGAAGACCTCAAATCCTGATTACAAAAGTCAGTTCTTGAGGTTAAATCAAGCCAGGCACCTGAGCAGGAGGGATTCATGCAGCATTGCACAAAGCCAACACACTACGAGACATGGGAGGGCTCCTGTCAAAAGCTCCACCTCCCCTCCTCTCTCCAACACACATTCACACATGCTGCCACATACAGGAAAAAATATCAAGGTTATGTGTTTCCTGAAATATGGTTGGCTGAATAAATACACTTACTGAGAACTCTTTGTAAAACAATAGCGGAATGAGTAACAGTGCATCGCTGCCATGGGAAATAAAACAGAAAGTAACCCAACTGCAATTCAGCTAGAATCATTCCAAACCCCAAAGGTTGGCCTCTTTTTCTTTTTTTTTTCTTTAATGTGTCTGACATTTTATGGCATCAATAATGCAAACAAAGAGGAAATCATATTTGCAGAACACTAATGCACGGATGTCTAAAGCGAAATACAATACTGATTACTTTTTAAATGAAGCCACCAGGTTTTGATGTGCTGTGGTGGTTAAATTGGTCCATCAAATTCCTTCCAAAGCAAATTCCAGTCCAAAGCAAGAGCTTGACCTTTTCTATAACCTTGGGTAGCCTTTTCAGCTGTATTCTGATTGGAGGTAATAAATGTTAGTTTGAAGGAATCTTCCTGATGGGTCGAATTACAGAAATGTCACAATTCCTCCTGAAGATGAGGGGAAACTGAAGATATGTCACCTCTTCACAGGCTGTCCAAAACCTTTGGCAAATGTTATGGTAAGGCTACTGTGAAGAGCTGTGGGTGAGAGGACAGATGGGCTCTGGAAGAGATTTCTAGAAGTACTATTGTGATTTTGCCCTTAGGGCTAGTGGTTGATCTCTTCAGCACCTGATAGCTTTTCTCTTGCCTAGAACCTCCTGCAAATGACTGCAGAGCAACATCTGAGTAGGAAAATAAGTGTATCAATAAGTAGGTGTGGCAAAAACACACGAAGAAACCTTCCCTTCCTTTTGTGTATTATTTTACATGCTAGTGACTTTTTTCACAAAGTGAATCTCAGAGATACATCTCAATAACCACAGACAGGATTGTCTCTGCCAGCACAAAAGTGAAGAAGCTGTTGTGATCCTGCCTGGGAAATCCTCCTGCTCAATCTCCTCCTACAGCAAAAGACAGAAGGACTTGGGGTCAGGCCTATGCTTTCAACTTATCAGCAGGAGCATTCATTTCTGGAGCCAAGGGGCTTCTTTTGCAATGTCCTCTGACTTGCACTGAGTTAACTGTGTGAATTTCTTTAATTCATGCATTTTTGGTTTGGTAGGCAGCGTTCGCTGTGTGCCTGTGTGCTGGTGAGTAGGATTGATTCCACCATCTCACATCAGCTGGGAGTTTGTCTGCCATTTAGATCACATCTGATCAGAGCTTTGTGTTGGGGGATTGTATGTCTTGGAATTAATCAGTGCAAGCAGCTAATTGCCTCTAGTTAACTAGTGCCTTTTAATTAGGACTGTACTGCTGGCTGGATACATGAAGGGAGCTGTTTGTCACTGGCAAAAATTTCAGCCTTGTGATGTAAACCTCTTTGGGGAATTAGAGGAAAAAAAAAATACAGGCTGGAGTTATTGTCACTTTAGCACAGCAGAAAATCAGTTTCAGCAGAACTGGCCTGGATGAGGCTGGAGTCACACTTTGCTGGGGTCAAAAATGATAGCAGCTGCTCCCCAACCCTTCCTCCTGTGCAGAAGGGTGGGACACTGTGGGCTTCAGCTGGGATTTACAGGAGATACCCCACATGCATTACAATGAGCGCTGCTGTAAAATTCACTGCACAGAGGTTAATCTAGATGTCAACACTGCCTGACAGCAGTGAAATTACTCCGGGGCAGTGCTCCTTCTGAAGTCTTAATATAACAGTCAATTCCATCCTGCCTGCAGGAAATGAAAGTTTTCTGCTTTGTGTGCGGAATCATCCGGCGCCAATTTTCTCACTGTTTGAAGTCCAAACTGTTTGTGGTCTTGGGATTCACCTCACATTAAGACTTTCACTTCATTTAAAAACTCTGCTAGTCAAGTCCTGAGAACTGCAAGGACAGGAGCTGCACAGGGAGAAAAAGAAGAGGGCATGGAGGGAGAAATCTGATCTCACCTACCACATCGAAATCAAACTGCTTCACCAGTCCTCTGAGCTCAGTAAAGGGAGGGAATGCAGAAACTCAGTTCTCTGAGTATCAAGCAGCAAAGACTGGAGAGGCTGAAAGCCAGCAGAGAGCAAGAGAAAACATGCAAGAAGACATTTGGACCGCCCAGAGCTATGATTTTCTTTAGAGTTATTTCAGCCCTTCCCTGCTGGGACCTTGTCCTAAGCTGCCAGTAGTTCAGCAGTTAAACTCCCCCTCAGAACAACTGTTCCAGTTTTCAGCAGTGGGATCAGTCACTTGTGCTGGGAAGGAGAGCAGTTCCTGTGGACTCCTGACAGTGTGGGGAAGTGATCATTAGTTTTATGATGCCTCTTCCCCTTACAGAGATGCTAAAAAATGTGGGAGTAGCAGAAGGGAGGAGGAACCAATGGTCATTCCTTTAGTTTGAAAAGAGCTCTCAGATTGGGTCTATGACAGAGGCAAGCCACCAACATGAAACCAACCTACCAGCTTACTTAACTGTTGGGGAAAGCTGGAATATGTTGTCCTTCCTTCTCTTCAGTATCTTATCTCTTTCCTCAGTTCAGTCTTTCAAAATTGCAAGCAATAGGACTCCAATCACTCTCTCAGGGAGTGGTTTCATGGCTCAGTGCTGCATTGGAAAGGAAAAAGAGGCACAGGAGAGATAGAATGCTCCTCCATTCCTGCCAGAGCAGCGACTGACATCTCTGCCTGTGTCATTTATGACACTGCTAGCCAGAAGAGATGTTTTGAAAACACCTACTTTCTCCAGGCTTGAAACTCAATATCTCTACTTCCAAGGACAGCAGCAAAGGGAAAATAATTTTTAGGATTTAGCAGCTATGTAAACATTAAATGGGTACTGATGTAAGAGACGGTTTGGTGCAGGAGTGGAGAAGCTACCTTAGAGTTAAGAAAGTCTATCCACTCTTGAAAAGCATTGCTGAGAGGGAAATTTTCTCTTCTTCTATTTTTGGTACTCATTTGGACACACCACCATATGCCAAGGCTCCATGAGCCCACCATCCATCAGAAAGCCACTAAACGTTAATGGAGAACAAAACTTTTGGGTTGCACCAAGACACACCCGTGCCTGTGAGTCTCATAGCAGAGGGGCCCTGTTGATACCCAAAGTCTTCCAGCTATCAGAGGAGCCACCACAGCATGGTATCACAGCCAGGAACTCCTTTACTCCCTTTGCTTATTCTCATCATTGCCTTACAACCAGAGAACACACCTAGAGCTGTTACAAAAACTTTAGGTACCATGGCTGCAGTGGTTCAGCTGATTCCTGGCCAGATCAGGAAAGGATGTAGATACTCCTGGGGAGGGAGGAAATTAGAAAGATTTTTTTTTCAAACATTTTAAGATAATATGCTGAACAGTTTTCACACAGACTGGCATATGAATGAATGCTGATCAGGTGTTCCAAACTACCTCTGGGTTTGAGGGCTTGTGGTGAACATGTCTGCATTCTTCAACCCATATCCTGGACTAAGAAAACCTATACATTTGAGTTCTGGGAAATAAGAGCCTTTCATGTGAAAGGAAGTAGCTCAAATAATATTATACCTCTGTTTGTGTCCCTGAAACATCATAATTTTTGAGACCTTCTTTTAGATGCATTTTCTTATAGGAAAAAAAAAAAACCAAAAAAAAAAACCAAAACAAAAACAACAGAAAAGCACAAAGCCTAGTGATTTTGTTTCCCACCTGCATAAATGGTCCCTTGATTTTATTGGTTTCTGCCTCCTTTTTAAGCCAGTATTTGCCCAGCTTCATAGCTAACTTTTCCTGGAACTGCAGTGCATTGCCATTTTCTTTTGTTTTTGCTTGTATCCATTGTGCTACTTAAAATTCTATACCACACTCCCCAAATCTGTCTTGATTTCCCAACCCAAGATACTCAGTTGCCTTCTAAAACCAGCTTTTCCCTTTCCTTGGCTCTTTTATTCCTCCACACATTTTCTCACCTTGTTCCACCCACTCCTTGGGACAAGAAAACAGCTCTGAGGTAAGGATGCCTCTCAAGCAAGCACCCTCTTTAAAGGCATTCCATAGTTTTCACATTTGTCTGGGCAGCACAGTTGCCAGAGTCACCCATCTGCAGTTCAACTCCCTGCAGACCCAAGGACAGGCAGTTCAGACTTTTTCACCCCCCAAAATCCATGCACTGAGGGACATCTAAAAAGGCCAGTTGGGAAAGTTGTGCAGGAAGCAGGATGGACCTTCAGTCTGGTGGTTCTCTGCATCTCTTCCCTTTGCTACATTTCAGCTTCTGTCTTGCAACCTGACAGACTGGGGTGGAAAGAAAAATAATGGCAGGAGAAAACAAACCAGGTCACTGATGAGACCCTGAGGCTGGAGCCACATTCACTGCCTGCAGTTTGCAGCCCTGGCACAAAATTTCCACCTGTACCATGCACCAAAATAGCACCTTCACTTCCAAGAAAGCATCACTTCAGTGACACACTTGGGTGACTGAGTTGGTGCAAACAATTTTAATTTTTAGGGAGCAGCATGCACCTGGGACAGGGGAGACCCTATGGCCCCTTCTCAGCTGTGCTCAGACTGGTGTTCCTTCCAGCTCCCTTTCACAAGTCCCTTGAGAAAACTGCAGATGGAAGAGGCTGAGTGGTGGGAAGTCTGCCTGGATGTGCTGGGAATTTGGCCTGGCTTGCCCCAGAGCTGGGTGAGACATGTTCCCAGGCAGCAGGGATATCTCTCTGCTCTGGGTAGAGGCAGGGCATAGGGAAGTATCTCTCTGAGAAATAAAGAAGCATGAACTCATTTCTCTTTGACTCCAAACACTCAGATGTTGATACTCTGTGAGAGTTTCCCCCAAAATTTGCTTTTCTTCTCCTCACACATAGCCCCATTGCAGAGCCCCTCTTCCTACAGGGGAGATCACCAGTCCATGCTGATGGGAAGCTCTCTTCTGCTCCAGTAAAGGTGCTTCTGGAAACGAGGTCTCAGGGTGTTCACCAGGAATGCAGCACAGCTGCTTTCCCTCTTCCCCTCCAAAACTGTCATGCCAAAAAGGGATGCAGCAGTTTCTATAATGTGTTTGAACAAAACGCAATCTTCTCCTTGCTCCCAACAAACCTCCATCCAACAATGACAGGCCAAGGGGGCCAGAGCAGCAACAGAGCAGATGTCACAGCACAGAAGTGCAGCTTACCCAGCTCTTCTGAGCAACAGTTCACAATTAACTCTGACAAAAGGACTGTTCTCCAAGGCAGTCACTGCCCGGGGTGGGGCTAAGAGCAAAGCAGCCAGAGCCTGAGCATCTCACCACCTTCTTCAGCCATTTGCCATATTCTGGGGACACATAAACTCACCTCAGAGGCCACCTAATCCTAAACATGCAGCATCAAGGCTCGGTGTCACACCGGGCTCCTGAGCTCACCTCGTTGTTGTGACAGTACAAAGAGGTGGTGAAAGGGACAGGGTGGTGGTGCTGGGGAGGAGGGGAAGGAGGAAAGAACTGAGGAAGGGAGGATGTAGCTGCTGTGCAGCTGTGATGAGGGAACCTCATCAGCTGGGAACCAGTGTCTGTAGGTGACTTTGTAGTGTAAAAGCAAAAAAAGAAATGACAGCATGGGAGTGAGAGAGGTGGGTGGACAAATTGTGGCCTTGCACAACCTAGCACAGTGCCTGGGAGCCACAAGAACAAGAAGCCATTTGGGGTAAGAGACAGGCCACCCCAGGAAAAGCTTTTCTCCTGGAGATGCTGGACAATTAACAGACATTGCTTGCTTTCTCCCTGTGCTGAATCTCCAATCCTTTCAGCCAAGAAGCCTGCACAAAAAGGGAGCCAGGCTGTGGCCAGCAACCTTTTAACCAGTTGTTTCCCCTTTCAATGTTGGACCTAAATAGGCAGGATATCCTCTGCCAAAAGAGAAAGGTCCTGCTGTGGAGGTACAGCATTCCTGTGTGTGGATTCCTGGTGCTGGCCCACAGCCTTGTCCATGCCTATGCCATCACTGGTGATGCTGTGAGCACCTGGTGCCTGTCCAGTGGCAGTCTGTCCAGGCCCCATGGGCACGAGTCTGTCCCACCAGCCCAGATCTCTCTAACAGGCAGAGAAAAGTTATGTCCTTACTCCCACGTGGCTACTGCCACCCACCATCTCCCACCCAGGCTCTCACTGCACATTACACAGACACAGAATAAACTCACAGCTGCTGCTGCCACCACAATCCTCCTTTAGCGGTGTCCCCTGCCTCTGTCTGAAACCATCAGACAGGCCATGCCAGTCCCATGAGTGAGAGATATTGATTGTCAGGAGACATGGGGGATGGGGAGAGGATGCAAGATCTTCCCTTTCAGTGCAAGCCATAACCAGTCATCTAGCTCCCCTTGCATCCTGGACATGAATATTACCCCTGGCCATGGGGAAGGATCCAAGATCCCTTCTCTGTCCCCTCTTCCCCCATCTGCATTGCCCTCCACAAGTGCCACATCTGAGCAGGCTATTTTTGTGCTGGCAGTTGTTGCCTTCTCAAAATTGCCTTGACAATGCCTGTGCCGCCCGTTCCCTGCCTCCTGAGAGCAGCTGCCAAGCTGAGGTTCCCCCTCATCCTCCATTATCCATATGAAAAAAAGGGCCCAGAAAGGTTTTGTACTCTCATCCCAGTCCGGGCAGGCAGGATCCAGCATCTGACTGAGTGTTTCCCCATGTCGGGATTATTTTTTTGCTCTGGGGAGATCGGCCATGGTGAGGATGCTGCTGTCTCTCCCTGCCTGTCCCCAGCACCCCCTGTTGCTGCCTGTCAGGCCTTTCTCCTCATTGAGATGCAAGGCTGGCCGCTGCGGCCATCCGCTGAGCCGTCTGCTCCTGAAGGCACCTTCCCCTCCTTCCCCCCTCCTCCCGGGGCTGCCTGTGGAGCTATTCTTCAGCCTCTGCATTTCACAACAGCTCAAAGGCAGATGCATCAATCCTTTCAGGGGATGGGGACGTGAGGAGAATGGCAAGGGAGCTGCAGGCAGGTGTTGGTAGGTTCCCAGCCATCTCACGAGCCTGGTCCCCCTCCCTGTCCCCCGCTGGCTTGTGCCTGAGGCTTGGACTGAGGCATGGGGCAGGAATGGGGAAGGGGAGAGGATGGGGGGAACGGCACTGGGATATGCTGACCCCACAGAATGCCCAGCAGGGTTGCAGGCATGTTCCCAGCTGTGTGCATCCTGTAGCCTTTCCCCCATGAGGAGAGCAAGAATCCAACCCTGCTCACTAAAAGTTTACACCGGGGGCAAATTTGGCCCTGGTGCAGACAGCTGAGGGCAGGGGAACAACCCCACGGCCACTAACCAACCCCTTGGCCACTAACAGCCACAAGGGTGGGGAGGAGTGGGGCTGTTCCTCCAAAGTGACCACTGCACTGGACGCTCTGGGTGAGCAGCACTCCTGTCTCACACACTGCAGTGGGTTGGGGATAATTCAGGACCCGGTCCCCAGGACCCCTCCTGGACTCCCAGGCAGAGCTGCTTTGGTCCCGCTGCTCTCCCAGCACTGGCAGAGGGTTGGGGCAGAGGAGGGCTGGGGCAGAGGAGGGCTGGGGCAGGACCTGCAGCCTGCGGGAGGGCGGCTGCTCCCCGGTGTGTGTTTTACCCGTAGGTGCCACAATCCTTTGACTGTGTGTTCGAAAGCCTTGAGTCTATACATTTAAGAATCGGCAAATTAGAAAAATTGTCCTGAAATGTTGGAGGGGAGGAAAAAGGCAGGAAGGCAGAAAGGGATGGGAGGGACTAAGAGGAAGGGGTTGGTAAAAGAGAGTTCATCCAGGGGCACTGCCCTGGCTTTGTGCCCATCACCTGCGGGCTGGCAAGGAGAGAGGGAGGCAAGGACGAAAAGGGAGGACTGATTTCACACATTCAGTGCATATCATACAACCAGGGCAAGGCTTTCTTCCTGCAGCTCCTACCCAGGATGGCGTTGCTGCCATAGCCAGTCTAGAGCCCTGCCCAGCTGCCCGAACCATACTCACAGCAGGGTTGCATTTCACTGCTTGATTGCTCGGGGGAAAGATACCTTCTCCTTTCTTTCTCTTTTTTTTTTTTTTTCTTTTTAATTATATATATATTTTTAAGTACTTTTTCTCCCTTTTTTCTTTCTTTTTTTTTTCTTTTTTACATATAGTCACAATTTTCTGTAACAGCAGCTTCTTTCTGTATTGGTGTGGAAGTTATATAGAGAGATATCTATAAATATATATAAGCCAAACTGCCTTACAGGTTGTTGTTCTGTGGGATTTTTGTTGGTTTGCTTTCTGTTTTGCTTTTTTTTGTTTTCAGTGTTGTATGTGTAGCAGGCACTTGAGTTTATATGAAGATGTTTGCTTGGGAGCTGAGGGGAAAGGGTTTGGGAGGGGGAGAGGGAAGGAAGGACGGGAGGAAGGAGCAGGGACTTCCAATAAGTGGCCACTGCTAGCCAAGGATGTCCAGGTAGATTGGTGTGGCCTTGCCCAGAGCATGGAGGATCTTGTAGATCTCCTTGATGTTGAGCCGTTGCTGAGGTTCCCTCTGCCAGCAGCCCAACATGATGTCGTAAACCTCCTTGGGGCAGACTCGGGGCCTCTCCAAAACTCGGCCTTGGGTAATGCACTCAATGACCTGAAAGAAAGAAAGGAAAGAAACACTGAACAACAGCTGGGCAGTTTATGGAGGATGTCCTGTGCCTGATACTGCTTGGCTGATGTGGCACCATTTAGTCAATGGGAGCACTGAGAAGCCAAATCTCAGATCCGCACATCCTCAATGATCACCTGTTTGTTGCTAATGATTATTTTACCGTGAAATGTTTGTCTCCACCTGCAGTTATTCAGATATCAAAAACCTTCTCTGTTTGACACCTACTACCTCAATGCACTCTCCAAAGAGGAGGTCACAAGCAAATGAAGTAGGTTTTAATTTATGATGTCAGTTTTTCCTGCTAAATGAAGAATGAAAAAAGTCTTAAAATCCCCAAAGTACAGCAATATTTTGCACAGCTGAAATGATATTTTTCTTGTCTGAAAACCAAGAGTCCGTTCCATTGCAAAGCCCAGGAGAGTTTTATAAGGATGAGTTCAGAGCATCTTTTCCTACATACTTCTCCTCTTTCTGACATAGAAAAGCAATGAAAAGAATGAAATTTCATGTCAAATCACAGCTGTGAAGGAGAAAAAAAATTTACAGTGCTATCACTCTCTTCTGGGTCAGATTGGTGCTGCTAATGAGAAAAATGTGAGGTCCTGGATAACAGTAAAGTCACTTCGGAGGGATGCCATTGGAAAGGACTCCCCTAAGAGTCTCTTTGTGTATTGTTTACTGGAGGAATGAATGAAAAGGAAAGGGAAATATGAGTTTCCAGAGAGCTGCTATTACTGCCTGGCCTCCTTGGTTGGGGTTGATGAGTCCCAGCATTGCAGCGTGCGAGCGGCCTGCCACGCTCTGCAGATAAACACCAGTCCCAGGCAGTGTGTGGAGGGAAGCCACCCAGCAAGAGGTGTTTGGAGTTTATCATTTATGAATAGCAATGGTCCCACCACGCAGCTCAAGGGATACTTATCACTGTGCTGTTTGCATATAAATACAGAGGGGAGAGATTAGGACTCGCTGAAAGCAATGAGAGCAAGACACAGCATGAAGAGAAGCCTGCATTGCCACAGAGCTGCTGGATGCTCACTGTGGGGAGGAGGTGAGTTATGGTTCCTGCCAAGACATCCCGGACATGCACAGGAGCCCTGTGCTGGGCTCTTTCTCTCCAGGGCAAAGGAAAGGCATAGAGAGAAGGTAATGGACTGGCTGAGGGGTGCCCTGCCTCATTCCTCTGCTCAGAGAGGGTTTCTCCCAGCCTTGGAAAAACCTGCTGAAAATGCTGTGGGGGTATGAGGCCATGCAGGTGGCACAGGAGGGAGTGGGCATCCCAGCCTTGCCAACACCAACACCCAGCAGGGGCGATGCTCAGCCAGCCTGGTGCTTGCTCCTGGTCCAGTCCTGGCAGCCAGGAGTTTGGCACAGGCTCATTGACCTGTCCCTCCATGGGCTCTGCTAATCCATGGGGCTCTGGCACTGCATCTGAACTGGGGGGACTTGGTCCAGACTCAGGGACTTGCTCTGATGCCACAGCATCCAGGAGCTGGTGGAGGTGTCAGTCGTCTGCAGCCACATAGCTTCTGCCAATCCCTCCACAAACCGTGAAAAATGAGACTGATGGGAGCTAATGTGGCTCCCTCCCACAGGAGTATTCCACCAGGATACTGTGGTCAGCAGGTAGAAAGAAGTGGATACACCAACAGGTAAGGGAAGGATCATATTTTATCCCAGCAAAAATGTGGTATCAAACAAAGACATCCTTGAAATTAAGGGTGGCTGATTTCAGCCCTACTGCCCTGCAAAGGAAACTGAGGCAGAATGCATGGGCAAAGCTGAGCTGTCACACTCCAGCGTGCCTGTTGCCCATGTTCAAGCTCCATGTGCTCATTTGTGTGTGTTTGTATTTGCCCTCACAGGGAAATGCAAGAGCAGCTCATTAAATAGCGTGACAAATAACTTCTGTCGCTGTCGATTCCATTGTTTGTGCCTCTAAAATGTTTGCGTGTGCTACTTTGGGATGTACAGTCAGGCCCCATTGAGCACACGAATGGGCAAGTATTAGAGCTGTAAAGCAACACCTTGGATTTGCCATCTCTGCAACTCACTTAATTAAGGGATCTGTATCCAGAAAGCAGAAAATGCACATTTTTCATTACAAAAGGTGAAATTTCTGAAATCCATTAGATACACAGTAGGATAAAAATGTTCAAGGTTCCCACACACTGCTATGTCAAAGCATCTTTTTCCTCTTCTATAATACCTCCTGCTATTCCAAGCAAAAATTTTCCAATGCATTTCTGCTGATGTGCCTCAAACCTCAGCAGTGACACCCTGCTAATCCCAGCCAGCCTTCCCTCAACATTTTTACAGGGCAGCCCTGTACTGGTGGGCTGCAACTTTTGCTAGTCAAATAAATAACAAGGGCAAACAAGCTCCATGGGTTCCACCCTCAGCAAACCATATTATAGATATCCCAATGGCAAAAGCCCCAAGGAAATGTGCCACATGAGATATGTCAGGCTAAAAACAATTTCTTACAAACTGGAGCCTGCAGTGAGCTTTAGCTGCAAAAGGAGAAACCAGGGAAATTCAAGGCATGACTTAGATACCAGCAGTAATTTGGGCATCCCCAGTTCTGGCAGCACCCCAAGAGTTTATAAGATATGAAAGATACGTCAGGAACTTAGCAGCGAGGGGCTGAGGATTAGCCAGTACATGGCTTTGGCAGAGCTCTTTGATTCCTGCAGGCCTCAGTTTTCCCAGCTCTTAAACTGAGATAATGACACTTATCCTATGGCTTCACCATGGGAGTGCCAAGGAGGGGACCATCCACATACAAATTTCTTTGCAAACAACCCAGAAAGGAGAGACAGCAAAAAAATATAGTTTTCAGCTGAGGTGTCTCAGCACTGTTGTACCTCTGTGTTTGAGAGCTGGAACCAGGGCTGCTTCCCATATGTGAAAATCTCCCAGAGGATCACCCCGAAGCTCCAGACATCACTCTCTGTGGTGAATTTCCTGTACATGATGCTCTCCGGAGGCATCCAGCGGATAGGCAGCATGGTGTGTCCTCCAACCTGGGTGAGGACAAAAGCACAGGGAAATCTCAGTGGTGACAGTCCTGAGGAAGGGCTCATAGAATTAGATCAAGCTCCTGGTCTTGTGCAGGACACCCCAATAATCACACAAACGTGCCTGAGAGCATTGTCCAAATGCTCCTTGAGCTGTGCCAGGCTTGGAGCTGTGAGCACTTCCCAGTGGAACCTGTTCCAGTGCCTGAGCAGCCCTTGTCATGTCAGCCCTGACATGACGTGCACAAAATCAGGGCCTCCCTGTGAACTACAGCACCAAGGAGCTGTTCCAAAAAGCTGGGTTGGCTCCTTTACCCCCCCCCCCCCCCCCACTCATGGGTTTACCCACCAATCCCACCTGGTTAACAATATGCACAGGGAGTGAAATGTATCAAGATGAATTACATCCTCTCCACCCAAAATGGGCTGGTAAGGCAATCAAATGCAAAATGCCAAGAACACACTCCAGCCCCACAGTCTGGTGAACCTGGACACAGAGCAAGAGTGGTCAGCAAAGCATTTCAGGGCCTCAGTACTCTGAAGCACCCACCAGAGATACAGCATGAGGGCTGTCCCTCTCCAGAATGGTTCTCTAAAAGCCGTGCACAGGCATCTGTGCATCACCTAATTGCATGAAAGCTTTTGCACTCACAAAACTGTGCTACAGGCCTTTTCAGATACTGCTTTCCATATGTAAATGACTGCAGGACCACACTGCAAAAGGTGGTGTGTAGGTAAAGAACAGGTTCTTACAGGCAGGGATATGCCCATCACTTAATGGAGCAGGGAAAGCCAGCCCCTTTGGAGAGTTTGGAACTGGGTGTATAAAACTGGGGTATGCCAAGCCAGGGAAAGGTAAGAGTCAGCCCTCCTGTAAGGCACATGAATCCAGCAGGCACACAGGAGGCGTGCAGGATACATGCAAACAGTTCCAAAGAAGATAGATTTACCTTCAGATTCACTAGAGATTCCTAAACAAGTTTCTTTGAGCAGAACAAGTTTTTCTCTGTGCTGTCTTTCTGCACAAGAAGCTCGATCTGTGGGGAGACAGCTAATTGCTACATCCAACCAGTGCTGGAAGCAGCAGGGCTGCAAATCTCCACACTTTTTTCTGCTGAGGGTAAAGTGTCCGAGGCTTTAGCAGCGATGAGAAAAGTGCTTTTGTGGAGCTGCTTGGAAGATGCTTGTCTCATTAGGGACACCAAAAAAGCAATGCTAATAACTTTGTAGCACTGCAGCTGAATCAAACAGGCAGAAATCTTTCTGGTCCTACAAAGGATGAGGGGAGACAGTGTCTGCTGTCTAGGATTCCAGCATGTGTGCCTGTTCCAAGTAATGAGATTGTTGTGCTCGCTCGGACTAAAACATTTCTTCTACAAACAAAAGCTCTCCTCTGAGCTGCCAGTTTTTCCACAGGTTTCTTTGACTGATTAAAGCAGAACTAGTGTGGGGAAGGATCAGTACAGGGACATTGCAGTGCTTGGAAGCAAGAGGGAGGTGTGTTGGAATGGGGTGTGAAAGGGGTAGGATGCTCTGCTGGCTTTCTGCATGGAGGGGTTCAAATTTCTCTGGGTTTGGCAGAATTTAGATTCAGGCTTGCAGAGTTGTACTCAGAGGGCTGCAGACCAGCCCTTTCCCTTACTCTGAAACAGACTCTCCCTCAAAAAAGAGGATTTTTTAAAGTCTAAGGAAGATCTTTCTTTTCTAAGTGCAGATGCTTGAGGATAAAAAGCTCTTTGCAGCTCCACACCTCCTGTTTTGAGGTGGCTTGGCTGGTGTGTTCTCAGCTTGGTGCTCTGAACTCCCAAGAATGTTTTGCTGTAATGAAAATGGAAATATGCTTTTCTTTGTTTGTTCCTTCAAAACCCTGGCTGCAAATTTAGCTCTTCCCTACATTCCCAGCTTTTACAGGTTGCTTCCCCTTCTTGCAAAGGGCTCTGAGGAAACGTTATAAGCAGAACAGGACATACATCAAACTTGATTGTTGCAAAAACTGTTTTGTGCTAATGCTTATTTTATTCTCCTTTAAGCAGCACTAACTCTTCAGTTTTCCAGCAATCTCAAAATGATTACTTGCTGAAAAGCTCTCTACGTTTGCAATATCCTGAACCTTGCAGGATCATTTGTGATTACAGGTAGTACAACACACTGAGCACAGTTAACTCCCTTTTGAAGGGGTCTTAGAGCAGTTCAGAATGTGTGAACTAGGTCACAGCTTACACAGACAGTATCACAGCAGCACTGCTCGAAAGGGAGGGCCCTGATTTACACCACTCAAGGATCTGGCCCTGGAAACAGAGCAGAGAAGCCAGTAGTGTCATCTCAGTTCTAATAAGCTAAAATAAAGTCAAGATCTTTGGTCTCCTCTAGACACACCCTGGTGAAGATCTGCCAGCAAAATGACATACACAGTCAAGAGTTGTCCCAAGGATGTGACAACACAACCTTGGCTTAGCTCATAGGTTGAAGGTTAGGAACAGCCAAAGCATTCCTCCCAGCCACGTGAGACACAGCTTTTCCTACAAATTGATCTCATAATAATTAATAATCAAATTAATTTGGGGAAGAAAATTCAAACAAGCAATGCCCAGAAATGTGTGGGTCCCAAAACCTGGCCCAGCTATCCTTAGAGATGAGGTGTTCCTTGCAGAGGCATCCTTTGCATCTCAAACAGGGTGCCACATTTTTGAGAGCAAAGATTAAGCCTTGCACTTACCAGCCATAAGCAGAACAGGCATCAATTAAACTCTACCATAAACCCACTCCAATGTCTAACCCAGCACATAAGGCTGACTATTACACTTTAAAGGATTGCCTTTACTATCCCTTACTGCTCCCCTTGCAAACTGATTAGGATTAAAATTCCCATTTCACAGATGAGAAAACAGATGCAGGAAGGCAGGAGAAGGCCCTGCTCCAAAGCTGTGCAGTAAGTGAACACCGAGTCCTCCTGGCCTGCAGTCAGCCATACCCTGTTATTTGATGATGTAGCAAAATAATTTACAGCAGAGCACAGAGGGATTGTGCTAGTGATGCCACAGGAAGCAGAGTGTGTCCAGGGTGACAGAAATCCTTTGCATAACATGTAGTGATTGTGAGCTGTGTTCTGCCACTGTAGAGTGGCACGTGATTCCCTCAGCTACACACTTGTTTTACAGGACCAGCCATTGCCAGAAGCATAAAACCAAAATGATGCTATTAAATCAGGCTGAAAAAATGGGTGCTGTTTTCTTCTTTTGCAAAACCAGCTTACAAGGCGCAGCCTTGGCTTTGGCAAGAATCATTACCATGCCTTTAGGGAGAAGGTGAAAGTTTATTTCAGCCTCTGCTTGCTGAGAGCTGGGTCTAGCAGGCTTCAGAAATAAGTGACCATGCAGGACTGGTGTTTGTTAAGAGCATGCTACTTTCTGGCACTTCTCTGAAACAGCCATGTCAACTTCTGACAGTCTTCTCCATTTGGGAGCCAGGGTAGGGAGAGCCCTGCTAACAGGTAGCCTCACCTTCCCCAGGGGTAAAATGTCCTGAAACAGTGGCATTACATCTCCCCTGGATATACTCCATAGCCTGGAAGAGGGCTCTGCTTGCAAGCAAATAAGACAAGTAAATCCTCTTCTGCTCCTCTCTTTAAATCCTATGATGCTGCCAAGCTTGCCCTTTTGCCTTGTTATTTTAATGCTTCACAGATCTGCAGACTGGCCTCTTTATCCCATTGCCATGGCTGTCTAGCTTTGTTTGACATTTTTAGCTAACTTTCTCTCCCTAGATCAACTCCCCATGCCCACACTGACACGTTATTCCCACTGCTCTGCTCTTTCTGTTCACAATGCTATCCTGGTAATAAATAGAGCAATCAGTGCACATCTTCTGAGCAGCCAAAGTTTTCTTCCTCTCCATTTCAAGATCACAGTATCACCTACTCGATTCCAACCCCTTCTAGTGGATGCTCCCAAGGGCACAACCTGATCCACAGCCCTGTGTTTCTGATACTCCAGGGCACCTGGCCCCTGCTCTGAAGCCTCATTACACATCCAAGCCCTTGGACTTGCAAGATATCCAGCCCCTCCCTCTGAGCAGCTTATTGCTGGATTAGATATGAACCTCAGGGAGCTGGGGGAGGTTCATGAAAGGCCAGCATTAATGGCCATTAGGGAGAGAGATAATTACTTAATGCTAGTACAGCACTTTGAGGATGTAAAGCTATATAAGTGCTATGTACAAGTAGTATTATAAGGCTTGAGGTTTGTCTGCTACCAAGGAAGGCTGGTGTCTGGGGGAAAAGTTCTCCTTGTCCCAGCTTTCTGAATGACATCCAGCTGATTAGGAAAGGAAAAGATGACATGTTATCCCCTGGTGAGTCTGACAGTACAGCAGCAGGTAGTGGAGCAGCAGTGTTCAGCAAAGACTGTGCAATAAATCCACAGTCTGGGCCACCAGCAGAGATAACCTGGAAATCAAAACCAGAGTAGGGCTGAAAAACCCTCATGCAAATTTAGGACTGGTGGGAATACAGATACTGGCACATTAAAGGCAGCTTTTGGTAGGAAGCACTGTTTTCCCCCTTCCCAGCTCACATATCAGGACTGTAGTCCAAAGCAGCATTCAAAGGGGAACTACTGAGCCGTCTTTTCTACACCCACAACTGGAAGGCACCTCCATGGATGTCAGCTCAGAATGGGATTTGTCTCCAGCATGCTCTTAGTCTGTGTCTTATTTTTCTTTTTGAGCTGTTTCCTTTGCAATGTTGAAATAAAAACCAAACCAACCCAACCCAAACAAAACAAAGAAACAAACCACAAAAACAAAAAAAACCCAGCACTTTTCTTTTCCCTGGTCATTTGACATTTGCTTTCCAAGGTCATTTGACACCTTTCCTCCTGCTTCTGGCACACTTGATGGAGATTCTGCTCCTGCCTCGGGAAGATCACAAGAACCACTGTAGGTGTCTTTGTATCTCGCAGGATTATTTGAACTTCCCATTTTTGTGCGGGAAGCAGAGACATTTGAGTTTGTACAGAATCACATAGCAGTAGTGGAGACCTTGGCACCATTCCTCTCCAGGAAATTCCACTCAACCTAGTGATAAGACACACATTCTCTGATTGCCAACTCTGTTCCTGCTGCTGTAGGTAGGGGTGACCTGGGATCTTTCCTTGCAGGCCTGGATGCCATCCCAGCCGGGACCACACCAAATCTTATGTCCTTTAGAGCTCAGCTCTAGGAGCTGGGCGATCCAGCTCTGAGCAGTCCCCAGCAGGCAGCTGTAAGTCCCCATCAGGACATGCTGATTCCTGCTGCAGGCAGGATGTGTTGTTAATTCATCAGCTCTGGACAGCCTTGTATGAATAAGAGCCACAGGTGGCTCTCAGGGTCATCTAAGAGGATGTAAGGGCAAAAAAAAAAAAAAAAGCAATGAAAGCAAGAAGGAGGAAAAGCTGCTCTGTTTGGCTAAGTTGAGCTCTTGGAGAACAACAAACAAAACTGCTGTAGATTGTGCCTTTGTGAGTCAATGTTTGTCAGTTCAGGTTGGGGCACAAGGAGATGACTTCTCAGGGTGATGCAAAGAGCAGCACATGCTGCTGGCTGGGGATCCAGCAGGAGACACTCCTTCCTTGCCTTCAGCCTGGATCCAGCTGCACTGAGAAATTCTTCAGATGTGCCAGTATTTTGCCTCTGTGAGTCCTGACAGATTCCTGGGCACCTTTTACAAAGCAGAGGGATTAACTCTGACATGCCAGACAGAGCTGAGCTTTGCTGAACCTTAGCTGTCCCCACTTCATAGTTTCAACTGTCACTTTAGTAGGCTCTTAAGTACCCCAGTTTAGATCAGAGGTTGCTGAATTTAACTGCAAATTATGACTGGATGTGATTCCCAAGTGCTTCATCTGTAATTTCATTTCAGCTTATCCAGGAAGAAAGGTCCTAGCTATATCTGAGACTGCACCATTGCCAGAATCACCCAGGCCTCCAAAAATCCCCAAGGTGTTCTCCTGATGGAAAGGCATTGTGTGCTGCACCAGCCCACGGGCTGAGCCTCCGCTAAGTGACTCAAAAGCCATCACAGCCCTGTCCTTGCCTTCACCTCTGTGTCTTTGCAGTCACTGCTGTCACAGCCAGTGCTGAAGGGGAGATTAAACAGTCACCAAACAACAAAAAATCTTGCATCAAACTTTTCAACTTACTTGGCTGTGTCCTCAGCACACTCCACTCTCCAGGAGCAGCAGATGTGATCCTCACAATTCTCACTGGCTACACCAAGCACCTCCTGCATTGCAGCTCTGGCAGTGCCACAGCAAAAGGCTGGCTGCCTGCCTCCCTGCACGCCAGCAACCAAAGACATCTCACAGCAGTTTTCTAGGGATTTTTGAGATGTACAGAATGCACAAAGCAACCTGGGGCTGTTTCTCCTACCTGCACGGAGCTGTGCTGGCTGTCCCAGTCGTGCCCAAGGAAAGAGACATGCTGGTTGCCTGCTGCTAGAGGTGAGAAGGTTGGATTTACCCAGAGAGAACATGGGAAAAGGAACCAAATGTCCCTGCCACGAGGTGATGTAAGGAGCCAGATGGACTTGTTCAGGAGCAGGAAACACTGACCAGGCAGGGATAATGTGAAACCGAGAAAGGGGTGAGAGCTTCCTGCTGTCAGTAGGACTGTTTGGCAAGGGACTGTTTGTTCCCCCTAGATGCACATACTGTGTTTAAACATGAGTCTAAAAATAAAACCTGCCATTGACATTGTTTTTCCTTACTTCATTTAACAATCTAGTTGCTTTATGACCTGTAATTCCAAATCACATTGAATCAAGCAGTGTAATTTGCAAGCAGGGACAGCAACCTTTCCCCCTCTACCCCTCATCTCTGCTCCACTGAGTGTGTTTTAATCCCACGGTTTTCAGCATTCCTAATGAGCCATTAACAAGCTGCCAATTACTTATGCAAATGAGGGAGGGCAGACATGGAGGGGTGGCTGTAGCTAGAGGTAAATTCTTCTACCTCAAAATGGTCTGAGATAAATCACTGCTGCTCCAAGAGCTGCCTGTGCCCAAGAGTCCTCTCAGCCATATTACCTATTGTCTAAAAATGCCAGAGGTAATGCAGAAGATGGTTAAGACAAGGGAAACAGAGGAGAAAATGCACATATATTTTTAATTATGTTTGCCAATAATCTGCTTGGTGTTCACCTTACTACAACTCGCTCTTCACCTTTTCTTCCCAACAATCAAAGCAGCTGCACTCACTGCTTGGAAACAGCTGCACAATCAGCCTGCACAGGAATGGCCAGTTCCATGTTCATCTGAGTAAAATCTCCAGAAGCCATGATCTCCAACACCAGGATATGAACTGTGGGAAACCCCACCCATGCCTTGTTCAGCTGTTGTGGGAGCAGAGGAGCTGTAGTTTGTGAAACCTGTAGTAAAGAGGTCAGCAAGAGCACCACCAGCTCCTAGCAGGTTCTAAACCCTTCTCCTAATGATGCTGCCAGAGCCTTCCCAGGTGGAGGAGAGATGACCAAACTTATTCCCTGGGCCACCTACTGAGAGCTTCTGGTGGCCCAGAATGACAGAGGCCCACGCTGAGAACTGAGAGCAAAGTGGTAGTGCTGGGGAAGCATTCTCTGGTCAGGTCCCCATGAGATCCTGCAGTTCCCTGCTCAGCTGTGGGTGGGCACGGGGCAGCTGTGGACCTGTGTGTGCCAGAGGTGGCCTCTGAAGTCCTCTGCATCACAGACACAACATGATGGGCACACATCACAGCCAGTCAACAGCTACCTTTTTTATGGTCACTGCCCAGATAACAGCAGAGGCTGGGAATGCCACTAAATCTATTCAAACTACAGCCTCCAGCTAGTTTGACAGGCACCTTACAGATTTACCAGTTGTCTCCACAAGGCTGGAGACCCTTCCATCAGAACACACTTTCTTAGAACAGGCCTGCTCAGAGACATGTGATACCCATGAGACAATGCAGCTCCCTGCTGGGTCCAGCTTTAAAGGGGATTGGAATCTGCAAAGACTGCTTGTGCCAACAGAAGCTGTCCATGAATGATCTGCATTATCATTTCCCTGGTAATGCTACACAAAAGTTGTTTAATAGCTCAAAAGCTAATCGGATAGAAGTCAAGTTAAACCATCATGATGCAAGAAACACATCCATCAGGATTCTGTTCTTTTAGCAATGCAGAGAATGAAAATCAACCAGTTTCTGGCTTTGGGAAGGAGGAAAAATATTTGCCCAATAAATCTTAACCTGGTGGTATAAAAGCCAAGTCTGAAAATGGCCTGAGAAAATGTAGCTTAGGAAATAGCAGCAATAAAGAACCTGCATGTGTGATCACTCCATGCTGAAATGTTTTCAGATGTGTATCTCATCATCTCCCTTCCATCGTGTCTCTCCCTCTGTCCTGCCAGTGCCTCCCCTCTGGGTAACCAACAACACTTGTCTTTGTCTGCAGCCAAAGCCATTCCTGACTGAGCACTACACAAGATGTAGATAAGGCTCCATTACTTCTGGATACTGGATAATCAGTTCAACTGCCTTAGCATTAATCATGATAATATTCAAAATTCATTAGACGAGATTGTTTGGAAATCTATTTCTTGTTAATGTCAGATTCGCTGAGCATCGGCCTGGCAGCATGCAGACAGAAAACTGATACAAGCCAGGGCATGCCACCTCTCTATGGAAGCATTCCCTTTTTTTTACGTGTAGCTAGATTGTGATGTGGCAGCTCCTGCCTGGTTTGTGTTTTGTGAATCTTGTCAAGAGCAGTAGAACACCATGAGCACATCATGCTGCCACTCTGTTGATCAATGGAGAGCTACAAAAATATATAGCTGCATAAATAGCATACAGCTAATAATATATACAACACATACTGTGGAGTTTTTAAGGGGGAAGGCGAGACACTCAGATCTGCACCCACAAATCTTAATGATTTTGTATCTAAAACCTAGACAAGCAACCCAAAAACATCTACGTACAAGCATGGTATGGAGGTACAAAAATAGAAAGTATTTTAAAAATTAAAAACTGTTCTTTGCCTGCCTGAAAACTTACAGCACTTTAGATTAAGCATGGGGCATAACTGTTCTACCAAGATGAAAATCTTTCAGGAATAAAATAGCTGGATCATTTCTTGTAGCCAGTTTTGTGTACCAGTTGAGGATTCCTCCAAACAGTGCACTTCCTAATGGTCTATTTGGCCCGTTTAGGCATTTTGGGTATTATTGCTTTCCTTCAGGTATGGGTTCTCACCCTCTAGTTGAACAGTGGTTGCTCAGCAGGGAAACATCACAGAAATACAGACCAACGTCAGAAGATACATAGACTTTCTCTCCTAATGAAGGCAGTGCAGGCACAGATGGCATCTCAGATAAACACGCAGAAAGCTGTGTTAGAATAAAGAGCTCATCATCGGAGGCTGCAGTGTCACACCTACTAATGATGTGATTAAACCCATCAGCGCCGGTGGGAAAGCTGTGCCAGCCCTGGCACTGCTGAATGAAACTGCATTTCACAGCAGGGCAAACCCCAGCCTGCACCCCCCACCCGCCATCAGTCACAGCACTGCAGGGACACACTGGGGATGGGGATGTTCTTGGCTAAACTTCCTGAGACCTAAACTAGGGGAAGTTGCCATGGACATCTCCTTTATGTGCCTGCCTCAAGCATCCCTGCCCAAAGCTCGTGTGGCAAGCAGGGGAGAGGCTGCAGATGGTGACAACACCTCAAAAGGCACAGGAACCGCAGAAGACAGTGACAGCACCTGTCTCAACACTGCTGTCATGGAGGAGCAGCAGTGGCACCAGGAAGGGGAAGAAATAAAACCAGCAAAAGCCAAAATGGTGACATGTGCAGATGGTGAGTTTGGGGTTGGGCTGCAGGATTCTGCTGGAAAACAAACAAAATTTTAAAAATTTGAAGGAATCAAGCTTTGCATTCTCTTCTCTATTTTTCCAGTTAAGACTTTCTGTGCATTGAAGTTCCCTCCATTCTCTATCAAGCTGTCTGGATGCCCTTGAGTAGGACAGAGCTGCTGCAGTCCCATGCATTTCAACCGCTGTGTTAAAATTCTTCCTCCCTACTTTATTTAGCCAGGAGCATAAATAAATAAGCAAACCCACAAACACAGGAACCTTGTTCCCAGATGCCATTAGAGCCCTTGAGCACTAAGTGGCCATAACAGATATCACCAGTTGCCTTCTGCTCCCCTCCCTGCAGCCAGTCAGACCTCCACTCCAACCAGCCCCGCTGGGGCCATTGCACAAACCCAGCACCCAGCAGGACACATCTGACTGGTTTTGCCCTAAGACAGGACTGCTCCAAGACAGTCAGCCCTCCAAACAGGCCAGTTTTCCTAGAAGAGTCTCTAGCCACCAGCTCTCCATTAGGGTTAGCCACAAGAGGAAGGACGGAAGGAGAAAGTGAGTCTAAAAACCGCTAATGTTCTGCAGTGTCAGAAAGGATGGATGACCCCTGCAGACATATGCTGAGCAGACAGGACAGCCCTCAATTATGTCACTGCTGGAGCACTTACTTCAAGGATAAACGTGACTACAGATGCTGGGCTTAAAGCTGTGGCTGCTTTTGCTCCTCTGGATAATCCACTCTAGTCCAGGAGCGTTAGGGGAGTGTGTGTGCCATGCCCCCACAACAACACACATCTGCCTAGGAAAATGCTTTACAGGGGGAGAGTAGAGCTGAAAAAATAACCCCATTAAATTTCATTCTTCTCCCTTTCCTTTGTGAGAACAGGCCCTAAAGGATTTGTAAGGTATTGATGGGTGCCAATCCATATAACCCAGTGAACAATCCACAGCCTCCCCCAGGAAATCATGAAAAAATCTTGCCTACATGATGGAAATTTCCTGCTTGCCACACTGATTTTCCCCACTCATCCTCACCGCATTATCCCTGTGCCAACTTCTATATACTTCTCTCAACATTTTCTAACCTTCAAGCTCACAACTTTGTAAATATTTGCAATCAGGTAGCACATCTCCCCACTCTGCTCATCCTTCAGACAAATTATTTACATACAGCCCTTTCTATCCTCAGTAATCAATGGCTTCACACTGTCTTTGTTTCTGCCTCACCTCTTCAGAAGCTGTTGACTGTATGGAAGCTCTTTGTGGGGATGAATTGGAGACATGTGACTATGTAATAAAAGAGTATTTAGACTAATGATTACTGCAGATACACACATTTTGCTCTTTAACTTGGGTTCTTTACATGGAGGGTTTCAGAACAGCATTTGTTTCACTGGCTCACTGAAAGCCAGAAATTCTAGGGAGCTGCCATTGAAAAGAGACTGTGCTTGGCTTGAAGAGGACATGGTTTAAAAAGACAAAATGCAACATGGCCTGGGGTGGGCACAATCTCACTTTACAGCACTGCTTGCTGTATATTGATCAGAATGGGCTTGCTGCTTTATTAGCCACTCAAGAGATGCAATGAGCTGCTGCTGGAATTTGTGCTTGATAATCAAAGGCGTTTGTCATTCTTCCAAATGCTCTGTGAGTAGGTGTTTGATTTGGGTGCAGTGAGAAATGGAGGAGAGCAATCTGGAGCAAGAGGCATTGTCCTGATCCACTGCAGCATCCTCTATGGCTCCATGGACACCACCCCGTGGTACAGTCAGGGACATGGACAGGGTCTCTGCCTCAGCAGAGCCTTTCACCACTGGCAAAGCTGTCCCTGGTGACACGTGAAGAGCAAAAGCCTTTTGCCTTTCAGCTGCCTGGCACATGGATCTCCCTCACAGCCCTCCTTTCTGTTTTGGCTTTCCTGAATTTCCTAGACAAACTGCTCTAGGGTTTTCTTGCTCCCTTTCTCTGACAAGTACAGGTGGCCTTGCTACCCTCTGATTGCACCTCCCCCAGCTTGAATTTTAAACTATTTAACAGCTTTAAATGCACCTAATGAGGCTTCAGCCTGCACTTTGATGCCATCCCTCTGCTTCTCTGGCACCAGGAGGAAGAGAGGTGTGGAAGCCTCTCACAGACTTCCCTGCGTTGGAGGTCTAATTACACAGTAACTGGTGACCTCGTAAGTACAGGGTAATCTGCTGTGCAATACCAGGGTAAATGATCCCAGTACTCCTGTCTTTTCCACCGCAGCCTTCTGCAGAGATGGAAATACAGCCAGTTTAATGGTAATTAATCTTTGAACCATCTGACACTCACCCAAGGCGGTGAGGAATAACCAGCAGAAGCCCACTGGCTCTGTGCAGGACAAGGGACTCAGGAGCCACTGCTCTGGGAGTGTCCAGTGTCACCTGGCCCAAGCAGGGACTGCCTTGTCACCTGGGCTTTCTGGGAGCCAGCTGCCAGAGGCAGTGGGAGCAGGATGCTTCCTTGGGGCTGGTTGCAGCTGTGTCTTGCCTGCTGGGCAGCAGTTACTTGGAGAGACACATCCAGAATCATCTGCAGAAGGAAGGGGGCACCAGGGGCATGTGGATGCCTGAGAGGAACAGGCACCTGTGCTGTCAGTGGAAGCAGGATGGAGCCAGAGGTTCTGAGCAGCTCAGCCATGCTGGGATGAGCTGTCTGGAGTCCTTCCTTACCCTCCCTGCAAGGTGGGTGGGAATGGCACCAATGCTTTCCTCTGAAACCATCCCAACCAGCCAGGCACAGGCCCAGGCATTCACCCTCCAGGAAAATCAGCCAAGAGATCCATTTTCTCCCTCCCCACTGTGAGATGCATTTCATTCCCTCCCCTGCTAACAGCCTGCTGCCCTGAGGCTGGGGGCTCTCTATCTGACCCCTGCATGGCAACAAAATATATTTGCATTCATTTCAGACCCACTGACATCATTCTCTCTGAAGACCTGCAGTTTTTTATGGTAAGCACAGTAATGATTTTCAGATTATGGACTAATAAAATATTTTAATTTGTTCAGCACATTAAGGTGGGCACTATATGATTATTATGACATTTAAATAGTGCTTTAAAAAAAAGAAAAAGGAGGGTGAGAGGGTCTGCTTGCATTTCTTTTCCAAGCATGAGCACTGAAATAGAACCTTAAAATCCCACACGTGGGTACTGAGATCAGCTCTGATACCTCTCCTCTGTGCCTGTTTCACTTGAATACCTGCCAAGTTAAATAAGCAAACACGGGATTGCAGTGTCCTAGTTCCAAACCTGGTTCTGGCAAAGGAGCCCTCCTCCTTAGTCACTCTGGCCACTGTGCAGCAGTGGCCTCAGCTAAGCACCATGTGCCATCAGGTCACAGCTGGGCTGGGTCATCACACCTCGTGGGTTACACTGAGTTTTTACACTTGAGCCTGTACTCACCAGTTTCCCCCCTCTGTCCATTTATTGTATTATTATCCATTGTGTATTAAGGTGAACTATCTGGACAAATTATGGGCTTAGAGCATGCCATCATTTTCATGGCATGCAGTGTTCACTGCAGGCTGCTGCACTAGCCACCTTCCTCTGCCTGGGTAGCACCTGCATGGTTTGGAGTCAATCAGACTGCACTGGACAAAGCAGGGGCATTTTGGAGGGGGAAAGTTGCCCTTGAAGCACCATGGGTTGGTATGACTGATAACTCTGGAATTCCTTTCCTAATCTGCAAAACAGGACAATGAAACTCCACCCTTGTAGGTGTTCAAGACCAGGCTGGATGAGGCTTTGAGCAACCTGGTCCAGTGGAAGGTGTCCCTGCCCAAGGCAGGGGAGGGGGACTGGATGTCTTTAATGTCCCTTTCAATCCAAACAATCCCATGATTCTGTGAACTCCCTGACTTCTCAAAAATGCTGCTCAGGTAATGGCTTGTACAGTGAAGCTATAAATGGCAGGGAAAAGCCTGTCAGCAAAAGGAAAAAAATAGCCAAATGTTTAGCTCAGCGTTAGTTATACCTGGCAAGAGAGACAGAGGGTTACACAATGAATATGATGGTGAAGAATAGCAAAAAGGTTCCTTTGTGCTGAGAGTACTTTTGCCTTGTTCCTCACCTGGATCACTCAGGCGATGATGTGAAGTCTGCTCTACAAGGCAGAGGCAAGGCTGAGCTCAGGCTTTCCCATTATCATCACCTGACCTTGCACGTTCTCTTCTGCAACCTCAGCATTTTTTTGTGGTGAGGATTTCTGGGTGGTTACTTTAACAAAACTGTGTTGAATTTCTTGTTTCTACGCCAGGTACCTGCTGTTTAACAAATGGGCCATGACTAAGCATAGACTGGAAATCAGGGGCAGCTACGATTTAAAGCAATGAGATTCTGGGACTGTCTTCTTCCCCTTAGGAGCACAGTTAATAGTGGTGCTTGATTATGAAAAAGATAAATCTGATGTGATTGATGCAACAGGGGATTGGATTTGATGATCCAGGGAATCCTTTCCAGATCTTTTTACTCCTAATGAAGTAATTTTTCAAAGGAGTTTTTAAGGGTGTGGTGGGGATGCAGTGCTCTGCTGATGGCAAGCTGGTGAAGTGTGACCCACAAACCTGGTGATGGTTAGTGGGTCCCCATCCCCAGATTTAAGCAATTCTCATAAACAAGAGGAGGAGCAGTTATCTTTCCTGGTTCTACTGATCTGGAGCAAACCAAGCAGAGGTGGCTGCAAGGATTCTACCTGCTTCCTTCTTTTCATTTTCCAGCCACTGAGGACTCCCAGAATTCACCCTCTGTGAACCAATACCTCAAATGTCTCAGCTCACAGACTCCCTACGTATTCCTAAGGTACGTACCTGTTTCCCAATGCTGTAATGACTGTGTCCCTTGCAATCTTATTTTCATGTGGATCTCCTTGGTGATCACTCTAACAATGGCAAGGAGGCACAGGAGAACTGATGGAATTTCCTATAGTGGCAGAGGACATCAGCAGCAGGGGAGGGACCTGCAGCACAGTGCAGGTCTGGGATCTCACTGCTGGGCTCTTCTCCCTGCACCTGGCTCTGCCCTCCCTTTCCAAACAGCCATAGCAGAGCATAAAGCAGTTTTCAGCCCAAGCATTCACTGATCTGGGATTCCCACCCTTTGTCAAGCCCTGGGGGCTGAGCCTGGAGTTTTTGAAGGTACAGGGCAAGCTTTTTTCAGAAGTGATGCCCAGGGAAAGTGATAATATTCTTTTTCCCCTAGTAGTTTTAATTATTTAATTCCTACTTGCTAGTAAGATAAAATGCTGTGATTTCTGCTGGATCAAATGGTGCAGAATAAGCTAAAGTTAATTAATTAACAGCCTTTTAGAGCTGAAAAAAAATTTAAAAAAAAACAAAACCAAGAGGGTGTTAGATAATAGCTATGACTACTGCCCCAGCATCACCTGCCATGACACTGTAGCCAAGGGGAGGCTGTCATGTTAGTGCTGGGCATGGCATTCTGATAGTGAATAAAAATGATAAACGAGAGATTCAGCCACTCCAAAACGTGGTTATTCACAGATGTGCTACGTTTCTCCAGGGCCTGATCCTGCAAGTAATAGCAGGTGTATCACTTCTGTGCTCCTCTGGCTTCCCCAGGGATTGCTTGGAGCAGTGAGTGCTAGGCCCAGTGGCAAGTGGTTGCAAGATCAGATCCATAGTGTGCCAAGCATTTTGAATGAAAAGAGCTATAAAGAAGTCACATATTATTATGTCACATTGCAAAGGTCAGCCCCAGTATCTGTTCTGTCATAAGGACATGATTCAAAGGCAACAAAATACTGTCAGGGCACAGGGGAAAATAATTTTTTTAAACTGCCTTCAGGGCCAAGGATACAAAATTACATCAGTGCTTAGAACTAAATTCCCATCCACACCCCACAATTCAATTTTGGTTCAGAAAGGCATAAGCGTAACAAAATCACCTTTCAGTGGCAAATCTTCTTATCTGCTGACATATCCTCTGCAAAATCAGCAATATCTAAACTCATACTCTCATTTGGTTCTGGCAACAGTCAGGAAGTGCCAGAGCCTTGCTCTGTCACAGACCCCAGGAAGGATTTGCAAGATCCACTCAGCTGCTGTAGGCATTCCCTGGAGCAGGAGGAGGGGTTCTGACACTCATCCTGCTGTGCCTGGCCAGGAGCAAACAACTCCCCTCACAGTGCCACAGGGAGGCTGGGGTAACTGGACCCAGGTGATTTATCCCAGACATGCCTACTTTGCAAATATTTGTGCCCATCTCTGGGGCTGCTGGCACAGGGAAGTTATTGGGAAATAATGTGTGGAAGCCATCACTTTCCTGCATTAAACTACAAAGGGTGATAACTGCTCTGTTCAGTGTCTTAGGGTGGATTAGCTCCATCCACTTCCAAAACAGACTCAAGCAAAGACTCCCTAACTTTCTGGATCAACAGAGCATTTCTTTGTGTGCCAGCTGAAAAATCCCACAGGACAAGCAAGTTGGATGTTTGCTCCTGTCCCAGGCTCCTGCAGCTCAGCCTCAGCTGCCCTGCAGCTTGGAGGGAGCACTGAGCTGAGGATCCTGCAGAGAGCACCACGGGATGCTGGCTTTGCTCTGTGGGAGGAGGGCAGGGTGAAGAGAGGTGTCACCAACCCTCAGTGGGTTCACACAGCTCACACGGCTCCCATCAGCCACACCCTTGGCAGAACCAAACTCCTTTGCTCTGTCAGAGCTTCAAACTCACAGCAACCCCTCACTGCCCCCGCTCTGGCCAAGGGGTGGGAGCAGCAGTGGGAAGTGTTGGGTGCATCCACTCAATCCCAGCTGCAGACACCCGGTCAGACACCCAGAGTGTGTCCAGCACACAAAAGCTGTCGGGGCTGGCATGAGACAATCCAACCACCCAAATGGTCTGGCCTGTGCTAGTTTGACTGTCCAAGCAGCTCTTGAGAAGATAACACAGGTCAGGGACAGTCCCAGAGAGTAGTAATGCCACCCTGTTTGGAGGCATGGGGTGGTTTAGCCGCACAGAGACAAACCATGCTGTACTTGCTGCCATCACAGGTCAAGGACAGCCCACACTGTCCACTAGTGCAGACACAGCCTGGACACCCACAGAGGAAGATGGCACTGAGGACTTCTTCATTCATCCCATATTATCTCACCATCCAGAGGAGCCCCAGAGAGCGGCTACAGCAGACACGTGCGCAGGTCCCATCAGAGACAGAGCCCCTTCACTGCCAAACACACAAGACCCGAGCTATTCCCAGAGCCCCACGTGTTGTTTCATGCCCAAGCAGCACCAGTCCCCCACTTGCAGGGTTTGGGATGCACTCACTGTTGCAGCTGCCGACGGTGCCAGTCTCTGTCGCTGCCACGCTGTGCTGAGCTGGCCCTTCAGACGCGGCCCTTCCTGACAGTGAATGGGTGAGAACAAGGGAAGGAGACAAACAAAAGAGAAGGGAAGGGTGAGAGAGGGAGGGAGGGATGGGGGGGATGAAGCAAGGGGACAAGAAGGGAAAGGGTGTGTCTTTAACTGAACCAAAAGTCTTTTGCTGGCTGCAACATCCCAACACTACTCAACCTTTGCTGTGAGGTTGTGGGGCAGGTGAGACCTTCTGGCCCCTGTGGCCACCACCTCACACCCCACATTGTCACCTGCACCAGTGCACAGAGAGGGTGAGCTGGGCAAGAGTCAAGGGCACTCAGCCTCTTGAAACTTCTACTTGGACTGTGAGGCCACATAGAATGGTCACAGAGAGTGTCATCCCTTGAGGGACCTAAAATTCTTCTCCAGACAAGAGAAATTTTAGGATGCTTGAGCACTTGCTCTGTATCTGGTACTTCAGCATCCTGTTTCTTGTCCATTGCCAGCCCTCCTGAGCATGGTGCAGGGACTCATCTGCCTCTGCCAGCAGAATAAGGCCCAGGCCTGATGTCTTCACTGAACAAGCTCAGGCCAACCACAGTTAAGGGTATTGTTGGCCAAATGTCCCAGTGAAGCACCTCACATATTACCCTACACTGGCCCAAAAGTCTTTGTCCCATCAGTACTGTCACAGGTTGGGGAAGAAAATAGCTGATCCTACAGCTTCAAATCACCCACAAACCTGCCAGCCATCCGAAAACTGAAGTTTAGAAAGGGATAGGGAAAGTAAAATTCTGTGCCAGGAAATACAGCACTACATTTTCCTCTGCAGCAAAGTAGGAAAGATTTGGAGAAATAAGAAAGAGGAAAAGGGGTAGGGATCTCAGTGAGCACATTAGGAGTGAATGAGAGGCATAAAGTCTGCTGACTTTCCAGTGAGATGTTTGTGTTCCCACTAGGACAAAATCCCAAGATGGAAAGGCAGTTGGTGAACACAGTGGTTTGGGGGTACACTTCTGTCTGTGTTACTGAGGAACTCAGGCTGAGAACTGCCTGGGAAATACCCAAAATATGGCCTCAGGGTGTGTCCAGCTGCCATTGCCCTGGGCACTTGCCCACCCTGCGTCAGCAGTGGAAACTGAGCTGCTGAATGTAGCTGACAGCTCATTCTGCTTGGGGAATTGCCCATTGGATGACTGACTCACCTCCCTTCCCAAAAAGTTGAGGTAGGAATTGTGGGGAGGAAAGGCTTAGAAAATTGTTTCATGATGGTTGTTTAAATTGCCTCTGCGTTACAGTTGGGGGAAAACAAAAGAGAAGTCTGTGCATAAAACTGCATCTTAAAGCCAGCTGTGGCAGAGGCACGGATGTTGGAAAGAAGTAGAGCAAATGAAGTCATCCAGCAGTGGGGGAAAAACATCAATATAATATAGTGCAGAACAAAGCAAATTCTACCTCAAACACAGATCTGAAAGGGAAACATCTCCCTCTGTCAGATCTATTACCATGCATTTATTCCAATAACAAATAACTAACCCGGAGAGTAACCCAAACCTGATTTATTTCTCCATCTAAGTAAATACGTAGAGGCAGCTGAATTTGAGAGTAAAAACCACTGATCTCATATGGTTTTTTATATATGTTGGAAAAAATAGGAGTGAAGTTTCTGCCTTGCTGCCAGGGGATGCTGGCAAAGCATTTGGGCTATAGATATTGTATCTTGTCACTAATGACTGCAGGGAACTAAAAGGGATTTGGATTTTTTAATGCTTCACATTAATTGATAATTTGGTCTCAGAATCCACAGTGGAACAGAGGATTTGCTATATTGGATCTGTCTAGTGGCCCATAAAATCTGGCGTCTTGCCTCAGTGATGCTCAGAAAAATTATCATCCAGCTCCTTTGCTTATAAGGTTTTTGGCCGTTCCTGTAAGGACCATACACCAGAAAGGGGCAGAAGGTCCCTCTGGCCTACACGGCATTCATTTCCAAAAACCCTGACATGTGAGTTTGGCAGGGTTCTCTATATATGTATTTGTTCGGTTTTTTGTTTTGTTTTGTTGGGTTTTTTAAAGCCAGAAAGAAACTCTTTAACTACAACCATTCTCAACAGATACACTTCTGCTTTAACTCTTGGTCTCTACAGCCCAAATAGAGAGGAGGTGAACTTCAGGTGCTTTCAGAAGGCAAAAAGGAGCAAGGCTGAGGCCAGAGTGGGGAGATGCCTTCTGCTGAGCAGAACACTATTGATTAGGCAGTATAAAGATTTCCCTCACTAATGCCTTTAGCAATCTTATCATGTGTCGCCCACATAATTGGATGGGGAAGAGAGAGGTGGAATCACTTAAGCGTTCAAAGCTCAACACGCACTGAGAAAAGATTCCCATTTCGTGTGTGTGTGCAATTTTGTGCATCGTTGCCCCTTGATTGTACATTGAACACGCTCCCTTTGACAGCCCAGCCCTAAACAGCCTGGGTATTAAAGCTGCTTGCAAATAGGGCCTTTCTCCATCCAGCTGGGGGGTAGAAGGAGCTCGCTGGGGCTGGGAGAGGCAGGACTATGAAAATGGGGGGATCAGGAGGGGAAAGCCTGGGGAAACTCTGACCATGCAGGAATCAGCTGGAAAAAAGAAAAGGAGTGGTTTCCTTCCATACAAGCATCTTAATTAGGGATGTTGATGAAGATACTTGCATTTTAATTTTTTCAGGGAGGCCTTCAGTTTGTCATGAAGCAAAGCATAATTTATTCATGGTCTCACTAAATTGGCTTATAACTTCTCTGCCTCCAGTTTCTTTGCTGATTACACGAGGGTTTGGGGGTGCTCCCCACCTTTCTTGATCAGCGTGTCACTACACAAAAGATCTCTTGGCTACACCCTTGGTAAAGGAGAGCTGAGATCATGGTTCTGCAGGTGGGAAGGCAGGAGGAGGCCAGTAGCCAGCTGGACTGCAGTGAGGAAATGGGTTTAATAACCTAGACAAGATGAGAGGGGATGATTTTAGATTTGCACATTCCAGTCTCACTGGACTGTAAGTGGCAGTGCTCCTCCCAAGGCATGAACACTTCATGACCCACACTCTTTCTGGTGCTGGAATCAGGAAGCTGGAATAATATGCTGGAATAAGGTTCTCTACCTTTTTATGCTCTAGCTGCAGTTTAAATCAGTTTAAATTTAAATATAGTTTAAATTTGTACCCACCTTGAAAAAACCCAGAACCATCAGTGTGTATCTGACCTACTGTGTACAAAATCCTTCCTTGTTTCTGGTGACACCACAGTGAAACACACTGTGGATGGATCTCCACAAAGGGAGAGTCTATCTTGCTTAAAAGGAGGCATTGAGTTCTTTTCCTTGTCTGTCACAGCTTTCAGGCTAATGGGATGTTCCAGCTGGGGATAGGAGAAGGAAGCGAGCACACTGCATGCAGGCAACCTCTAGCAGGTGTTGGGAACCACACAAAACAAATTAAAATAAGGGAAAGAAAAACAATTTCATAGTCAGGGGGAGGGAAAAAACTACTCAAGGATGGATGGGGATCACAAGTAGCTTCTCTTACCTCTCTAGATATGTTGGCTGTAGCCAAAGAACACTGAAAATAGAAAAGAGTCCTGCCCTCCATAGTAAAGTTTTATGCAAAGGGAATTGCTTTAAAGGAAAATGTTCCTGAACTTCTCTGCAGGAAATTTGTTATTTCAAGTTTTTACAGCAGAGGTGACAGGCTTGGGTAGTTTGGCTGCATTGAGAAACAGCCCCAGCTTTCTGAACTGGACTGACACTAACTTCTGGGGATGGTGTCACTACCACAGTGATGGCTCTGGCATGGTTACTCCCAGGACTCTCCCCAGATCCCAGGAAAGCAGAGATCAGCCTGGACAGCTTTTAAGAACAGCCAAAGTCCAGTCAGAATGGACATGGACTGGAAGAATTGTCTCTGTTGAATCCAAACTTGTCATAGACATCCTCAGGTGTTTTAGGTTGGGAAATACTGAACAATAAAAAATTCCTCCCTGTTTGGCTATGTCTTTGACCTCTGCAAATGCAAGGTTAAAAACCATCAGGAAGCTAAAATGAAAGGCTTTGAACTCCAAGCCCTCTGGATCTCAGCCTGATGTTTGGGAGAAATCAAAAACCTCAATTCAAATGCCTGGGAAATGGGGCTGAGCTTTGATTGAAAGATCCTAAGTTTGATAAGCTCTCGGTAGGTGTGTGAGGGTTTGGGGGAACACAGGGATTTAGCTGGAGGTCAGTGTTTAGGTGAATATTGAGACTGCATTAAACAAAAATTCTGAGCCAAATGACTTGCAATGACAGCAGCAACATATCCCAAGCAGGAGAAGAGGTGAGCGTGGAGGTCAAGTACCAGAACAGGGAGTTTTTATCTCCCAAAAACAAACCGCTCTTTTGTGCCTGTGCTTCAAAGAAGATGTCACCAGATTGTGAGAGCTCTTCACCTGCCACATCCCTCTCATTACTGGAATGAAATAAATGGCAACAGCATGAAAACAGCAACTCAAGCAGGAGAACAACAGGTAGACAGCGAGGAAAAGGGGAGGGAGAAAACAGGGTGCGGGTGCAGGTCTTGACAGGGTGGAGAATTAGGGCAATTACCGTTTCTGAGGAAATGCCAGGAATACAGCACAACCTAATTTCCCCAATTAATTCTTCTGCACTTGAGCTGCTTTGTGTGAAGGGCTCTTAAGGTTTCAAACAGGAGAAAAAAAAAGAAAAAGACTCAACATTTGTTTTTCCCTCAGTGTAGAAATGGGGAAGTGTTGAGGGAAAATGTCTGGCTAAAACACAAGATGATGCTGTTACATCTTCCTTTCAGGAGATAAGGAGCTGTGCCACAAATTCAATTTGCAGAGGTTTTTATAGGAGCCACAGAGATATCAAAGACCAGCACGTTCAATATCACACTGACTTTTCCTGCACGCAGAGCACACCAGGACAGGCACAGAGACACTTCACCCACACACCCACATTGAGCCATTCCCTCACCTCCCCTCGCCAACCCTACTGCAGCTTAGGAGGAATCTGGTTTCTCTGCCCCAAAAAACCCCAGTCAGGGCAGTTGTGAGGCACCATGGCATGAGCCACCCGCACCTAAAGAGGCAGACAGAGTCATCTAGGAGGAGTGATGGCAATAAGAACAAGGAAAGAAATAAATCAGGGGTTGGGGTGATGGGATACACGGCATAAACAGATGTTGAGAAGGGCATGTAATACTTTCAAACACAGGCTCTTGCACATAGGAAGATTGTGGCTCTGCTTGGCTGGCACATCTATCAGTCACATCTCCAGGTCACTATGAGACTTTTTTTCCCCTACTCTTGTAGGTCTGACAAAGCAAGATATATTTCCATAATCCCAGCTAAGAAGGAGAAAATTAAAACACTTTTCACTTCTAAGTCCTCTTCCTAGTAGAACACACACTTATAGATATGAAACCTTCCCAAAACCTGAGCAGAAAGGATGCTGAGAGAGCAGCATATCGCATTTTCCTCCTCAGAGAAGGGCTAGAAGAGGGAAAGCTGGTGCACAGGTGCATCTGCACAGCACTGAGGTGCTGGGAATGGTGCTGATTGTGAAGCTGAATGTGACACACACATTGTACCTTCTACAAGAGATCCCCCCAACGGCCAGCTTGGCCAGGGACTGAGCTTGTTCCCCCCACCCATCGGCACTGAGCTGAGCCTGAGGACACTCTCTGAGTGCACAGCCTGGCTCAATCTCTGTCCAGAGCTGACTTACAGCCAGTGTACTCTGCGTCTACCATAAAACCTGAGAGTGGCAGCTTATTTCCCTCCCAAAGGGAGGCAGTGCCACATCCCAGCTAGAAATTCAGAGGGAGTTTTCCTCCCCTGTGCCTGTTGGCATGTCCCCTAGCAGGTGATGGTTCAGAGCCCCAGCACACTCATCACAGGGCTCCATCCTGGTGCTGACAGGGCTGGGCAGCAGTTCCCCTGTGCTGTGATCCACCTCTCCTGCTGCACACACACTGCAAGAGCTGCACAGCAAAACCACAAAGAAAGCAGCAGGGGGCTGACAGTGGGTGTTGTGCAGCTGAGGGATCCACAGGAGCAGTTCAGAGCTGCTGGGAACAGAGCACCAGTGATGGTGTGATTATCTTGGAGCCCTCTGTGGAGAAGACTGTGGGTCAGACTAAATACAGCTTCAATGCAGGGCTTGTCTGTTATCTTATCCACCATGCTGGATGAGCCTCCAAAGGAGCACGACCCAGGCAGCTGCTAAACCTCAGTGACCTATTTCACACATGGAAACTGCACTGGAAAAATAACTGGCTGCATCTTAAATCTTAAATGGCAGAGGAAAAGTAAGAGATGGCCAAGATGGGAGATGATCATCAGAAAGCAACCTTAAATGGGTACTGAAAATTATCAAGAATATGGGAGTTTTGCTGGCCATTTTAAAGAAAGAGAGGAAATAAATTGTTTACACAATAAACCTTCATGTTTCAGAGGAGGAGGGATCCCAGACTTTTTAAGGAACACTAACCTGAGGCCAAAGTCATAGCAGAAATATTTTGGTTCTGATGGTCTAAGGGTGTGAGAACCAAGGTTCATGGGAAGAGATATTAATATTTTATTAAACCAATTGATACAACAGAAAATAACTATAAAAAAGAAAGAACTCAGAGAGTTCATTCTTTCTCCTCCTTCCAACAATATAGTGTGTTCTATTAAAAGATATTGCTTCTTCCTGCAAACCTTGTTTCTCCCAAATCCAAACAATGCTCCAGAGCGGTGAGGACACAGAAACAGGGAGCATTTTTGTCATTATGATTATCTCTGCATTGCTAGAAATAAATAAAAATAATAATTAAAAAACATTACAGAGCCCTTTTCAAGCCCTGCACATGTCTTTTATTTGGCAATCAGGTGTGCTCTGCATGATGAAATGACCAGGAGAACTCTCAGGACTGATCTCTGTGAAAGGATAGAGCTAAATCCCTAAGAAGTGTCAAGCCCAGCCCAGGATTTGGAGCAGGATGCCAGAAGACTAGGACAGAGGAAATATGGACAGAGGAATGTCTTCATGTGGCTTAATGCCTACATAAATCCTTCCTCTCTTTGGCATGTGACTTCACTGCTGATGTCCCACCCATCTCAGGACATCACCTTGGGAGTTATTGAGGAGTCTTGACTACAATTTAAGACTGTGTTCTCATCTGAAGATGAAGAAATACTGCCCTGTCCCTGGACAGCTGCCACGTGATTTTGTTTTGAAGCTGAATGACATATTTGGGGGGGAAAATGGAAAATTATTTTGGTATTGCTGGAATTTGGGTGGGTCAAGAGCCACAGAAGGGCTCTTGGAGCAACCAAACCCCAGTGTGCAGGGTGAGAGAGCAGCTGGGGATTCTGATCTCAGCCCTGGTGATGCCCCCAGCTCTGACAGTCCCCCAGAGCCACCGAGACATCCTCCAGGACAGCACTGGGCAGGCACCCTGTGCCTCAGTTGCTGCAGTCTCCATGCCACCCTCAGCTTGGCTGAGGCACAATGTCCCTGACCTGCACCGTCCCACCACCTGCTGTCACAGTCCTGAGTCATACCTAAAAAAAATCGCCTACTCACACCGTTTTTTAGAGAAAACAACAAGGAAAATGAAATCCGCCCAAACCTTTCCTCTCCAGTGTGGATATATTCCATCCCGCCTTCCCACAGAGACCCACACCAAAGATTGCACAGCACGTTACACAACACAGCACAGAAATGCTCCTTCAGCAGCCCCTCCTTCCCTCTTCTCTCAGAAGCTGGGCTACTTCTCCCCAGTTCCTCCACTTTCCTCCGCTTTCCACTCAGATGCTGCTCCAGCTCCCCCCTCCACTTCCACCTCCACAATCATTTTCTGTCCATCCTCTCTTCTCTAAAGGAGGTTAAAAGGCAACAACTGATGGGATCCCTCTGTGATGGAGGAGGAGAAGGATGCATCAGTCTTCAGGCAGAGCATGGAGAGCTTGCAAAGAGGGGGAAGAAGCCCCTCTGCTGTTTTTGTTACGCAAATATTTGTTTTCTGTACCCAAATGTGTAACAGAAAATTAATCAGTTCACCTTTGTTAAAGTAATTTTGCATCCCACAAATGCAGGAGCCAGATGGTGTACTTTCTTTGTCTTAAAAGATTAAAAAATGGGAAAGAAAGGAAACGGCTAGGAACTAATCCTCAGTCTGGAACACAGTAATACATCCACATACCCAGTTATCCAGGCTTGCAGGGCCTGGGCAGGAGCAAACACAGGGACCCAGCAGACTGAAGAGAGTGCAGAGATCTCCAGCCCTGTCACTTTGTGGCAGCTTGCGGGGGGGATTTCTCCCTGTGTTTCCAGAAGATGACAAATTACAGCTTCTCCCAGGGCTGTAGCTTGGACACACCAGGCAGGATTTTCTAGAACCAGCTGAAGCAGAACTTTGCTCTGGGTCCCACTGCTGGCAATGGCAGCTGTCTAAAGGGGAAAGCTGCCATGCACAAACACTGGGAAACAGACTTGGAAATGTCATCAGGCAGATCATGGATGTGACCAGGGGCAGAACTGAAGACTTTGGAAGTTCAACTCTTCAGCCAAATCTCCAGTTTTCATAGCTGAGAGCAAGGAGCAGTTTGGTTCTCCCACTTGAGCTTGTTTGCTCATATTCTGGGAGGAGTGTGGTTGGACTGTGGCTGGAGGAGGGTTGAAGGACACCTGGAATTCTGCTCTTTGCTGGCCCCGGGAGGCTTCCCAGCTCTGTCACCAGTTCCTGGTTTGGCCTTGGGAAGGTGATGTAAACCCTCTGCCCCTCATGCCACCAGTGTAAATAAGTGCAACCAGAACCTTATTTTGCTAGAAACCTGCTTTGGACTTTAACAGAGATAACAGAGAATTAACTTCATGATCAAAAGTTTTAAACATACTGAAAGTAAGTGACAACAAAGAAAGAAAAACCAGCCAAGAACAAAAGTCTGTGATGGTCTGAAACTCATTTCTTGCTCTGGTAAGTAGGTGATAAATCTTTACTACTTTAGTAACATTTGGTAATTTGTGTATGCAGAGAAAATTTCAATAAAGAGCCTTAGGACACTGCATGAGACAGCACGGAGCAGTCCTCAGCAAAGCATTTTGCACAGACAGGATGAGGGCTACAGGACACCACCACAGAGAAGACGAAAAATCCCACGACAATGAGCTGGCCTGTGGAGATCATCTCAGCCCTCCCAGCTGTGGCAACAGCAGCAATTCTCCCCTTGCACAGAGGGCTCTTGGTGCTGCAAGAGCACATTTGTGTCCAGCAGTGTGACACTGCCTGTGGTTGGGGCAGGATTAGCAGGGCTGAAGGGAAGAAGGCAGGCAAGAACTTGAGTAATCACATGTTCTGCTTCTCATCCTCCTCGGGCTCTTCTCTTTCCTACTCATTCCTTCCTGAAGTTTCAGCAGTTATGGGACCACATCATCTCTCTTTCCTCATCACTGACCAGTAACTGCACTGAGACCTTTTCCCAGCATGGGCTTTTCTGCTGCACAGTGAAGATTGGTTCTCTCACTGGTAATTAAACCCAGCGGCAATCCAGTGTTCTGGCCTGGGAGAGGTGATACATCTCAGCACAAATCCAATCATGTTTTCCCTCCTCCCCAGCACAGTAACTGCACTTGGCAGCCCTCACATCATGAAAAATTCCTGAATTTGATCAAGACAATAAGCCACTCCTTTCTGGGTAGCTGGGAGAAAACATCCTCCATGCCAAACATACATATTGTAAGCAGAAATAAATCAGCTCCTCTGCAAGCATGAGGCTAGAAACCATGGCTCCCTAGCCTGAGAAGCCCTTCCCTGATGGTGGATGGTCCAGAGACAAACTCCTACTCCAGTGTACTCCAAACAGTTCTCACATCACATTTCTCCTGCAGCTGGGAAGGGAAAGATGCTGTTCCCCCAGGGACGCTGCCATCAGGCAGGCAGGACAGGGCAGACAGGTACAGAGGGAGTGTGCAAGACAAGGGAACAGTGTGAGCACAAATCACAGGAGAAAAGGCTGGAAGGGCACTCCTGGCTCATTGAGTCTCTCCCCAGAGATGAGTACAGGATTAGCCTCTATGCTAAACCCAAGCGTTTTTGTCTAGTTATTTCCTGAACTTCTTTAATGACAGGCTTTCAGCAGCCTACCCCTGGCAAATTATTCCATTGTTTAAATTATGACCCTGCTGGAAAAAAAAATGTTCTGAGGTCAAACCTAAATTGACTATTATTTTCTCTCCCATATTTTATGCACTTATCAGTCAGTCTTTCAGTTGCCTTCTGTCTGGGTCCCTGTATTAAGTTTCTTTAATCTAACACCAGAGGTCACAGCCTGTGGTATTTATCATCTCTCTGGATTACCTTTAATTTGTCAATGTCTTCAAAAAACAAGGAATAAAAATAGGCAGTAAGGATGGAATGATTTCAGAGCCATCCAAAAGCGTGTGACTGTGTGCTGGGGTATCACAAAATCTGTGTGTAGGCATCTGCATGGGTGTCTGAACTACAAGCATGGCCAGGACTGAGCAGGATTAAGGACAGTGGTTTAGGGATGCCTGATCAACTTCTGTGCACGTGTTTCAGTGAGATAATAACCAGGCAAACGAGCCCAAGGGCTCCAAAAACTGATTTACTGTAACATTTCCCATCTCCCTTTGCTCTGAGCATCAGCGTGCCACTGCAGCTGCCTTACCCTGTAGTAATCAGTGCTGTAGACATCTCTTGACATCCCAAAGTCTCCAATCTTCACCAGCAGGTTGGCTCCGACCAAGCAGTTCCTGGTGGCCAGGTCTCTGTGGACAAAGTGCTGGGAGGCAAGGTACACCATTCCAGAGGCGATCTGGCTAGCGATGTGGAGCATCTGGGATAGCCCTAGCTCCCCTTTGGCTTGTCGAGGCTGCCCATCCACGAGGATCATAGCATCTGGGCCGTGTGCCCTAGAGGGAAGAAAGAGCAAAAAGCACAGAGTTGGGTCTCAGGAGTGACCAGGAGACAGGAATCCCACAGAGGATCTGTTCTTGCTGGGTGGGGACCAGCTCTCAGCTCTGCACTGTGAGGACAGACACACAGCTCCAGTGGAAAGGAACAGAGAAAGGCTTAAGAAAAACCAGGAGGCTGAGGCTTTGGGGGAAAAAATGACCATTCTGGCTTCCTCTTCTGAAATTCCTTTCCTGTCCCACGACAGTCCGACTGTGGTGCTGCTTCACACGAAGGGGAACACCAGAACTCTGCAAATTGTCTGACAAAGCCTGTCGCCTGTTTGAGCTAACAACAAATGGCAACAACTTATTGCAGACTGCAGAGCGGGTCTATAATGGCAATGTGCTGTTACACCTACTTCAAAACTGCTTCTGGCAGGAAACAAAAGCTGGAAAATCAGTCACCAAAGGAACAGGAGGAAGTGATGGACACCCTTAGTGAGCAGATGTGGTCACTGCAGACCCCAAGGCAGTGGGGGGTTGTGCCAGGAACACCCAGCCTTTCCCCCCACCCAACCTGCAGGCAGACTCCCATGCACATCATTCCTAGGGATGCTCCCTGGAAGGCCATGCCTGTATTTTCCCATGCCAAGACCATTTCTATCAGTATTTTCTGAGGCAGGACAGCACCATTGCAGCCTGCCCTGGTGCAGACAGCAGGGTCTCTTGTGGCACCACCAGAGTGGTGGCCCTGGGAGGCACGAGGAGCCACGCCAGCACATGCCACCACTGACACAGCTGGTACCTGCTGATCCTGGCGCTTCCCCTTGCCACACCAGTTAATGTTTCAGGCCACTAAAACTCTCTGTTCTCTGGGAAGCACACAAAGGTCTAATAACACTGAGGGGAATTTATTTATTGTGCTTTTCTCTAGGAAACTGGGTCTAAAGTGAGCCTCTTCCATTTTACTGTTTTTCCAATTTCTGCAGTTAAACTAGGAAAAGTCCATCTGTGTGTTACAGACTCCCAGGTTCCCCGGCCTTCAGTGTCTCGGCGTCATTGTCTCCTGCTGTGGGCTAGGTGAATTATTCCATGATAAAAACTGCTGCTTTCTGAGGGATTCCAAGCAGCTTTGCATCATCAACCTTTGCAGCCTCCATTCCCCACCAGCAGACACCTTACCTGACAAACCCCAAACTCTTTCCATATGACATTTCCTTCTGCATTTTGAGTGCCTCTTTGTAGGGTCTAACTCCCTTGTCCCCAAAGCCATCTTCCTTTGGGACACAAAGGGCTTTTTCACTGCCTACCACATTCCAGCATGCAGGCAAAGGAGCACAGAGCTGCTTTTTCCAAGGCTGCACAGGAAGGAGAAGCTGGCAGCTAAACACAGCTGGAAGATGAGAAGCTGCAGTCCCAGGGACCACACACCTAGAAAAGTTTCTTTTCCTTCATAAAGGCCAAAGATAATTCAACAAGCTTTCTTTTCCAATGAGACTGGAGATGAATTTAACCAGGCATGAGTGTTTCTCAGACACGTCCCAAGAAAGAGCTGGCACATGGGAGTGAGGGGTCCATGGCTCCAGCATGATTTCAGCCTTAGAAACACTCTGCTGAGTGAAGCAGTTCCATCAGGCAGTGGCACACGACATCTTTCTGAGACACTGAGAGAGCCTCTTTTGCACTGTACTCTTTGGGAGGTTAACTAGAGCAGTGAGAGAGGCTGTTCCTCAGCTGTAATATCCGACTCCTCTAAGGAAATAAGGTTGCTGGTTCTGCCAGGGAAAAGGATAGGTCAATTTTGAGTTTTTCTTTGTGAAGCAGTTGAAGAACAGCATCTCTAGGCCTCTTTTGCAGACTGCCTGCCTTCAGTCACAAGGCTGAGGCACTGTCTTTAACACTGCATCACCAATCTGGGTTAAAACACCCTTTCAGCCCAGCTCCTGGTTTCATGCTGGTGGCAGAGTTCAATCTGCTGCTGCTAAGAGGTTGCTGAGGCTTCCAGGTATGACAAAAGAAGGTCCCAGGTAAGCAAGGCTGCTCCCCCTTGAATGTGGGTCTGAGGAGCTCTGTAAAGCCAACAGACTTCACTCGTCCTCCCTTGACAAAGATGTCTTGGACCTATCCAGAGCTTGAGACAGGGACTGACCATAAAATCCAATTCAATCTACCCACAACTATACCAAAATGAGGGTGAAAATCAATGCAGGAATGTTCCCAGCTCACCCACTGCCCCGTGAATGCCCCAAAGAAGATGGAGACAGGTTGGCACTACTTGGTAGAGGAAAGAAGAAATCTCTAGGATCTTTTCTTATATTCTTCTGGTGTGGGTGATTGCTTAGAAGTGAAAACCTCATGGAAAAACTTGTGCTTCCTGGTCAGAAACTGTGTTGGTAGAAAAATAGTCAGTGACTGTATCCCAACCCCACAGCTAGACCTGCCGTGCACAAGATTCTTGTTCTCCCTGCAATCATATTCACACTTAGCAGTCAAAACAGGAAAATATCAAGGGTCCAATTTTCTAAATATTGGGAAATAAAACTACTAATTATTTCAAGAGGTAAGTACCACTCCACTTGCACGCAGGTTTCAGAGTGGAATTTCTGTTTTGTGGCAGAAGAGCACCATAAACATCCTCCCACAGCTGCTCCCTGGCCCTAGCTGCTGGTGGATACAGAGCACACGAGTGATCTGCCTCAGGCTGATGAAATGGTTGAATGAGGATGGAGAGCACTGGGGGTTCTGGTAATTTGCATCTCTCTAGAGACAGAGAAGGTAATTACAGCGTTTCTTCAGGCCTTGCCTGACTTCATGAGTAGCCTGGTGCCACAGGTTAGGGACCAGGGAACAGGGATGAACCCCACAGGTACTGCCTGAGACTCCTCAAACATTTCTCAGGTCTTTTCTGAATGCAGGAATGAGAACCAGTGACCAATAAACACCCAGAATGTAAATCAGATCAAGGACACCAACCAATTTCTCAAAGGAATATTTTGGTTCTTGTGCTGTTGAAGCAGGAGCTCAGTGGCTGAGGGAGGGATGGCAAGTGGCCTTCCTGCTTCAGTGGCACATGGCTTTGCTGGGTGTGCAGGACTTGGAGCTGCTGACAGCTGTGGCTTCATGTCCTTCCGTCCCCACAGGGCAGAGGAGGATCACAGCCACGCTTCCTGCAGCTTCCAGCTTGCTCAGGTGGGAGAAGAAAACCCTGGTTCCCACATCTCCTGAGATTACCTAATGGAAAATGTTGGGATAGGGCTACCAAAGCCCAAAATCTGGTGAGTACCATCACCTCCTCCAAGCTGCCCTTGGAACAACCATCTCTCTCTTCTCACCCCACTGAATAATGACACCATTGGTGTACCACTGAGCTAGAGCAAGTTTCCCCGAGGCTGTTGCAGCCCCACAGCACTTCCCATGCCCTCATTCCCACGCACCTGAGGAATTTGTTGAGGTCCCCGTGCTTCATGTACTCGAAGACCATGATGAGCGGGTCGCCGTCCCCGCAGACGCCGTAGAACTTGACGATGTGCTCGTGCTGCAGGTTGGTGAGCAGCTCTGCCTCCCGCTGGAAATCCTTGCGGGCTGCCAGCGTGGGGTCTTTCAGAGCCTGGAATGCACACACACACGCACACAGAGTGGGCTCAGCTGGGGGAAAACCACGACAAAGGGGTCACAGCATCTGCGAGGAGCTGATGAGGAAGGGAGGGCAGAGGAACTGCTGGCCCAGTTGTGCTGGTGGCACCATGTTTGTGTGTCACTCCTGTAGTTACTGTCCCACTGGGCTCCCCAACTCATTTCCTAGGCAGCAGCAAACATGCCTCAGAGGGTAATAGCTTCCAATTATTCCCAGCTTGGGCAGAATTTATACTGGTGACCTAGGGGTGAATGGCTTCATATCTCATTATTATTAAATTCCTGAGCCAGCCAGTCCTTGCTATCTGTCTTTTATTTTGAAATAGCTGACTACACTGCCTTTATTCAGAAGATGGATTTGCCTGGCTGTGCAGTTATTGTGTGGATTTTTCAAACTGCCTCTGAAGAAGGACACTGTCAAGTCTTTTCTCATAATTTTTAAAATCATGTTTTTATTCCCTGCTGTTTATAACAACTCCCCTGGCAGACTGATGCTGAAATCAGTATTCTTATTGAGAATATCTCATCTCCCACAATCTGAGAATGCCGTTTTGCCATTGCAAGGCAGCTTGCATGCTTCAGGTGGCATGGACCAGCTCGACATTGCAGTGTTGCCATGAAGATGCTGCTGTGGCTGTAGCTGGTGACAAGGGAGGATTCTCCAGGGTTGGGTTCTGACTTATCTGTGCATCTTTGTGCAGTTGCATTGGAGAGTTAGTCTGAAAGCAGCTTGTTGTCATCCCAGGCTATCAAGGGAGGGAACTTGATAAAAAAGTTTAAGTCCAGACCATTTGACAAGATGAAATGGCCACAAGAATCAGCGCAGTCTTTTTAAAAAATTAAGAAAATGAAGAGTCTGGTTTTGAGTTGCTGGTTGTGCATCACATTCTCTTTATCCTCCACATGTCAGGACTGTTTAGGACCAATTCTGGCTTTAACTGTGCAACCTCACAGGAGCTGAAAAGGACTCAAATCCTGAAAAGGACTCAAGGAAACTTGTTCCACCTATCCTATGTCAATCTGATGTGTGCCACTTGCCCTTTAGTGGTGGGGACACTGGGCAGCTCTCCCCTTACCTACACACAAATATATCTTCCCCCTTTCCCCATGCCTTGAATCTCCCCATGCAGACAGCAGAGGTGGCCTGAGCTGCAATTTATGTGCAAAAAGGGATGCTAAATATCAGAAAGCTGTGCATGGAGGATGGGGCCCAGCACTCTGTTACTGCACCTGGGCTGGCCCATGGTGCTGCTGCCTCCAGAGAAGGTGTTTTTCCCCTTGGAGCAGGCCTGCTGTGAGGCTTTTCCCCAAGCCTTAGGACACTGCCTCATCTGATTCTGCCCCCAAACTGCTATTCACATGCCATAAATTTGTTTTAATTCTTTGCCATTTGGGATAGCTCAACTAGAGATATTTAGATGAATGTTAGTTACATGGTGCAGATGGCAAAGCATCCAGCCTTATCTCAGGCACCCAATTACTTTTAGTCACTTAATATCTTCATAATGTTGATGCCACCCTATTTTCTAAAGGAAAATAGTCCCTTCCCCCATCACTCTTTTCTCCTCCCTTTTCCTGTGGCTGCACATAATATTTCAAGCTGCAGTGAGTTTAGGTTTCATCTCCTTCACACACAATCATTTTTATAAGGTGTTAAGATTGTAAGTTTGTTGATATCACACACCAAAAAAAAAAGTTATCAACTCCCTCCTCATTGCTAAGATTGCACAGCCAAGCATTTAGAAATGAGGGAGCTAGAAGGGATAGAACAGGGAAAGAAGACCAGATCCACAGAAAGAGAAGGGATGTCTCAGTAAAATCAGTGGAATGACTCTCCCAGGAAGGTTTGGGGTGGTTTTTTTTTGTGTCTCCATCACACAAATCCTCCATAACTTCTGGCAGGTCCCTGACCATCTGCAGGTTGCAGCTGTCATCATGAAGTGCCAGTTGTTCTAATATTACTTGGAAAATCCCCTCTTATGCAGCCTCAGGGCCAGGTTTCCACAAGCACCATGTGTTTATTGCTGCAGCAGGGCTAACTCTGAGTCAGGTACCTGCTGTCCACAGGGCTGGAGAGAGGTTGGTAACTCCATCCTTCACCTAAAGCAGATCTCTTCAGTTCATTTTCCTGCTTGTGCATCTGCCCTCTGCAAAAGGGGATGATAGACCCCAGTAACTTGCTGGGGGGCTGTGAAAATGGGTACACTCACATCTAGGTGGGTTCCAGCACAGGAGTGATCCCCACAATGGAGCAGCCACAGAGAAATGAAAAATAAGGTGTTCAGAGGACATGCCCTGAACACAGCCCCTCCAGCGTTTCTAGTACTTGACTTTGTCACCTTAACACTCTGCTTGTGCATTTCTTAGGATGCTTTTAGAAGCAAGCTGAATAAAACAGGAAGCTTGTCCATGCCTTCACATCAAAACTCAGTTTATCTGCAGGGCTGCAACCTTTGGATCTGCTAAAAATCTGAGTCCATTTAAGCGAGAGAGGAACACAGCCCCTTCCTTTGGCCCTGGGAGAGAGTTCCTGAGAGCAGGGCAGAGGCAGGCTCTGGGCTGTGGACTCAGCTGCCCTTAACCAGAGAGTTCTGCTGCTGCTCTGAGCTGCAGTGACTGGGGAGGTAGTTCTCAGCCTCAGCTGGGGGCAGAGATCTTCAGGAATTGCAGCCAAATCTCAACTTAATATGTAAAGCCTTTATTCCTACCTTTTTTATTTTTCTTTTTTTTTTTCTCTTCCCCTCAGACTTATAACGTGGCCCAAATTAGAGGGATTTTTTTTCCCTGCCACTCCCAGAGCTGGCAAGAAGCCAGATTCCAGGGCCCTGCTCCAGAGCTGGAGCTGTATGATCTTGCAGGATGAAAGGCACTCTGGAGATGTAAGCTCATAGTAGCAATTAACAGAAACAAGTTCCGATGCTGTTTCTGCCTACATGCAAATGAAACTCTGAAGAGACTCGGGAGCCAGGCTTGCTGAGGGAGGGCTGACACTGATAGGCAGCTACCAACCCTATAATCAAACAATTAATCACATGGGTGTCTTCATGTCCTCGGCTTTAACCAGTCTCAGAGGTGAAAGGTGCAATCTTGCACTTCACTGCTGGAGCAAAAGGGGACATCTGAGCTAAAAAAAAAAAAAGGGCTTGATCTGCCAGTGATTAGAACAAGTCACAAGTAACTGGATGCCTCCAGCACTTTGGAGAGAGTGCTGAAACCTTTTTCCCTGTAGAGCATCGGTTCAAATGCTTGTTCCAAGGAGTTAGGAAGCACTGGTTAAATCCAAGGGATTATACTGTTTCTCTGCCAACTGGTGCCACTTGAGAGGAGAGCACAGTTCTGCACTGAGCACTCTCCTCTGCCCAGAGCCACACTGATGGGGCTCAGCTCCCACCAGGAATATCACAAGGATGCAAGCAGCCCAGCACAAGCCAAGCTGAACTCGTGTTGGCTCAAAATACCCAAAACAGGAGCAACCTGTGGCTAAGCAAGGAGCAGAGTGGAGCCAAGCCGAGCTGCTTTGCCCATCTTGCAGCAAATTGATCCCAGAAAATTGGCTCATCATGCTTAACTTTCATTGCTCATTTTTGCTGAGGCCTTTTTATGTTTCAGCTTCTGCATGTTACAAAAAAAGATAAAATCCAGAAGGAGCAGGGCCGCAGTGCCTGCTGGAGGGAGTTGGATCCACACCGTGCTGCTGCAGCTGCACAGGAGCTCACAGCTCCCAGACCAGCCTCTCCTCCCTGTCTGTCTCCTGGCCGTGTCAGCAGGAAGGGAGGCTTTGGCACTGGTGAGAACAGACAACCTTGAAGCGAAACACTGAAACTTTGTGTGACTAATTGGATTTACCACAATCTCCGGCATCAGATAAATCTCCCTCCCTGGCCCCCAGCCCTCCCCTGCTTCCCTTTCCCACACAGGCTCATCCAGTCTCGCTTCACTGGCCAGCCCCTGCCCTACTCTCTACCCTTGGCATTTACCTTCACTGCCACCAGCATTTTGTCGTTGGTGGGGCTGAGGTTGTAACACTCGGCCAAGAACACCTTCCCAAAGGCACCTTCTCCCAGCTCCCTCTTCAAAACGATGTCTCTCCTCTTAATATGCTGGACATCTGTTGGAGGGAGGGGAGGAAGAGGGAGAGGGTTGAGGGAAGAATGAATCAGGGTTAATTCAGCGAATGGAAAACAACTAATTCAATTTTCTTGCAAGCTGCAAGGGAACTGAAATTGCTTCGCAGAAAATATCTATGGGGATCTTTTTACCCACCCACAGAACGCAGCCATCTCTCTGATGGAGTTAGTCTCATGCAAAACATCTGCCAGGAAAGTACTTGAGGTTTATCAGTTCTCATGACAAGCTCATGGCAAGCTTGTCCTCAGGGGCAAATTCTGCTACAAAGACTTGAATCTCTTTCGAATAATCCTGGAAATAATCCATCTCCTGTGAGGTGTAGCAAAGGTCATGTCCTTCCAATGAAAGGTGAGATTAGAAGGTCCTGTTGAGTTTTACATTTCAGCTGGGATTAGTTTAAACTCAAACATGACAGATTTTTGAGGCTGAAGCTGGGTAAGTCAAAGCATTCCCAGGAGGAGGAGGACCAGTGACCCCCATGCTCCTTAGGGCATTAGCAGGAGCTGGCTGGATGTGCTGGAACTGACCCTGCAGCCTTCCCCTCCACGACTGTTCCGTCAGAAGGAAGGTCATCCCCGGATAGCATCACTGGCACACCAGATGAACTGAACCCATTAGTTTCAATGATCCTTTCCACTGACATTTAGGACAGTGAGGCCTGACAGAGAATAGCAACTGGGGATTCAGGAAGAATCACAAGAGCAGTGGCTTTAATTTACCAGAGGCACAGAGGCCAAAGAAAAGTGGTTTGCTCAGCTAATAGGTCATTCCTGAGTATTAAATCTGCCCAGATACCAGGCACCTACAAGGGCAGGTTAGTGACTATGGGATATCCACTGACTCTGTGTCATCATCAGATGTCACGAGTTGCTGGGAGAACTTGCTCTCTTCTGAGGACAGCACTAAGGCACAGCAAACCTCTAAGCACCTTTCTGGCATCACAGCACCCCTAGAATTCCTCAGCAACAAATAAAAGGGCGGGGGGGATGCGGTGTTTAATGCTTGGAAGGAACTGTAGAAGCAGTTAGACATGTGCAGCCACCACAGCATTTTCTGGAGACACAGCATCCAAAATTTTATCTCTATGAACTGTCCTTCAGTGGAGCTTTCCATCGCCATGAGAACTGTGGCAGCACAGCCCACTCTCAGCTTCAGCCTGATGGTCATGGCAGCCAGTGGAGAGCTGTGCACCCTTCTCCAGTGCCCAGTAAGCAAAAGCTGATGCATGAGACGTCTCCTCAAGCAGAGGCATTATGTGGGACAGTGCCCTCTTTCCACTCCCGTGGGATGTTCATAAACCTGAATCTGTTTGCTCATAAACTGGACCACTTTTGATCCTTTTCCATCTCTTCCTTGTGCCACAGGAGCTGTAAAGGTATGTGCCCCTTAGATTAGGTGTGTTTCCCTGCAGATGGAGGAGGTGCGAGTGACTAATTCTGGGTTTCAGACTGGCTGCAGGGGCGCATCACAATCTGCCACCAGCTCCTGCCACCCAGGCACCCAAGAAAGCACCTGTATCAACCTGAGGGGTCATATAGGTACCACTTAATGCATCAAAAAACCAATGGAACATAAGCATCCTAATGGCTTTCATGCAATTAAGCTTTTTAATTAGGAGCTCAGAGGCAGGTTTATGGAGCTGCCATCTCTGGGCCCTTGGCTTGCTTGGGAAGATGGATGCTGCAAGATTGCACAAGCAATGGGCCTTGTAATGAAAGACACCTCTCTGGGAATTCCCATTGACCTTTCTTAATTGTTCAATAGGCTGAAAACTGCTTCTTACCGATATTAATAATATTAGTAGCATTAAGGCACATGTTGGTAGGCACATCCAAAATGACTTTGGTTTTAAACCTGCAGTGGCAGCCAGGGAGAACAAATCACATGTGGACTTTGCCTTCTCAACCTGGTTTAGCTGAGTGTTTAAGGAGTACCTGGAGAAATCTGAGATATAATGTGTTGAAATGTAAAGCAATGCACTTGGGTGAGGAAATTCCTAATATAAGAAAAGCTCAAATGGCACCAATTTACTTAATAGAGTAGAGGAAAAGGCATTTATCCTCTTTGGCTTGGCAAGCATTTCTGTAGCACTCATCACTACATTACCTTGGTCTTACTGTATTGATAAACCACATATTTGCATTCTTGGTCTCCCAAATAGCAGCAATCAAGAAAGCTGTGAGGAAGGATCTTGTACTAAGAGGAGCCCATAGATATTTTTAAAAACTCAGAAATGTAGCAATTACAATAAGATTGTCCCATTTGGTGTGAGATGAAGTTAAATAGGAAACGGAAAAACCAGCAATACTGTTTAAGAATTTTTACATTTCTGATGAGTAACACCATGAGAACTGAGGCAAACCTCTCTTTCTAAACTCTCCAGGGTATTGCCCAAAACTTTCAGCTCTCAATTTTTCCTCCCAATGACATCTTAATAAATTATCAGACATTTCTGAGAGCTGGCATCCAAACTGTGTAATTACATCTATATTATTAAAATAATATCCCATCTGTCTCTGAGACCACATTTTACAGCTAGTTGTTAAGAGTCACCTCAGAAGTTTCAGGGAAAAATCATATGAAGAATTAAATGTGGTATTGTGGCAGACAGAGTTGAATTGAGGGAGAAGCAATCCTTTTGCAGTAGTGGACTTGTGTAGCACTGTTGGATTGAAAGTTAACTTGGGTGGCTATAAAAATAAAAGGGTCATGAAGTTAAGTAGTTTGACAGCAACTGGACAATCTTAATGTAGAATCAGAAAAATACATTTGCTGATCGCAATTTCTCTCAACCTCAAATAGCCATAAATTTTGCTTCATAGTATTTTAGGCACAAATGGAATAATAAGTGAGCTATAATAAATTGCTTTTCCACATGCTAGAGGCCTAAAGTAGTGAAGTTTAGATCAAATTCTTCCCTTCACGGCAAGATCAGCACTATGATTAATCCTAACCCACTATAAAATACAGGTTTAACCACAAGGCAGTGACAAACCCCCGTGGCACGGTGTGGCTGGCAGCGTTTTTGTGCTCACCTTGCACCTCTGTGCTCGCCCATCCTGGCTGTAACTCATGAAGAAGGCCAAATAGCCATGAAAGATGCTGTGCTGCAAGGGCACCTCAGAGGTTCATCTGCATAAATCTGTTTACCTCCTCCTGGAGGAAGCCGAGCCCTGTCTGATAAACAGCTGGTGTTTATTTGTTTTAGGCAGGCAGTGCTGTGCTAATCTGTCTCGGCTGTGTTGCAGTCAGCCCTGTAGACAAGGTGTATGCAAACTGCCTCTCCCGAAGCACCACTCTTTTTATTTTTTTCCCTCCCCATGTACCATTTACTTATAAAAACAAGACAACAAGACAATTCATAAGAAGATCCTATGCAGAAGCCACAGCAAGACCTGACAGGAAAATAAGCAGAATTGACAGCATGATGTGAACTCATTCAAAGCCATGCTGTACGTACGGGAAGGATGTGAGTGCATGACACTGAAGTCATTCCACTTTACAATGAAACATCTTCCAGTCCTTGGTTGGGATCAGTATATTTCTTCATGACACAGAAGAAAAGTTGGGCAGATTCCCCACCTTCCTTCTTGTCCATCAAGATTTAACACACAGAGAAGGTGTTTCAAACTTTTGCCTTCACTCTTGTTCTGAATAGCCCATTAACCACATTAATCAGAAAGCACCTGACCTGCAGCTGGTTGGAAATGGCCCATGACTTGAGCTCAATGATGGCAGCATGGGGGTAAGTTAGAGCATTAACAACAGTAAGTCTGGGACCCACTTTTACACATGGTCTCCAAAGCAGAAAGTTTCCCTTTCTCTGGAAGAGCCAAGGCAGAAAGATGGCAGCTTTGGATGTTCAAAAGGATCTTTACCTAACAACCTCTGAACCTTTTGCAGGATAGATGACTTGATCTGTGCTTAAAGTGAATTTAGTTAGAAAAGTGGCTGTCTGAAACCAGAAACTTCTTCCTCCCCATCACTTGCTCCCACGTGTCCTTAGTCATGTCTGTTCCTCTCCTTGAGAAAAACACCTTCTAGTTTGCTAAACTTGTGATCCCAACACAGCCATGGGATACTGGGGAAGAAGAAGAGGGAATAAGATTAATTCTGCTTTTCTCACACATCAGTCTACCATGTCCCGATGGGTCTCTTCTGCACTTGTGATAGAGCCTGGAAAAATCAGAACTTTTCCACTTACATCACTGATTCAGTGATTCTTCTCCCATCTTTTACTCTCCTACTGCAGAGTCTCTCTATCTTATGGCAAGGTCAAGACAAAAAGACCATGACTCAACCTCCAAATTCCAGGTAGAGCATATGGAGCTGGTAACAGACTGTGTGCAATGGAAACACCTTGTTTTGAATAACCATCACTTTTCAATCACATGAGCAGATATTGGGAAGTTGTATGAGTACATTTCATGAATCTAATTTTCCAATTATTGTCTCATTTCTAAATCAATCCTGGGCATCAGATGAAGAAAAGATGGGTTCAGTGACACTGCAAATTCTGCATTTCAAATTCCCATCACAACCAGCATCTTTGAAACCCTGGTTTGCTAATACTCTTGAAACCTGAATGCACATGATTGTGTTTGGACACAGATGACTACAGGGGGAGGAAAATGGACAAATCAATCTCCAGAGTAAACCATGAGCAATGTCAGTACTTAAGTTAGAGCAAACTGCAAAACTACTAATGCTAGATCATTTACACCGGGTCAATTTCAACTGTTATATTAATTAATTTCAATTAATTCCTCACATCTTCTTTCAAACTCCCAAACAGTGAGCAGTCTGTCTTCTTTTCTTTCTAGTGGGTTTCCTGACCATGGACAAATAACCTGTAGCTTGCTGATGGAATAGACCAAAATTATACGCATTTCCCCTTTTACTTTTGCTGCTCTCTTTATCAGAAAATCCCTCTTCTTGCCTAGAAAAGACCAATATCAATTTTCTATAATTTTTTATTTCCCCTCCTACATGTTTTCCCTTAAGGTAGGTCCTTTCCTGCACCTCTCCATCACCAGCTCCTCCCTCCCTTTGCTTTTTCACATCATGGCATTTCTTCTCTCTTTTTCTTCTTCTCTATTTTTTACCCCTCTTACTGTTCAAGCCCGTTTTTAAACCTGACTTATTTTAGATCTGTTTCTAGGGTATCCTGATTTGGGTCTGATCCTGGGCTCTTTGTAGATATGCTCTTGATTTTCATAAGCTTCTAATGCCTCATTTGCATCAACAGCGCTTTATAAATGATAACAACAATGACATTTTTCAGCAGTGGCTGAGTCATTTGCTGTAACAACTAATTTATGCCAAAGAATTTTCTCTTTTCTTTCTACATAAGTTGTCCACAAAAAGGTAGCAAAGTTCTCACTTAGTCAATGTGATTCATTCATTTCTTCCTTGACACTGCTGGGATAACTCTTGTGAATAAATGCTGCACAGCTCCGCTGCTCCGCCACAATTAAAATCAAATAAACAAAGCTTACAATTTACACTGGAAGTCTTGTCACCACCACATGTAAGTACCAAGCAGAGAGCCCTTCATGTCAGGCAGTCAATCACAGCCTGGATGGCAACCAAACTCAATGAGTTACCCAATGTACCCGATCAGAGCAGAGCTTGCGCATCAGGCAGGACCAGATTAAAAAGCCCTGCCACTGGAGGGCTGGCAAGGCATTCTCTCACAGATTTGTCTCATGGAGAGAGAAGATAACACAGAGGCAGGCTGCACAGAGCCCGAGTCTCCCTCCTCACCTGGTGCAAATCCATCAAAGTCAATGGAGGATATTGATTTCAATCATGGACTGCTGTGAAGTACATGTAAACAAAGGGAGAATCAGTCCCACATCATTTTAAAAAATGGAGACATAAACAGGCTGTTTCTTATCTCTGCCTGGACTCCAAGTAGGTAGCCCTTCACTTCTGGTGGCTTCTCTCCCAGCTCTGACATGAGCCACCTCTGGGAAAGGGCCCAGGTACAAGTTCCAACAACTCGGCACGGTGCCCAGACACTGGGTCTTTGCCAAGTTCCTCTGTAAGGCACCCTTCAAGGACTTGGACTCAAAAAAGTCATGATTATAAGCACCAAGCAGTTCTGACACAAATCATAGAGATTTATGTAGAGCATATCTGAATCTCTGGGAACTTGGTGGAGCAACCACAGGCCTTCAGCTCAGTTAATGATCATACTCCTTCATAAAGACTTTAAAGCTATTTTATGTTTCTGCAGCTCTTTTCATTTTCTTACCATCCCCTTCATTCCTTGGGAACAGCACAAGGCATGAGTGCAGCTCCCAGGTGGGAAGGAGGCTTTATTGCTCAGCTGACCCAGCAGACCCAGAGCTAATGCACTACATGCTGCTAAATGGACCTTGGTAAAAAATAACAGGCCTTGACGCATTTAGCTGGACAATCTTGGCTAGAAGAATGATCCAGTTATACCAATCTACACCAGGAGTTAAAGTTCAGTGCGATTGAGCGCAGGAAAACAGGAGAGGAGCAACCTCTGCATGGCAGATCTCTGGTGCTTTGGAAACACCTGACATCCACAATTTCCAAGCATACCTCTGATAATCAGGACATCACCAGCTCCTCTGGTTTTTGCTGCTGCAATAGCAGATGGAGAGGAAGCCCTGACCCAAAGCGCTGCCTTTCAGCTTACAGCTGACTCCAGCCAGACCTGATTTGAGGGAGAGATGCTGCAGAACAGCCCTCAAGCTGCATAGAGGGGTGTGATTTGCAGCTAATCCAGTGACTGGATTAGCACCCTCTGAGCTGAAGCACCAGCTCCAAAAGCAGCCACAGAGAGACCATCAACAACAACAGTGCACACACCCTTGGAGCTGAAGGGAAATGGAAAGGGAGGGTTTTTGTGTGTGTGTGTGTAAAAGAGCTGATAGAAAGGCAAAGCAGAGGCACCCCTTAAACTAGCAACTCATCAGAAGCAATTCCAGAGCCCACCAGACTCCCTCACCAAAACGCCCTGACAACCACCTGGAAGCAGGTGACATTACCTGGTGTGACATACCTGCAAAGTTTAAACCCAAACCAAAGCAAATTGTCATTTACTTCATGGGGAAAAAAATCTGAAAAATACTAAAGTTAAAATGCACTCGGCACCATTCCACACTCACTTTTTAAGCAAAAACTTCTCTCCCCTTAAACCACCTGACATTCCTATTAAAAAAATGCACAACTTCAAGCCCTTCTCATCCATTTCAGTCCCATGAATCTGAGAACAAACCACTTAGCAATTATTTTATGAAGAGAGCAATACAAAGTGTCTCATGGGTGCTGAGCAGTCTCAGCTGGGAAGAACAACACTGCATAGTCCTGCAGAACCAACTGCAGAACCAAATTATCCTGGGGAGATCTAAACACAAAGAGAAAAAGCAAGAGGAAGGATCCTGAGCATCACCCCCAGCCTGACAATGACCACAGCAGCAAATGAAAGAAGCCTTCTGCACATCCATGCCTTGCACAGCAGTGGGTTCTTGCCTTTGAGTCAGAATCCATCTCCTCTTCTTCCTGCAGATTTATGACTTTCTGGAATTACTCAAGCAAGAGTTCATACCAACAGTACCTTCCATTGATCCAACGCTTCACATGAGCTTTTGTCAATGATTAAAATGTCCTTTAGTATGGAGACCTTGAAGACTTTACCAAAAGAAACCCAATGCTCCCTGTGGCTGCCAGGGTTGGGGTTTGGCAGCAGGCAGCTGTAATGGGTTCCCAGTTGTGCCCCAACTCGGTCTCTGCCTCTGCTTAATCTCCTTATGCTCAAGACACGTCTCAAGATCCTCTCAGGTTAAGACAGTCACTCTGGTCCCCCTTGTTGCTGTCACCTCTGCAAAGCCTGGGGAGGGACAGGTTCACCCTGTGCTTGCCAATGTCTGCATGCACCAACTCCTCCTCAGCTGGCTCCCAGAGAAACACTAAACACTGATGATGAGACCAAAACCTTACTAACATTCCAGGCAAAGGCTTAAAAACCATCCAATGGTTCCCAAAATTGTCTGTACCTTCTCAATTTCTGGCTGACACTAGGCTGGAAGGATAAATGGCTTTTCCAGCTTCAGCAGCTTCTGTCTCAAACATCCAGCACCAACTTCTCATCCTGAGGGGACACTTAGGCTCTGTCTTTTGTATACAAGGTTAGCAGACAGCTGGCATCTTCTGAGGATGAAGACTAAGAATATCAAGACATGGGTGGAGGTGGGGAAAGGAGTGGGCTGCAGAGGTCTTTGCACTGGGTGAATGCCCAAGAGCCCCATGACAACTTATCACAAAAGGGATCTCACACAAAGCATCTTCCTCACCAACTCATTGATACACTCCAGCAGCTCTTGGAAACAGGGACTGGGATTCTTGGCAGGGTGGGAGGAAAAGGCAAAGAGAGAGGAGAAGGGAGTCTTTCTGGTGAGCATGTTTTCTTTCCACCAGCCAGGCCCCTAGGTCCCCTGCTGCCAAAGCACTCAGAATAAAACATTAATTCAATACCACACATTTAATTACACATTATTTGAAAGTGAATTTATTTAACAGAGGAAAATAGTCTTCAGAGAGCATCTGCCTCCTTCAGACTCGTGCGTCTGCAGGGAGGGGGGCTTGGAGAGGAGATAGGAGGCATAATGGTTTGTTTTACATCAGCTGCAATTGCTGTTCAGCTCATCCCTCCAAAACCGGAGATTTTAAGGAGATAGAGTTGTGCTTTGCAGCAACTTACCAGCTGATTTGATTTTCCAGCTAGTTTTCACTTGATTGGAAAGTGCTGCTGCAGACAGATACCACTTGTCTTTCTGTTTTACTATTTTTCCAGGGGAAAGGAAGGATTACTGGTGGAGGGTTGGAGGAGGATTGGCTGCCCCTCTAGGGACCATGTGATAGTCAGATTTCAGGCTTAAGGCTTCAACAACACAGTAATCAGACACTTAACAGCATCCTATTGCCAAGATGGATAATCACAAGAAAGTGGGAAGTGACCAGGACTCCGAGAAGCCTGGCAGCTTGGAGAATGTTTCCCAGCAGGAACACAGTCTTACCTTCCACCCGAGTCACAGGGGCGCAGGGCTATGGACTGCCCCAGCCTGGAAGCTGACTGCACAGCTCTGCTTGCTACAGCAGGGCCAGCAGCCTGGCAGAACCTGCTTTCAGCAGCCTTGAGCCTCACATTTCCCCAGCCAGTGCTGCACTGCAGAGATGGAGCAGCCTCCAGGGCCTGGTGCAGACAGCAGCTCCTCCATGGCTGAGCTGCTGCAGGGCCAGAAATCAGTTCCTTCCTCCTTTGAAGGAAGGAGTTTGCTCACAGTGAACTCAGCCCGAGCTTTGGCCTTTGCTGTCCTCTGGCATCCCCACAGTGTCCCAGCAGGCAGATGCCACACAGGGCTGGCTTAACTGGTGCCACATGAGACTTTCCCAGCCCTCATCCCTGTACTGGCTCTTCACATTCCTTAATTTGGGAACAGCACTGAAAATCACCCTTATCTTTGCAACAGCCTTGATTAGACTGCATTCCCCCTCACCCCAAGCAGACACAAAAGTAAAATGTCCCAGTCACCACCACTGCTCCCTCCAAAAGGCACCAGCAGAGCTCAACCCATCCAGCACTGACCCCCACAGACATCCCCTGGTAATCATTGCCCTTTTTGGCCTCAGCAGCCAGGTCTTGCTGGTGTCATTCCCATCCCAGCCATCAACCTCAGTGCCATGCTGCAGCGTGCTTGCACACCCATGCAGATATTGCAGCACAGGGTCCAGGTCAAAGCATTAATCTTTTCCTTCTAATTTTGAGTATTTAGGGGGTTTTGTTTCAGTGTTGTTCATCACTGCCCTTATTCACAGTTTGAAGGATTTAGCCCACACCATAATTGCTTAAAAATTCCAGATATATTGAATATGTTCTGGAAAATATGCCACTATTAGAAGGGTGGCAGTAAAGAAAGAGGTATGGTTTGGAAGTGGTTCAGACTAAAACTGTGATCCCCATTGCAAAGTACAGAACAAGAACTGACCCCAAAGTTGGGTGCAAAATGAAGAAGTATTTTTAGACAAAGTGCGGTTTCCTCCAGATGTGGAACTGCATAAAGACTTTCAGAAAAATCTGTTGTGATAGAATTCCTGGACTGTCTCAAAGCAAAAAATTTGGTGAAAGAGCCTTGTGTTCTGCATTTTCCACCTAGAGCTCCAGGCAGGTTGGAAGTGCTTCTGATTGTTGTCGTCCTCACCACCATCACAAAGAAAAAAAGAAAAATTATCATTTTGAAAGGAATGTAGCATCATCTCTTACCTCTTTTTTTTTCTTTTTCTTTCTTTTTTTTTTTTGTGTCTGTAAACTCCAGGTAATAATATCACATCTTGCCCCATCCCACCAACAACTTTACTTGGTGATCATTAAACGAGTAGGTAATGCAGCCAAACCCATGGAACAAGAAAATTCCAGAAGAGAGGCCATATGAAGCAAAAACATGAGGTGTTGAGAGACAGATCTCAGGCTCAGGTTCTGATTTTCTTAGAAAGTCTCTCTCTAGTTTGCCCAGTTTCCATCTCTCTCCTTCCTTCCCACCTCTGCTGACTCCCTTTCTCACAGGACAGACACAGGAGCTGTTTTTATGTCTGTGGCTTGATGAGGTGTTCCCTCAGATCCACGTTTTCCTGACACCCAGAATGGACCTTGCTCTTTGTTTCTGCCTGAGGTTTGCTTGGCTTGTTCTGTCTGCACATCCCTTTTTCCATCTCACCAGCAGAAGGAAACCCCTGAAGGAGGAGTAATATGAGACAGCTCTGCCTGCTGGGCTCTGAAATTACTGTGGTTTGGGTGATTTAGGCTATTGTTAAGAGGCAGCAAATTATGCAGAGAGGGATAAAGAGGAGGAGGATCATACAAAGGAATTACTAATCTGATGGGGAGAGCAGCTGGTCCTCATTTAACCCTCCAGGTCTGTGAGTGATTGTGCTCCTTTGGCCTGTGCCCGAGTCACAAGTAGCAAAGAATTTTATGCTGGTGCTCCTGTGAGGCTGCACACCAAGAAAATCCACTTTTCCTCCAAGGTTCCCCTTGCTGTAGAAAAAAAAAAAAGAGGGGAGAAAGGAGCCCAGCAGCACCCTGGGTTCATGCTGCAGAAGAGGATCCCTAAAGGCAGCAGCTCAGCCATGCATTGATTCCAAAGCTATTCCATGGTGGGATCCAACTTGTTCCCCAGGCACTGGCTGTGCAGAGGCACTGTCCAGCCAGCACCACCTTCCTCTCCTTGGCACAAACAAACCTCTTCAGGCAGTGAGAGGTGAACCAGAAATAGGTCTCCTTGGGTTAGGCTTTGAAAATCCCTCATCACCAGGAGGTCAGCACTGCTTAAGGAACCACAGGCTCTTGTTAGAGCATGCTTCCCTGGTGGCACTGCCTCACTGTGTCCCTTATTGTGGTTATAAAGGAGAATCCATCCTGGGTTATTGTCTCTGACACTCCCGGCACAGGGAGAACACAGGGTGATAAAACAATATGTATTTGTCCATTTTTCTGTCTGACATCCTTCAGCAATGTCTCACACGATTATGAACCAGATGGTTGAGGTGAATTTTCACAAAATCCTTTCAATGCGTGCAAGAGGGGGAAAAAATAGAATCTTACATTTTCCTCCTGTGGCCAAACATCAGTGTCTGCACCAGAGGAAATATACCCAGTTAATTCTTCTTAAAAGCCCTGGTGAGACTCAAGAAAACATTCTGCAGTGCTGGTAGCCTCAGAAGACATGATTAATTGGAGATGGTGAAAAGGTGCATGTTCAGCTTTAACTGAGCTCTGTTTGAAGACTGGATGATTGTTAAATTGGTATTCAAGGCACATGGGGAAGGCAACCTATGAGGATCTTCAGCTACAAAACCAAGATATTATATATGTATATGCACATATACTTTTTATATATATCATATATGGCTTAACAGCTTAAATTTAAATGTGTATTATGAAGTTTTACAGCAAGAACATACTGCTAGTGGAAAGGACCAAAATCAGCAAGATTTCTGGGGAAGTTGGGAAAGAGTAATACTGTTTTTCAATTACCTGAGAATGCAGAGGCATAAAAAGAACCTCCCAAAGCTGGCAATTTGTAGATGAATATATGTGGGTGATGCTGCAGAGCACTGAGTGGGGTATAATGGTGGAAAGTTTTCAATACCTTAAGCTGTTTCTCCTCACTAGCCTAGGACAGGTCTCATTTCATCCAAAAATACCTTGAACAAGACTCTATATATGTTGCTTTCCTGAACTGCCTTAATTGAAGGGCCAGCATCAGATATTGGGATGGTAACATGGCAAAATGAGAGGCCACTAATCCAATCCATCAATCTCCCTACAAATCCTGTTTCCTTATTGCAATCTGAGCTTGGAAAGTGACCCCAAATTCAGCCTGTATTGAAAAGGTCACCTTGAAGTCTTTTCTTTATCAATCAGAGTTTAAATCAAGTCTTTTAACCTTTTCCCAGGGCAGAGATTTTTTTAAGCAGGTAGTGGGAAAACATACCCAGATCAATATCTGAGTACATATGAGCACCCAGAGTTCAAAACTTCACTCAGACTTGCATTTACACAGCCAGGCTGCAATTCTCCTGCAAACAGAGCTCACATCAAGTCATCTGAGGTCTCCAAACTAGAAACTGGAATTGTAGAGAGAGAAGAAAAAAATAAAAAACAAAGAAGGAATGAATAATTACCGGGCTGTTAAAAATCACATCTTCATTTCTGGAAAGAGTTCAATGAACACAATATTCCTACCCTGCCCAGTTTGCTTCATTTATCCTTTCTTAATGGATAGTGCTGTTTCTCTGTGGCATAAATTGCAGTCTCTCTCTCTCTCTCTGCTTCTCTTCTCTCTCTAGGGATTCCTCTCTCAAACACATCCCAAATCAGGAGAGGCTCTGGCTGTGTTTGGGACCTTGAGCACAGTCCATGCTGGTGAAAAATCCCTCAGTCCATGATGCTACAGCAGAGAGGATTCTGGTTCCTGCCTTCAGCATTTTCTTCCAGATCATTAGCAGACATCAAGAAAAACACAGGTGATTAACAGTGACTTCCAGGACACATCACTTTCTACCTCTTTCCAATTGGAAACACTTTTAGCAACAACTCTTTTCTGTCTCTTGCTCTTAGGGCAGATTTCTACACGGGTTCTTTGTTTTGTCGATGCATTTGTCAATGCTTCTACCCCTAGTCATTAATTTCAGATGCTGGTCCTTGTCACACACTTGTGGAGCACCTCAGTGTACTTTATCCACTGAATTTCCCTCAGAAATGGTGGCAGTGAGCTCCTCAGGGTTAGTTGAGTGTGAGCTCCCACTCCTTCCAGGCACATTACTTTGGCATTCACAGAGTGTTTCTTTCCAGGTGCTCTCCCACAACATCCTTTAAGGTTTAAGAAGATTCCCAAGAATTTCCCAGAGCAAACACCAAACTCACCAGTCTGTCTCTTGTCCCCGTTATGTCCACCACTTTCCAACTCTCATCCATCTGCCCAATTTTAAACAGGCAAATTAAAATGTCAGCAAAGAGCCTGGCAAGTTGTGTGCATACCCTCAGGATGTGCTCTCCATCTGTAGAGGATGCTCACCTGGTCCCGTGCCCTTGAACAGCTGGTCACTGATATGAACTCTTCATCCTCCATAAAACTGGATGCAATTTTGGCAGATGAAAAATATTTAATAATCTTTCTCTCCTCTTATCACTGATTCAGGCAGCCTTTTGTTCTGTCATCAGTGTAAGTTCTCCATATATCACTCTCAAGATAAACACTTTCTCCTCCATACCCTCTGTACCAGATCCCTGTTTTCCTCAAAGCTCCAAACCCCTCCTTGATGTGAGGGCAGTTCTGTTGTCTCTGAGATGCTTATGTGCAAAAGGACTTCCCTGCCTGAAATACACCCTCAGCATCTGTATGGCTGCTGCTTTCCACCCCTTTGTTTTCTCCTGCACTCTTCTTCCTCCCCCCTCCTTTCATTGGGATATTTCAGCAGTGCTCCATTATGGTTCCAGTCTCTGGCTCAGCCAGCCTGGTGTATGTCAGTCCCATCATCCTGCCTTTTATTATCTTTATTTTTACTAGACTGAATGTTGAGGGCAGCCTTCCCAGCTGCGTCTGAAAGACCTGCATTAAAGCCCAGCCAGCTTTCCTCCACTCATTTTGCATTCCCTGTAAGCCAGCTCTCCAAAAGGCCACCGGTTTTGTGTGGCTGCCCTTTCTGCAGACCCTCCTCAGCACTTCAGCTCCACAGGGAATATAATCACTTCAATTTCAAGTGTATTTATTACAGTTGCTCAATTTCCTTTAATCTGTCATTTCTCCTTCTCCTCCCCCCATGACTGCTTTCTTTTCATTGAGCTGTGAGTGCACTGAGGAGGCTTTTACCTCTGACCCTCGCTGCCTGCTCCAGCCCATCCCTGCACTGGCTCATGCTGGGCTCCTTCTGCACTGATTATTGCTCGTTACCGTGTGGTTAATGAATGTTCTGGGCCCTTTGCAAACAAATGCATGTGTCACAGGCAGCACCTCCCACTGCTGACCTCTCAGGACTAACTGAGGCAGAGAAGACAACACTTTCAGGCACAAATTGCCTATATCATCAGCACTGAGAAGGAAAGAGACCGAGAAACTCTCCAAGGCCTGTCTGAGAGAAGGAAACCTTAACAGCAGAGTGCCCATGTCTGCCTGAGTCTTGTAAAACAACATATTTCTGGGCAGGGAGAACAATGTTTTTATGTAGGGGATGCATGTCCCTCCAGTGACAAGGCTGTAAAACCACAAGCATCCCTTCAGAGCTGGAGCTGTAAGAGCCAGAGATGCCCCAGCTGACATGAAAACCATCAACATGCCTCCCCATATGTAAAGCTGTGTGAGCACACACACCTCCCGAGGCTTAATTGGTGTATTAATGTATTAAAGCACTGACACAAACAAACAGGGACTGCCTTCATAAGCTACAAAATCCTTGAGTACATTGTAATTAGCTGGGCTTGTTAAACCACTTAACAAGCAATAGATAGCATGTGTCTGATGCCCTTGCATCTTGGCTCAGAGGGAAAGACAGGCAATTGCTTCAATATGAAATGTGTTCAGTTCTTAGGTGAATCCTAAGAACTGCTCCCCTGACATAGGGAACTTCTGCCCAGGGCAGACACAGCTGAGACCAACACCAGGATCACTCAATACCATCCCCACTCCTCCCCTTATGTCCTGTTCCCACCAGGCAGCTCCTAGGTTGTCAAGGAAAGGTGGGAAGGGCTGGAACTGGGAAGCAGCAAACTATCACCAGGATTCCTGCTGTGATCACACTTTTACCACTCCCTGAAGAATCCCAGGAAAGGGAAAAAGTCAGCAGGGACACAGCCAAACCAGGCAGGACAGCTGTAGAGCCACCCAGCATCCCTGAATGCAAATGGGCAGGCAGTGCTGTGATTTTATCCCAGATCCCAATCTTACTCCCACAGTGCTAGCACCCATCCATGTGCCCCTGTGCAGTCCAGCTGGCTGTCCAGCTCCAAATTTAGCTTTCCCCAGCACATCACCACGCACAACTGCAGCTTTGAGAGCGGGCAGAGAAGCTCCCTCAAACACCGCCTCCACCCAAGTCCACCACGGGGATCTGCAGCTATTCCTAGATCCCAACTGGATTCTTCTTTTCATCTTTGTTCTGCCTCCTATTCTAGTGCTGAACCCCAGGCCTGCTGCCTTGGAGCTTCTTCCAAATGCTGCATTCATCCATTTTTAAAGGTGACCTTCCAACTTTAAAGGAAGTTAGCAAGCCTCACTGTCTTCATTTGCCCTCTCCTTCTTTTCAACCTGCTCTTTATTATGAATTAAAAAGGGGCCTGAAAGGTTTTCTCTATTAAAAAATAAAAGCTTTAGAAAGAGCACGTTTCCAAATAATTTCTCTCCCAGTTTTTGCCGCAGATCTCTTGCATGTCATAGTGTTTGCTTGCTGCAGACTATCAGCTGCCAGCCCTGATTCAGCCACTTACCTGACCTTGTGGGGCTCCTGTCACCCCACCCCTGATCACTCTCTCCTTAGTTCTGCCACTGCTGTTTGGCCAAGCAGTGCCCTGAAAGGTTCTGGGTGAAAAACAACTTTTGAGTGAGCAAAGTGAGGTTATTTTTAACTTGGACAATACCAGATACCCAGGCTAGATGTGGCCTCATAAGCTCTTGTGCTGGCACAAATGAAATGCAGCAAATAAATGAAGTTCTCTTTATTTCACCTTACTGCCAAAAGTGTATTTTACAAGCCCTGGGGCTGTATAGAGATGGAAAGGGAAGGTGTCTCCAGCCCTGAGCAATAAGATTACTCTTGCCAATGAATTGGTGACAGTAATTAAAAAGGAAATAGCAAAGCAACATGAGAGTTTCCTGCTGCTATGGGTACAACATATTGCCATTTAATCAGGACAAGCAGAACATGAATTTTTACTGTAATACAACTGATACAGGAAAGAAAACCACGATCTGATAAAATGAAAGCTCAACTTCCAGCCCTTCTCTTAGATTACAGAATCAAACAGAAAACAACAGCAAAGCACAAAGAAAATAAACCAAACAACCAATCCCTCTTCCTCCCTTTCCACTCTTTTGGCTGTGATTTCTGCTGCTATCCAGACAGGTTGTGTTGGCCATGTCTTATTGCCAAGAGGTCAGGAACCTACAAATCACTGCCATACAGCCACACTCTGGATTTAATCATCAACATTTGCTTCCATCCAAGAAACCAGAGATGTTTTCTGAGCTAAGGACATCTGCCTGCCAGGCACGAGGCTCACACTCACAAACTCATTTCATGCTGACCACCAAGTGACCACAAGCAAGCAGGAGCCCTTATTCACAGCTGGATTGTGCCACACTGAGCCTGGAAGTGTTTGGCTCAGTCAGAAAACACCCAGACTCTCTTCCCAAACCATTCAATAATCCCTACCTGACACTGTTTGCCAGACTAAGTGTTAATCCTTAAACCCTGCTTGATCTCATAGCATCCTTAGGACTCTTTCATTCTCCTTCCAAGCCAACACATCCATGTTTTTCCTGACAGCCTCACTGTGCTTTCACATGCTCATTTTAACTCTTCAAAAGCCAACCATCAATCTGCACAGTAAGGGAAGCAGCTGATTGTGCTCTTCCTACAATTATCTGCTGAAAGTAGGTGAGTAGTTCAGATTTTTAGGTTTTAGAAAAAGAGGGCTGCCCAAAGCAAAGGCAAGATTTCAAGGAGGTACTGCCAGGTCAAGTTTGAGTACAATACATAATGGAAGGCTCCTTACTTTGCCTCACAGCCCCAGCCTTTCCTTGGCTCTGATGCTCAGTTTTATCTTTGGGCTATGAATGATTCATGGAGCCTTAAAATATATATAATCTATATCTCCTAGAACAAAGAGTCTTTTTTTCAGGGGGTTTTAAGGGAGCAGGGAGCAGCATGTGTGCTGCCTCCACTTGGGCTTGGATGTCCTTGGGGAAAGGACCCTTGTGCCTCCCTGCTTCTTCCCAAACCCCAGCAGCTGTTCTGAGCTTGCAGCTGAGCTCTGTGAGAGACCCCAGCTCAGTCTCTAGGACACAGGGATGTGCTGCTGAGGGTCTCCAGAGCTGCTGTCTGGAATCACACCCAGCTCAGAGCCAGTCTGTTCTCATCCATCCCTGGCAGTGCCAGTGCATGGACACCATCAGTGGACTGTGGGGACTTAAATCATTTATACAGAACTGCAGGAGGGGAAGCTGCAGCAACAACTTACCTCCATGTCACCGCCTAATCCCCTCAAGGCTTACCATGCCGACCTCCAATCCTCTGCCTTGGGCTGTGGATCACATTTACTGAATGTGTTTCTTCCCTTGGAAATCCAGCACCAGCTCTCCAACATGAATATTTGATTCCTACTACACACACAAACACAAACATACACATCCCCCTGCACCATGATCAGCAGGCATCTACTTACTTCTCCAGACAAGGACACCTCTTTGGACAACTCCAAGGATCTTATGCCAAAGGCATTTCCTTTCCCACTGAAGAGATGACCATCCTCTGGTTTCTTGTTCAGGAACCTAAGCATGGGGCTGGGTGAGATCTGGTGAAAGCTCCAACCAGTGGGGACCTGTTCTTACTCAGAAGGGAGCACAGGGAAACGAGAGGTGGAGAGGATTCAGAGAGGGAGAGCTGGAGCCCTCAGTGGCTCCTGTCCAGCAAGCTGTGGGATAGCTCCCTCCCTGTGCTGGCACACCAACAGCCCAGCTGGATGACAGACTGAGCAGCACAGTCTATAAACTAAGGGCACAGACATGCCCCAAAGGGTTGAATCAGCCCTTCAAGGCATCATCCAAATAGATCCCTGTGCAGCCCTTTGATTTCAGTGGCCCTTTCAGATCAAAGAGCCAGGTTTCAGTCTGTGCTGTATCTACGGCTCATGATCACCACATTTCCTTGCTCTTTGAGTCTTAGAGGTCTTACTTAGAAGGAACATTGCCAATCCTTACCTATTTGGGTGTACGTGACAATATCTGTTATGCTCAGGAGTCTTCTTTGTTTTCTAAGGATGACTCTGTCTTTTGGTGAGAGATATTCACCTTCCCTTGTGACAATGCTGTTGATACCATTCTGCCCTTTTTTCTTTTTTTGAGGTTCATGCCAGCACCACTGAATCCAGAGAAGGAAATTTGGCAAAACATGAGATGCTTCACACATTACAGCCATGCAGAGAAGCTTAAGGACCTACAGAGAATGTTACCCAACTCCCAGGAGTCCACTGTGAGGTTAACAGGATTAAACTGAGCTCAGTCTAGTCATAGGATGATACTTTCATCCAAGATACACAGTCAGGGATTTTGTTACCTTCTTCTGAAGCCATGGCTATAAGATCTTCTGCTGATATTGAGTGGCAAGCATGTCACATGGCTGCAAAAAAGGCGTTCTCTCTGTGTTGGATGCACTGCTGGCCTCGGGCAGGAGGGTTAAGGCAGAGCACATCTTTTTTTTGGCTGATTGCTAATGAAAATGAGAGACTGGCACTATCATCAAGTAGCCACCCTTGCAGTTCTGCACTCTCAAGCTTTCTAAAGGAGTCAGCAGCTGTGCCAAACACCTCCCACAGCCCTGCCATACCTGCTGGCATTCTGGCTGCATCCTCCTTCACCCCACCTGACCCGGGTGGCCAAACAGGAGCAGCCGTGGGTGTTAACCCTGGCCCCCAGCAGCACTTGGCTCTTCTGGTTTTCCACTCCCACACAGTGCCAGACCCGCAGCATTTCCAGCCAGAAGAGCTCCTTCTTTCTCCTGAGCAGGGACTCACATTTTCCCACTGATACTGTCTAATGCACTCAGTTATCATTGATGCATTTAGAGCAGATCCATCAAAATAATTCCTGCTAGAGGTCTGAATCCAGCACATTACACACAATAGCTCCCTAGAAGGAGAAAAAATGACACTTACCTGTCTTTAAGTGAGGCCCTTCTCAGTCGCCTGCAACGTCTGTGCGTGGTGAGATGTGCTGGCTTTGGGGGACTCGTACCTCTGGAGGTGTTCCAGCAGTGCTGAGCGTGTGACTGGAGCTTAAACACTTAAATATCCACACCTTCTGGGACCACCCAATAAACCAACGTGTCCAAGAAGCACAAAGCAAACCTGCAGCCACCTCCAGAAGCCTACAGGGGCTGGACCAGGCACTGTCAAGGAGAAGTGACCATGCAGAATCTCTCCTCTCTTCCCCACATACTGCCTGGCACTGATACAGCAAACCCAAAATGCTCTGTTGATCCAGAATATCTCTAAAATTGCCAGGCAGCAAGGCCTCATGAGGAAACCTGAGCAGAGGTGTGAGTCTTCAGCCTGGCAAGATGAGCTCACATCAGTGATGTTTGAAACGTGCATTAGCATGATGTCACTGTATATGCCTGACAGTGGCACCAGGGACTGAATCCTGGCAGGACCAGGCCTTGGATACATCAGCTTGCAAGACCAGGAGCTCCCTCTCTTTTGTGTCAGATGTTGCAATATACTTCACCACCTCACCAGCCTAGTCCATGGACTGTAAGCATCCCTCCCTCCCTCTCTTAATTATCTTAATAAACAGCCTGGACACATCTCTGACTCACTTAAGATAATGATGACCTGGCCAAAATCAGTTTATTCAGACACCCTGGCAGTTTACTGAGCCTAATGCAGCTCCAGTCTGGCTCTCTCTGACTCCTCATGAATGAGCCTGACCTCCAGCAGTGGCTCCTCTGCCACCAGTGGATGGAAACCCACACACAGGTCAGACACAGGCTGCTCCCAGAATTCTGACTGGAGCCAGGAAAGATACTTGCTCTGAAAACAAGCTCTTAACTGTTCCAAAGGCCCAGGCAGTGACAGTTTTTCTTGCTTGCAGAAAGACCTGTCAGGATGGTATTAATCCCAAAATATGAAAAGAAACATGGGGTTAGGGACAACCCAAATAACAGATGACTGAAGGGTACCTCTGCATGTTACGTTTCTGACTACCAGTCTGAAACAGTCACTCACCCAACCCAAGAGCAAAACCAACACCCATCACACAACATCAATATTTGAGGCAAAATCTTGGAGAAATAAGGCCAAATACTCTGAAATAATAAACAAATGCTTACAGAAAGTCAACTTCTCTGCAGGAATCAGGCACAGATCACAAATGAGTCACTAACAGCAGAGCAAATCATTTAACCAGCACTTAGAACAAATCCCTCCACTTTGTACAGAACAACCAAAATTTATTCCTGCTGATTAGTCAGCAATTACACTCACAAGTTCAAAATAATACCAAAATTCAAATGTAGCTGTCTTGCAGTTGCACTCTGCTTTACTGCTGGAGAAACTATCATCTTCTCTTTGCGAAGGAATCCTCCTGCAGTTATTTACTGTGTGTGGGTTGAGATTTATTCTAGCTTTGTGGCATCAGACCATGCTGGCACCACCAAGGAGCCTGCCTGTCTTAAGGGAAGTAGTGGGGCCAACACTGGAGAAACCACAGAAGATAAAGGTGAAGCAAAATGCAGCACAACAGCAGAAGATACGTCATTGCTTCACCAAGTAAAGCTTAGAAATCACCAGGTAAATTGCTTCATCTTTTCCAGCTGAGAGTGGGCAGGTCTACACCCACACCTTCAAAGCAGATGTATGTACTTCCCCACAGTTTCTTAAATTTTCTTCCAACTGGTCAGGCTCTGCAGGCGCTGGTAAATGCATGGTTAATATGGGCTCTTTGAGTCATTGCACAAACAGCACCAGAACTGCTTCCAAATGTTAAGGAAAAAAAAAAAAAGAAATCACTCAGCATTGATTTCTTGTGTGCTCTCTTCCTGCTGCTCCTCCAAACCTGTGGTTTTTAGCTTTACTACTGTGTCTACGCCTCTTTATCCTCTGCTAATGCCAGGCTTAACCCTGAGGATCTGCAGCTTGTTCTGGGTACAAATCAGAGCAGAGCATTTGCTGAATCATCAGAAGCACCTTCCTCTGACTCCCCACAGCTCCCAGGAATTCCCTGGACAGCAGGACATAGACACAGGGAAAGGACAAAGGCCTGGTGGTAGAAACACCAAACCACCACCTTCAAAACAAGCTCAAGCCTCTTGGGAGAGAAGGCATGACTCCTCAAAAGCATACCTAAATAAACAAAAGAGCAGCAAAGAACATCAGGACCCAGTGCAATGTGGATAAGCAGCTGCGGAACTCAATATACCCCAATTGTGACCTACAGCATCCCACACACCCTGCAGCAAGCCTGGGCCCAAGGTCCCACACAATGATTCCATCCTGGAGAGAGCTACAGTGCCAGAAACACACTGTGCCCATCGTGCTCCCTCCAAGCAGGAACTAACAGAAACGTGACTCCATCTTTTTAGAGTCAAAGTACAATGAGCCAAAGCTTTGTTTCTCTGCTTATTCACACACAGGCTCCACACTCTACAAGACCTGAGGAGGCAGGGTTGTGATGTTCAGCAGGACCTGATCATTCCTTCTAGAGGTCCTCTGCCCTCACCCTACCAAACCAGCATCACAAGCTCCTTCAATAATAACTCTTTATCTGAAGAGTCATTTGAAGCCGGAGTGGGGAGAGAGAGCAGCACAGCAATATCAACTCATGGTCCAGCTGTCATGAAGAGCATGGAACCTTCACATGGGTGCATCAGGCAACAGAGACAACCAAGAAGAAAGAACAAGAAGAAACAAGTGTCCAACCCTCTGTGATGCCTGTCAGAGCCCATAGTTAAACCAGCTCCTTTTGAACTGACAACATCAAAAGTATTGTAGGAACTCATACGTAAGGAGTCAGTTGCCCTGAAACACAAAACAAAGTGAACCAAAGCTGACCATAGCAGCAGCCTGAGTAATTGGCTATTCAACCACCATTTGCAATGTTTCTGGGATGTGAAATCTCATAACAGACCCTGCAGAAGTGGAGAAGAAAAGACAGAGCTTCTAAACCCTATGTTTGTTTCCCACACCTCAGAAAGAAAGAGGAAACAGGGATAGAATCCAATGCAGCTCAGCTGCTCATCCCTTGTGTAAGGTTATGTTAGGAGACAGACATTTGTCTTGGGCACTGCAGACAGTCCTGGAAAGGTTAAGGTCTGAGCCATCACCTAATCCTGTGAACCACAGCACCCCATCACTGCTAGAGACACACTCATTAGAAGGGAAGGTCATGCGGAAATTCACCCACAGCATCATTTTGAGACATTTGCTTGAAAGTCATGCCAGGAAGTTATAGGAACAGAAGGATGCTGGAAAACATGTTTTTAATTTGCTCATCAAAACTCTCACCAGCTTTTCTAAGAGGGTTCCAGCACCATCCACCAATATGTGCCCAAACACACCCCCGTCCTCATGCCCACTGTCACCTGCAGGTTGGCACAGCAGCTTTTAGTTACATCAGTGACATCTCCTGTGAACAATTCTGAGACACAACTAAGACACACCCTCATGCCAAGTCCCACACACTGCAGAATGGTTCCTCTCTCCTGCAGCATCCAACCACCTGGACATGAATTTCTAATGAGGAACCTGAGCACAGCGCTCACTTGTATCCCACTGCCTCTACAGCAAACACATTCTTAAGAGCTTAACATGAGGTTAATTGTTCCTGAGGAGAGGACAAAAATCCAACACCCAACAGCCAATTTTGCTGGTTTTTGTCAATTTGCACAGCCGGACAAGGAGACCTGAAGCAACAGCATATCCTGAAACACAAGCACTGCAGCCAGAACAATCTTTTACTGTCAAGCTCCCTGAGAGATAAGGGTTCTAATAAAACTTTTTCACTAACTATGGAAACTTGTCTTGGCAAATCCTGACACAATCTCCTGCAGTACCAGCTTGTCCCTGAGAATATGACCATTTTATGCTACAAAAACCAACAGGTTGTCAAGTGAGACCATTAGCAGCTAAACTTGCAGGCAAGAAAACCTCTTTGTGCCTGATGAGAGTGACAGAAGCAAGAGCTACACCTGAGCAATGTTCCCATCACAGCTGTAAATCCCACCCTCCGCACCCGCCAAAGAAGAAAACAAACCAAACTCCCCACACGTGGACCATTTCATGAAGAAGTAGACTATAGGACATGTCATTCTGAACATTTATTTATTTTGTCTTCAAAGAAGAGGCCTGGTGCAGCTGTTTCGTTAGAAAATAAAGTGTTTATTAAGAAACTAGACATTGAACACCCCTATAGTCTCTGTGAAAAGGGACCGTCCCATTTCCCATTAGCACAGGATGATAGTTATGGCAAGATAAGAATGCTCAAAGATGGAGGAATCTCATTGACAGAAAATGAGGTAATGATTTACAATAATTAAAAATAAAATAAAATTTAAAAAAGAAACATCCTTAGACTTGCTACTTAAAGCCACCAATCGCAAACAGCCACGACTGGCTTTCGTTTTCAGCAGTGAGGAACCAGAGACTTTAATTGGTGTTAAACAAATTGAGACATCGATCACAGTGGGGAGAACTGCTTTTAATTATGTTGTACGGTCCGGAGGATTTCTTCTAAGCAGAGATGGACCTGAGCTGCAAAATTCAACCCTTCCTCTGCTAGGGTGTTTGGATATAGGCTTCTGGTCCAGGCCCACAGATGCATCTCTACGACTGATACACACAGTTGAGAGCAGAGTCCCCTGAACAGTGCTAGGGAGAGGAGACAGTTCAGACAAGACATCCCCAGGTCAGGTGGGCAACTTCCAGGAGATGGGGAAATTCAGTTCAGACAAGCACCCAGTGATTCACACGCTCGGCGAAGCTCCTCCTGACTCTGTGAATCTGCAGAATTGAGGTGTCCATGGCACACGGCCGCAGGTCCTCTCTGGCAGTGCACCTCTGGCATTTCCAGCTCCGATGCGGGCAGGAAACGTTGTTGGGAGATTTGGTCATGGTTTCTGAAGCCATCCAACCTGAGCCAGGTCTCCTCGCGCTAACGCAGATGCCCCCCTAAGGCATGTCCATTAACTTAAAGCAATCTGCCACCATCTCTCCAGTACTCTTCTATTGCACTTTACCTTTTTTATGCAAACAAACCAGGAGAAGAAGCAAGAGAATGGAATATTCCCAGCGATATCCCTATGGGACAGCTGATAATAAAAACCTCCTGGCAATCTCCAGGGTGGTTCATGCAGGTCACCTGTAAAGGCAGGATGAAGCAGAACATCCATTCTGAGGCTTCTGCCCAGTTCTGGTGGAGAGGGACTGTGACTCTTTCCAGTGGCAGTGACCCTTGAGGGCTGGTGATTTAGAGACACCCCTGATGTGATAAGGTCATCTTGGGCCACCAAGAAGGCAAGCAAAGCTGAGTAGCTGGTGAGCAAGCTCCTGGTCCAATATTCCTCTCAAAAGGATCTGGCCACACCTGAAGCTTTTGGAATATTTTTTGTCCTCTAGAGAAAATTTGCTTTGCTTATAGGTTATCACTGATATGTGTGAGCAAATCTGTATTTCCCGTACACGTGACATCCAGAGAGTCCAAGGAAAGCCCTGCAAATTGCCACAAGGGCAGCTGGCTTCTCTTGAGGACAGGATGAAAGGGTTTACTTTTCCATCTGAGAGGCTTTGGATGAAGTAAGACAAAAGTGGGATAGGAGAGGGGGAGACAATACAAATATTGGCCAGAACAGGACCGATACTCCTGTTTTTGCCAGAGAAGAAGCAATAGAATACTTTTTTTTCCTCTCCTTCAGTCAGCCAGTCTTGAGCTGATGGTTCTGGGTATGCAACTGGGTTACAATCAATCTCTAGTGGGATGGGAATAGAGGGGAGAGCTAAATGGGGCTGGAAAAGGCCCAGCAATGGGACCTGCGTGCGTCTGATATGCTTTTCCACTTTGCTTACTGCTCTAGTCCTGGCAAGGACACAGACCCTTCTGCGCTATGGATTCTCCATCCATGTGGGAAGTGCAGGCAACTCCTCAGATAAAGCTCATCATTTAAGCAGCAGGGAGAGACCAGAGTACAACAATAAGATAGTCAGATCCAACGAGCCGCTCTAACACACACAGACAGACAGACAAACAAAAGAAGCCTCCTAGAATATGTGCACTTCAAAGATAACCACACTCTCTTCCTGTCAGAGAAGTAAGATACTTTTTGTTTTCTTTCCATCCTCATTCCTTCCAACATTATTTTCTGTGCAAGAACTGGGAGCGGGGCTGCCTTTATTCTTACCAAAAGTCTTCGTTCTGCTTTAGTTTCTTCCAGGCTCCCCGCCTCGGCTCGCTCTGGGAGACCTCCCATGGCAGTGCCACATAAGAGGTGATGGCAGCATTCACTGGGTGTTGCGAAGACACAAGCTTACAAGGAAAACTCCAAGCAGGGAGGACATGACTAAAGATGTCAGTTTGGTTGGCTTGGTTGGTTTGTTTTTTTTTTTTTGTTTTTTGTTTTGTGTTTTATTTTAAAGCAAAAGTACAATTATTTACTCTGTTATTAGGATGACTCCTTTCAATTGGGTTTTAATTCTCTTTATTTGCTCTCATTGCTGCTGTTGTGCCTTGCAGGAATATTTAACGAACACAGCGACCATTGGAGGAAAAGAACAACCCTGTTATCTGGTGACAGAAAACCACAGTTTCAGTTGGCTTTAACGTGTGTACAGGCAGGGCTGTAGAGTCCTATTAGGAGGAGACCTCAATCCATACAGACCACGCTTACTGCTTCCCACCATTTTGAGGGCACAGCCTATAAACTTGACATCAGAACAGGGACTTTTAAGGAGTTTTTAAAAGCCATGACGTCCTTTGCTGAAATAAACACTGACATCCTCAACATAAATGCCTTGGTTAAGAGGTTTGGAATGTCCAGGGAGGCTTATTGGATTCAACATAATTTCTCTGAAACCTAAAGGGGGAAAAAAAACAGAAAAAAGAAAAAAGCAAAATAAAGTAAACGAAAAAACAAAAAAGAGCAAAACTAGAAAAAAAGAGAGAGATATCGACACACATGTGATTATATAAAAAAGAACCAAATGAATAACTAGCAAACGGCTGCCATTAAATTAAAGCCAAAATGTCCTCTCCAGGCAGGGCTACCTCACTTTGTCTTTCCATAAAGAACAGGCAATCATTTCATGTGGAGCGTGCAGGCACAAGTGCTCTGAGGACAAGGGGCATGCAAGAGGTCTGGACAGACAACTGGGAACAACTCTTTTTCAGAGGTTCCCATTAAGTCCAAATTCCTACCTAGCCCATCTTTTCCCTAGGCAGACAGTGAGGAATAGGGAGACTCCTTCCTGTGCCTACTTCCCTCTCATGATTTATCTAATCTGGCACAACATTCTTGAAGCCAAAAAGTAGCATTTTAAGGCTGGGGAGACCTGACTCTCATAACCCCACAGACCTTTCTTCATCCCAGCTGTCCCATCTACACAAAACTCTGCATGCTGGAGGCATCTTCTCCTCACACAACCCCACCTCTCTAAAAAAATTGATTAGGATTTGCCAGAAACACTGGCCAGATTAGGAAGAAAAATAAAGGGAGCAGATATCATAGGCAAGCTCCTTCCTTCAGTCCAACAAACTTAAAGGGCAAATATAATGTTTTAAAAGGCTGTATCAAACATCTCCTCACAATGTATCTGCCTTGAGATGCCCCAGCCAGGGAAATACATTTGTTTGCCACAACAAGATATGCATGGCACATCTTGGGGATTTCTCGCATCTATACCAAATTCTTATGGATTTAAAGGATTTTTCCAGGAAATTACTGGGATGTCTTGTCTACATAATTGCTCTAAGATTTAGAAAATATTCCTGCGCCTCACAGGATCCTGAACAAATCAGCTAAGTTGACTCAAGCCTGGCATCACTAGGGCAGCATGGAGAAGCTTGGATGCCATTAGAATTTATCTCAGTAGGAAGAGTACTTTTAAACAGGCTAGGAAATTTTCTCACACCAAAACTACACCAGCAGAAGATTTTTCTTTTCCTGTTTCTTCTTTCTATTTTGTTTTTTATATCAGTTTATATTTCTCCACTGCACTATCTTACTCCATCTGCACATCAAACACATGTTTCCTCTGATGGACCTGGGGATGCAGACAAAAGCTGTTTGTTTGGTTTGGAACTGTTTAACTTGTTTAGGGGAAACTATCTGTTATTCTCAGTGGCCCTTAAGGGCCGATCCACATGGGAGAGTAAGCCAGGCTCAGCTCTGGTTCATGTGTCATAAACAAGATTCATAGGCAAATTCCAAGTGATGAAATATCATTAGTAAACGAAATGAGAGTGAAAAAGAGCCCAGCTCAACTCTCATGGTTTAAAGTGATCAGAGTCACTGGGACGCAAATAAACATGGCATCCCTGAACGTCACTATTTATCGTGTTTTGTTTTTCATAATATAAATATATTTTATGGCCGCCAAAGGATAGCTGGGAAAGTCTATCCTCAACAATACCAAGTATCTCCAAGGAGAACTCCTGTCTGCTTCATTTTCCTTGTGTTTCTTAGCTCTGCTAAATTAAGGCAATTTTACTTCTGCCGGGCCACATCCAACAGACCTAAAAACCCACTGGGGACACACAGCCCCAGCGAAGGGACATGTGAAAGATCAGCAAGACTTAAGGCTGGGGACTCCGAGGGCTTTGCTCTCTGTCATCAGTGCTGTGCTGTGAATCCCAGCTGCAGGGATCTGCAGTGACAGCAAGGTCTTTGCAGAACGGGGCTGCAGTGGGGGTTAGCCCACCACTGACATGCGGGGGCTGCCGAGGGACGACGAGGAGCGTGGCAGGAGGACAGCCCACGTTTCTGGAGCTGAAGGGCTGAACACACTTCCCCGCTGGCTTGGGAGAGCAATGCAGCACCGGTCCTTTTGGCATCCTCTCCTTCTGATTTATTAAAGTCCCCAAAGAATCTGAAAAACAACATGCTTCTCTCTCCTGGCTGGTTTTCTCTCTCTTCCTCACTGCTGTTTCCCCTATTGTACTGCTACCTTTAACCCCGTTCTCTTGTATGGAGCAGAAACCAACAAGGCTCTTGCTAGGTTTATGTCTTCGCTGACAGATGTGAGATGGATGATGCTCGCGGAGATGTCCAGGGTTAAAATGGGTGAATCTCAACAGGTTCAGAGTTTGGATGCTGCTATGACAAATGTCATCTACCATCACAGCTATTAGCTTCTGAAAAACTGGCTTGGAAATGTCTTAAAAAATGTGGGGGTTTTGCTTTACTTTTTTTTTTCTCTCATCAAAAAGGTAAAAGAAAAAAGGAGAAATAGAAATATTCAACTCCTAGAACAGTTAGGGAAATTTTAAAAACAATAACTTTTGTGGAGTTTCACATTTGTCAGTGCCAGCTGGAAAATGGGAGGAAAAATACTATCTTTGACATTGGTTGTAGATTTGTAAGGAAACTCCAACATGCAAGCTTGAAAATAGTAAGGAGGTAAAAATCCCCACCCTGTAGATTGAAATCAAAAAGTTCTGACATACTAAACTTTGTGCTTCTCCCAGTTCTAGTGATATCACTTTTTAAATCAAAACATACTACTGTCTCTACTAATAGCCATTGTATGGTAGTGGAATAAATGTATGGAGAGTGTTGGAGAACAGGGAAGGAGGAATGAGCTCAGATTTGCTGTGCAGCTCTAACAGCTTGAGATGGAGGGAGCAGATGGGACATTTCTCTAAGCAGGCTGGATGGATGTGGCAATGAAAGGACAAGAAAATTGAATGCAACCAAACCATGCAATCAGTTTTTGTCCTCAACCCTGGCCATCCACTTAGTCCTCCAGAGCTGTCTCGTGTTTCCCAACACCCTGGCTAGTGGGTTTTGGCCACTCTGCCCCATGCCCATACCAATCCAGTCTATGGACAGTGCCCTGCCAGGAACACGCTTCCTCCAATGAGAGACCAAAAGTAAGGAGAGAAAACAGGTATTTTCACCTTGCCTTCCCTGTGTGCCTCCTGGTAAAATTGCTGCTATTCAAATACAGCATGCTTCTAAAGTCCTGGAGACCTGAGGCTGCTCCACATCACCTGAGAGGAGCAGCAGGGATTGTCACATGGGGAGGCGAGGGAATGACGCAGAAAATGATGCACTACTCCTCACAGCATCCCTATCTGCCACAGCAGGAGTGATGCAGACCAGTTTTGAAACCCAGGGATGGAAACTGCTTCTGAGACAGCAATATGAATTGCTGTGGGAAGGGATGAGAAAAGCAACGGGATGCTATGTAACGCCTGGCAAAAATGGGTTAAACAAAAATAGCAAATTAAGGGCAACAAGCTGGCCAAACATAACTCTGCTATCCACACAGCTCACATTAGGCAAAGAGGCTTTGAGCTCTCTTCTGAGTTACAGCAGAATTTATGATATAAAGGAAAAGCAGTAGGAGACTCCAACAACAGCACACATTTTATCTGTCTCTCTGTGCAGATATGAAGCATGAATAGCATCAAAGAAAGCATGAAAACCATCAAGCCTGGCCCACATCCTGAGCAAAGGAAATAGCCATCCCTTTAGTCAAAGTCAGCACTGCTGTGTCTATATCTGAGGGGTAAGCAACACAACAACACAGGTTTCCTGTCATGGATGGGTTCATCTGCTGGGCTAGGAAACAAAACCCTCTTTTTCCCCTTCCTCTCACAGCATGTAACAGGGTGAGATGCAACCCAGCCTAAGGCCTCTCTTGCCACAACAAAGCAGGTCACAGAAGCTCAGCAGAAACATGCTGTGAGGCTCTCCCTGGTGCTCTCAGCTGCAGATAACCACATCTCCTTGACTGTTCAAGGTAAAGCCAAAGAGCCCAGATCTCCTCTCGTTTACACCAGCCCAACAGTGTTGATCACAATGGAGAACCTCAAGCAAATTCAGTCCACAGATGAATTTCACACTGATACACAGACCTCAAGCAGATCTTCAAGTAGATTACAGCTCTTCTTAGACTAGAAAGGCTCTGAGAACTACAGAAATTCTTATAATCCTTCATTTTCATGTGAACAGGATCCTTATTTCCCTCCATGGCAGCTCACCTGGTATCTGTTTTCATTTTCCATGGTTAAACCTCTGGCATAAGAGTCTCCCACTTTAATCAAAAAGATTTGATGTCACAGGAAACCTCTTGGGAATGTGCTAGATGGAGCTCTAGCTACAGCTCGTGCCATCTTCTTGTGCTTTTCCACAACCCAAAATCACAAACAGAAGATCGCAGCACTGCGAGTGGTTTGGAGGGCAGGGAAAGGAGGAGATGGGCTCACAGCAAGAGAAAAGCAGAAGCAAATGGATCCAGAAGATCCCATTTCCACATAAATGTCTCTAATTTTTGGCTAGAGCAGAGGAAGGGGTAGGAGAATTCTGAAGGCACTCAATGCCCAAACAGCTTTTCCTTGAGGAAAGGGCAGCATTCACAGCTTTCCACGGGCTGAGCTCTTGAAGACTTTGCAAGATTCACTAAACCTTTGGTCAGAGGAATTCCAGTATCCGCTGCGCTTCCACTGTTGCCACCACTAACGTAGGCCATGTCCATATTAGCCAGGATCACAAGTTTGTTTTCTCTGGAACTCTTTCATGGATGGAGTAGTTCCAAGATACTAAATGATGTAGCCTGATAGCTCAGGAGGCAGAGCTCCAAGATTCCCCACCAATCTCCCCTTAGGAAAAGCCCCAAAGTAGGAAAGCACTTAACAGGGTATAAAATAGAAAATAAGAAGGAAAAAAAATCTATTTAAGACCAAGGGCAGCATAAAAAAAAAAGGCTATTTTCAGGTCTGAGATGGCCTGTGATTTGAGCCAAAGCTACCCTCTTGTCCAGAGGCACAGCCAGTGCTTTTTCTCCAGCCTGCACGGAGGTGCAGCTATTTAAAGCCACTCAGAGGCCCACTGCATGATGGAAAGCAGCCAGATCAGTTGGGCCTCATCGGTTTTGTTTTTGTTAGGTTGAAGCCAGAGTATGTGAAATGACTTGTAAGAGGACCAGGGAAGGGGGAAAGGCTGGGCACCCAGCAGTCTCACCCACAACATGCAGAGCTTAGTCTCTGCCTCATTTAAGTGGTCGTGGGTCACAGAGGAGGTCCCTGAGCAAAGAGAATGGCTCTTTTGTCCCCTGAAATACCCACGGCCATGCAAAGACACGTGGCAAAACTCTCAGGGGTTACAGGTCAGCCATGAGAACACTCTGCAGGAAAGTGTTTGCAAAGTTGGTGGTAGCTGGCATCATGGGCATTGTCCAGCTGCTCCCCTGCCTCTGCCTCCCCTTGTGCTCACACTGATACATCCAGGAGCCTTCTCCTCTATGATTCTCACTGCTGGCAGGAAAAAAAACTGTCTCCCCAGCCTCCACAAGTCCCCACTTCTCACCACCATGCACTCTCACTGCCTCTGCACTCCACAAAGCCCAAGGGACCTGGCATGAAAGATCCCATCCTAGCAAGTAATACATCAATTTCATCACTTTGGTTTTCAAATATATTCTTATGTCAATTTTTAATTATTTTTTTTAAGTCAGCCCTCGGAGTGCTGCCAATTTAAGCACAATGCACAGTGCTACAAGAGCTTATTTCCACTTTGCCTGACAGGTATCCATGTCCCTGTGACACTGCCTCTGTTCCCCAGCTGCTTCAGATAGCAATAGTTACCCTAAGCATTTTACAGTTATTGAAACCACTGACTAATGTGCCCAGAAATGAATATCCACTGGGAAAGAATCTGGTTTGGGCTCGTGTTCCTTAATTGCTGATTAATTCCAATTATGGTACAGCTGATCCACCAGTACCACAGATCACCACATCAAAGAGCCAACCAGTAAAGGAAGCCCCTGAGTTAGAACAGCAACAGCTCTGTTTCAGAAGTTCTTTTCAGCTGGAAAGTGCTTCATAAACATTAATTTGTTATGCCTCGCTCATTCCCTGGGGAGGAAGGAGCTGTTATGTTTAATACACAGGCAGCAAAACGGTGGCACAAAGCAGGACCACATTTTCTCCAAGGTCTCCAAAGGAACCAGTGACAGTCCTGAACATCCAACAGGGAACAGCCTCAGCTCCAAGGCTCCCATCCTCTGCAGGAGCTCTGGGCTCTAGAAGGGACAGAAGTGCTTGGTAAAGCCAGAGGGCTGGGATATGGCAGCAGACATCAAGAAGAGACAGAGATGGTGGGCAGGATTGCACACAACTGCTGCAGCCTGCAGCTGGGACCTTCCCAGCCCAGGCAGTGCCAGGGATGCTCTCCTGCTCTTCAGAGGCTGGGAGGAGCTGATCAAGGCCCAGAATAAATCCTGGCTTGTTCAAGCCTCTTTACTCTGCCATCTGCTCCAGCACCTCCTTATGTTATCTAGAAAGGCCAGAGCTGCCCTCCAGGAAGCCCAGGAGCTGTACAAGCCCGAGAGCCTGAAGTGTCAGGAAGAACATCCTGTGGGAAAACATGATTTTGTGGAGTTTACAAACTGAGGATGGAAACTGAGGAGCGCAGGAGATCTCAGCAGGCAAGGAGGCACTGAGCACTACAGAGGAGCTGTAAATGGGAACAGGAAGAGCTGAGGGCTAAAACACAGCCAGAGCAGCAGGGAGTTTCGAGGAACAAGATTTTGTTGATTTTTTTTAGGCTGTTTGGATGCTATGTTGTCTGGAATTATTGTTCTTTGTCTGTATCTCTCCAGTGATCCCATTCTGCTGATTTCTTTGGAAATGAAGCTGCCACCACAGGTCTTCAGCTCTTGATAATTGCCCCAGTAGATGGTTCTCAAAATAAGTTGTCTTCTGCACCAAAATACGTCAAAGGGTGTTATTACACTTCCCAAGGGAGAGCTCCCAGCTCCAGATTTTGTTTTGAGACCATGTCTTGGTATCTTTCAGTATTTCACAAGCTCTAAAACACACACCCCAGGGCACAGGGAAGGCTGTGCTCTCCCAGGGGAAGACAGGAAAACATGGGTTTATGCTGATACTACAGAGCTCCTGTGGGACTGTTTGGATAGTGCCAACTAAATGAGTGTCAGGTATTTGTGGCGGCTTCATTCTGCAGCAGGGGCTTGCTCCCACCAAACACACATGAAACATGGTAAGTTTTTGCAAGGGAATGTATGAAATGCCTGGAGAGCTCCTTGGAGCCACAGATGAGGTGAGTGAGTGTGGGGGGCTACTGCTGTGCAAGGAAACCCTCACTCCACCCCAGAGCAGAGGGTGAGCTTTGCAGAGTGGAGAAGGTCTGGCACGGCACATCAGGGCAGTAATTCAAGATCTAAGCCCAAAATGTGTGTCTGCTGTTGATTAAGGGTCATCATTCAAAGGAGGGAGGAAGGATCAGGAGTCCCTTCTGACAAGCTTTTTCCAGCAAGTGGTCTAGATGTGAATTTTTTCTCAAGCAATCAGCTCTGAGCTTAACAAACTACACATCTGCCAGGCCCTTCCCTGCCCCAGTTTCACTCTGGGTCTGCAAATAAGTCTCCCTCTCTCCCTTCTTCCTCTCACATCAACTCACCTAAATGCACAAGGCATTTAAAGCACTTGAGCCCAATCTTATTTCACACCATGTCACTCTGTGTAAGCCTTTGTGTGTCTGCCCCACTTGAGCCATTGGCATGTGCTGATCAAACATCAGCAGGGATTGGGGCAGTGAAGTGGCTGAGCTCACAGGGCTCAGATGGGGAGGCACTGCAACATGGAAACTCCTGGGAACATGGCTATGCAAAACCTACTTTCCCTACACTGGAGGATTTTATGCTTGAGAAGGAGGAAAACAACTTTACTTAAAAATAAGGAAAATAAGTCTTTCCTCTTCTCCATCATCTACCAACAAAAATCCTACTTTCCACCACAGCTAGGACATCTCCCCCTCTATTTTAGCTGTTCCTTGAAGCAAGGACTCCCCACACCATGACTAAAACATACAAGAACACACACTTCTAACAGCACCTCCACATTTGCACATGCAACTAAATGTGAGAGATCACAGTCCACAGCCCAGAATTTCAACCTCACTCCCAAAACCAGCCTGTGCACAGAGGAAACCAAGCTGAGTGATGCCAAAAGTGCCATCAGAAAGCAGGGAGAGCGTGCACAGAACCTGCTGTGTGTGGGACACGTGGGATGGCCAGGGGGGAAGCGTGAGAGGGAAGCAGAGAGGGATGCCACAGCACGTGGCAGGGAGCAGAGGAGTGCAGGAGAGGGGCCGAGAGCTCGAGCTCACACGTGTGGGGCTGAGAGCACAACACGCTGAACATTTACTCTCACATTACAGATTTAATGGCTTTTAACAGGAGACTTTGTAAGCGATCAGGAATTGGAACAAAAGGAGCTGGGGGAATAATTATCCTAACCAGGGGAGCTAAAGAACATGGCAAAATCTGTGCTGAGCAATCATGCTAATTAAAGGCACCCAGAAGAATCAGGATAGAAACGCCAAATGGTTTTCACTCTGCTGCCCTAATCCACTAACAGCCTCGGCACTTTGACTCCCACCAGCTGTGGGAAGGACGGCTCTGGGTGAGCTGTTTTGTAGCAATAAATGACAGAGATAAACAAGTGACACGGGGGGTTGGTCCCCTCTGCAGTGGAGCCTGAACAACAAGCGACGCTTGGCCCGCCAAACCGAACAGTGGCTGCTTTGCACCAGCAGCCTGGGAGAGGACCAAATGCTCTCACAGCCTCCAGCTGAGCAGGAAAGATCCCAACCCGCTTCCCAGAAAGCAGAACAGCTGCTGGCAACTACCAGCATGGGGCTGAGCACAGCCCACAGCCACAAGCCTGGTCCTTTCGGGCTGCGCAGCCCTGCTGCGTGACTGCCTCTGCAGGGAGCTGTGTCACAGCTCAGCACGCTGCTCTGTCCTGGGATGTGTTCCCAGTGCCACACCAGAGCTCTGGCAGCATTGAGTGTGCTGCTCCCTCGTTTGCATAGCTTCAGTCATCACAGAGATGGGTCTGCTCAGATTTGGCTTTCAAAGATAAGGACATCTATGCAGGAGGTACCATCCTCATCTTCTAATGCTTAAAATTGCAGCTAGAGTTATTGCCATGCTAGCATCAGAAAAGCAACAGCTAACACTGCAATATGGGCACATTGTCACCCAGAAATGTGGAGCCTTGACAAGTGTCCATGTTGTAGAGGAACAAAATGAACACTAATGCTTCAACAGACTAGAAGCTTTACAGACCAAATAAAAATTCCCATGCATTCAGCTAATGTAAAACCCAATCAGACTCCTCAAGGAGCTGTTGAGCCTTGGTCTGATGAGGATTTCAGGGGAATATCTTCTTCAGATATACCTGAAGTCAAACAGGACATCACATGCCAAGGTAGGTGGATGCAGAAACACAATTAACAGAACAAGACAAAGAGTGGTGAAATCGTCCACTGAGTACAGAGAAGTCTCTCTCTGCCCTTCCCAACCTCCAAGAGAAGGTTTTCCTCAGATAACTGCTTGGGTGAGATGCGAGTCTCTTCTCCCCAGCAGTGCAGACCTGGGTTTTGTTGCAGTCACCTGCATTGGCGCAGAATGAGAGCTGTGCTGGGGAGGTGGGGAGGCAGAAAAGCCAATGCTAACAATTGCCATCAAGTAACAGCTTTCTACTTAAAAAAGGTAGGGTTTTTGTTAATCAACAGGTCCATTAACATGGAGCAAATATCTCTGTCATGGACACCCACAGGATCACAGGCTGAACTATTTGTGTGCAGCATCTTTTGATTGATTCACACTAAAGATCATCAAGTAAATGAGAGAGGATGTAATACTTCTGCAGGAAACATTCCACAGCGGATACATTGATTGCAATACTCAGCCAGCTGCCGTGTGCCAGCCTCTTCTTAAAGAGATTTTATATTTGATTCTCTGATTAAATATTTTGAAATGGAAAAAAAAAAAATCAGGCCTAGATTTGTGCTTCCTTCATGGAACCTGGTTTTCTTCCAAGGAGAATCACACGAGTGACCAATGTCCAGTCTCCTCCCTCTCTTCCTGTTCTCAAGACTTATGATTCTATTCACTTGGTCCCAGTCCAGCCACTCCACTGCCTGGCCTCTTCCCACTAAATCCTTGGACCAAGACAAGAGAACCTGTTTGGTGGCACACCTGGAGACCTGGTGTTTTTATTCATTCAACCACTACATGCATTTTGCCTGCCAGTGCCTCTCTGTTTCCTCCTCTCTCCATTTCAATCCTCTCTCTCCATTTTCCATCAAAAATCCACTAAAAGCCCAACAGGACAAGAAAAGACAGGGCTGAGAAGGAGGAATACCCTGAGACGAATACAGAGTCAGAGAGTCCAGGACCCATGAGGAAATTAGCAATGAAACCATCAGCTGAATAATTTGCCCCAGCAGCCATCCCAGCCAGCAGGGATTGCCTTGGAGCCAGAGCTGAGAGCTTGTGCTCTCTGCAGCTTGCAAAAACAGGTTCTTTTTCCACAGACCAAGTCCCAGGCTGACACCTCCTTTATGAGCTGCTGAAAAACACCATTTTCTGGACGAGCTCTGCAAAAACACAGTGACACTTCCAGTTTATGAGCAAGCCCTGCCACCGCTCACCGAGCCACAGCCTTGGAGCTGTCAAAGGCGTGCTGAATGAGAGCAGCGGGGCCAGGAGACTGCTGGCAGCTCTGCTGAAGGGACGTGCTTATTTCACATGCAAATGAGCCACAGAAATTGAGACCAGACCCTCCTTCTCCCCTCTGAGCTACTCGTAAATTACAGAGGCGGGAGGCAGGTGAAGGGTCTGTGAGGCAGGTGAAACACAGAGGTACAAGGGACCCAGCATCTAATTGGAGACGAGAGGAGAAAGCTGAGCACTCACCCAGGGCCCACAGGGAGACACAGCTAACCCTGCCCTCTGAGATAAGCTCCATCAAGGGAGCGTCCAGCCTGTTGGATTAATGACTCCTTGAGGCTAATCAGCGGTGCCAGCACCTACAAATGAGGGCCCTTCTCTGCTGTAGCTTCCATCCTTTCTCTCCTTCAGCACCATCAGGAAAATAAATAAATAAAACAAGCCTGTAGGTCCGATGCAAGCTGAACTACATGGGTCATTACAGTCAACAACAAGGTGAGTGCTGCAGGTATAGGCTCAGCTGTGGATTCTGGGCTCCTGTCTCCTCTTCCCCTCTTTTCAAAGAAAATAAAATTGAGTTTGCATCGACTACTGAGAAAATGAGACAACATTATACAGGACACGACCCTCTGCAATCCAATTAGGACATCGCAACACCATAGCCAGCATGGAGTATGTAGCCCTGATAAAGTATAGGATCAAGGAGAATGATTTTATGCAGTAAACATTAAAAGACAAAAGGGAGATTAATCATATCAGGACATCCATCATAACTAGAGTAAGAAATAAGTTTGGAGTCACACAACAAACAGCACTCCTGTCTTGGGGCTTCCCTCCCAAATCTTTCTTGTGTTCCCACTCAAGACACTTCTCAGAGCTGGTCATTAAAGACATGGTAGAAGTTGGGAAATATTTTTACCACTTGCTGAACAACTTCCTCTCAGCCCCTTCCCCAGAGCTCTGACAGTTTTCAAGAGAGTAAAGTCATTGTTCACAGAGTTTCCAGCTGTGGCCCAGAGCAACACACCCAAGGGTTCTGATTTCAGAGGTGCTCAGATCTGTTCAAATACAGGACCAGCTAGAGCAGCAGGGCTGTTCCTCACTGTACCAGGACTGTGGGCTTGTAGATATGGAGTCTGGGCTCTGTGCAACCTGGGAGACAAGTTCTGCCACACTAGGCTTGTCAAAACCCAGTTCAGCCAAACTCCCTTCATACCTGTTTCACCACATCAGGCAAAGGAATATGCACCCAGTGTATTCTTCCTGCTAGATGTGTGAAGGAGGACACAAACCTTTCTAACTCTTGATTTACATAGCAGTCTGTAGCAGTGGTTTCCCAACTGCATAATGAGTACATTAACTTTGGCTAGCCAATTCTCCAGAGATGAAGAGATGGAAAAAATAATCGAAACAAACTGTGATAGAGTTTTTGATTAAGCAGCTGATGATCAATAAAAGTTATCTGCGGGGCACAGAGTGTTAATGAGCTACCATTCCTGTGTCAAAGAAACACCTGAGCCCACAGAGGTCAGGAAGACCTGCTCCTCCTGGACTGACAAGGTGAGAACATGGGCTATGGAGTCCACTGGTCTCACTTGCCCTTATTCCTGTTAAAGGGGTGATGGTGGAAGAAGGATGAGAAATAACCTTAAAGCAGGATGTGGCTAGAAAGAGAGGAATTAAAAAGGTTAACAGCCTGACTCAGACTTGAGGTGATGTGTTTGGGGACAAAAAAATAAATTGAAAAGGCATTCATAGCCTTCTCAGACAGCTCCATTTATTTAAAGAGGCCTTGGAGCTCTGCAGCTGTAACACCAACAACTCTACAGCAGGGAGCAAGAAGGACCAGCCAGTGGGGTTACCAGCTCCCTGCCACCAGTAAGGCACAAAGTGACTCACTCCACATCCTGGGATTGCTATCCCCTTATCCTTTCCCCCACAACAATGTCATTGCAAAAAAAGGTGTTAAATATCTGGAGTTCTTAATATCTTAATTTCATCCCCAAAGATTCTAAAGCATTAAAGAGTGGACTTTATAGAGAATTTCTCATAATAACGTAGCCACCTGTTTAATAGCACACAGCAGCAAGGCTGCACAAGGGTTTCAGAGAGCAAGTGGAAAGGAGAGTTTCATATTAAAACTACAGAGAAGAGACAAGGCTCAGATCAGCAGACACATAAAATATCACTACCTCCGCCTGAATTTAGCTATTTCACTGTAACTAATCATTTTGCTCTTCTAGAAATATCTGGAGAACTGTTAGTGACCACAGGGAGCTGCTAGGATCTTTGTATTACATTTCCTCCAAAAGTTCCCTCCTCTGACAGCCCAGCCCAGCCTGCCTACAAAAGGGATTTGTTTTCCCAAAACCCACTTAGCCTTCCTGTCCTTAGAGGGTCTAGGGAAAGCTGAGAAAAAATCAGCAGACAGGATACTTGTTCTGAAGTGTCCCACAGGGAACAGAGGGGATGAACAGCACATTAGGATTTCTCCCCCAATTTCTCAAATTCTCACGGAACTGGGGTTTGCAATCGCCCTCTGCAGAGCCCATGTCAAGACAGATCATTAATACTACTCGACACTGAGGATCTCTTGTATTAAAAAAGCACAGCAATTACTTAGTTCAAATCTCTATATTATTCATAAGATCTATATCTATCATGGATATGGTATTTACACTGCTATGGGGAAATGTAATAAATAAGGCAATAAGCGTTTCCTTCCTCCAGGTCAAGATGAAAGTCTGCATCTTAGACAGCAGTGCTTTCCTTGGGCAGCCAGGCTCACATCCCAGCCTCCCTGCCTAATTCCTGCAGCCAGGGACTAAAGCCAAGCTGAAAAATGACTGCTCTTCCTCTGAGCCCAGCACTCGGGTTCCAACACACTCCCATGACTGGAGGAGGCAATGCCTAGGTGGAATGAGACCTGCAAGGAGAGGTCTCTTCAGAAGTAGTCAAGAGAGCAAAGCAGAATGTATTAAGACTGTAGTATGGCCCCCATGAAGGTGGAAAGGGAGAATTTCATCTAAGCTATCTGGAAAAGAGCAGGAAAAGTTCAGAGCTGCCATTTTCTGGGATCATAATATGCAGCTGACAGCTCCAAGGATGTGTTTATCCATCCAAACCCCTGACTCCAAAAGGCTGCCTGTGAAAGGACTTCAGGTGGGGACTCATAAACATGCAACATGGTCCAGTGGGCTGAACATGGGCCAGGCTGCTAGCTGTCAGCAACTTGGCACGACCTTGAGCAAATTGATGTTTTTCCAGCTGCCTCTCCTCATCCATAAAATGGAGATGAAGATGCTCGGAAGCTCTTTGATGGGCTGGAAGGAGAAATGCCTCTTTCCAGGAAATAGTGGAGATACAACATGCCAGGTTACTTCTCCTCATCAAGAAGAGGATAAAATCTACCCCATGCCTCAGATACTCAGCTGCCTGCTGTGCTCTCAGTAACGTTCCCCTGACATTTGGGCTCTGCTGGGATCTGGCACAAGAGCAGAACAGTCCCACCCCACCCCATCTCTGGGATTTGCCCAGAATTTATTTTTAACACAGCCTCAGTGTGAACATTTGTGTTGGGATTTGAATGAATTCATGCTGATCCGGGACTCTGAACTCGTCTCACCCTGACTGTGCCAATAGCCAGGACTGTCAAGAGAACAGACAGCACAATCTCCCCCACCCTTCACCAGGAGTCTCACAAGAGGCAGACCCAAAGCCTCCCTCCTCATTCCACTTGTAGGAAGGAATCTTAGGGCAGCCACCCCAGATGGAGCCATTCCTGCTGTCCAGGGTAACTAACTTGTTCTACAACATAAGACATTTTCACCCTAAGCTGGGCTTAAAATGACCTTTCAAAACCATGCAGCCCCAGCTAAGTCCTTTATTTCCCTGGTTCTGGAATGTGGGCAGTGGGATAGAACAGGAGCCGTGGTCCATCTGAGAGAAGACTTGGAAGACTGGGCTGTAACTTTCTGGTATGCCAAGGCCCCAGGTATAGCTTGAAACACAAGGTCCTTGCTCTTGCATACACCTGATGGCCACCACCTCCCTTGCTCAATGCTCCTCATCAATTACAGCACAGAGACATAAAATGACTGATACTTTTAATACAAAGAGCCTGTCATTTATTTTTTAGCTGGCGACAGGCCCTGCAGTCCTGGATGGATGCATTATAAATCAGCTGCATTTCTAACCATTAAAAATTCATCCAATTCATAATGTAGGATGCCTATAATTTCCTTATTAGTGTTGAGTGTGAGGGATTTTTCTTTCTCCTCCCTTGGCTCTTTGCTTTCCCAAGATCTTGCTCATCTGAGGATTAGCTTGGCTTAATCCTGCAAGAGGGAGGTGGAGGGGTGAGAAGGGCTGGGAGAAGGGAGACAAGGACTAAGGAAATTTTGTTCCAGTGTTTTCTTCTAATTGCAATTTGCCATATATACTTAGGAGACTTAGCTGTCTCCTGTCATACTTATGGGAGCAAGAGAAACTGTTTGTCCTGAATTTAAGAGATGTTTGTATTGTAGGAGAAAAGAAATTCCCTTTTATCTCATAAAGGGAAAAAAGGAGTGTGGTGGTTGGACAGGGAAAGATGATGTAAAACCTGTTAAAAGTACAAGTAAGATAAGAACAGGTGTCCATACATTATAAACCAGTGCATTTAAAATAGATCAAACATATATATGAGATTTATATGTAAAAATAGGTAGGTATAGTAACCTTCAGACTCAGTGCCCTCATTCAGTGAGGAAAAATAGGTTAGTAGGCCTGAAAGAAAGGTGTGGCATTTTTACAGACCCACAGCAGTGACAAAAAACTTCAGGTGATGCTGCAGCATCAGCAAAGGAACTTGGAACAAGCATCAGAAAAAGCTGAGTCTACATGAAACTGTAAAACATCACTTAATTTGAGTGCTGCATCCCAGGTTGACCAGGCTTGGCTGCAGACAGCAGGACAGCCTGGTCCCTGGTGTGGCACACACAGAAATGTTCATGCGTTCACTGAGTCTCGTTTGTTCCCATCTCTTAAAGAGATGTATCCAGGGAGGGACAGGGAGACAGGGCTGGAACAGATTCAAGCCAGGCTCAGCACTAGGTAACTTGCAGTGTGTTTAGGAATCTAAAAATGGATTATGCAATAAACCCTGCCTTAATGGGAGACAAGCCCAGGCATTGAGAGCAGTCCTCGCATGCTGTGACTCAAATGTACTTTTCACCTCGAGATGCTTGCACACAAACCTTACATCAGCTGCACATGGAAATGGGTTTACTGGGTTCTCCAATGGATATGTTCACTTCAGCAAATCACATCTTGTTCAACAAGGCCAGTGCTTTACTCTCAGCCACAGTGAAAAGCAGCTGCTTCAGGTCAGGGCTTTGGGAGCACACGAGCAGAAATGGTGCTTCCATGAGCAGCAGCACCTTCCTTCATCCCACTGGGCCACTCCCTGCCTGCACCCACCAACAAGAGCAAGACAGCAGGATGTTGAGGGGGACTGGAAGTGTCCAGCAATCAAAAATGGCAATTTCTGCATTTTTGTTATGTGAAGCAGTCGTGCTCTGCTCCACCTGCCCTGTGCTGCTGGGAGCCATCTCTGTCTGCCCACCCCATCTCCTCAGAGCCAGCCACCACACAAGGCTGGGAAACAAAAGCCTCCTTCCACACAAGAAACTCTTTAGGCAGAATATTTTTTTACATGGGTCTTTCCCCAGGTTTCAGGACTGAATGGGACATTTGGGGCTGTTTAGCCCAAAAGCAGCACTAAGCACAGGTTTGGGGTTTTTTAACCTTTACTGATGTGCAGGCTCTCTGCTACATTCTGGGTTGTACTGCTTGTCCCACAGGGCAGCACCACTAATAATGTTCCTGCTGTGTGTGTGGTCATGCACAACTCCTAAACAATAGCAGCTATTTTTAATTAGGAATCACAATTTAACCAGACAATGATCAAACAATGAGAGCCTGCAATCTCCAAACCAGAGAGACACCTCTGTCTGATCACAGTGAGGCCCCACACACTTCTGAGAGATTTTAAACCTGACAAAGAATCTGGGGAGACTAAAAAGTCACAACACAATGTCCTTGCAAACTCTGGGAACTCCTGGCTCCTTCCAGGATACCCCATGGCCAGGTACCACAGGCACATCCTTTTTATCCCAAGAATGCAGAAGTGCCCCAGCTGCCAGACACTTTCCCAACAGCCAAGCATTATAAGGCACAAAAAACTCATTCCAAAACAAGACAAATGTTTAAATGAGGGCCAAAAGAAATCAATGCCACCACTCAGCCCATGCACACATACACACACTAGTTATTTTCACAACGACCCACAGCAAAATTCACACAATCCACGAGCCATTAGGAGAACACTCTTGACTGCCTGAGTCTGCAGCAGCCTCAGGTGGAGCACTGTGTTGCTACCTCTTGTCTTGCAGGGATGAAACCACACCCATGAGGAGTGCTGAGTGGCAAACACAGCCCTGCTCTCTCTGGCACAGACACCTCCTTCAGGTTTAAGTCCACCACAAGCACAAATGGATAGGGAGAAGCACCAAGACCCCGACACACAGCTGGTAAGAGAAGGAATGTAAATCTGGTTTTATCCCTATTGTGTCCCACTCCTCTCACCCTGCCATGATGAGTCTGGACTCATGCCAGACCATAGGTGAGTGGACAGGGACACTCTGGGGTGTGTTTGGAGAACAGGGAATGCTGCAAGAGGAGTGGGAGGCTGTGAACCCCTGTATGAGATGAGCAGGGGGCTGGATAGAAGGTGGAATGTCAGGGTGTACATACACATCCTCCATGAGATGCTGCATTCTTGGGCAGTGTGGTCCAACCCAACTGATGCAGGGATGAGGCTGCCAGGCAAAAAGAGCAGCCGGCTGCACTAGAGCCACTCCAAATCCAGTAGGAAAACAGGTCAGGACCTCCTCTCATCTGGTTTGTTAAGTTCTTGACAGTTCACACATCACGAGCTCCCTTCCTGAAATTTCCCCAGGTGAGCCAACTCTGCTTCCAGACTCCACAGACATCAGGATTGAACAGTCCAGTGGGGATGCTTTTAGGCAGAGGAGAAAGCAGAGTTTTGTATGAGAAAATACTTCCCTGTGAACCCCTTGATGTTTGTATCCAGCATTCTCTCCACAAGCTGGTCACCATCAACAGCCCAAAGCCACATTCTTCTTGGTTTAAGGGTTTCTCTTCCTCATGGATCTTCACCAGGAACCAATGTATCATCACTCAGCTGTTCTGCCAGTGTCACTTCCCCATTCTGGGGCTGGAGCCTGCTGGTCCCACTTTGATCCTGGGTGTTGTTACAAATACCTCCAGTAAACACACATTAAAGCAACAGAGAATAGATCTAAAATCCAAACAGCAGCAGGAGGTGATCATCTTGTGCTCAAACCAAGTCAGGTGCCCATCCCATCTGGGGCAAGCAGGGCTGCACTGCTGGCTCCAGCAGCTCCTCCTAAAGCAGGCAGGGACCAGGCAGACCACGCTGCTTTTCTTCCTCATGGTACATCCACACAGACAACATCTCCAGAGCTGGCTGAGGGGTAAGGTATAGGCAATGGATCTTGCCAGCCTTTCCAAGACATCCTGAAAAAAACTCATTTCTGCAGCACCATCACAGTAGGCAGGTCTGAAGTGTGAGACTGCAGCTCAAAGTGCAGGTGCAATCGGTGGGATGGAAACTCCATTTCTGATAAAGTAGGTTGGGCTTCTGGAAAATGTGGATATTTCTTCCACTTGCTCTTTCAGGGATAGAAGAAATGACACAGAGCAGAAAATAGCCCCAGGCAGGAAAACTGAGAGCTGGGAAGGTTGGCTCAAGTCCCACTGTCCATGGTATGTCTCCTGTTGGTCAGACGTTGCAGCCTGGACAAGGGGACAAGAAGGTGATTCTGGGCACAAGGGAAGGTCAGTTCTCCTCTGGTGGGGGACAGAAGCAGTAATTTTGGTTGCTCACACATTTCTTTAGAATACCTACAACACCTGCTCTGGGAACAGCCAGCCAGAGCCCACAAGGCTTCTTCAACATCCAAATCTTTTGCAGGATGTTCACATCAACACTTGGAGCTCAAAGCAGTTTCCATGAGCGCCAACAGCAAACCAGAAGGGAGGGAAATCTGGAGGCAGAAGGTCATTGCAGAGACCCCCAACGCCTTCACCTGTTGGCAGCTGAGCTCTGAGGTCAGGGGTTGTCCACAGTCCCCAGCCACAAGCCCAGGCTGTGCTACGAACAGTGAGGAGACACAGCAGAGAGCAGCAAAACACACATAAATGAGTAAACAGCTACTCACAGGTCCTCGTTAAAACCCTTAAAATACCTCACATGAGCTGAGTGAGAAGGACAAGACTGTAAGACCACGAGAGCTCCAGCACAGGAGAGTCTTCACCCACAAGTGCCTACTTCAGAAGAGTAATGGGAGCTGGGTCCTTCTGGAGAGCAGCCTGGGGACTTCATTTTACAGGAGACAAGAGGAAAAGAATAGTTTGGAGAAACAGCAGAGCTCTGTGTGAGGGACTGAAACCTGTGGAGCCTGGCCCCAGGCTGGGCATGGAGAAGAAGAGTGCTGCTGTCACTTCACCCTGTGCTCCACATTTATATTATATAAAAAGAATATTTGACAAATTATCTTATTCCAGGGAAAATAAAAAAAAAAGGAAAAATTTATTTTCCACTACCAACTGTCTCAGTTTTCTTTTTTAGGCAAATAAAACTACAAGCACTTATGACTTCAGTTTTATGTTGTTGCTGTTTTTGGCAAAAATGGGACCATGAACTGACCGAAAATAGAAATGCTGCATACTTTGTATCTTCCCATGCCTAGGATGAACAAAACACACTAGACAAGCAAAAAAAAATTAAGAATTCTAAGGGTAAATATCCTTTTCCATTTAGTTTTTGAGATCTATTGAAAGCAGAGTTAAGAAAATCTATTTGTTTAAGAAATATGATTTTTGAAATGACCACAATGTTCCTTTTAAGCTGCACTGAAATAAAAGATAAAGACAGGGTACTGAGTGAAAGAGTGCTGATGGCGCTTTTATTGTGTGATTTGCCTTGTTTTTTTCTGAAGTACTTCTTTTTAGCCGATTACCACGTATTTACAGTTAGTGTAATTATATCTAATTACTTAATTAGCATGAATACGTGTAATTACTAACTTTGAATATGTAATTATGTCAGGGCAGCCTGTAATAAATGAGGTTGAAAGAAACCCTCATTAGGACTCTACGAAAGGACTGCTGCTCCACCCGTGTGGAGAATGCATCCCAGTCCCCAGACTGCGCCAGTCCTGGAAAACACAGCCAGCTCCAGTCCTGGCTGGCAAAAACCTCCCCCAAAATCAAAGAATTTGCCCCAAAAGTTCAGCTTCACAATACTTGTTGCAACTGAGCATCCACTGCTGGGATGCAGGTGGGGGATCTGCCGCCCAGATCAATTTTCTCCATCAGGGTTTGGATTTTTATCTCAAATTTGTGCCATTCTCCAGAAGACCTGTTTTGTTAGATGAGAAATACAAGGGAACTCCGAAACAACTCTGAAACTGTTCTGCGGCATTTGAGTAAAGCTCAAGAGATCAGATCCAAGAACTAATCTGCATCTGATGCATTGTGCTCAGAATTAATTACTACTTAATTACTATTATTAAAGTAAAACGACCTTCCAAAATGTTTCTTCTGAAACATTACCAATATTTCACCACAGACATCTCCAGCTACTCGTAATTACAAAACTTCAATTTTGGGAAATCAAATCCTGACCTTCAAGAGAGGGAGATAATGTAAGAAGCTGCTGTTACTGCCAGGCCTGCTCAGAAGGAGAAACAGCCAAATTCTGGCCACAACTGGGGGTAGACTGGATCATGTTTTGCATTACCAAAATCTGTGACCATTGGCTGATGTTAGGTAGTCCTAAACTCTCATCCTCATGACTTTCTCTGCCCATTGTGCTTGCCACAAGTCCCATTCTTCTCCTCTGACCTGTTTATTTCCAGATATGGAGGTGCAAACTCATCACAACCTGTTGCTCCTCCTGCTGCTGTTTGCCAAGCAGATATGAACTTGTTTTCCCTTCCATGTACACAAGATCAAGAGAAAAAGACAGTTTTAGCCTATTCTTCTGAAATCTACTTGTGGTTGGACTGTCCACATTGCCAAGCTCTTTTCTTAACCCTCCAGGTAGGGCCAAGGACAGCTGAAGCAAGGAGAGGATGCCAGGCCAGCACAGCCTGGAGTTACAGCACAGAGATGGGGGAGCATCTTCTCAAAAACTAAATGCTTCAACATGAGAAAACACAGTGATGCTGGTGTCCTCCATGGCTCTTTGAGAACCCCTCACCCAGAAAGGGAAAGAGAATTCTGAGTCAAGCTTGTCTCCCCTCTGCACTAAGTCAGGCAGTAACAGAAAGAGGGTAACACAGCTGCAAAAATCCCAGAAAGACAAAAGTGAAGGTGGTTCCTGTGCCCCTCATCCCATCAACACGAGGACAGCACATTCCCAGTGAAGAACATGTCTCTGTCTCCTTGAGGACACTTTAAGAAGAGAATCCCATGGGACAGCACTGCACAGAGGGAGCACAAGGCCTCCAGCTGCACAGGCAGGGAGCTGCTCTCCATATTTCAGCTGCAATTCCATTATGCAGAGCTAAGTGGCTGGGAATAAACATCCCTCATCCCTGCGTGATAAGTGATGCTTGCTAGTATGGAGGGTGACAGAAATCTATATCACATCAATGCACTATTAATACTGCATTAAGCATATAGAGTTTGCTCCCCTCGCTGCAGCACGGCAATAGGGATCAGCATGTCCTCAACCCAGGCAGCATCCAAGAGCACAGGGATTCTTGCAGGAGGAAGGAAGGAGAAAAGCTTCATGTTGGAGAGGAAAAATGCTTGCTGAAGGTGTTGCTCTAGCAACAGCTCAGTGCAAAGGAGAGATGCTGGGTGTCACGGAACACCTTTGCTCACAGCTGGGCAGCAGCTCTGGGGGAGGTGGTGGAGTGAGGAGTTTGCATCTGTACAGGCTCAGCTGGGCATAGAGGCACTCCCCAGCCCAGAGGAGATCTCTTTAGAAGTGACAGCAAAGGGAGAAATGTTTGTGTCCAAGCTCTGCACAGGGGGAGGGAAAAACCCTCCAGCATGATAACCATGGGGAGAAGAGGAGCAACAAATATTCTGCAGCCCAGGCTTATGTTGAATAGAGCACATCAGATCAAACAAACCCCTTAGAGCAAAAGCTCCCCAAAGCATGGTTAATTTAATACGTGAATTATGAAACTTTCCAGCCTCAAGAAAAGCCACCAGTGAAGTCAGAAGTTTTGACCAAGTTAAGCCTGGGGACTAAAATAAAAAACACACACCAAATTCAGCTCTGCCTGAGGAATCAAGGATTGGGGTTTGCCCCATGAATGACAAAGAAATCTAAAAAAATTAGGGGTTTTCAACATGAAAGCACCCAGCTGTAGTTTGCCTCTTACTATCCCCCAAAGGAAGTACCAGTGTTGTGGGGTTTGGTTTCAGCCCCACTGCCTTGCAGTCCTGGAAAAGCTGGAGCATTCCCTCCTGTGGCACCCTTCACAGGAGAAGCGCCTCCAAATGCCACCCCAAAAATCTCCGTGAACCCTTCAGATCCTACTCAAACAGCCCCTTGAAGCTCTGAGGTCAAATCCTGCTGCGAGTGACTTCCCCTGCAACCCACCCAGCCCTGACAAGTCCCACAGGGCAAAGGCTCAGAGCAAAACTTAATCCTTTGAGGTTTAAGCTCTGCTACAGTCTCAAGAGCACCCACGTCTTGCAGTGGTCGATGTGCAGATTAAAGAGATTTGAGACAGCACAGCAGGGAAAGGAAGAAAAAGTAAAGCGGGGCAGCCCTCCCTCCCAAGCCATCAGAGTTTGTAAATCATTTTGAGATGAGGTGCTATAAGAAATGTAAAATATATAATTAACAGCACAGAAAAACCACGCTACATTCAGCTTCTCCACTCCTGCCTAATCACCGCCCTCCTCCTCCCCTCTCTACAAACAGACCAAATTTAGCACATTAAAATGAAAATCAAGGGGAAAGCCAGGCTCGTTCTTTGGGTACATCCCATCACTCTGGCAGGTGAAGGACAGTGCTAACAGCTTGGGCACAAGCCAGCAGGACCCATGAGGATGCACAGTGTGGGATGCTCAAGGGATACCTCCATGGGAGCAGCAGCTGCTGCTCCCCTTCCCCTGATGGAGGAAGGGAGGCCAGGAGCAGCGTGCTCCTGCTGAGCACTCAATGCCACGTGGCTTCCTGCAGGTTGGGAGATGGCTCTTCTCCCTGTTTGCAGGGGCTGAGGTCTCTCTCTGCCCCCGTGAGTCAGCAGCAGCCAGGGGAAGAGCAGAGGTGACATCAGCACAGCACTCCCTGCTTCTGGCTGGGCCACAGAGATAGCCCAAGCTGAGGGCCTGGCAGCTTTGGTTTTGCAGGATTTTTATTTTTCCAGTTCTACCTGGAACCAAGACACACCAAAAGGATGTGCAATAGCAAGAGAGAAATGTCGCCCAAACCTCCTGCATTGCTCAGCTTGCATCTCAGAAGTGGTAAGAGGCCTGGGAGAGCTCAGCTACCGCCTATGAGCCGCATGCTGGGGAGGGCTGCATCCCACCACTCGCGTGGGAAGTGGTGCAGGACTCCCAGAAAAGCATCCTTTTACACAGCACTTTTCTTTTATGCTCAGAATTTAGAAACACAACATGGAGAGGGATACTTGATCACCTCCTGCTAGTCTAATGAGCCCAGTTCATAAAACAAATTTATACAGGAAAGATGCAGAAGCTTTACAGAAGCCCACAAAAATAAGACATCAAGCATCTAAAATTCCTGGAAACAAAGATAGCTCCAGGCATCTGCCACACCTATGCCCATATACCCTGAGCTTCCTCCTGGCCCTTTGGGGAGCCAAAGAGGCAGCCCCATGACTGGGAAACTGCTGGAGGAGGAAGGGGAGGCAGGTCCTTTCCCCAGCCAAGCAGGGGTCACATCCATCCCCACACTCCCAGGGGGCTCTTGCTCACACCTGGGACCTCATGCTTGGAGCTGATGAGGAAGAGCCCAGCTTGGAATGGCACTTTCAGGCAGGGGGGGGAAGGTGACGGGTGGGTGGCAGAGGGAGGGTGAAGGGAGGTGAAGGTGAGAGTGGAAAGTCTTTTCTGGAAGCATCTACATGTATGTTGTGATTTCTGACACCTGAGATTCACTTTGGTTTCTGGACCATACCAAGACCCACTCTCCTCAAAAACCTCCTTCTCTTCTTCCTCATCCTCTTAACCTCTCCCTCCCCACCCTCCTTCCCCCAACCCCCCAGCCCACCCCTCAGCCCTGCTGGGGGCCGTGGCTCGGGCACTCACACGTGTCTGGCTTGTGGCAGTTGTGACCTTGTCGGAAGTACTGGGGGTTCTCGATGACGGGGATGCGGGTCATGCCGATCACCACCGTGTCCGGGCCGGCATCCAGGGACGAGGGCGTCGTGATGCCATGGTTGATGTGGTGCAGAGGACTGGCTGAGTCCTCCTCTCCGCTGATCACTGCCACGGGACCTGCAAACAGCACACACATCCGTCAGGGACAGCAGAGGACAGGAGACCTGTTGATGACATGCTCATGGATGGGTCACCACCAGCCCATCCTAGCGCTCCTGCCAGTTGTCCCATCCCCAGCTTAGTTTCTCCAGGCAGCTCACAGGATAGAGAAGACATCTAAAGTTTTCCTCCTGGCTTTAAGGTACCAGGCTAAAAATCCCAACGGTGAGTCATGCAAAAAGTCCTCTCCTAGGGCTGTCATGAGAGGGCAGTTGCTGTGGTGTCTGTGTACTCTGGCATCACAAGCTTGGAAGAAATCATAACCAGGCTTAGACTGAAGAAACGTTACTCTCAAAAGGGTAGTTCACCTCAAATCCATATTTGTGATATGTCTGTTGCCCAGTGTGTTGCCCACCTTTTTGCCCTCCTGCAGCTTCACCTGAGCAAACTCAACGAGCCCTTCAGGGAGGCTGATGCCTACAGGGACCCACAATATACTGGAACAGATCCTGCTCAGCTCAGGCTCATTCCCACCACCACCACCACAAATGGCAGCAGCTTCCCCTTACCCCCAAAATTCACAGCACCATCGACAGACAAGAAAATGAAGCAATGTAGTCAGACACGCAAGATAGGAGCAATGGAACACTTCTATCTCCTTTTATTTTGGTATTAGACCCTCCACTACCTGTTGCAGCCATTCTTGCTGCATTGGTGTTGGACAAGGTAGGGACCACAGTGAAATCTTGCATGAGACATTTTTAATATTTTAACATGGGAAGAAAACCCACACTCAACAAGTGACACTCCTTTTCTCTTGTCTGGATGTTACCAGGGACTACCAGAAGCTCAAGTAAAAAGGAGCAGAGATGCTGCAGTTAGGCTTTCACCTTATTCAAAGCAGCCAGCCTTTTACCTACATTGCATAAAAAATGCTCATCTCCCATCAGTAATCTGCTTCTAATTGCACAATTACTTTATTATGTAGCACTGGCAACAAAGAAGGGACTCTTCAAGCTATTTTACTCTCCAGGGCTACTGGGAGGACGAGGAGAACACCGGCTCCATGCAGCCATTCTTCCTGCATTAATCTAGTCTAAAGGCTGCTCATTTTTGGTGCTTCAAGTATTGTTTGTTCTTCCAAGTGGGATATAATAAAGTTATTGTGTAATTAGCAGAGTCTTGGCAGCTGTGACAGGTGTTTTAGTCACGAGGAAAAAAGCTCTCGCCCTTTACTGTGAATTCCTTCTGGCAGGTTCTGCTTTTTTAATGTCACTCCCTGGGCCCGCGTGACTTCCCAGCTCTTGAGGTGCAAAGGCAAAATTCAGCTCTTGATGCAAGATGCCTCTGTTGGGACTACACGTGGTATATTTCTCCAAACACAAAAAGCGAATGGGCAATTTTGGTTTGAATGACTTTTGTTCCTTCGCAATGTCAATTCATTGCAGACAAACCAGGAGGACTCGGTTTTGCATGATGTGCACATTCCTTCAGCCACACCCTGCACTGCTGGCTGGCCCAGGGAGAACGCTGCATTTCAAGGTGCAGTTAAAAAAAAAAAAATCACAAAAATATCAACTGGTATAGACTGGTGTAAATAATCTGAGAGGAAACCATAAAGATCTCCCCTGCAGTGGGAGAAGCTATTGAGGGCTTACTGCTTTCCTTGAGAAGCCTAGGCATTGCTCCAAAGAATGGCACCTCATCAGGCAAGGGGATGTGAAAGGCCTCTCTGGAGGATTATAGTCAGATTGGATGAGACTTTGAGCAGACTGGTCTCATGGAATGTGTCCCTGTCCACGGCAGGAAGGTTGGAGTTGCTGATCTTAAGGGTCCCTTCCAACCCAAACCACTCTCTGCTTCTGTGTGAAGGAAGTTTTCACTGCCCTCTATTCTGAGAGCAGAAACCACACCTTTGTGCCAAGGAGCAAAGAGGATGAAACCAACCATGGTACAAACACCAGGCTGACACAGACCCTGCTGAGGCCCTGCTTCTCAGGGACTCACAAAGCCCTGCCTGCATTTGACCCTTGCTGCTCTTGCTTGCTCAGCACCTCCTCATTTTTAGGGAGCACAGATCCTGGCAGTGTCCCTCCGGCACAGGCAGGCTGAAAGGGCATGGCTACATCTAAAAGAGCAGGGGACAATTCAGGAGGTTGGGTACTTGTGAAAACAAGCACAGGAAGCATCTATTAGCCAATGTTCTTGTGGCCATTTCCCTGACAACAGACCCGGAGTTTGACCTTCTTTACACTCCACAGGGTTTTTTTCTGTGGTTTACTTCTTAGGAGGGCTTTCTTCCTCTGTTATCTTAGTTTCATCCCCAGACATAGCCAAGATCTTTGAGGCAAGAGGTAACCACATCTCAGCTGATCCACAGCTGCATCCTCACTCCTCACAATGCTCACAATGAACATTGTGTCCCATGAATGGACTCACCCTCTGAGTCATCCAGCTCAGGTCAATGTCACAAACTTACCCATTTACAAGACCTACCAAGCCTCAAAGGCCTCAAGCTGAGCTCTGATTCTCCACCTCAACCCCTCCACATCTCTGCAAAAGTGGGAAACCCCAAGAACTGCGAAGGCAGAGGCACCACAGGGAGAACACAACATGTAAAGTGTATTCTACCCTTGCAGTAATCCAGGAACAGTTTACTCCCTTCAACTGTACTTCCAGGTCTTGAAAAAAACTGAAATAAATCACATTCCCAAGAATCCTAAGGAACACTTACAACAGATTCACTGCATTAGGCTTCCAGCTTTCCAAAACAGTTCTGGTGATTATAGGCACAGATTTGACATGCCCTAGAACATATAATTCCTCCAAATATCCTCTAAAAGATATAATTTGATTAAAGGCAATTTTCAGTGGAGGACTACTCCAAGTTTCTCCTATTATGTTGTAGGGGTTTTGGGTGTGGTGGGGGAGTATAAATCTGGACAACAATAATTCCTACAGCCACAGTCATGCTGCTTTATCACATTAATTCTCTCATTCCCATCTCTTCTAGCTGGTCACTGATGAGATCCAATTCTCTCTAAGCCCACAGACTCTCTGTTGTCACTCTGAGACTCAGACTGGTGCTGGACTCACTGTGTAAGCCTGAGACAAACTTTAAAAACATCGTGGATATCAAACAGCCACCAATCACTTTTATAGGTGTGACTATTGCCCTGACTCAAAATATACTCTGCCATTAGCAACTCCTGGAAATAAAGCAGCTACATAGACTTCAAATTTTTGAATCTATCTTGGCAATAACATATTTTTTTTTTGCTTTTAAGCAGGCAAAGAGGTTCAGTTTTCTGATGTATAATGCTGGTGAATGGCTTTATTTGGAAGAATTCTCACTGGTTTCACCAGTGCATTTTCCAGGTAAAGTTAAAGGGAAAAAAATTAAGCAGAAAAAAAATAGAGTACAGATTTTAGAGATTTAGCTTTATCTTCCATTTGACATGGAAATGTGCAGAGAGAGACAGAAAAGAAGACAGTTTTGTATAGTAAAAATGTATGATAATAGACAAAGGGTAGCTTGGAGTAATTCCTAACATACCATCGTGTGATTTTAAAACATTATATAAAATATTTCAGAGCTTTTCAGAACAGTGATGCAGTAGCTGGTTTTGTGAATAGCTCAGCCTGTGTTATGGACAAACTTACTACAGATATTAACTATAAAAAAAGGTCTATTTGTTGAAACTTTAAGAAGTCTATGTCCATTCTGAGCATTGAACCTGTTACAGCTGTACTCTGAAAGGCTCTCCCCTGGCTCTCCTTCCTTCCAAGCAAGGCTCTCACCAGCCAGCAGCCTCCACACTGTCTGTGAGGACACAGCTGAGCTGTTTTCCATGCTAACCCCATGCAGCTTTCCTCTCCTGACAAGGAGGCAAAACCAGCAGCAGCAATAGAGGCACTCCATCACTCCTTTTCCCTGTGAGGAAAGGCTGGGGAGAGGTTAGGCTGCCCAGGGTTACCCCTGAGGGAAGAAGCATCCACTACTCCAGCCCCTCCACAACACCAGTGGAAGAGTCAGCCACAACGAGCTGGAAACCAGGACCAAATTCATCTGATGTTCACCAAAGAGCAGTAAGGCAGCTTGGAAATGTTACTTTTGGAAATGCCACAAGCAGCAATTCTGTTCTGCCTTCCCTCCCACACCTCCTCTACAGCCAACTCCTCTTTCCCAAGAAAAACACCTCACTCAAACACCACCATTCCCAGCCTCATCTCCACCCTCTGTTCTCCCCAGCCTCCCAGTCAGGCTGCACTCCATCCATCCATCCATCCATCCATCCATCCATCCATCCATCCATCCATCCATCCATCCATCCATCCATCCCAGCAATGTTCCAACTCTTCTCATCTCTTTGCATCCACCCTGATATTATTATCTCTGTAAACACTCCTCCAGATTCCCCCCAAATCTCTGCTTTTCAGAAAATCTCTCCTTCTCTGTTCAGCACTGTTCCCCCTGGCTAAACTAGAGTATGGCTTGGTGTTTACCTTCACCTCCCTGTTTATCTGGAAGCTCTGTGAACAGGATATAGTTTTCAGTCCATTTCTGTGAATTGCCTGGTTCATTCACAGTGTTATACAGAGAGCTTGTTACTCATGAAAAATAAAGCAAATAATAATAGTAATAAATAGCTTAGGGACCCCTGTTTGCAAGATCATATCATAGTGAGAAATTATTTATCAAGGCTAAGAGCTATACTTTATGATAAAACAAGCTCAGGAATATAGGGTACTGTATAAATAACCATAGATTAGAATAAGATAATGGTCACTTCTCACATATTTGTAACAGAATGAATGCCCCAAGGCAAACAGGTGAAAAAACAACAAAAACTCCAGCTTGGCATTACAGTAACCTCTGCAAAGCAGCAAAAGCAACTGAAGGTGAAGAAAACATGACCTCCAAGGGAAAACTGAAAGAATTATGCTTTGTGTTCAGAGGAGAAGACTGAAGGCACACGTGATAACAGCCTTCAAATATGTAAAAGGTTGCAGCAAAGAGAAATATAATAGCTGCTCTCCACGTCCACTGGGGATAAAACAAGAAATAATAGGTTTAAATTGCGCTGAGGGAGATTAGAGTTTGAATGTTTCCCTGATGCCTCATGGTACGGCTGGTTGAGCACTGGAACAGATAACCCAGGGATGCTGTGGGGGTTCAGCCACTGCCAGGCGGGGAGGGAAAGGCTGAAGAAACTTATCTCAAGGACAGTTTAGCTACAGGGAGTGAGCTCAGAGCCCTCACAGGCTGCAGCACTTTTTGCCCGGAGCCAGAGCCCCCAGCATCTTCCCTTTATGATGCTTCCAAGGAAACCCCAAGGAGGGTATCTCCAGTGCTCAGACTAGTTTGGGCAGCACCAGAGACACTGTGGGTGTAGCACTGGTCTCCAGCATGGTTTCAGAAAGGACAACTCCCTGCACATCCCAGGCCAAGTGCTCAGGACAGAAACTGAGTTTTCTGAGGCAGAGAAGAGTGATGTGAGTGCTCAGGGCCACGGGGCAATCCCCTCTCCCCACCCACACCTCTGGGAGCTGTTGTGCAGAACACCATTTTTTGATCAAAAATGATCACTGCAAGAGCTAATTGTGCCATCTCCACTTTCCTTTGTAATATAAAGAAGCCATATAATTAACCTACTTAATTAGGAACTGTGTATGACCCATAACTAGCAAAAAAAAAAAAAGCTCTCCTAATAAAGTGGGTCACCATGCATTGTATAGCAAGTGCTGAAGCAGACCTCATTAAATTCCAATATATAGTATATAAAATCCCTTCCCCCTCTGACTCCAAACCCCTGTTGGCACTTCCATATTTCCCCAATCATAATCTTAAATTCTGTTCTTCAAGAGGTCATATCACCAACTGGCAAGTAGATAATTCCAAGTCTACATCTCTCAGCCTTTAGAACTCAGAGCTACATGCACACATAAACAAGGGTAAAAATAACCCCAAACTTCAGCTTACCAGGAAAACAAACAAGTTTAAAAAGAAACTTAAAAAAATTACCAACCTTTTGTTGGAGCTGAAATCAACCCACACCCCAGGGCTGATCTCTGCACCAGCAATGAGGGGAACTGAAACTCATAAAAGAATAAGCGAAAGCACAATAAATACAATTAAAAATCCAGCCATGCTCAGAGCAAGATTGCATTTACTGTCTCATAAAGAGAGCCTCGTCCTTTCAGGCAAACAAAAGAAAATCAATTTCTTAATTTTTATTGACAGATGTGGGCACGGAGCCAAGGCAGAGCTTGGTGCCTACGCGGGGCCTGTTTGGAGCCAGCCTGCCCCGGGCTCCAGCTTGTTCTCTGCCCTCCTACAGTGGGAAGCAGCCACTTCTCATCCCCAGAGTCACCAGTCCCAACAACAGGGTGGTCTCTCATGTGGCACCTCTTCCCCTGAGCCACAGCAGTCCCCTCACTTGTAAAAAACAATGGGCTTTATCCAGACCTCCCTCCTAATTCCAGCACTCAGCACCTTCTTTGTCGCCATCACCTCAACCGTGTCCAAGGAGCATTCCCACATCCACACAGCTCAATTCCATCTCCACGGCCCAAATTCACCCCAAGCTATCCCAGCATGATGCCAGTGGACCTGGAGGGCATTGGGCTGGAACAGCACAGCCCCTGTCTGAACACCACTGTGGTGGCTGAGGAGTTTCCAAAGGTGCCAATCCCTTCTCTGCCATAGCCCAGGGCACACAGACTCTTCCATCAGCTTTTGGGGAAACAGCACACATAAAAAATCAAATTATTGAGCTTTGCAGGCAGATGAAGACATCAAGAACATAAATCTGAACTCTTAAAGGAATACACTCCAAATCCTGAGTTTCCAGCCCCTCCAGTAAAAAAGGCAGAAGCAAACAGCAATCCCTTTTCCTTTCTCAGCAACATGATGGGTTTGAGATCCTGATGATCTTGAAGAGATGAAGATCCCTCTGAACTTTATGGTAAAAGGAAGGGACAGGCCTGGGATCTCTGCACCCACCACTGCTTGGGTTGGACACGTGTCTCCTCCTCCACTTGCACCTTCCAGCCCCTTATACATTGCAGATGCATTATCATATAAAAAAAGCTGTCAGATCCGTTGTCAGTGGGCGATCCCCACATAGGCAATCCTTAAAGCACTTTCTTTCCTGATGCAACGCTGCCAAAATACTGCCATTTACAGAAGCCCCTTTCCATCTTTACATATTGACATTTTCTTCTCTGATTTTTTCAGGTGATTGCAGCAGGGAGAAGGCAGCTCTTGCTACAAAGGGAGGTGCATCAGGGCAGAGGGGCTGCAGCAGCCCTGTGCATTCCCCCTTCACCCTTTCCAGCCTCCAGCCATCCTGGTGCTCTTTGGAGCACCACTCAATCTGCTGTAGAGAATGTCCAAACTCCCTCACTCCTCCCATGTCCTTCCCTTACCACTCCTTCTCAAGTTTATTTATTGAGATTAGACACCAATCCTATAAGCACTCACACTCAGGAATGGAAACATTAAGATCAAATCATATAAAATATAAAGTCAATGCATATGACGGCACAAATGCATAAATCCAGCAGAACAAGAAACAGAAAATGCTTACAGTAAAAACGGTAATACAATCTGATAATTAAAAAGGGTGGGATATGACAAGCCAGAGCCATGCATAGCAGCAAAGACATCCAGCACTCACAGGAAAGCAAAGCAGGAATTTTTACATCTAGGCTTAATTTCCAGCCCAGTGTTACCAAAAATTTTCAGCTCAGAAAATGTCTGACCAGCAAAGCAACTGACAACAGGCCACACGACAACCAGAAGAATATTTTAGAACCTGCCGTGCAAGGATTTGCTGATTCCTGAGGGACGGACAAGCCAATACCTACTCCCATGCTATAACATAGGGGTACTGGGAAGTTGGTTCATTTGCCAAGATAAAAAGATTTTCACTGCTGAGATCAGGTGAAAAAACTAGCAAATAGTGCAGACAACAGGAGAGGAAGAAAAGTCATTTTTATGCAATTGTCACTGCAGGGAGGGAGACAGTGTTTAGTCTGGCAGTGCTGGTACTGGCATTCAGACCATACCCAGTCACCTTCCACAATTCCTCCCACCTATCTTCTCCCATTTGCTGGTAACATGTTTTTTTCCACTGCTGAGCATGCATGTTCCATGCAGGTTGTGAGGAGGAGCCAGCTGCAAACCAAATATCGATTCTTGCAGAGAAACCTGCTGTGATGGCATCTTGGCATGGCAGAGGCAGGAGCAGCAGAGAAACTTGCAGGATAAGGCAGGAGGAGTGAGCAGGGACACCAGGAATGCAGCATCTGTGTGTGGCCAACATCCCTGCATGGCCCTGCTGCAGCCCTGCCCCAGCCCCAAGACTGAGGTTCAGGAAGGGCTGGTGAGGCAGGGAGGGTGGCTGTTGGGTACTGGATGCACTACAGTACATCAAAACAAATCCCTGTTGCCTTATCTTCAATGCACAATTCCCTGTCTAAGGGATCAGCTCCATTTGAAGAGCAAACCTCATTTCCTGCTCCTAGGTCTCCATTCAGTCTCATCAGCTCCAGAGCTGAACAACATCCTGCCTGCCCCAAATCACGGGCTTATTGCCGTTCACCTTTCTCCTTCCTTTGTTCCTCTTGACTAGATTTGCTTCTTTTTTTTTTTTTTTTCTTTTTTTTCCCAAGCAAAGTCACCAAGCTGTCACCTCAGGGCCACCTTGAACTCTGGAGCAACACAGGCTTTACAAGGCAGGAGCCAGGCAGTGCCTGGGCAACGGCCTCACCAGCGTCTATTAATCTCTTGGCTCACTCATCCCTATCACAGACACACCGTAAAAATGATATAAGCATTTCATTCGAACGGCGCTGCAGAGAGATTGGGAAGAGCATGGGGCCAATTGATTTCCAGTATGTCTGCTCTTTACCTCCAGGTATAAATACAACGGCAAAATCAATCGGAATAACATCATATCAGCTTTCTAATCTCTTCTGTTCGCGAGACACGCTTTATATACTGCAGCATTTCCTACAGCTTCTCCACAGGAGGCTCCAGAACCTCCGCACCCTCACACCACGCACGTGCAACTTCCTTGCTCCTGGCCCCTCCTGTGACTTCAGGAGATGCAGGTCCAAAGCACAAGTCTCCCCCTGCTCTGTGAGGGAGGTGTCAAAGATCTCCCAGAGAAACGTGTCGTGGCTGTGTAAGAGCAGCACTCACTGGCGCCTGCTGAGCCCTGGGTCACGTCAGCCCTTGTGAGAAGGTAGATGCTCTCCTGCTCACACCCCACTGCTCGCTGGACACTGATGGGCAGCCAGGCATGCCCAGATCCACTGAGGGGGACAGTCCCACTCACACAGGAACATGAGAAAGGCAGCAGCAATATCTGCTTTCCCCACACCCTCGGGACCCCATGGCTGGATTTCCCACACGTGGCCCTGATGGTATTTCACCTCCTCTTGAGCATCCCGAGTGACACCACACAAAGACCCAAACCTGGAGCAGGGCTGCCTGCTCAGCACCAAGCAGACACATTTTCTTTCTGCGTTTCCAATTTATCATCAGCCTAAGGCTTTTTATCCTCTCTCCTGGCCTCCAGCCACTGAGGACTGTGACAAACTGATAAACATTCCCCCCAAGACTTTGCTTGGGTGAAAATGCAAATGAACCATGAGAATGAGGAAAGGGCTGCTTGATGAGGTGTCAAAGGATCATCTTAAGCAAACTGCTGATCAGCACCAAACCTTGACTGAATAGATGCCACATGGAGAGGAAAGGAGAGGTTGTTTAATCATAGAATTACAGAATGGTTTGCGTTGGAAAGGATCTTAAAGATCATCTAATTCTGACCTCCCACCATGGACAGGGATACCTTCCACTAGACTAAGCTGCTAAGGGTCCATTTATCCCGGCCTTCAACACTTCCAGGGATGGGGATAAGCTACATCTCCATCCATTCTGCAATTCAGATGGCAAAGAACATGCACATGGTGCGCATTAAGGCTGTGGCAACTGCATGGTCTTCCACACTGTGGCCAGCTTTGGGATGTGTTGTCTAACCCAGTGTGGAGCTCCCTGAGCACAAGAGGGCCCCCAGTGATATTTGGCAAGGGGGCCACTGGCAGTTCCATCACCAGCACATCCAGCCTGGTGCTGGATCACTGACCTGAGCCAAGAGCGTGATGCTGCAGGAGCCTGACCCTGTGCCAGGAAATGCTTAAAACAGCGAGAATCACCGAAGGCCTGAAAGTCAACAGCTGGGACCACTGCTGCCCTCCTGCCTGAGGCTTTTCCTGACCTTTGCAGAGACTGATGCCCAACGCTGCTTAATAAACACCATCCATGGCGCAAAAGCCCTGCCAACAGCAGCTCTGCAGCACAAGCCAGGGCAGCAGAATATGCTTCCCAGCAGCCAGGACCACTGCAGGCTGAGGACAAACATTAGGCGTGTTTCTCATTTAGCTCTGCATCCACCAGCTGCCTCCATCCCCCTTCCACCACTTCCCTTCCCATGCCTTGGCCACTGCAAGATCAGTCTTGGGTCATCTTGATCCACTTGGAAAGCTTAGCCGCCATGAGAGCAAACTGCTTGTCCTCTGGCTCCAATCTCTTACTGAAATTAGTGCCAATGGAAGTGTCACTATCAATTTCATAATGTTATTGGATAAATGTAAAACCGGGCCAAGTCCCATATTCCTGACAGGCCATCAAAGAGGTGGGGATTATGGGTAAGGAGACAGGCAGCCCTGGCAGGAAAGGCACAGGCTCCAGATCAATTAGCCTGACAAGGCTATCTTGCAGCCACATCACCTCGTGCTGACACCAGTGCCTTCTCCCTGGAGCCCAGCTGCCCCTGCACCAGGAAGGTTTATTTTCTCCAGTGGTAACCGGAGTCCTTCCAAGCCCAGGGAGCTGCACATCCCCTCTCCAAATATCCAGTTTATGAGACTCTCAAGACACTGGGGGATTTTGCAGTCATAAAAAGACATTAATTTTCAGGCCTTCTTATTTTGGTTAAATATTCTGTCAAGTTAAAAAAAAAAATAAAAATCAGCCATTAAACAAAAAAGTGCCTTACTTTGCATTGCTCAGAGGTTTCAAATGGAAGGAGTGATCAAAATGTAAAGTACCTGGCACTACACATGTTTTGTCTTTGCAGTGTGTTTTTCTTCTTGGTTTTTTTTCAAGATCCTGCTTGGACCATGAAAGTAAACTGGTCAGTACCATCTGGTTCTCATGCAGTAATTAATAGTGCTTGTAATTTTTCAAACAAAAATAGTCTTCAGCTGTAGCTTTTTTTGGTCAACTTTTGACCTTTTTGTTTTGAAATGGAATTTTTATGAAAACATTGAGCAGCCATCAAGGCTGCAGATGCCAATGGGTTCACTTCCAGCAGACACCTCATGTGTCCATCCCCTGCCAGCAAGCAGGCGGCTGCATTTACTCAGGGTGCAAATTTGTAGACTCAAATTTAAAATCAGACTTTTGATGCTTGCTTTCAGGCCAAAAGATAAATCCTTACATGGTCAAAAAATAATAAAAATCCTTGCACTCATAGTTTGCCTCAGTTCATGCATGAGGGCAATGAAAATTTAAAACTTACGCTTCTCAAAAAGTAAATGCACTTTTTTTCCCCTTCACAGCCCTCCTCGAGATGATCTCCAGCAGTGATATCAGTCTCTCAGATTTATTCTATCCCAAGATAAATAGTGTGTTGCTTACAGAATCAAAACGTATTTAACTTGTATAATGGTTTAAATCCCGAATCTGCTCCCGTAATATTATGAGACTCTTCTGGAATATGAAGTCCATGTCAGAAATATCCATGAACAAATAAACAAATCCTTTTTCCTTCATGCTGAACAACTGGGAGAGGAAGCAAGGCTGGGGTTTGGGTAGCCCTGGTGTTCCCTAGCCCAGGATGCTCACATCAATAACAGTGTTGGGTATGTTAAGATTTGCTACAAGGCCCAGAATCAACAAGAAATGAGTTTTGAGGTTTCGACAAAAACCTTTGTAGACTTAAAGAGTAGAGGGAGGCCCTTGACATTCTCCAGGCAGAACTGATGGGGAAGGAACTGATACTTTTTGGCTCAACTATTACCAACTGCTGCATCAATGCACTGGTGTTTTCTAGGATGTTGTGCCTTTCTCCAAAATTTATAGCCCTTGGTCATAAAGGTGATGGTTTTGTTTAAAAGTCACAGAAGTAGTCCCTGGAGAAAGGCTCTGGAATCACAGCTTTCTGAGGGCTGACAGCTCATTTGTAAATTGTCGCAGTTTTGGGGGTTCCACTGGCCTTGCTGGGGCCCTCATTAGTTTTGAGAGAGAGTCTGTGAACAGGGAGAGAAAACAAGCAAGGAATAAAAGGTGGGGTGATGTGGTGAAGCATGTAACACAGCTCCCCACTCAGAGAACTTGCTGCATTGTTGATCCACTGGCCCAAACAACCCCTGTAATAAATTAGAGAGCGATTCATTGAAATGGCTTCCTCTGTCCCCACACTGACAGTTAATCTGTAATTCAGATAGATCTGTCAGAAGGCAAGAGTCCAGCACACAAAATAATTAATTCCTCCAAGGTCTGGAGATATTTCCCTTTCTAAAGAGCACAGCACACTCCCCTCCTCGCCAGTGAGCTCCAGGCATGGACGTGGCTCCTGTTGGAGGTCAGCAAGGAACACTACATGCATTTCAATACAGATGCTCACAAATGCATCACCTGTCACCTCAATGCTGGGCTGGCAGTCATGGGGTGGGACTTGTTCCACAGAACTTGCAAGGAGCTTGCCTTGTATCTCCCAGTGCCTTTCTGCTCCCTCAGTGCCCAGCCAGAAACTCTTGGCCTCTTGCCCCACATCGGCCCAACACTAATGCTGTTCAAGACCCATTTTTCTGCATCAAGAGTCTAAATCAATTAAAACAAGAAGGAATGCAGCATCTACTGATTCTTCTTGATAAAAAAGCAGATAATGCCCAATGTGAGTGTGGAGGTTGGGGCAGAGAACATCTTCTCTCCCAGCTTCCTCAAGAGGAGTCACTCCCAGATCCACCTCTACACTCTACAACTTCAGGAGAAAATCAGGACAGTGGCCTCTTGTTGGAAGACGCCAGTGAAACAGAGCAGCTTGGGAAAAGAAACAAAGGGTGGGAGTCAACCACATGGACACGCTTCAGTGGGTGGCTGGGGGATGGGGACAAGTCACATGAAGTCCCATGTGAGACCAGCAGCACCTGAATGTGGTGCCAGCCCTGGAGGCAGGGCAATCAAAACAAACATCTTCCATTTGCCAGGACAGAGGCATGAAGAAGGGGAAAAATGTTAAAAAGGACTCAAGAGTGGATGCAAGAGATTGGGTATCACAACAGTGATCATGGGCATGGTTGGCACAAGCAATGCCCCAGCAATATTAAGTGACACAAGGCAAGGATCTTCAGATTCAAATCTTTCTGATTCTTGCAGCCTCTTGCAGTCACCAGCTTTTAAAGCATGAGTGCATAAGAAGCACCACCAGCCAAATCCCTGTCTCCCTACATATATTTCACATCCTTCTCCCAAGATATTTCATCAAAATCCCCAAGGCAGGTGGGAGGGAAGCTGCCTCACGTTAGCTTCTGAGCCACGGGGGCAGAGAAAGATGGGGTGTTCAGCATTTACCTCCATGAGTAAGCTCTGTCTCTCTGCTCCACACCCCGTGCCCCCAAAACACATCCCTTGCTCAACAGCTTTGTAGCTCACGACAGGTGACACAACAACACAATCCATACTGGGAAGCCAGACCTGAAGATGTGTGGAGGTCAAGTGACTTCTCCATCTGCACCACCAAGGGAACAGAAAGAAGTGGGATGAACAGCATCCTCACCCACAGTGTGGTAGTAAGGGGGGGAAATAGAAATGTGATCTTGCACAAGGCTAGTGGCTTTCTGGCTGAGGGTAACGTGTCTGCTGAGCATCAGGCCAAGTGCCCCTTGTACAAAGCTCACTTCAGGCTGCCCAGAGCACCTGCAGTAGACCCTGCCAAACCCATTCCCAAATGCACCTACTTGGAGCACCCATGGGAATGGTAACATCCCACAGATCAAGCCACAGATTGTGGCTTGAGCATGCAGACAGCACAAGCAGGCAGCTGGAAGGCAGCACAAGGCAGGGAAAGCTGTGGTGGTGGGGGCTGCTGGACCACAACCAAGTCCCTTTCTAGAAGCAGCTATCAAGTCTCTGCAGAAGTAGTGGAATGGAGCCACTTTTCATCCTACCTCTCAAGGAAATCATCGCTGCTGTTACGCAGACACAATTATGTCTCCAGAGCCTTTTAACTGCAGCTCTTTAGAGATGAGTGGGTTGATAGAAATCTATTCACAGGACTGACATCGCTTGGCTGGGTAAGGACACTGCCACTGAGTCAGTGGCTGGGGAGGGATCACAAAATAAGACTGGTGATGGGGGAAGTCCTAGGCAATGCCAAGGCAGCGTCTCCTGGGGTAGCTGCCTCTAATCCCTTGACAACCAAGGCGAGACCAATTTCTCATTTAATTCTTCTAGAACTTTCTTTCAAAGAAAAACAAAGTAATAATATTGGAAAGCTCCTTTCCTTTGGTTCATGTACTCCCCCTCTGGAGGGGTCACCACTCAGAGATGGGTGGCTGCACGTGTGTGTCACAGGCAGCAGGGCAATGCAGAGCAACATAAGGCTGTCTCTTTCCCAGCACCCTGACCCTCCAGGCAGCTCTAAACAATGCCAGGTTTTGAGCACATGTCAAATTGAGAGCTTGGCCATCGGTCTCTTAGTCACCTTGCCAAATGTGAGTCCAATATGGAGCAGAGGGCTGCAGGAAGCTCTTACTGTGGGACCCTTGAACTGCATTGCAGAGCCCTCTCTGAGCCTGGCAGAGCGGCCGGGGGCTGCTTCATCATATCCGCCATCTGCTTGTTTGCTTTGCCATCCTCTGCTCCTCCTGGCTACGCTCACAGACTCCTACCTGTTCTCCAAAAGCTTTGCTGGGTCTCAGTAAACAAACCACAGGCAGGGACAAAAATAGGGAGGGGGAAGGCAGGGAAGGGGGGAAGAGGGAAGAGAATAAAAATTTAATTAAAGGCACTTTTGCTTCAGGGCCTCAGAAAATTTACAAATTCATAAATCACTTAGTAAATGCCCTGAGCTGTTGCTTTGCCAGGCTGCCTACCAGTCCCACCAGGAGGGCCATAAAGCACAAGCACAGAGCTCGGCAGCTCGCTCCTTCCACCTCCACCCTGCAACATCAGGCAACCTTGAGCAGCTTGTCAAGCCCGTGACAAGTGTTTCTGCAACCAGGAGCTATCAATCTGCTGCCCCATTAGCAGCGGTGCAGGGAGCTGCTCCTTTCACCTGCAGCTGTGATGCAATGAGAGCTTGGAGAAGGTGGGAAGTAGGGGGACAAAATTCATGGCAAGATGGGACAAGAAGACCCCCAGGATATCTTGCTGGAAACACACAGTTCTTCAAAAGCACATTTTCTGATGAGAATGGCCAAAGAACCAGCATAAACAAAGAGGTGGATGCAGGGGGATTTCTTCTGGCCACTGAGGGCATTACAGAGAAAACCCAACCTCTGGTAATTCCCAAATAAATCAACCCAGCCTTTTCTCCCACGGCTGGGAGGAATCTTCACCAAGGGATTCACACATGCTGTCCAGCCCCAACGTACTTCTCACAAGGACTACAAAGATAGAGAGCATCCTCTGCCAAGCAGAGGCAAGAGCGAGCCGCTTCCCCGCGTTCCTCCTTCGGCACGCGGCGAGGAACAGACTGAACGTCCAGCACTCGGGGGTGTTGCACAGCTCTGCTATATTTAACAAAGCTCTCAGCACAGTCTCTGGTAGTGTGATGAACCAACACATCTTTGCCAGCAGCCTATCAGAGGAAGGCTTGGGATGACAGAATCGGGAGTATTTTCCACCCTTTGCTCAGAACTTTGGAGGTGGGAGTGGAGCTTTTCTCAGCAGGGTGGTCAAGTCTTAGCCCTCCCTGCTAAGAAGCAGGTGATTGGTAAAATGTTAACAAAACCTTGCTGGTTTTCCTTCAAGGTGGGCATGAGTGGCTGAGAAAGGAAAGTTTATTACACAGGAAGAGACTGGGACATAACAAATCAATTTGCCAAGCTATATGATTGTCTAAATTGTAACCAGAAATATAACAAACAGTTTAAGAGAAGCTTTCAGAATCACTCAACATACCACAGGCTTTATATTGAACTGTATCAGCTATTGACCCATCTAGTAAAACCTATTTTCCAAGAGACTGAGTTAAGTGGGATAGACCAGTGTTGGTTATACCAGGAATCTGGGACAGATAAAGGGTCATTCTGGCAGAAAGGCAAAGACAGAACTGCTTTGAAGATGCATCATCCACACCAACTTTTGCCATTTCTAAAGATAGGCTGAACACTAAAGTCTTTCTAGGAAACTGCAAGATCCTCACGTCTCCATTTAAGCAACTACAGAGCTTTTGCTTCAGGTAATGAGTAGAACAATGAGAGTTGAAAACTGAGGCAGGAGTGTCTAATAGGAAATGCTGGGAGCCAGCCAATTCTCCAGACCTCCCTAGCCAAAATCTCCAAATCATGGTTTGAAACACTCAGGATAAATATAGAATATTTGAAAAAAATTCTTAGCACCCTACAAAGGAAGGGTGTCAGCAGTTCACTCTGAGGTTTTGCTTTGTGTTTCTAGATCATCTGCTCAAGGATGAAAACCCGCTAGGCAGAGGAGGCAGCACAACAGATGCCATGGTATCCACCAATACCTGAGCACTGGAGGGGCACAAACAGCCCCTGGGGCTGGTTCACCCACAGCTCAGCTCCCTTTGTCCTGCTGGAACAGGAACCACAGGAGCTCAACCAGGGGCAGCTCTGAGTTAGGCTGTTTTCATAAATTGATTTTCATGATTTCATTAAGCTCTTTCTTCCAAGGCTGCTCTCCAACCTTAAGATGCAATGTTTGAAAAGCTGCAGAGTATGGATACTAACAATCATGGTTTCACAGCAGCTCACCATGCAAATGACTCCTCTGGTGGGAACACAGGGGAAGGGGACAAGAGCAAGATCCTGGCCATATAACTGATGTGTGTCCTGTTGTGCAGGAGCATCCTGATAACATCCATGTCTATGGGCCTACATAGTTATTTCCAGTACCAAAGTATGTATTCTTTTATTTATCTAAGCAGTCTCTCACTTCTTCTATTTCTCTTTCTGCAAAGCTATAATATTTATCTCTACTTTAAGACAATAGAGCTACTCTTTATTCCACAAAATTCCCAAAGTAGGGCAGTTCCCAGGAGACATGGCTCCCTCCTCCCCTGTCCTCTCTGCAGTTCAGGGTGGTGGGGTGGGATGGGGATGGAGTGCACCCATGGGGTGGCAGTGGCTGTGGGAAGGTGGGCAGGCAGGACTCATCCCTGTGTGCGTGAGGATGTATGTGACAGCAGGCAGGGTTCAGGTTAGAAGTGTGGAATATGCTGCCACAGGGTATTTCTTTTTCAGCGTAAGCTGGGATGGCAGCTAACCCAGCTTTCTCCTTCTACCTGCCTAGTCCAATCTCTCTCTTTCCACAGCACTCTGTACACACAGGAATGAACAAACCTGGCAATGCTCTGTTCTCACTCACACTCAGATAACTTTGCTGGGGATGACCATGCCTGGCACCTCTCAAGGTTGAGCCCCTGTTTTTCCCTACAGGCAAGCTCACACCTCCTATCATCACTCCTTATATCACCATTTCTCCAGTGGGCAGCAAGGGCAGATCTTTCAGGAGTCAGCAGCAAAGACCAACCCCCTCAGCAGCATAAGCAATGAGCATACTCCAAACCCACAGACAAGGGAGGTGGTGCTCAGCTCTGCATCCCCCCCACTCCTCTATTTGCGGCAATACCTTCTGCTTTATCCTTCTCTTTTTTCCCCTTGAAGAGTGGAAAAAAATGCAAATACGAGCTTATAAATTATCAATTCTTGATTGATTTTGCTGAGAAAAGCACATAAAACAATCACACAACAGAGGAGAAGAATAATTTAGCATTTCAAGTGGGGAATGGTGATGCTGCTGAGACAGCTCTATGCAGGCAGAGCACTCTCAAGCCACCCAGCAGGATCTCCCCACTGCAGCCTCTTCCTCCTGTCCTTTGAAAGCACACAAACAAAGCCATAACCTTGTCTAGCAGACACCTCAAAACACAGAAATCTGTATTTCCATTAGCAGGACAAGGCCCTTCCATGACAGTTACCTGAGAGTACACACACATGAATGCAGCTCCCTGCACAAAGGCTTTCACCAAGAAGATCCTGTGGTTTGACAGTCCAGGATGGAGCCATAGCCTGCAAAATTACTGCCAGAAGAGCAAGACTTAGGCATGAAAGCCTACAGTTTCAGCCCCAGAAACTGGATGCTGTTGGGCAGAGCTATTAAGAACAAGTCCCTGCAATCAGTCTGCATCAACAACTTGCCACTGCAGAAGGTTCATGCAATTGTTGTCCTCCTGTTCCTGCTTAGTTGCACACTAGCAGACATTTTGGACCTCTTTTCCACCTGTGAAGTCTTTAAAAAAATGTTCTCTCAAGTGTTGGCTGCTCCAGAGTTTCTCCAACATCTCATGAAAACTTTCTTCCCTGAGTCTGTGTGGGAAGTCGGGATCCTTCCCCAAAACTGGTGGTAGCAGCACCCCACAGTCTGCCAAGAGGCTGCACACGAGTCATGCTTCAACTGTTTCATCCAGATTACAGCTGACACCATATAATGCTCCTCAGCCATCCATGCAGCATTTAGCTTCTCTCTGTGGAATTAGTACAACACTGTAGCTCAAATGCTTCCCAGGGCAGCTTCTGAAACCACAGAGGGATCACCTGCAAGTTAGAGGCAGGAAAGAGCAAAGCCAACCACTGCACTTCACACCACTCAAAAAGCTGGTACCTGGGCACTGAGACTCTCCAGTGCCAGTGTCTCTACCTGTGCAGACTTAAGCAAAAGTCAGCTGTGCCTGGAAGCAATGATTTAATGGAGAGAAGGGACAGGAGGCCAACACACCCACCAAAGGCTTTGCTCTCTGCTATAGCTCAAGGAGATCAAGGTTCCTGTTGCACCTTCTGCTCATAAACCACCACCTTTTCTTGAGTTCCTCTCAAATGTCACCAACACCTGGAGCAATGCAGAGCACTGGTGATAGAGCTCAAGCTAAACATGCACCACCCAAAGGTGTTGCCTGTGACCTAAGCTGTACTGCTATAGCAGCACTGGTGTTGGGCTTTGATGCATTTGGGTTTTGTTTTTTTTCAATACATTCTCTTCTTCTCATCCCTTCTGTTCCCTTTTGGCCACAGAAGTGCACTATGCTAAACAGACGAGTCCAGTACCTGGATTCTGGATGTAATGGAATAACATTTAGCTGGCAGTAAAGAGCGCATGTGTCTATCTCAGAACTAAATTTCAAATCATCTGAGATTTTTGCAAGAGTTTGGTTCTGAAGAAAAGAGCATTTTCCACACTGTCTAAACTTGACTTACTTCTCTTGCTATTTACAAGGGGAGGAGGGGAAAATATATAAAAATTATTTAGAAATAAATAAAGAAGATGCTGAAAGGGGTGATGGCTTGTGGATGGGAAATTATATTCCTTCACAGCTGCAGTAATGATCTGATTAGGATCCAATCCCTCCACATCCCTCATGTGCTAAGTCATCTCTACAGAGGTTAAGTCGCCCGAGGGTGAGGGATGGAAGGAGGGGGATGTGCAGAGGGAGCTCTGATACAATGTGGTTCCAAAAGAATTGTGCATTTGCCCTCTGGTCACCTTACAAAATGAGAAATTTCCTTCGGCACTGGAGCACCTTTTCTGCAGATTTTGGCAGCAACATCATTTAAAACTACAGTTTCATTGCTCAACAATCATTTATGTGCATATTTGGATCCTCTGCATGAGCTAGAAATTCATCCATCCTTTTTGGTATGTTCTTTCCCTTCTCTCCCAGACTTACCACCTTCCTTACAAGTCTGCCTTTCAGCTCTCTCTTGCTGCTGTTTCCAAGCTGCGTAGGAAATCAAAAAAGTGTGCCAGCGCTGCTCCACCAAGAATTATTCCAGCTGCCTCTGGCTACATTTTCAGCATATAGTAAGAACAGCCATTTTCCCCCTTTTTCCCCTTTTCAGGAATTAATTTCCTCTGATCCAGACAGTTCTCTTAGCCAAGACAAACCACTGGGGAACTCCCCAACATTAGCTGCCCTCCTGAGAACACAGTTCCCCCTCCTCATGCATCTGGGAGCCCCTCTGATCCACAGACAGGGTTCAAGGCTGTTCCTGCTGCTGGCATGCACAATCCCTTCACCACTACCAAAATTAATTCTGGGCTTTTACCCCTTCCCTCTTTCATGCTGACTTTTTTTTGCAGCCAAGGAAACAGAGCTCTAAAGACGATACAAGGACACAGAAAGTAGAGTAAAGGAGATCAAAGATTCCAATTTACTCTCCCCCATCCCTTGTAGGAATTGAAGATCAGCTGGCAGTAAAGCTTTAATAGTAGCATTAAAAGGCAAATAAAGGGAATTTTTTTACAATGAACAATGTGACAAGCATACAGAAGTCACACATGCAGGACTCTGCCTGTTGACACCCAAAAGGAGATTTCTGCAGAAATTAGACACAAGGACAATCACTGTCCAGGCCATGATAGCACCTCCAGTACCTGGAAAATGGGGAGTTTTGTGGGTGTTGTAGGTGCCCTTTGCTTCAACTCCAAATGAGTGACAAGGGCACAGGGAGGCTTGAATTCAGGGTAATTCAGGCCTCCCAATCCACCACCACCTGCATTTACTCAGATATGGGACTTCCTGGGCCAGAAACCTCAGCCCTGCACAGCCCCCATGCTGCCAGCTCCCAAGGATGCAGGTTAACAGGACAACTCCATCCCTTCCTCATCCCATTCCAGAAGGAATGTCATCACACAGGTTCAGAAAGAGTCAAAACAGATCACTAACCTGTTCCTGCAATTCAGGAACAGGGACATGGCACCAAAGGGAGCCCCAGGGTGGGCTGCAGCCCTACACAAGCTGAAGCAGCAGAGCACAGCTGTAATTTGTCATATGCCACCTACCACACAGCTCACACAGCCAAAATGAGTATTTTTTAGAGGCAGTGACATAGAGTAAAACAATCTCAGGCCCAAGTGACTTCATGGCCAAAGATTATCGGGTGTGCCGAAATGACCTTGGAGGGCTGTGCTTAAAGCAGCTCTGATATGAGAATAGATTCTCTGTGTGCAGTCTCTTTCATCAGAGTCCTTTGGTTTCAACAGATCCAAAGACAGATTCAAACATCATGACTGTGGCAAGACACCAGGGAGCACAGGGCAGCACAAGGCAGCAAAGGCTGCAGACTAGGAACAGCCTCGGCCCCAAAAACCTCCAAGATCTGTTTTTGTTTTCCATCAACACAGAAATAAATAATTCCCTGTCCTTCTATCCACACACACCATTATTTTTTTTTTGCACTTGCTGGTTCAAACTCAGCCAAATTCATTAGTCTAGGTCACGTTTATGGATGACACATGCTGTACAGCCATGAAACAAAAAGCAAGCTTGGCTCTTGGGCGCAAAACATTTTTCCTGTGTCCATTGCAGCTGAGGTCACAAGAACAACAAATTCACTAGAACTTAGCTGGTGCATACTGCAGCTTTGTTTCCAACCACAAAACATTCCTCAAAAACAATGTCCAAGAAAGTGCTGTTGCTCTTTAAGCATTATGTTTCCCAGGGGTAAATGTTGGGTTATTGAGTATGGGGAAGATGGGGAAAAGCTTTTGTGCCCGTTTGGGGATTCATTTGGCTGCAATACTTTCTTCATCATAAGTTATGTTTTTACTTATATTTTATTAAAGCATCTAGAGGCCTTTGGGAATAGATACCCAGGAATAGAAAAAAAAAAATCAAAATGAAATTAAAAATCCGCAGCAGGATCAGGATTGCTGCTTTCTGCATGTGGACTGTTCAGACTCAAGCCAAGGCTCAGCCTGATCACCCTTCTCTCTCTCTGACCTCAATGCCTCCCCCTGCAACACCAAAAATCCACAAATTGGTGTCCTCAATAACCTTCACCCCTCTCCTCTGAGCTGGTGGCTCCTGCCATCCCTCTGCCAGCCTCTCTCTGCCCCATGCCACAGGTCTGGGTGGTGAGACAGCACAGACCCTGATGGCCAGCACAGTATCTCATGTTCTAGCCTACATCAAAAGCTGCTTCATGAGTTCAGATGCTCCTTTTAATGAGGAGATAAGGGAAAAAAAACCCTCCTCTCCTGCTGCTGAACACAGCTGAGCACAGCTCCCTCCTCCTGCCCCTTCTGCAAATTACTGGGATATTGTCACTAATTATCAGGCTCAACAAGTGAAATTGTGCAATTTGCTACAGACACGCTGGAGAGCTGCTGAGAAAAGTGGGGCTGGGAGGAGAGGGGAGTGTGGAGGAGCCCTTGGGGCAGGGAGCCATGGGGCAGCCCACGGGGGCACTCCTGGCACAGGGAGGGTCCTGCTGGCAGCACTGTTGTGTTTGCGTTTCAGAGTGTTTGCTTTTTTTTTCCTGCTTGATGTTTACTTCAAGCATTGCACTCTGAGGGCTTATAAAGAGGATTAAGTGGTGAGGAGGTCTCACAGAGTTAGGAGGAATTAATCAAGCGGTAATCAGGAAGGAAATTAATCTGAAGAGTTAATTAATCAGCCAAGGCAGGGAGACTGCAGCCAGTTGTCCCTATCACACCTTCCAGGTTTTGCTATTTCATGCAGCAGCAGGGAAGAGAGAAGGCAGTCCAGGGCTGGGTGGCTGCTCAGCCACCCCTCTGCACTATCTAAGGAGAAAAGAAAAGCCCAATGGGCCCAGGAGGTTTCCATACCCACATCCTCTCATGCAAGGACCTCAGTGAGAACATCTCCACCCATGTGATATGTGGTGAGCACTTGTCACCTTCCCCCTCTGCCCCCAGACCAACTGAAAAATTTCCAAAGGCTGCAGCATCTATTTCAGAGACTCCTCCATGCTCAAAAGAGGCAAGAGCCTCTTTTCTTTGGAAAAGGGACCCAGATATGCAGCCCCCAGGTTTTTGATTGCTTAATTGATTCTATATACCCCATGTTTTCCTTCCAGCATCCTAAATAGTCCTTTTAGTTCTTCATTGTTCAACTCTTCTAAATGTGCACCGCTGGGGATTGCTTCCCTTCAATCTGGTCTAGCTGCATTTTATATATTTAGTTTTTCTTTTTTCCTAATCTTTTTTTACAATACATTCCCTGCAGAACCTTAATCATTTTAGTTGCTCTTCTCTGAATTCCTTCCAAAAGGCGTCAGGCAGAGTGTTTTGCAAATTTGTTCTTGTCCCTTCCGGGCTGCAGTTTGACTAATGCCTGTTTCCCTTGTGATGAGACATACCCCACGCAGGCTGCCTGATCAGGGATGCTCAACCTTCATCACAGCCTGAAGCACTTGGGGGAACAAAAACTCCCCAACTCACAGGGGCTGCAACAAGATGCATCTTTGAACTCAGAAAACCCAGGCCGGTTAACAAAGACATTGAAATCTCATTAATTTCACCATTATTGTTATTATTATTAGATTATTTTTATGCACTGAGCAGACATTTTAATTGTCTGGATGTGGATAGGAGTTTCTATTGTGCGCTTTATGACTGCAAGCAAAGGTTCATCTCTACATGCTGCCTACAGCCACAGGAGGTACTGAGCCCAGAGTGCCCCAAAGCAGCTCAAAGCAGCCCCAAACCAGCTCAAAGCCGCCCCAAACCAGCTCAAAGCCCCTTCTTCAGAGGGCAGCAGGGCCCATCCCTCCACGTGGTCACCCCATGATCACTGAGGTTCAGGATGTGACAGAATCATTGCAACAGAACATCAGCATTAAACATAATATTAGATACACAACCTGCTTTCACCTAAGCTGCATCAAAATAAAAGGGTAAAAGCTGAATTTCACAGAAAGGACCTGTGGGAAGGAGAGGTGAGGAAGCACAGGTGGGACCTGGGGCATGCAGAGGTGAGGGGTGAGCGGAGAGAACCCAGCTGCACTGAGGATGCTGGGTGGGGTTTAACTGGCCACACTTAAACAGTGATCTTCATCAGCAGAAGGCCCCAAAAATGGCTAAAGCAGCCTCCGCAGAAACCACACCCAGTCCACAGCTTCATTAGCCATTAAAGCCATTAAAGGATTCATTCTTGTCATCCCATTCCCTTCACATCAGTTTTACTTCCCAGGAAGACTGGGAAGGGCTACCTGCTCTCCTTCAGTAATTGCCACCCTCACACAGAAAGCTCCCACATCACTCAAGGCTGTCCCTCCCTTTAAACCATGAACTTGTCTCTTTTTCTTTTTTTAAATAATGACTATTTGCACACATCCTCCAGAACAAAAACTGACCTCAAAAAATAAAGCTGAAAAGGCAAAAAATCACTGTTCTTGCCTAAAACAAAGCTAAGTGCCACAGAGTTTGGAGGGAATGGTGAGATGCTCCTGACTCATGCACATTTCTGGTTAGCCTGACCCAGAGAAGCAGCTCCCCACAGATCATTTTGTACAGGGAAAATCCTGCTCTTTTCTCACCTCTCCCACACTGCCTGTCTGTAAACAGCTGGACTCATTTCATTATAACTCACTTCTACTGTGACTGCTGATTATAAAAGATTGATTTTAATAATTTATAGCCTGCCCAGCACCACAGCACTCTGGCCACCAACAGGTACCCAAAAAGGTTCTGATCTGGAAATCTCTCCATTCAAAGCCAGAGCCTCAGATACCTCAGGAATCAATGTGTCTCAGTGTGGTACCCCAAGAGCTGAGAGAAAAAGGAATGCTGCTGCTCCTCTCCACACTAATAATGGCACAAAGAGGGCACATTAGCAAATAGCAGCTTCTTCCTTTGAAATCCCCTGCCCTCCTGGCTCCATCAGAGACTAAGGAGTGAAGATCTAATCCCTGAGGGGGGTGCCACTGTGCATTGACTTTAAGGGGTGCAATGCTTTTTATTCTGCCTTTTCAGGTGGCAGCTCAAAGGAGAAGGCATTTCCTTCCTTAGTATCTAAACTCACTGTATGAGGGCCCCAAAGCATCACCTGGGTCCCACAGAGAGATGTATGGGTAAAACAGAATAAACTGAAAGAATAAACACCGTGCACCTACACACAAATATGTAAGCTTGGATATAAATATGCTCAGATAAAATGCACACCTCCTCAGATGATGCTATCAAATACATTACTCTCCCAAATCCCTGCAGAGCAGTAGACCATCTCCAAGGTCATATTAGCATGGAAGTAATGTAATTCCATTACCCAGGCTCCTTTTCCCTCTTGTAGTTTTCTCTGTTGATGTTTGCTCTCTTAATTTTAAACACCAGTCGTATATCTTATAGCCCAGCCTGGGACCACTTTGCTCAAGTGGTAGTAAACACACGTCTTAATTCAGTCATTCTTCAGAAAAAAAAAAAAAAAAAGAAAAAAAAAAGTTTTCCTGCATGAAATACCCACGTCCAGCATGAGATGATCAACGCAGAGCGTGCTGAAAGCTGCCGTAACTAACTCGGGCTCAGGGAACAACCAGAGCACGCAGGGTGGTATCAGAAAATCCACACATGCTGCTCTTGTCAGGAGAAAAACATCCAAGGGGCTGTAGCTCAGCTGCCAACAACGTGCTGTGTGAGCTCGCGGAGCAGGGATGCAGTTCAGAGCTCGCACTAAAGGGTGTTGGCCAATTCCTGGGGTGAGGAGAATTCTCCAGTCAGAAAGCTGGACCAAGTGCCTGGCAGCAGGGAGAAACAGGGCAGGAGGGGGGAGCAGCCAGCAAGGCAAGCTCCAAAGAGAGGAGATGGAGGAGAGTGCAGGCAGGAGCTAGCACGGCCACTCTGCCCCATGGGCAGTAATACTGTTCCACACAAGCCCTCTGCCACCTTCTGCAGGGAGATTGTCCTTCACAGCAGAGAAATGTTTAGAGAGTTGGACCCTCGGGGTCACAGCACACAAAACCTCTTGGAAACCTGGCTCCACTTCTCCAGTCACACCCTGAATTCCCCCTTGTTGGACACCACCCTCCTCTATGCGCCGAAGCCTTTCCTAACCCCGCTACAAATCTTCCTGAAGTTCAGGCCATTGCTCTTTGTCTATTCATCTTCTGAAAACATGTCTAATCTCTCATTTCTACCTTTTATTGCCTGCAGAAGGCTCTGATAATGTAACCTCCTTCACACCTCATCTCTTCTAGCTGACACCATAACAAAGAAGTTTAATAATAACAATCTCCAACAAAGAGAGCGGTAAAGGAGCAAAGGAAGCACTTTTCACCAGCAGACACCAGAGATCTGCTGGGAGCATTCATCTCCAAAGACATTTAGACCTCTTCCAAAAGTCCCATGTTCCAATTGTGGCAAGCCTGTGGTGATTGAAGGCCATGCAGGAGGTCAAGGCCATGCAGGAGGTCAGTGCTCACACCTGCCCTTCACAGAAGATGCTCAGGATGGCATTTCAGGATGCTTTCACCCTCAGCATGCTCCATCTTTGGGTCTCCCAGTCTTTTACTAAGTCTAATGGATGGTCCTGAGGCTCATTCTGCTACCAGAGGTGAGGGAGATGCAGCTCCAAATGCTTCTGCCTCCACCTAATGAGGAGCCCACCCCTCCGGGGTGGCTGTGGAGGGAGTCTGCAGTGATTCCTCTCGTTAAGCTTCTGCAAAAGCTACTCCAACATAAAACTGATGAACTGTCCAAGGCAGACTTTTTATCAGAGGATAAATAAAAATCCAGCCAAGGTGTTTTAACAGTCTACAAGGCATCATTTCTACCTGGCTGACCCTTAGCCCTTGTGTGCTCTGGGTGGCTCATTGGTCTGCTGGCCACAGCAGGGAGCCTGTCTCAGTCCCAGTCTTCTCATCAAGACCATGCAAACTTACCCACTGAGTTACTGTGAGTAAAGCCCTTTTTCTCCAATGAAACACTTTATTAAGTACCATCCCCTGTTCCCATCATACACACCCCAGCACTCGTTAGACATTAAACCCAGGATTGACGAAGGATGTTAGAAGAATTTCAGTAGGATTTGTCTATTAATTCCCTTTGCTACTTTTTAAACTCCTATGCTTAGAAAAATGCTGGCACATATGTACTTCCCAACAGGTGGCCAGTAATGAAATTATCTGCCAGCTGCTTTCTCAGTAAAGCTCAGCTAATCTGGTAAGAGGAGCACCCCCAACAAAACAAAACAAAAAAAGTGCCACTGAGATGACAAGTCTCAGAGCTGCTGTCACAGCTGATGGAGGCTGGAACATGGGTGCATCCTTGGGTCCTCACTCCTCCAGAATTGCACACACAGCATCTCCCCACCTCCCAGCCCACATTTCCCATGTCTGAGGCAGAAGGAAAGGCAGAGCCACAGGAAAAGCCTGATCTGTGCATTTGTGATACACCCCAGAAACAGGGATAAACAACCTCAGACAGATGAGAACTTGTAGTTGCTTTATCTTCTGGGAGCCAATATTTACTAGAAACATTTCCCTCAGCCTACAGCTTCTAGGAAATTACAGCTGAAGATTTTACTTGGTACCACAATATGTTTGACCCTGCTCTTCAACAGCTGCAGCTCGAGGCATGAGCACAGAGCATGCAGTGCTTCTGTTCACTCAAAACACAGGCAGGAGTGTGCACGCCTCTTTCCAGGCTCTAAATGTGTAAATTCAAATTCAAATCTCCTAACTGTGATAATTCAGGAAGGTACTGAGGTGGTTTTGTTGAATTTGATCTGACTCTGATAGAGACATGAGGTTAATAACTGTGGGCTTCCACACACAGTTCCCCCTGCTCTGAGCCAGCATAAGTTTGTGTATTTTGCATTTGTTCTACCCCTTGTTAATCAAGACAGTCTTATATACCTTCTCAATAATTTAACCTGACAGAACTGTGCTGGACTGTGCATCAACCAAACCTCTTTATCAAGACAATATCTTTCAGTAAAACCTTCAAGGACTGCAGCCTGCACAGTGGAGCCACATCCGTGGGTAACACATCTCCCATAGCTACTGTCTTACTAGACCAATAAAAGAAATTAAAATTCAACCACCAACCTTCCATCTCCCACACCACTAACCAAAATGGGAAACACTTGCTGCTCCCTCCTCTCCCCAGCCTCCTCCTGCCTTCCCCATTCACACCCCAAAAAAAGCCAGAAGCACTGCTTTCCCTCCTCCTCCACTGATCAAGACATGCCAGCGTGCTTAGGAAATCATTAGTGCAAATTACAGCCAAGATTATTTATCCTTACAGAGCCTGCCAAATGGCAAATGGGAGCTCCAGCCACTCCTGGGCTCTGAAGCTCCACGTAGACAAACAGCACTTACCACCAGCTGTTAACAGCTTCATAAAGTCCCTCCCCACCTGTATCTCCCCACCCCATGCCTGTGCTCCATGGGAGAAGGGAGAGGAGTTTCCTCCTTCTCTACCTGCTTTGGTAAGGGCGACATGAAGGATTTGTGCAATAGGAACCTGGACTGCTGCACTGCCTCTCCCTCCTCCATCCACACACTCATTTCTTCTGCCTGGACCTTCCCAACACTTTTGTATTCATGGTGCAAGGGCCATAAAACCTCCAGAATTCGTGTGCTATAGAAGAGAGTTCAGAGGTCCTGAAGCACACAGGGCCTTGCGTGTACATGCCAGCTTAGCACCAGCTTCTGACAGTAAAATACTTGGAAATGGCTCTTGGGAAAAGCACTCAAGTGCCGAGTTCAAAACTTAAGGTTCTCCACTAAGAATAGAGGATGTTAGAGGATTCTGAATTTGCACAAAAATCTGCTGGCTTTGAAAACCACAAATTTTGGTTTTGTAGGAAAAAAAAAAAAAGAAATTTAAAGTGAAACTTGATCCAGGGATACTGTATAAATTTCTGCCACCGGTTGGAAACCAGGATTCATCCTCAAGGCACAGTTTCAGACAGCATGCTGCCTCCCTGCCTGCATCCAGGAAGGTTTCCAAAGGCAGGTATCAAAGCACAGCAACCAGGAATTTGAACTAATGTGCCTTTTGCAAAAGGAGAGCTTACACAGCTTTCTGCAAGCTGTCTAATAGCAGGTAAATAAATGCCAGGTTTCACCTCAATGAAATAACAAAGTAAGGTATTAAAAAAGAGAGGCACCTGGCAGGCATTCAAAGGCCCAGTAGCACATCCTAGTAAAATACTCAATCAACAAAATTTAATAGCACCTCTCTCCTCTTTTAGCAGAAAAGCCAAACTTCATTCCTTTCTGGCAGATTAACACAAAAGGCTGGTCCCAAAACCCTCATCTGAAACTGGCAAAGCTCTGGCAGGAGCCAACCCAAGCAAGAAGCCCTTTGCTGAAGCACCCCAGAACCCAACATGATTCCAGCTGCTCCGTTGGGATGCACTTAAGAGGAAGTGACTTTTTTTGGTGCAACCCAATCACAGTGGGTTCAGCAGAACTTAAATCAATGCCTTTACCTATAGAGATCAAAAGGCAGAAAAGTGCCTTGCTTTACCCTTACAACTTCAGCTTTAATATGCCAGAGTGGAACACGTGTGCTCTGCTGATGAGGGGTTTTGGCACATGCTGACATCCCATTAACTCCAATTGCACCTTCACAGACAGCAGCAGCCAAGAGGCATCACTTGAAATCCTTAAGTAGAGAGAATAAGCCCAAATGGCTCCTAAATACACCAGCAGCATAATGAATTTAGATAGGAAAGAAACATAGTGAAGGCAATATGTTTTGTTATTAAGAATTAAATAACAATATTAAAAAAATAAAAGAAATAGCTAAAATCCAGCTGCCCTGCAGCAGGAGGGTGGAAAGGGATTTCTGCAGACATTCAGAAGTAAAATGTTATATCTAATTTCAATTTCTATCACAATTCCTTAGATCAAGGGAGATTGAAAACAAACAGGATATAGAAGAATTAATACTGCTTAAATATAATTAAAGCATAAACCAAAATAAAATAATAAAAACACAGAGAAAGAAAATTAAATAATGTTTAAAACAGCTAAGAAAATTATTACTGGAAAATTCAGCAATACTTGCTCCCTTTGTCCCACACAGAGGGACAGACCTGAGCAGGATACACTCAGCAGCCCAAAAGGCATGAAGTCTCATTACTAAATGCTGCAACCAATTTAATTCCAGGCTGAGAAACTTGTCAAGAAGGCAGAAGCTCTCTAAATCTGTAAAGACTTTTCTCTTTATATACACATATATGCATAAAACTTGTATTTGTTATCCTGCCTGGTGTGAAGAATAAATTAATAAACCTAACTTTAAATTTATAGTGAAAAATCAAAGGAAAAAATATTTAAGAGGCTAAGTGATAGTGGAATCAAGAGGATGAAGCAGTTGGTCTATAAAAACAAATCATGCTGAACTACCTTCAATGCCTTATTTTCCCCTGATTGAATTACAAAATTAGTCAATGAAGACTGTAATATATTTGGTAATGTCTCAGAGAAAAACTTTCTTGAAAAATTAATTCAAACTGGCTTGGATATGAGCACTTTCACACTAATAAAACAGTAAATTTGATTTACAGTGCTCTTCCCTGCCAGTGCCAGTCTGGGTGGCATAGCTATGGCAGAGCTTTGAGCCAGTCCACATGGCAATATGTGTATGATTAAAGGATGAGGTGAGACCATCATAATTTCTGAAGCCACTACTGGTATGAGGTTCAGTGACTGAGCAGAGCTGATTCATTCCCACCAGCTCACCTGCCTTCTCCTAAGTCAAGAGGCACCAAAGGCACAAAGTCACAGGGCCAGTGCATCCCTCAGCCAGCAAACACAGGCAGAGGTGAGAAAAACAAGATGTAGACTTCAAAAATATTAAATAAAAAGTTGTGGTGGTAAATCACCAATTTACTGGGAGGCAGGAACCTGGAAAACAGTTAATGTTGAGATGGGCTGGTGGTGACCACAGGCTGCAAACAGGTTATGGGCCTGCAGGGGAGCAGCCCAGTGGGACCAGGCAGAGCTGCCCCCATCCAGCCCTGGGGTGACAAAACCTGGGGTAATCCTCAACCCTTCTGGGTGCAGGAACAGGATACTCCCACACACCAGGGAGCTTCAGCAAAGGACAACAACAAAAACATGTGATGGTGGTGCTGGAAGGACTGGGCTGGGATGAAGGAGGGTTTGCATCCATGCCCTTGTTTAGAACTTCAGGAAGAGCCAGCTGCAGCAGCCCCAGGGATGAACAGCCAGGGGGATGAGATGCAAAAGCATGTAATGTGTTAAATAAACAGACTGAGCAGTTCTCTGGCAGCGACCTGCCCTCCCCCTGGGTCCAGCTCCAGAGCACCTTTGGTGACCAGCACAGACACTCTGCACCACACACATGCTCCTGACAGGTCTCAGCAGCCAGTTCCCCAGCACTGCACCCCACCAGCAGAAGGAGTGTCTGCCCTGCCCTGCTGCTCCAGAGTTCCTTACTCAGGCCTGCTGCAGTGCAGCATCCCACTGCTGTGTGCGCAGGGATGGTCATGGGACTTTGCCCAAAAACCAAATGAAAATTTTTTAGAGAAATTAAGAAATCAATAAGAATAAATATTGATCCTAGACCATTGTTACCTCAAAATTATATGTGGGGCTTTTTTTCATACCATTACTACTTTGGATGAAGACATGCTTTGCTTTTTGCATGGACTATGCACCTGCTGACTGGGGAAAACTTGGCTGTTTTCCTCTTTCCAAAGCACTGGCCCAGTGGAAGCACAGGAGCCCCTAGGTCAGACTCAGGGCATCCCTGGATGCCAGGAGTGAGTGCCAAGGGTCTCCTGAGCAAGAGATGAGGAGATCTGGCCAGCATCTCCTGCATTGCTGCGTAGCTGGGAGAAGGAGAGACAGAAACTGGCCCATCAGGATGAGCATCTCCAGGTCTGATTCCCATCTCCTCTGCACAGTGAGAAAGGTATCCCAGCCCCAGGGCAGCAGTGTTTTTACCTGCCTCCCCAAGTGCCATCTCCACTCAGTGTAATGATTATTAAGCCCTGTCAGCAGATATGAACCCAATGGACACAGCTCCACAGGCGAGCGCTTCGGAAGCCGCCGCGCCGGCCCTGCTCGCAGGTTTTCATTATCCATCTGGAAAATTGGGGATGTCACAAGAGTTCTTAGAGCACTGGGATGAAATTGTCTTGTCAGCAACAAAAAGGCCAGTTCAGGCTCTGCAGGAGGAGAAGGAATGAGCCAGGGAGCCCCTCTGGCACTGCCCACCCCAGAGCTGTTGTGGCACCAACATCTCAGTCCCTGCCGTGTGAATTGTACTATGAAGAAAAAACAGAGTGAAAGAAAACAATGTTTTTCCTCTCACACTAATTCACAGCCTCTTGTCTGACTCTTGACTGTATTAGGCTGGGAAGAGCTTGCAGTTTGCTGGGGAGGATGAAGCATGAGCTGGCATAGAGAGAAGATGGAGATGAAGGTTCTTACAGGTTGTTCACATGGAATGAGAAGCAAGCCAGAGAGTTTTTAATCCAAAATCCAAGCAGACACATCCTTTTTCTTTGCTGTAACTGTATAGTTTTTCACCATTTCAGATTTTGAAGTTGTGCATTACTTTAGTTTGAGTGACACCAAAGGCAGATGTGGCAAAACCACCTGCCCAGGGCTGCTTCTAAACAGGCATCTGATCCAACATGGTTTTCTCACATTTTTGGTAAGGAAAACCCCTTGCTGGTCATAAGGTCAGGTCTTTCAGCAAGATCCAAGGGCAGCCAGCAGAAACACAAAACCTGCCCAACCCCAAGGTGCATGAGATGCTGGGCTGCAGTGTGAGGGTTCTCCTGTGAAACAGTCCCTTCCAGAAGAGGCTGGTAACTCCTGTGGGTGCAGGACCAGAGTAAAGCTTTTCTGGAGATACCAGGTTCCAGCAGATATAGGGAAGGGGCTGTGAGACACAGGAGATGCCCAACTCCAAGCCCTTCTCGTGGCACAAGGCTGAGAGCAGAGGGGAGATCCTGCAACACAGCCCGGGTGTGGAGCAGAGCACATGACAGCTGATGACAAGGCTGGGATGAAATTTTGGGGGTGTACTGGGCATCATTCTCAGCTTGCTGCCCCCTCAATCACCCTGACAGCAGCCGTGCCTCATACACTGAGTCCAAAGAAAGACCTGTGGCCAGTTTGAGTGACATCCTGAGTCCCTGTCCTGAGCCACAGGACAGGTTCAGGGTAACAGACTATCCCTCTCTTCTACTGCATTATCCAATGCCATGGCTTAAATTGAAGACCACTGTCCCAAACAGAAGCTGGCTTATAACCTTGCTCCTCAGACAAAAAATATGAGACTCCAAATGTGATTTATTTCTCCTGTGCACAAAATACTACCCAGCTGCTTTTGTGTACAGGCATTATCTTCTGGTCCATTGATTCTTAATAGCATGGTTGTAGATTGAAATTAGATGACTGAGCATCCAACTTCCATCAACAAATGCTAAATACTGGTGCTGCTGATGGAGGTTTTTGGAACTGCCCGGGACATAGATAGGCTCTCTATTACACCACAAGAAATAGAACTTGGAGATGGAACAAGCCCATTAGATCATCAGATGCTCCAGTGCTCTCTATAATTTGCTTCCCCAGTGCTTTTACCAGTCAAAGCTTGAACAGCCCAGGTGACAGCTCTTATCTTTTCCCTTGGGAGTTTATTCCACTGCCTCTGAATTTCTAGGCACTCCTTCAAGCACATTCATCCCAGGTTCAAAACCAAGCAGCAGTTTTTCTTCTCTCCATTTGCCTTCACAGCTGCGCAAGGTTTCCCTTGCCAATCCTGCATTTACATCACAGTCACCTGTCCCCTGACAAAGTGCAAAGCTCTCCTGCTCTAGGGTTTAAGGACAGAGTGACAGATTTCTGCATCCCTGGCTAAATACCACATAAATGAACAACAGTCCTGCAGCAAGTCATGAGGAGGAAAAGGTGATAAATTCAGCAGGGACATCCTCCCAGAGGACCATTTATCAGCATTAGCAGCAGCAAAACCTTTTTCAAAGAATAACTGGACAAGTGCAGCACAAACCACAACTAAAATATTAATTAAAGTCCTTTGGTCCTTCCAATACTGCCCTGCACCTTATTAAAGCCACATCAAAGTTTGCATTAATTTGTCTGGTCCTTGGCTGCCTACAGAGAGGCACACGAGAGTGCACAGGACACAAGGTTTGTGGAGATGCTGGGTCTTCATCAGACTTAGTCCTACTGGTTAAACAAAATGCTGCAGTATGTAGTACCTGTTCTGGAGATCAACAGAATTGTTCTGGGTCTGTGCTGTCATTCCAGCATCTTTCACTAAAGCAAAGCCATGTGAGGACAGACAGAGACCATCAGAACAAGCAGAAAAGAGAGGCTGGGGCCATGGAGGCAAAGAAAGGGCTGGCAGGAGCATCAGTGCTGTGGAGAGGGGCCCTGGGAGGATTGGCACCTTCTGCATGGTCCTTCGGGGAGGCTGCTGAGGTGGCTGAGCCTGAGCAATCTCACAGCTGTGGCAAAGATGGGTGCAAGCTGTTGGGTGAGGACTTGGGGAAATTGGGTTGCTTTTGGATGATGAGTAGGTGAAGAACATCTTCCCACCCCTGTGGTCTGAGGGAAGCAGCTGTGGTTCATTCTCACCCTATCACTCCTACAGGTTTACACAAAGGCAGAAGCCAGCCCAGTGCTACAAGAAGCAGCATGCCCAGCACTGCCGATTGATAGTGCTTTGCTGGTGGAAAAGCCAATGCCGTGAGGCTGGAAAAGGGACACTTCAATTTAAAAAATGTATTAAAAAATAAATAAATGCTGATCTCTTTCCAGCACATCAGCTGATGCAGAATCACAGGTAAGATGAGGGTCACTCATGCAGCTTTTAACACCACAATGTGAGAAGTGGTTGTGACAGTCTGTGAGGAGACCCTGCTGATGCTGATCTGCCCTGGGCACACACCAGCTCTGCCATGGGGCTCCCTCAGGGCGAGTGGTTCACCTGGGGTCGAGCACCCAGCCGGGGACTGGAGCAAACATGGACACCCAGAGTGAGGGAGGTCATGCACAGGGAGGAAGAGCCTGCAGGGATATGCTGTGAAACAGCTTGGGGCTTCTTGGGTCACCTAAACACCACTGATTTTTTTTTCCTGCTTTCAGCAGTGGCCTAAAAAAGACACCTGGGTTTTGAAACGGAAATAAATAATGGCCGGTCAGTGCACTTTACATTTCCTTTATAAATAACCTATTAATACTTCTGGGAGTGGGAAAATGTTTTATTTTTAGATCTGATAATAAATAAATCCTGACCTTTTCTTCTGCAGGGTCATTCAATGCACCTGTCCAGCCAAGGGTGTCTCCCTGCCCCTTCAGACAGCACCAAGGAACAGTGTGACCTTCCCAAGCCTTCACCAGAGCAGCACCACCTGACCTGAGGGACAAAGGCTGAGAGCATTTCACTGCTGGAGTGAGCGTGGATCTGCCTTTGCAAAGAGGAGAAGCAGAAGCCTGTCACAGTCACAGCAGCTCAGGGGACAGGTGGGATCTCTCAAAGGTTTGCCACAGAACCCAGGGCTTCACAGCAGCTGTCCCTTGCTGCCACCACACCAGTTACAGACTGCATGGCACAGCAGAGGGGGAGACACTTGCCAAAATACCATTAAAGCAGGAAAAGATCTCTAAGATCGTTAAGTTCAACCATTAGCCTAACACTGTCAGTTCTACCACTATATGTGTCCCTAAGTGCCACATCCATGCTTTTTTAATGCTTCCAGGGACAGTGATTTCACCCCTTCTTTGAGCAGCCAGTTCCAGTGCATGACCACCCTGTCAGTGAAGAAATTGTTCCTAATATCCAATCTAAACCTCCCATGGTGCAGCTTGAGGCCTTGTCCTCTTGACCTGTTGCTTGTTACCTGTTGCTTGTTACCTTGGAGAAGGTAACACTGACACTGACCCCCACCAATCTACAACTTACTTTCAGGCAGTCATAGAAAGCAATATTCAGCAGCTCAAAGAGCTTTATGCTTTATCACCTTGAAGGCATTAAATAAATAAACATAAAAATAGCACAGCTTGCACTGCAGCAGAGTATAAGCAGGTATTTATAGAAGGAAGCCCCAGTGAAACCACATGCCCTTTCAATCCTCTTCCCAGGCAAATAAATCCAAGTAATATTGAGGAGTGGAAGTATACCAAGGGTATTTGCAAACAAATTGAAGGATAGCAGCAAGGAGAACCCCTGAATTCCATCTGTCCCATGCAGCCACTCTGCTCAGATGTTTCAGGTGCTCAGAACATCTCACACCCAGCTCTAAGAACATAGCAGCAACGGGTTCCCATTCCCAGCCCATTGCTCTGGAGAGCCATACATCGCAAATCCCTGGAATTAGCTGTGGCTGCTGATGTATAGCTGTTTCTCTCCTGTAGCTATGCCAGATTGATAGTACTTTGCTCTTTCTTCCTGGTCCCACTACATGGCAGGCTCCCAGGAGGAAGGAATGAAAGGGCCCTGATCACAGATTTCTCCTGAGCAGCAAACCCTTGATATGCAGGCTCTCCAAGCTGCAGAGGGTTTGTCCATGCCCATACAAGAAATAATCAAGAGAGAAAAAAAATAAAATCAGTGTATGATTATAACCAGGCTTGGCCAAGGCAACATGGGACAGAATTAAGTCTCATCTGAAAGGCAGATCATGTCTCTGATATACATATATATATATATTTCTCCCCCCCCCCTTTTGAACTTATGGCAATAATTACATAATGAAAGAGGGGGAAAAAAAAACCTAATAAAAAAACCTAAAAAACAAATTAAAAATCCAAATCAACAAAAGCAAAAAGCCAGGCACCCAAGATATCTTTGCAGGAGCAGCTCCTCTTGAATTAGAACTCTGGAATTGTTCTGCAATCAACTCAGCGGACAGTAACCATCTGTTTATGGAAAAAAATGTTAATGGCCCCCAATCATAATCAAACAGGCAACTGCTTTAAGTACCTTTTAACTAACACTAAATTACAATGGAACAGCTCTGCAAGTATTTCTGACATCCACATGCGCATCAGCAGTGCCAGCACTTTGATCAGGGCTATTAGAGCAAATATCAAATAAACTGATAGCAATGGGATTCCTGAAACATTACAGAAAGCGTGGGCAGTATTTGTTTACTGTTCATTTGGTTCTCCCCCACCTCCTTGCTGTTTCTGTTTATTCAGAAAGAAAACACATATATGCATGTGCACACACATGCACACCACCCACCACAGCAGACCACCTGAAAGCCTGATCCCTGTGGTTTTCTGTCCAAGGCTGAGCTTCCAGATGAATTCTCTGATGTCCAGAAAGCCTTGAGGCATTTTTATCAGCAGAACATGACCTGAGCTGTCATTCTATTAAGTTCCCTTAATTCCATGATCCCTGTAAAGGCGTCTGTAAGTCCTGTTCCTTCTCCTGTGGGTGGAAGTGGCCAGCACTTGCAGAAGCTGCAGCACAGAAAGGGGAAATGCAGGCAGGCAGAGCTGTGCACACACACTTGTGTGTGTGCAGAGAGGCAGCATGATCACACGCTTTATTTCTTTAGGAAATCAGATTAAAAACCAATCAAGTCTTTGCCAGCTGTAACCAAGTCTGAACCATTAGCTGGCAATGGCTCCACTCAAGGAAGAAAATCTTGTTTGGACAATGGAAGTAGTTTTTAATCTCAGAGCCTGGAAAACAGTTAATCTCAGCAAAACTACAAGTGCTCTTGTCTCTAGATTTCCTCTAGCACCTTTCTCTGCATATCTCAGCTAACTCCATTTGTTTTTTATTGAAGTTGTGCAGCACCAGGAATACATCACAGATATGCATGAGTACACGTCCTTCATCCCGAGGCAGTTGCAAATGTAACAGAAAACAACTAAAAGGGGAATATATTTTAATCCATCAACCTAAGTATTTACACCCTCCATCACTGTGCCATCCAAACATTTTGTATGCCCCAGATCTTTTCTATGCCATTATTATTCTTTCATGAAATTTAATTTTTCTTAGTCCTGGGACATGCATGTGGCTTTTTTATTATACTACAAAATTTCATTTCCTGTCATTTGCTGAGATTAAACTTGGACTGGAAGACACTGTTTACAAGGGTTGTAGTGACAAGCCTGACCCCAGGAGGTGAGGTATAAAGCTTTCCACCTTGAGTGGGCACTCAGGGAACATGGGACACTGGCCCTAGAGCTGAAGCAAGTAGCAAATGGGAGCAGACTATTGGCCTACTTATTCCCATGTGGTCTACCCCATCCAAAAAAAAAAACCACCCCCTTGGGACACAGAGTAAATCAAAGGACTCCAAATTTCAATTTCTTGCTTGTTAAGACCCTTTTCTTTTTCCCACACTAACACAAGGCTTTAAAAATCATCCCAGCCCCTCCTCTGGGAGCAACACCCTTCAGCAAGCGGCTGCATTTCTGCAACTTCAACGAGTCTCAGTTTTAACATTCATTTCTCCCAGTGGTTTTCGCTCCACTGCCTCTCTGTTGCTCACGGAACACCACTTTCCACAACAAAAAAGGAGCTTTGTTTGCCATTTCCCTGCCGCCTCCACCACCCCAGCTCCAGTGAGCTCCCGGCTCCCCCCAGCTGCCTCAGCCCACCCTGTTCCCTCCCAGCCAGAGCAGCCAAAGCCAGAAAGGGGCTCTGACCTCCGCCGTTCCGCGTTCATGAATGCCCTCTCCGGAGGGAGCAGGGGAAGGCGAGAGGGATGGCCGGGAGCCAGGCTGGGCCAGCTCAGCTGAGCAGCACAGCGCGTCAGAGCCGCTCTCAAAGGAGCTTTTGTTGGTGCCAGCGCTCCGGCCCAGCGGAGGCACGCTCGGCTCCGCAGGCTTTCCCACCCTGCATCAGAAACCCGGCCTGGCTCTGGCAGGGCTCTGCTGCAGTGCTCCGAGGGTGTGCCAACAGCCAGGAGAAGACAAAGTCCTCTCCCAGCACATGTCCCTCAAGCCACAACGCCCTTCTTTCCACAAAGGGGTGTTGGACACTCGGCGGCCTGGTTCTAAGGTTGGTGGGCAATCCAGCAGGCTCCAGCCCAGCAGAGGCACACTCAGTTCCACAGGCTTTCCCACCCTGGATCAGTTACTGGCAGGGCTCTGCTGCAGTGCTCCGAGGGTGTGCCACCAGCCAGGAGAAGACAAAAGTGGACAGACCATCCCCTCGGAGTCTTCTCCCAGCACACGTCCCTCAAGCCACAATGCCTTTCTTTCCACAAAGAGGTGTTGGACACTCGGCAGCCTGGTTCTAAGGTTGGTGGGCAACCCAGCAGGCTCCAGCCCAGGGAGCCTTCCAAACACAACGTGACATCCAACTTTGTCAGTCCACACTCACCTCTTTCTAGGAAATAAACCATCTGCTCAACACTTGGAGAAGCAGAAGGAAAAAGATGTACTCAGAAAGACTCATGAGGTGCTTTAGGTAACATGTCCAATGCGAGCACACAATGTTCTGTATCTGACAAAATCAACAGGAAAAACCTGCTCCTGCAGGCCTGCCAAGCTGGGATTTCAACAACAAGTGGCAATATATCAGCTGGCAACAAACAGCTCCCGAATCAGCGATGCACTTGCCCAAAAAGACTCAGGGTTTGGATTTTTTTTTCCTTAGTAAATGATAACACACTGGGTGCCACAAAGGCTGTCTCCTGCCCAAGAGTTAACTGAACAGAGCAGAGTTTGGGCAGTGTGAGTAGGTGAGGTGTAAGGTAGTGCCTGTGACAATTGTGACTTAATAATCTCCCCAGTTTTGAAGATGTGTTTGTCATCTGTTAACTCTATTTCTCCGAGCAAAGCCAATAAAACTTGTACAACCTTTGCAGGATTGTGGTTTCAAATCAGAATTGGAAGAAACATGGCATGATGAGGAGGAAAGCAGACTTTTCTAGCTAAACAATTTTTCCTCCATTAAACTTCACACACAAGAGCCCATTATGGCACTCCTCTGGTTTCTGGGAATGCAGAATATCCACTGACATACTTATCCAAACACCTCTAAACACATACACACATCTGTTCACCAAGACTTGTTACTCACATTAGGCTCACTTCACTCCCCTTTGATTCTTCCACTGGAGTCAGATGTTACTTTTCCTTTTCATATTTGTATCTCAAAGCTCCATCAGTGGCACATGCCCAAGTACTTCCAAAGTGTTCTGACAAATCCCTCCAGAAAGCACATAGCATCATCCCAGTTTTACAGATGGGGAAATTAGAGCAGAGGCAGAGGTTAAGACAGCTAATTGCCTATGGCCACTAAGTGAGTCAGTAGAAGAGCTGGGAATTGATCCCAGGAACCATGTCTTCCATTCCTCTACTCCACCCACCAGTCAGTACACTCCACCAGATGGTTCTTATCATTGGACATATGGACTAAATATTCCTAAGTTGGTGTAGAAGATTCACTATTTAATTAAATGTCCTGTCTTCTATCTCCATAGGATGCATAGGAGAAGCTCCAGCCAGAATCCCATCTGGACCCACTCAGGAAATGTCTACGTGAAGGAAACAAAGCCCTAGGCAAGTGCAGGGAACATTCCCAAACCTATCAACCTGCCCTGAAGCAGAGACCACAGCAAGGCCAGGAAATAGGCAGTGACTCGGGAGCCTTGGGAGAAGTTTGTGTTTGTCAAAGCCTGGCTTCAAACAGTGTGTGCATGAGCCACCAGTTAGGCTGGGAACTACTTTGTCATGTGAAGGCTCTTCCTTCAGCCTTCACCAGGTACCACCAAAACTGCCCAGCTGGAGATACCAGCAGAGTCACAAAAAGCAGATGACACAGAATTATTTGCTTCTGGCATTGGCTCTGTCTCACCACAGAGCTGGTGCCCCCTAGGACAGAGACCAGTTCTGCCTGCAAACATCAAATGCCTTCTCACTTCACAGTCACTATCAGTGACAGTTGAAATAAATTTCTAAAGTTGTTATTCATGACACAGAGGAGAAAACCTTTCATCAGAGAGTCAGCAGAAAGTGACCTTCCACACCACTGCCTTCCCAGTATGGACATAAAGTGACAGCAGCATCTCAGTCCTCACTCAGAGATAGGCACGGAGAGGCTGCACCTGCCTTCCCAAGAGAACTCAAACCAATTTCACATCCTTCTGTCCCCCCGGCACACCCTGTGCTCTGCAGCCAGTGCACCACCAAGTCCATAAAACAGATTTCACACAAGACCCTGCTGTCCTGAACACAATGCAGGGCTGGAGGGAGCAGACTCAAAGCTCTCCTGGACAACCTGTAGATGCAGTTATGTACTCAGAAGGAACACACATCCACACTTCTGCCCACAGAAGCATGAGCCCACTTCTCTCCATTACTCTCCCAACAAACAGAAGAGGACTGCACCCCCTTTAGAGGGCTTTGCATTGCAGGAATAAAGCCACAACACCTTTCCACGTGTGCAATAAGAGCTGGGCAATCCTGAAGGTGCCTCCTGCTAGGGGAAGGCAACTGCACCTACCTTTCATCCCAAACTTGGACCGCCGGCCGTACTTGTTGATCATAATAAAGAGGACGACCAAGAGGACACAAGCGAAAGCTGCCAGCCCAACCGCTATGGAAACCTGGAAGGAAAAAGCCTTAGAGTCAACACAGAGGAATTTAGGAGTCTGAATCAGAAATACAGCACCTCCTTGCCCAGTTATCCCTTCTTTAGGCTCACACTATCTGCTGCACCCCTGTGGATATCAGCTATGGAGGAAAACACAAACTAAAGCAGCAGGCCCTGGCACAGCTTGGAGGCATTACAGGATTTTTGCAGGACTGGGAGGTCTGGGATCTTCCCATCAGTGATGCTGCTCTGGTACCAGTTTCCCAGCCTCTCACTCCCTATATCTTCCGGGGAAAAAAGGCCTCTGCTCCAATGCCTGTGCTCTCCCTTCTGCATCACAGCCCAAGCCTCCATTTCTGACATCACCTCTTTGCCATGACATCACAACAATAAAGCTATTCAAAGCTCAGCTGGGAGCACAATTCTGCCTCCATCCAAAAATCCCTCAAGACAGAGTGAGGGGAAAAAACACAACACAAAGAGAAAAGAGAAGAAATTAAGTAGAACTAAGGAGTTTTTCCCCATAAAACATCTGAGTTTTCCAAAAGCCCCTAACAGATCCTTATTTATTGTAATTTTACTAGTAAATATTTATAGTAGGGCAATGTCCAAGTCCTTCACTGGAGTTGTGGTTCCACTGTGGCAGTGTACAAGCAGGGAAAGAAACTTCCTTGCCCTAAAGGGTTTGCAATCCCAGGCTCATTTTAATATTTATGAATATTTATTCCTTCAAGTCTTTGCTCAAAATACTTTTTATTGCATTGATGTAAACAACAATTTCTCTGGCATGTGTCCAATTGTTCTGTACTAGGTCTTGTGATGCATTTAGACTTTGCTTCCTTTTACAAAACTGTATTCTGCTATAATAGAAAATACATCATTTAACTAAGAAGAAGTAATTTCATTTTGCAATCCTTTTCCCTGCTCTCGGTACATTTGCTATAATATTTTTAAATTTTTATTTTACATTCTATTTTCATCCCCAGCTTGTTTTCTACACTTTATATTTAATAATCAGTGCACATTATTACTCCAGCCTCACTGTTCAAAGCTTTCACTTCAGTTAAAGGAGGTTTTCTGTTAGATGAGAACTGAAACCAGGGTGGACTGAGTTTTGCTTGTTCTGTTGACACCTCGTGGATTTCAGTATCTTAAAACTTGCACAGAATTAGAGCAATTGTGTAACATGCTAATTTTTTTCTTCTAATACTTATGCACACTTTTTTTTTCTTTTTTCTCCTGGGATTCTGCAGAAGAAAGACAATGCTGAGATGTGATAAGCCCTAGACTTACTTTCCTTTTTCATTTTACGCATGTCCTGCACAGCAGGAGAGAGGGCAAACAGACATTGACAGAATTGAACCAAACTAAACCCAAGTCCCTCACCAGGCTAAGCTTAACAGATCAATAAGAGTCCAAAACACACAATTTCCTGCTTGTTTGTTCTCTGGGTGCTAGTTTTTAAGAGTGAGAATTCTTGACCCTGCCAGCACAGACTTCACAGGATGCCTTATTTTCAAAGGGTTCTCTGGTTCCACACTGCAGACCCAAGAGGATCAGATGGTTTGTGTCAGTATTTTACCTGCCCAACACAAGCCACAAAATCCTTCTGATTGCTGTCTTGAGTCATAAAGGAAGAGGTCTCCCTTGCAAACATCTCAAAACAGCAGAGAAACACAAATATTGAGCAGTTCAGTAGAGAGCAGGACTCACCCCAAAAGTGTCCTCCTCTGGTTTGTGGGTCACAGTGATCGGTGGGGTGGGACTCACTTCATAATCACCGACTGAAACCAAAACACCAAAGACAGAACACTCAGTGTGGCTCCCGTGGGACTCCCAAGGCACCAGCACATTCCAACAGCAGTGCCTGACCTAAGGAGATTCAGTTCACCCCTAAAAGAGGCTGCAGCTTTCTGTTTGAGAAGGCACAAATCAACCATCAGAGGGTTCCCTGTGCACATCAGCAGAGAAAACACAGACCAGCACCATGCTGATGTTGTTCCAGCCTCACAAATGAGAAACATTTGGGTGCCTGGTGTCCTGAAATAGGTTCCCACCACCCTTGAGCCCTGTTCCTAGTTTTCAGAAATCCACTGAGCTAAGTGGGGTTAAAACACAACTGACCCCAGCAAAACTTGATCTGAACAAAGAGTAAGTTGAATGTTTTTTGTGGTGTGTGGTGTTTTTTTGGGGGGAGGGAAGAATCTGCTGAAGAAACATGACAGAATTGAGTTCTGCTTCTCATCCCAGCCCACACCAGAGAGATGTTGTTGGGGACAGCCCAGCCTGCATGAAATTAAGATCCCTTTTGCTACAGCACAACCAGCCATCATTTCCTTTATAGGACCTTCTTTGGGAACCACTAGAGGCAAATGAACATCTGCTAGTCTCCTGAGATTAACAAGGTGGTCACAAGTTCCCCAACAATCCTGTTCATGCACAGGGAAGCCAGAGCTGTGTGTATCCTCCACCAACCTGCTGCTTCTGGCTTCCTCAGTCTTGCTATGTAAATCACAGAGGGGAAGGGGAAACAAGAGAAATAAACCAGCCACAGTATCCAAAAGGCAAGGAGACACTTACTTGAGACAAAGCTGTCCGTACTCTCTGTGGAAAGGACAAAGAGAGAGGCAACACAGTTAGCAGCACAGCAAAGGGAGAGAGGTCTCCTTCCCCACCCGCTTCAGATATCCTCCGCCACCCCAAAGAGCCTAGGAAACCAGCTTCTCATATTTTTTCCTCTTGGGCAGCTGTGTCTGGAAATTGCAGCACATGTGCCAGCAGGACAAGCTGGACGTCAGGATGGAGAACCTTGGGCTGAAAGAGGAGGGAGGGATACTAATGTGAGGCCAAAATGGAGAGCAAATAGCACTTTTGAATGGTGGGTAAACACCCCTGCCTTCAGCAAAGCTCAACAGACACACAGGGCTCTGCAGGATGGAGGTGGAGGGGAGAGAAACAGGTTTTGCCTTGCATGGCAGTGTGCACCCATGGATGAAATCCTTCAAGGATGAGGACCAGCTCCCGTGGAGGAGAGCCCAGCTTGGGGCTGGGAGTTAGAGGAGACCTCCTGTGAACTGATATTCATGAGCCACTCAGAAGAGCTGATAGCTTCTGAACTGGACAGGGAGGCTGTCCAAGAGCTGCCTCTTGCCCAAGACAATCAGACCAGGCCCTTTCTGTCAGCCTGCTGGCTGCTCCAGCCTATTCAGCAAAGCTCCTTCAGCTCCAGAGGTGGTCAAGCCCCAAACAGTGAGGTCTAAAGCCCTCAGTGACACTCAGTTCACACAGAGTGAGAATCATGTCAGCTTCCAATTCACTTGCCCGTGTAAGAAACTGAGCCCTATATTAACTGGAGTTTACACAGCTCTGCTGGCAGAGGGCTCCTGGAAGGATGCTGGAATGCTCACATTGGAGCATGGGTGAGGCTTGGAAGGGGAGCATAAAACAAACTCCAGGTGACAAACATGGCTTTCCAAACCAGGGGAAAAAACCTGAACAAATATTTAAGGCAAGCAGAAGAGTAACTTTCCTTGGCTTTTTCTAGCAAGAGGGGAAAAAAAAAGAAAAAAAATATTTTATTTGGACACTTTTTCTTCTCTATTAAGGCAGAGTCTAGTCATAAAATTCTTGCTGCTTCTACATTTTTCCCTTTCTACTTTTCTCTGCTGGACTAAGCAAATTCAACAGAAATGCACAAAAAAGTTCTTTTTCCATTAAACGCTATTTTTCTAAGCATAAAAAATAGCCAAGAAATTTAGGCCAACTTGAGTTCTGTGAGAAGTTCTCAAAGAACTGAACATTCATCACAGGTACATTAACCTTTGTGGATTAAATAAGGAGTTGGTAGCCTGTGGCAGAGATACCAATGACAACATGCAATGAGATTTTTAGAGGAAATGACACAAATCTGTCCTGGGAGCCATTGCCCTGCAGCATCAGAGAGAAGGCAGGTATGGCATGCAGCTTACATGTCCCAGATACCAGCTTCTAACTGCACCTTGCTCCTCTCAGCCTGGATGAGAGGTTTTTGACCAGGGAGTGCTAAAATATATGGTCATAGTTCCTTTTCTATGCTGATAAATTCTTCCAGGCACTGTGCTTTCATTAATTAACTAAGAATAATAATCTCACCCTAGGTAGTGACAGCAAAGTCCTTGCACCTGTGAATTGCTGTAAGCAACAAGGGGCTTGAATGAGCCACACTGGGGAACCTTCAGTGTGTGGCATTTTCTGAAGGAATCTACCTTCAAATGGGAAATTATAAACGTCAGCTGCAGTGAATGTATATGCCAGCTGTGGTAGTGGACGAAGCAACAAGCTTCAAGGGAAGTAAATTACATCCTGCATTGGGCTGACAGGGCCTGCCAGGGTGAGGAATGGCTTGGGACTTTGGATCAGAAGAAATAAAGGGAACGGGTCAGTTCCTACTGAGAGATGGTCCAGGGTCAGTAAGCCCCCCACACCAACAGCACATGAGCCATGGGTGGAGCTGCATTCACAAGGGCAATATTTTACATATATTCACAGAAACCCATTCTCTCAGAGCCTCTAACACAGGATGCTCTTCAAACATCAATGTGATTTTCCACACCACAGCGTGGCTCAGATCCCTTTCCAAAATCAGCTCTCCAGAACAGCATATCTGCCTCCCTTTCCTGCAGGTCTAGCACCTGCTTAGGAGCTGCCCTCATTTCACAATTGGGCAAATTGAGTCACAAAGGTGGGACCTGACAGAGCTGAGACTGCAAACCTGCACACCTCTCCTCACCCACCTACATTTGATAATCTCTTCTGCCCTGACAGAAGGAAACATAAATAGGTCAGATAGTCAAACAGGGCAGCATCCTTGAAGTCAGAATACAAATTTTCCACTCCCATCCATATCAGCTCATTTGTTCAATTGTCAGATCTTCAAGGCAGAGATTTGGGTTTGCATTTATGATATTTGACCTGCGGGAAAGCTCTGTGTACATATATGGTGTGATATAAATAATAAATGAGAGTACCGTTGGTATTTTGCTATATTTAGCAAACGCCCTATTTTGCTGGATTTTCTTGGGCTGCAGGGGCCAATTTAGAGCTGCCACTTTCTCATGGCATCATTCCTGAAGGCAGCACAGATCTTAACTCCATGATGGCCAGCGTGGTGTTGCACTGCCAGGGATACTCCCAGAGAGCAGACAGGCCATCACAAAAGTCTCTACAGTGCTTCCCAGAGATGGATCTTCATGTCCTCAAATGCTTTTTTATTTTTTTTCACTTAAGCTGTGAATCACCAGGGAGTGCAACAGGGAATTCCAAGCAATCAGTTAAGAAATCCCAGCAAACTGATGCAAAGTGACTAATTGAGCTGTCGCATCTTTTGTAGCCCTGTCATCCTGGAATTGCACATATTGCATTCGGAAGAAAACAATCCTGACACCACTGCATCCAGCTTTAATCATTTCACAAATGCAAGCTAGAAGTAAAAAAAAAAAAAACAAAGGGACAGGCTGCATCACTTCAAAGGCTTTTCCTTTCTATAGCTTATGACTACCACACAGCAGAACACTTTCTCTAGAAAAAAATCAGCACTGGGGCACACAAAAGGAAATCCAAAATAATTGGCCAAACTTACATCCTATTCCCATGGAAATTCCTAAAGGTCTTTAAAATAAATATATACATACACTGCAGAATATGCTACAAAATAAAAATATCTAAAGCAGTTAGCACTTCTCCCAGCATTAAAGAGTTCATATGACACCAAAGTACACTTGTGTAGGAAAATCATACTGGTCAGAAGAAGACACTGCCAGGAGTCACCTCTTCCAACCTGATGTTCAGACAAAGCCATCTTGGGTTGTCAAGGCCTTGTTGAGGTGCAAGGATTCCTGGCAGGGCCGTGGTAAGACCTTCAGATTGCAAGGAGCCCTGATGAGATAAACTGAATATCCTACCTGGAAAAGGCTTTTCAAGGAAGTGTCCTTTGATAGTTTGGTTGGCTGAGCCCAGCTGGTTGGTGGCCACAATCGTGTAGTTGCCATTGTTGTAGTGAGTGGGTTTGTTGAAGAGCAGGCAACCCTCAGAGACTTCCCCTTGCTGGTAAAACTCCATGCGGATGATCTCTGTCTCGCGGAGGACCTGGCCGTTGTGCAGCCAGTGGAGGGTGGGAGCTGGGTTCCCATGCACTGCAAATGCAATGCAGTGGTCCATGTGTAGCACCGGCTCCTCCAGAGTAAGGATGCGAGGGGGATCTAGCAGAGAGAAACATGGCAGGCTCACAGCAACCTCCACCCAACGTCACCACTCTGTGCACCACGGGAACTAAGAGCTTTGAAAACCTCCAAAACCACTTGTGCCTTCTACTCTTCCCATGGATGTCTGTAAAGAAGCAGAGCTGTCACGAGAACCACTCCACCCTCCCTCAAAGGAGGGTCTGAGCCATGGCCAGGCCTCTTGGCCTTCCAAACAGGGGTATAAATAAAAGACAGGGATGGAAATTTCACCAGCCCAGAAACAATTAAACTTGACCTGTCCTGTCCACACATCTACTGCTGCTCTCCTTCCCCCAAGGGATCCTGGGGAGACTGCCTGTCCCCATTAAGGAGGACACGGTGACGTAGCACTGTTACATTACATTACAGATGTGCAAGGTGCCCGTGGGAGGTCTCCAGTCACACCGAGCAATTCTGGATTGCATAGCTGTGGAAGCAAACATCCCTCAGAGACTGTCTGTCCTTGGGGGCTTTGACTGCCTGAATATCCCAAAGGAGTTCTCACTCGCCGAACAGCCTCCAGGGGTGTTTTAATTAAAGGGAGTAGAGTGGGAGAGGGATAAGAAAAGCAAAAACTCCACCTGCAATTTATTGCATATGCATTGTCTTCCCCTTGGGACACACCGAGAATTCAAATGTTGCTCTGCTATAGCCTCTGAAACCCCATTTACAACGCCTACACCTAAGGTCCCAAACCCCAAGGCTGGCAAGGTCTGAACTAGAAGAACAAGTTTTGTGCAAAGATACATGACACAATGATGTATGTCTTCCCTAAAACTCTCCTTTTCCTGCTACCATCCAGCTGCAAAGACAATCCATTCAACATCCACAAGGAAGAAAACCAACATACCAAATTTTACCCATCTTTGTGAAAAAAGACAGTAAATTTTTAAGTCAATGAAGGTGACAAAAGAGAAAAGGGTGCAGAGCTGGTTAGAGCTCAGCAAAATCCTCCCAAGAGCGCCCATCTACCCTGAATCACACAGTTGTGTCCCAGCCACCCTCTTTTGTTCGTGAGCCCAGATCCGCATGTGGCTTGTTCACATCTTCCTGGCAAGGGGATTCAAAACAGGCAGCCACCTACATGCACAAACCCAGATCTTTCCAGTGTAAAATTACAGCCTGAGTGATGGCTCTGTGCAACAAGAGCAAGGGTAGCAGAAACTGTCAGCAGCTTAGAGGATTTCACGGGTGAAAATTAGCATGGGAATAGTGCTGTTCAAGGGGTGGAGGAACAGATGCTAAAACACAGTGCAAAAAACACCCATCTGCTGACCAGTCAGCTCTGAGCTGGGCTGAACTTTAATTACCTCCATCCTCCAATCCATCAATAGCACTTATTGGAAGGAAGATGAAAGTAGTAAAGCATCACTCAGGATGAATGGGTTTACCAAGAGTAGCCAGAATCCCACAAGGGTCTCTGCTCTACATGGCAAGGTTGAGGTGGGGGACAGATTTTCAAACTACAGAGTAAGGGCAAATATTACAGACACAGCAAAATAGAGCAAATCTCAGCTGCTTGAGACCACAAAGCTGTGTAAACTTCCTTTTAAGGTCAAGGTTTTGTTATATTAGAAAGCACAAAGAAAGTTGAGCTACTTGCAGATAAAAGTGAACAGCTCAGATTTGACACGTGCACATTTATATGACATTTGCAGTTTAACTTTGTAGGATCTGACCTGAGAGAAAACCCTAACATCCCTGAAATTAGTGGCAAGCTTTAAACTGTCTTTAGCAAGGGTGCCATTGAACTTTCACATAGCATCAAGACAAGAAACTTTGCTTTTGTTAAGAGATTTTTAGTCCCTCTATGGCTTTCCTTTAGTCTGTTGAATCTTCCAAGGCAAAGGCTAGAAATTCCCACCACTACCACTGCTGTTCCTTCCCTGCTCTTGTGCTCATTTCTGGATTAATGGAGGCATCAGGAAAGCAAAATTACTGACATTTGAGAGTGAGAGCTGTGTGAGACTCCACCTCCAGCTCACTGTGCTCAGCTCCTTCTAATCTTCACCCACGAAACCAATGTGACACAGGTAACAAGTGGCCATGCATTCAAACAGCTCCCGGGGCAGCCCCTCTGGGCTCTGTATGGGCAAGGTCTCTCCACTGGTACTTACAGTAGACAGTGAGCAGCACACTGGCATTGCTCATCCCCACCACGTTCTCAGCAATGCAGGTGAGCAGGAATCCATTGTCCTCGCTGGTGACGTTCACCAAGGTCAAGTTGATGGCATGAACATTGGTCCAGTTGAGGTTGGTCTAAAAATCCCAGAAATACAGACAGAAATTGGTATCTGGTGGCTTCTTTCCTCCCCTTTACCACCCAGATAAGGAGGATCACAGTTTCTGTGTGAGGAGGTCTCCAAAATCCAAAGAGAGCTGGGATCTGTGTGAAGGGAGGTATTTCCTCACCTGATCAAACACAGCACATCTTGTAAAAGGAAATACTGGGAAGGGGAGAGCCAAAGCATTGTAGCACTGATAAGCACGGCCAGCCTCTAGAAAATCTTACTTAGCTATTGCAAAGAGCTCGTTTCACTGGAGTTCCATCAGAGGACACAAGAGTTAATTCAATCAGGGAGCACTGAGCTCTGAAGCTCTCTCATCTTCACTTTCTGGCCATACAGAAGAAAGGTTTTGCTCCCTTCTGGGAGTTCCCAGCTTCTCACATGGATAGAGCATGGCTTCACCTTCACAATTTCTCTTTTTTCATACCATCTACCTGACCATCTGCCCTGCGTACATGGACCTGGGAAACCCTGGGTGTGCTTTGCTCTTACACACTGAGCACAGGCAGCACTGGGGTGTTGCAGCCCGTACCTGGTGGGTGTTGATGGAGTGGAGTTCAGCCACTGTCCAGTCCACGTCCGGCAGCGGCGATCCTGAGCCATTGCAGGTGATGACCGCGTTCTCCCCTTCCCGCACCGTCAGGTTCACGTGGCTCACACTGATCTCAGGAAGGTCTAGAGAAGCCAAAGAAAGCTGCTCAGGTCTGGGGCAGAATTTTCTACAGCCAGCCACAGGAAGTGTGTAGACCCAGATCCCACCAAACTGTTTTCCAAATCAGCCTCCAGCACCCTGAGATGAGTAGCATGACGCAACAGAATGGCCTTGGCCGACCAAGAAAAGGAGGGGTGTTGGAGACAGGGGAAAAAGTAGACACTGGAGATGTGCCAGCTGAGCAGATACTCTCATCAGCTTTGAATCCAAAAGTTGCTGTCCAGTTCTGGTCACTGTTCCTCTCACACAATTCCCATACCCATCTCTCTACTCCCCCAGAAGCTGCTCACGAGGGCAGTCACCTGGGATGAGAAAACTGTGTGTACTGGGAAAGGATCCAAGGCATCCCCACCTCCAGGGACAAGGCACAGAGCACTCAGCATTCCAGGTGAAGAAAGTGTCCCTCTAATTTATAACAATCAAGAAAAGATGACCAAGGATGTGTCCTCATATTAACTGCAGCTCTCCTAATAGAAGGTGCCCTTGTTCTTCCTCGGTGGTAGCAGAGGGATTCACTGATTTATGGTGGCTCTGATTTACACCAGTTCCTTGCTTGCTGCCACAGGCACCAAATATCCTTGTGATGTGAAACAAGACAGTGCTGGTTGCAAGAAGGCCAAAGAGTCTTCTTGAATAGGGGAGGTTTTCAGAGGCAAACTGAGTAAGCAGGGCAGGAGGAACTGACCAGTGGTCCCATCCCACCACAGGGCAGCAGCATCCATCACGCCAAGGCAAAGTCATGGATGGGGACACACACCCTTTCAGGGCCATCAGAGAGTGACACCAGGAAGGAAGGAGCATTGTACTGATTAGGGTGATGTCAGAAGAAAGAAAGCAGCAGTCAAAACCTGGCAAAGCTGCATAGGTGGCAGGAATAGTGGAGAGGGAGATGGGAAGGACATGTATGGTCTTCTCCAGGCTGAGCTGGTATCAAACATGGCCACACCAAGCCATGCCTACCCTCAGCACCAAAGGACAAGGATAGATCAACATCCCTGGAGTCTTAATGCATGAACAGAAAAACTCCTCTGGAGGAAAGCAGACCACTGTGGCTCCCTGCCCTTCCAGGAGTTTGCATGGTCAAGGGAGATGCTTACCTGCACACCAGCATATTTTTCCTCCCAAATCAGCACCCTGCTGTCCCCTGCAGTCTAATGCCACCATTAATCGAGCCATCTCTCCTCCTGTCCCTGATCCCTAAGGATTTTTTTGTTGTTATCTAATCTTTGCAGCTTATTCATCCCATGTGGGGCGGAAATTACAGCACTCCCAAATCTTTTTAGCTCATCCACACAAAGGCACACTTTGGCCAATTTCCAGAGCTTAAAGGGACAGGGTGAACTTGGAAAAAAAAACCAGACAACTAACCAACAAAGCAACAAAAAAAACAAAAAAAAACAAGTCATGCAAATCCAAACGTGCATGCTGTTTGTCTACTACTGCTACAAGCAACAAGCCCAAATCCCTAGTACAGAGGATGATTATATAAAAAAAAAATAAAAAATCTGGTTTTCCTCCTTTTTTCAGCCTGTGAGTTTGACAGCTGCTTGTGTACAGACAGTTTAATTGCTCTGTGGAAGGTACATCTCTTTTTCCTTACTCTGCAACGGATGCTTTCCAGTAATAGCAATAGCAGAGCAAAACCTGACACCAAACAGGCAGCTGATGTGTGAACAAGGTGAAGGAAAAAGGGATAACTATTGAACATGCCTCGTGTTGCTCCTGGGGCCGCTGGACTCTTTTAAACATCAGCAGGAAATAGAAAGAGATATAAAGTCACTTCTGGCTCTTCCCTACAGATATGGGATTTCAATTGAAAAATAAAACAAAAGAAAATGAATAGAGACATGCATTTCCTAAGAGTAATTACAGAAGATTCTGTGTCAGTGTCTTTTAACAATATGCTGCTTCTAGGATTCGTTAGGCACAGGAAGATCTACATGAAACAGCTCTTTTCAAGACATCACACAGCCTCACTACAGACGCTTTGTCAGGCAGCAGCATTGCAGTGAAGAAAATGCCCCAAATCACCCAATATCTTTCATACGCACATTAATAACAGCCTCACATTTACCCAGATATTTTATTTTTAAACTACAAACTATCCCAACCAGCTTCAACCTTCTTGTTCTCAACCACATGGTGGGGTCCTGCTGCATCAGGTTCCTGAACCTGAGGTGCTGGACTGGACAGGGATCCCTCCTGGCCTCCCTCGTGTCCTGCCCAGGGATCCTTACCACACTGGGTGATGTTCATCTCCTTCAAAGTGATGATGGCTGCATCCATGGTCATGCAGTAGAGATCCTGGTACTGCAGGTTTGCCTCGCTCTTCTCCTGCCAGAGCTGGATCCAGCGGATGTCACAGCTGCAGTTAAAAAGGTTCCTCTCTAATCTCCTGCGGCAGAGAGAGGTGAGAGAGGATGGTGGGATGGGGAAGGATGAGCAGAGCTGTCACCTGGCTCTGGGATCCCCAAGGAGGACAGCCACCAAGCATGTGTAAGAGCTAAAGTAGAATCTTCTCTGCATTATCCACCTGGGGTTTTCTGCACTTATTATTCCTGGTTTCACCACAGTCACACATCCCTGCATTCACAGTCTCCTTCATGAGTGCACACAGGATTTTACATCTCTCAGGGCAGCACACAGACACATTCACTGCCCCTCACCACAAGATCTGCACTACTGTGCCTTGGTCCCACTGTCACCCAGACACCCAGAAGAGTCACAGCACAATCCAAGCCCCCACAAGCACTCAGAGAAGCTGGCAGCTCTTCTCCCAAGTTCCTTGTACAAACACAGGCTCCTGGTGACCCAGAACACAAGCTAATGTGCAGGGGAACATGCATTTTAATCAAATCAATCAGCACTGTGCTGAGACCCTGCTGACCTGGCCAGGAGAAATGGAGAAAAGCACTGCCTTTAATGTACTTCATTTAAACCACACTTACACATAGTTTATATACCAAGAATGTTTATTATAATTGATTTTCCAACCTATTAACCATTTCATTTACATTTTTAAAGCTCTGCAGGTGTCTGTGGACATGCAAGAAGGCCAAGTCCCAGCAGGGAGAATAGCCCAGTGCTCAGCCAGGACTGAGCCACCAAAGCTGGTTGCAATAATTTGAGCAAAACTAGGAGTTACAGCCTGAACAAACAAAATATCTCCCCACACAACTGTAAAGCAAAGAAATTTGGGATCAGCAGAGCCAGCAGTGCCAAAGATGAGCTCAGTCACCCCAAAGCAGAAGGGCATCTCCAAAGGTCAAACCATTGTTTCTCGTGATATCTAGATCCCCCATCATACAGGGGAAAGCTTTTTTCCTGCTCTGTTCCACGTGTTACTGCAAAATTCATGCTTGCTTTTTCAAAATTAATTTCACGGACTAACAGGATTTGGAAACACCCTTCCAAACATCTGCAGCTGCTGTTTCGTCAAGACAATGCTGCAAGAGGAGGAACTGAAGGGGTCTTCTGGTAGCACCCAGGACTGCTTAACCTGAACCCTAATGATGCCACTTTGCATTTTCAAATACATCAAGATGTCATCTGACCTTTTTTTTCAGAGCGAACACTGAGTTAAGCTTCACTCTGTGGCTTTTCATTAGTTCATTTCTTTCCCACCAAAAGCACATAAACCTCTGTGACACAGGTACAAGGCTCAGACAAGCAACTCAAAGGCCAAAGCACTAAATTTAACAGAGCAGAGCAGATTAGCGCAGTGATTTGAGTGATGAGACATTCCCTGCGTGCTCTGACAGGTACTGCCAGGGCTTTGCACAGGCTTTACATCCTCTTCTACACAACCATGAATCTCCCCCTCAGGAGCCCCCCAGAACCACTGATACCAACAGGATATGGGGTGGAAAGTGAGTAAGGACAGGTCAGATAACTGGGGATGTACCCTGGGAGCTGGCAGGGAGCTGGGGGAGCTCAGATGCAGTGGGGAAGAATTCTGCTCTGCTGCAAATATCCTCACAAAACGAGGCTGCTGGGAGAGCTGCTGTCCTAGCACTTAAGGGGCAGCTCTGTAAGTAATAGACAGCAGCTTTCCTGGCCCATTGTTAATTCATGAAGGGCCATGAATAATACAGGAGCCACGGGCTTCAGGGCAGAACTTCCCCACAACCTGCCCCAACACCAGCAGTGTAACTCGCTCTAATCGAGACCCCCAGAGGGGCTTTTGCACAAATTAACTCCCATCACATCACAGGGGCTGGATGTGCTGAGTGCCACGGGCAGCTGGCACAGCTCTAGGTAGAAGGGGCACATGTGTGCACCCATTGTCCCTCACATGCATTGCTAAAGCATTCCTAACATGCAGAAAATACCCTTTCCTCCTTGCCATGCCAGCCAGATCCCCAGAGAGGTGCATAGGGAATTCCACATTCACATTGTCCTAAACTCATTCAAAAACCTGGATTTTCAATTGTCTTCTCAGACCCCTTCCCTTTCAGGGTCCATTACAGCTGCTTCCAGCCTTTCCCTCTCACTTTTCTGTAACACCTCCACTACGTACAACCCTCTGCTTGTGGACATAAATGCACCTTCTCTTCCTGCAAGGAGAAGCACCTTGGGGACCACAAGGTGCCCTTTGGACAAAACACAAGTGTTGGACCAGAGGACACTGCCATGAGCTGCAGACCACGGGTGCAGCAGCACCCCAGTGAGAATTAAGGAAAGAGGCTCTTTGTGGGACACATCCAGCACAACTTAATCCTGGAACGAGCAAACAAACCCAAAGGGCATTTTTTGCATGCAGGCTGCAATTGTTGCCAAATTGTGCTTGGCTGCAGGCACTGAGGAGCTGTGCACACCCCCACACCTTCTTCAGCCCTCCTTAAAACTGAAAATGCCTGTGAGAAATAGCAAATGTCACACCTGCAAGGGAGCTGGGCTCTCTGCACAAGCAGAACTGCTCTGGCACTCAAGGAGTTCATCCTAAAAGGGGACTGAACCTGCACCTGAGACAGAGCCATCCACCAGCACCATAAGCAGAGAGTGACAGTAGGGTGTACTCAGGTGCCTTCCCTAAAGAGGCACACTATGTTTGTGAAAGAGGAAAATTGTGGCAATCATGCCATGACCTGCCATTTGATGGGACAATGACGCATCAAAACTGAAACCCTAGAGCCATGCAGGCATCAAGTTAATCTTCAACAAAACTGATGTTTCTGGTGCTTGGCTGAGCCCAGCTTTGCTCCCTGCAGAGAGCTGTACCCACTACCTCCCAAAACTGCCTTGATGGCTTTCACCAGGGTGGACCAGTGTGGGAGACAGATGCCATCAACACTCCAGTGTGCTCTGGAACAGACAGGGACTTCACACACACAAGCAGTTTTCTCCAGACTAGGCAGCTAAATGAGACACATGCCCTGTCCCATGCCTCCCCACTCATCAGCTAAAGCAAAGCTGTCTGCAGTTAAAACCTCTCAGAGGGCAGCAGAGATCCTTGCCACACTTCTCCTGTCTGTTTCAATTCACATAAAATTCCTGCCAAGGTTTCATACTCTTACAATTAAAATGCTCTTCCTACCTTGGGACTGAGGCCATTTCCCTAAGCTTGAGAAGCAAAGCGCTCGCAGCAGAGAGAAAACAAAAACTAATTTTTTTATTCCTATTAATTTCCCAGAACCAGTGTTTCTCTTGGTGGTCCAACCAAAACTGTTGTTTCTGAACCCCTGCCAGAAGGGGCTGGGATAGAAAGGAAAGAACTGGGACAGGGAGTGGTGTGTGCTGTCTGACAGCTGGCTCAGCTAATGCAGAGAGCAGGCAAGTACCCACTGTCTGACCACAGCTCTATTACTGGGACTGCTGGTGTTGATAAGTTTCAAAGCTGGAGGCACAGACCATGTTAAGCTGGACTCATAACATTAACAGAAATGCTGCTGTGCCCCATCCCCACCAAAGCCTCTTGCTGTAGCATTGCAGAAATGTACTGCAGGGCAACTTGGCAGGGACTGCTGGTATTAGAAATGCTGATGGGTTGGGCAGAGCAGCAAGATGTTCAGGACTACAAGGTTTTATACAACCAAAGACGTAATTGGATCCAGAGTCTTAGGTCTTTCCGGGAAGGAATTTCTTGAAATGTCAGCTCTAAGCTCTCTGAGGATATGACAAAGGAAGCCAAGGACATGACAGAGGAAACCAGCTGTGACTTCTGGATAAGAAAGGCTCTAAGTCCAACATTTATGAGCTGTTGCATGTGTCAGATGCTTCCCTGCACACACTCAGCTTCAGACTTAGGAGAGTTGTGCACTCATTAGCCTGAGCCCTGCTGGTCAAGGTCAGCCCATGCCATGGGAATTAGGGCTGGAGTTACTGGAAACAATTCCAAGCCTTGTTTCTGGCCAGAATGAGCAAGAGATAATATTCTCTGGAAGTGTGCCTCATTTTTTGCCATCCTTTCTTCAGTGAGTCAGCAGGGAAAAATCTCAGCTCTGTTGAACAAGAAATTCTTCTTTAAAGCATTACCTCCTTCGTGAGGCTGCGACACCTTGGGTGCAGCCAAGCAGCAATTTCAAGCCCCAAGTTGCCATCCACCTGCCCAGTACTCTTCTGATCTTTACTCCTCATTGTTCACTGTGAGTGGCTTTGTCAGGTCTCGTGTTCCCTGGCAATCTCCATGTCACAGTCAGTTGTAGTTCCTCTCCTCCCAGCACTCTCCTGAAGAAAATCCTCCCACTGCTTCCCTCACCACATGCTCCACTGCTCCAAGCTGCCTTGTTCTAAGTCACGGTTTTGGCTTGGATGACTTTCCTTCCTCTGGATCCACGATTTCCTGATAGCACAGGGGCACTGGAATTCAGTACAAGGCATCTCTGGTGAGCCTCTGCACCCACTTGTTCCACCAACCCTCCACACAGACGTAACCCTCTGGAGAAGAGACTCTGGTCAGCTTCTCTTTGTCCCTGGAGTCTCCTGGCGTCTCCAGTGCTGTGCACAAAGGCTGCTGCTCAGCCTGTCTTCCTCAGGCTGGTGTCTCTGCATCGGCCTCTGCTGCTCACCACCTTCTCCCTTTCCAGAGTGTTTTGGGCTCAGTTTCAAGTCCTTGGCTGATGTCAATCTGCAACTCCCTTTCTAGCTTTCACCAGTGTTTCACACTCACTTTATGTGGGCCATGTATTCCATCTCCTTCCCAGGTTCTGTAAGCCTCCTTGGAGCTCAATGTGCCAAAAAATTGTCTCTTACTCACCCATCCTCTGCATTTCTAAAAAAAATAATACAGTATTTCCCACTTTTGTGGATCCATTAGTAATTTCTCCCCAACTCTGGAGAGCTGCTCTTTCTCACCAACAGGTCCCATCCTTCTAGAAGTCAGGACCACAACCCCCTCATAGCAGGTAACGTGTGTTTACCTTAATTCCCAACATCTTTATGTGAATGATTACTCAGAGCCCATAGCTCAGTCTACACCTCTGTGCTGCCTTCTTTACAACAATTCCAAAATTCAGCATGGCCCCAGGAAGGATGCTGCAGGCACATCCCCCCACCCCTTAAAAACTGACATCCCAATGGGTATCAGATAAAATATCCATTTCCTGTTGTGTTTGGGGATCAGCACCACCACATTATTCTGGTAATCTCCATCCTAGCTGTGCCTATGTGGATGAAGGATCCTTAGTTACTCAGAGGGGAACATTTGTCAGGAAGCACCAAAACCAATTATTTAGGAAAAATGAACTTGACCAGGCTCTTAGTCCATCCCAGCCAGCAGCAAGGCAGTCCCTGTGGGCAGGCACTTTTGTAGGTCTAAATTGCTCACTGGAGCTGGTGCCAGAGGTTGGTTTGCCAAGACCCTTTCACAGCCTGGAGCAGGAGAGGTTCATCTGAGGCTCCTGCCCCACACGATGCCAAGCATCCCTGTGGGACACCATGGACAACACACACCACATCAGTTCTGCTTTCCCACCCCACCACAGCTTCCTACCAACCAGCTCTGTGATCTCCCACATTTCTTTGTGCACTACTTCTTTGGTTCATTGGTATTTGCTATCTCCAAGAAAGCTGCTGTGAGCACAGCTCCAACTGGAGCCAAGTAATTCAGCTCCTTCCTGCTCGCCAAGCTGCAGAGTGCTGGCCCCAGGTGACTCTGCTGACACCATCCAAAGCCACCCCAACTCCCTGCCAGGATCACCATATCAGGACAGCACAGATGTATTCATCAGGTGAAATACCCTTTGCTGCCCAAAAAGCAGCTTCTCAATTCCCTTTGAGCTTGGTATGGGTCTTTTGAGCCTGGCTGGAGCTGGCAGACCTGGGACGTGCCTGAAGAAACAAAATATGACCAAATGAAGCAAAAGCACAGAAAAACGAGCCCCTTTGGAAGTATTCCCATTAATCTGCAGGCTCACCATTACCCCAGGCCCTGCGAGTGCCTCCAGCTCAGGACTGCAGTCCCATTTGCTCCTCCACTCTTGGGTCTCTCTCGGGTAACAACCATCAATCTGAGTTTTGCCAGACAGTGCAATGACAATAAGTAAAGGTCTAAGAATACAAATGACTCATGCTATTAAACTTGAAACCCGAGCCAGGCTTGAAAAATATTTAGAGCTGTAATCAGCAAGGAGACAAATTCTGAATTCAGCATTTTAACTCTGCAAGCCAAATTTCCCCATTAGAAGGGCGTTTCTCCATTTTCTAATATCACTATTAGTATTTTTCATTTAACAATTTGACAGAAATAAAATACACTGCAGTAACACCAGTGATAACACACTTACTCCC